>NC_090922.1:918255254-918913379 GCF_040938575.1 Ambystoma mexicanum | reverse complement strand
AAGATGGCCATAGAACTGTCGCATGCCATGGGAGATTTACCGTGAAGCCATGAATAAACACAGCTCAATGCCACGGGATGGCAGGGAGCAAGTGCTGGTGGTAAAGACACACATACAATGAAGATATTGGGGGAGTTAATGCACAGGGGGCAGTCGACATATTGTTGAATAGATGCATGTTTTACATTTATATTGTTCAATGTAACCTCTTTGATTTTGATGGTGGCAGTAGACCATGGGAGTTTTGTATCAGGTTTATGAATAAGATAAATAAAATGGTTGATGTTCATGTTACATACTGTATTCACTTGATGTGGCCAAAGACTAGTAGATGAATAATGCATTTGGAATCAAAGCACAGTACGGGTGTGCTACTACTAGCAGTGGCTAGCCACACCAGAGTGCCTGCATAGTATTTGTGTGTACAGAATCAACTGACCATGGAGAACTAAAGTTTTAGGCTGATTGCTTCCCAAAAGTAAACATTGGGTAAATCACCAGTGCTTGGCCAGCGGATCTAAACTGTTCCAATATATGCATATTTCATCCAATGATGGTGCACTCGAGTTTCATACCAGCATGGGCTGTCTAGGAGGGATTCAACTGAGGAGATATTTGAGATATGTTACTTCAACTAATGATGTCATTTTTGTGAATCAACTTATGTGCCTAGGTTAATTGTGCCTGAATACACATACCATTTGTGAGTGCCTTCTGTATACTACTGCACATTATGTTTTACTAAGGATGACAAGCCAAACTGGCAGAACCAGTAAATTACTAGGTTGAAAGGTAGGGGATAAAGAAATATAAAAATATCAACTGTATATGTACAGTAGAGTTTATACTTAGGAACATCATTGGTTTGGAAAATAAAACTCACAGCTTCTGGTGATCTCAGGTGAGGGCTCTGAGCTATGGTTTGCCAATGCTCTGGCAATGATTTGTGCCTGAATCTCAGTTGCCCAAGTCTTCCTTACGTTTTGGTCTTCATTGCCACACTGAGGAGAACGCCTCAGGTGGGGTCTCTGAGATCTAATCATACCAATCTATTGATGGTACATTAGCCATGGTTAGTAAAAAAGCCTTTTTTGTAGCAGCACCCATGTCATGGAAGGCTATTTTGCCAGACCTCAGGGGGACTGAATGAAGAGAAATGATTAAAAAGAAACTAAAGACCTACTTGTTTAGGTAGGTGCCTTTGGGCCCGGCTGTACACGTGGCTGTCTGACCAGAAGTGTTATTCCCTTCTTTGTTATATCTATATCATTTGTAATTTGCGTCTTTATGTTCTGTTGATTGTGCGCCGTATGCCTCCAGGCCCTTGGTGCATGTTATAAATTAAATAACATAACATAACATAATGCTCCCACCTTCAATACAAGGAAACCTTACTGGCTTTTATGGAGGCTAGGCCTTTGAGAATGCTAATCATCAACAATTGACCCTCTTGATTTGCAAATGCAGATAATACAGTGTAGGGGTGGGGCCAGATGATAGCAAAACATTTAGGGAGAGTGTTGATATCTGATCACATACCATAAATTGAGTGATCCAAAAAATAAAGTCACCACAGCTGTAGAAGTCATTTTGTGTATATGGATTCAACTGAGTCCCACACCAGCATTGGTCATCTAGACTGGGGTCATACTTGAATTATTCGAATTCTGATTAATGATGACGTTACTGGGATCCACCGAGTGCATGGAATAAAAAAATCATTCCACTTTTTAAAATGAGTACATCGTAGTATGGGGTACTTGAAATGTTCTTTCCCGCCATCTTATTATTTTTTTTATTGATCATGTGTGGCGCCTATACAGCAAAAGTGTTTCCAGGCACCACAAGACAAAGGGGGTCGGGGTGGTGGCAGAGGAGAGAAAACAACAATAATGCTCCTACTAGACCTTGTGATATTTGGATCGTGCAAGTGCAGTGTTAGAAGTGCAGGGGGAAGGGAGAGATCAGGACGATGGGGAGAGGGTGGTGAGGGTGAAGTGCTGGAGTGTGGGGGCCCAGGGATGGGCAAGTGCTAAAGGATGCCCAGGAGGGAACACAGGGAAACAAGGGCGGAGGGGTCAAGTGCGAGGAGGGTTTTGGTCCAGCCTCTGAAGGCTAGTCTGGGAAGGGTACCCAAGGGCAAGTGCTGGTTAGAAGGGGTGCAGGGAGACTGGTCGGGGGAGGACCTGACCCTAGTACGACTCATAAGGGAGACCAGGCAACCAGTCGCAGCGGCAGAAGACTAGCAGGGGAGGGTGAGAGAGAAGGATGAGGAGAAAAGGAAAGTCTTGAGAAGCTTCCGGAACTTAAGGAGATCTAGCTCAAGTCGGAGAGGGGCAGGGAGGCCATTCTAGAGGGAGGCTCCTGCCGAAGAGAGAGATCTACCCCTCCACTCTCTGTTTGGAGAATCGTCTGACCTGCAGAGAGTTGGAGCTAGAGGACGGAAGGACCGTAGCAGGGAGGTGTTTAGAGAGAGAGAGGTCTCAGGCCCTGGAAAGCCTTGGGGACGATGCAAAGTGTCTTGAATTTGATCCTTGTAACGCCCCGGAGCCAGTGGAGAGATTTTAGTGCTGAAGAGAAGAGGTCCCTGGGCTTTATGCCCAGGGACCACATCTAAATCACTGGTGCTTAGCTTTAATTATATTTTGAGGTCTGTTCAAATAACTGGTTTAGCCTGCATAAACTCTTATCATCATTTAACTGGTGCCATTGTTAAATGACTGAAATAAAAATAAAACAAAAAGTAGAGCATCTGTGATGAGGCACAAACACAGTATTCTTGGCTACTCGCTTCCTCCTCTGCTAGTGTTCTGCACTTAAGTCCACCAATGTTCTGGCTAAGAGTGCCACATGCATTCTGATCCCTGTTGACCGACCAGGAGACACCTACTGGCAAAAGGATAAATTACATCTGAAACAGCTTTCTTAAGTGTGTAACAGGAATAATGTAGATTACCCCTGCTAGCTGCGCAGGGAGTATTAATTCTATTAAAGACTAGGAGGCGAGCATTATGCTTCATCTTCCTTTATTCTACTCTTCACAGCAGTTCAACAAACACAATAAAACTCTTGAAAAGTGACCAACAACAAAACTTTTCTTTTAAAACTACAAAGTCCATGAACTTCTGTAGTCCAGGCTCCTTCCGACAGCCACAACCCACTTCCTGTACATGGGCTCCTCCTCTGCTTTTACTCGCTCTGAATGTCCATATAACTCTCATAACTGTTCCTCGCTAACGGCGCGAAGCCTCCATCAACTTGGTAACTCAACTGCCGAACTCGGCCTTCTAGACTCTTTTGTCTTCAGTTACTCTTCTGGTCTTCCCCTAATAATTAAAACAAATAGAAAGTCTTTAGGGTGGTGTCTACGTGTTGTATTTACTAACATAAGAGCAATACAAATGTAAATCGACAGTACAATACTCGGGTGGGAATTTAATGCTCGCCTCCTAGTCTTTAATAGAATTAATACTCCCTGCGCAGCTAGCAGGGGTAATCTACATTCTATGACAAGACTGGAGGCGAGCATTATGCTTGTTCAAAGCTCCCCCAACACCGTAACTGCTACATTCTCTGTTGGTTTAAAATAAAACTCTTTGAACGTGCGTTCACACGACCAGTCTGCTGCTAACATTATTTCCTTTAAAGATACACCAGCCCTTACGGCTCTCGAGGCCATTGCCCCTCTCACAGAATGAGCTCCATACATGCTCACATTCACTCCTGCAGCCTGCATAATCTCTTTTACCCATCTCGCGATAGTTGCAGCAGTTACTGCGTGAAAAGGCTTCCTACGAGCTATCAGAAGCTGCGTGGTACCTACTGCTCTATATTCCGCCGTCCTGCTCTCGTATTCCTTAATGCAACGTGCAACGCACCATTTCCCATTACTCGGAAAATAGGGATAATGTACCGACGTGGTCCCTGTCTTAGTTCTCTTCACTATCGAGAAAGTCACTCCCTCCGGCCCGAACGACCTCCTGGACACCTCCAATGCTCTCACGTCCGACACTCGTTTACAGGATACCAGGCCCAATAGCATAGCCAGTTTGCCTGATAACTGCTTGAGAGAGAGGTACCTATCTGATGGCCAATCTGCTAGTAATCGTAGCACTATCGCTACGTCCCACGTCGAGCTATATCTGGGCTCCGGTGGCACTTTAAACTTTGCTCCTCTAATGAGCCTTACTACTGCGGGGTGTTCTCCTGCCGGCCCTCCTTCAATCGGCAAATGACCTGCTGAAATGGCCGATCTGTATACTCCTATAGTACGGAAGGCTCTTCCGTCCTGCAACAAATGCGCCAAGAAGTTCAAAATTTCCACTACAGGCGCTGAAATGGGATGAACACCTCTGTTCCTACACCAGCTGGACCACCTAGCCCAAGCTGCGTCATAGCTCCTCCTAGTGGATGGCGCCCAGGATTCAGCGATAAGCTCCGCAGCTTGCTTCGAAATTCCTGGCAGCGCCCAGCGTCTCCTGATATCCTGCACGCGACTAACGGGAGTGTCCCTCTCACTCTCAGAGGATGAGATGACCCAACTGGGTCCGTGAGTAGTCGCTCTCCATCTGGTAGTACCCTGGGTAAGTCCGTCACTAACTCCATGAGCGTCGGAAACCATACCTGGGACTTCCACCCGGGCACAACTATCACCAGCTCCGCCTTCTCCCTCCGACATTTCGCTAGAACTCTGTCCAGCATCACAAAGGGAGGGAAGGCGTAGTGTGTGCCTCCGGACCACTCCTGCAGGAAAGCATCTGTTCCTTGTGCCCCTGGGTCTAACCTCCAGCTGAAGTAATTCCTTGTCTGGGTGTTGAGACGGGAGGCAAATAGGTCTATGTGCACCGGGCCCCATCTCGCGTTCAATTCTCGAAAGACTACCGGATCTAGTCTCCAGTCGCTGGAGTCCGTCAGATACCGCGAGTTCCAGTCCGCCACTGCATTCAGGGCGCCTGGTAGATATTCTGCTGTCACTGACGTCTTCGATGCTAGGCAGAAGTGCCATAAATCCTTTGCTAGTTCCGCTAACATCTTGGACCTTGTCCCCCCTAGGTGGTTGATATACCGTACCGCCGATATGTTGTCCATCTTCAACAGGACACAAGATTTTACTCTGTCTCTCGTGAATGCCTTGATCGCAAACGAACCCGCCAAGAGCTCCAGACAGTTTATATGAAGGCGGAGTTCCTCTTCGCTCCACTTGCCTCCGGTCTGTAAAGACCCGCATCTGGCTCCCCAGCCCTTCCGGCTGGCGTCCGATTCTATGATCAGATCTGGCCTGTCTCCGAATATGGCACGCCCATTCCAGGCGTCCATATTCCTCAACCACCATTCTAGTTCCGTAATGGATTCCGAATCTAGGGGTACCGACTGATGATACTTCAACCCTTGCTGAAGGTGTCTGATCTTCAACCGCTGCAGCGCTCTGTAATGCAGCGGGCCCGGAAATATGGCTTGGATAGATGCCGCTAGCAATCCCACTATCCGCGCCAAAGTCCTGAGCGATACTTGCTGCTTCTCTAAACATGTCCTGATCTCCCTCTTGATATCTTTTATCTTTCGAGGTGGGAGTTCTAGAGTCGCTTTCCTGGTATCTAGCACAAACCCCAGGAAATCTAACCTTTGTGCTGGCGTGGTGTCGGACTTCTCTGTATTCACCAGAAACCCTAGTGATCCTAGAAGGTCCTGCACCCACTGTGTCTGGTACACCAGCACCGCCCGATCCTCTGCTAAGAGTAAGAGATCGTCCAGATAAATGATCATCCTCACTCCCTTCTCTCTGATTGCCGCTGCTACCGGCTTCATCAGCTTCGTGAAAGCCCAAGGCGCTGATGCAAGACCGAATGGCATCGTTTTGAATTGCCAGAACTGCCCCTGCCAGTGAAAAGCTAGGAATGATCTGTATTCCTCGAGAACTGGGATTGTCAGGTATGCGTCCTTCAAGTCGAGACGCGTCAACCAGTCTCCCTCTCTCAGGGAGTCTCTTAGCTGATGGATACCCTCCATCTTGAAATGTCGGTATATAATCCATCCGTTGAGCTCTTTGAGATTTATAACTGGCCGCACTTTCTCCTTCCTGCGGACCAGGAACATGTTGCTCACAAACCTTGGCGCTGCCTCGCATTTCTCTATCGCTTGCTTGCGCACTAATTGCGCTAACTCGCTGTCTAAGCATGCTTGCTCTGCTAGCGCTAGCTTCTGCCTCTGAGGCCTGCTGGACTGTACTGGGTCTTCTACAAAATCTAGGAGCAAACCTCTGACGGTCTGCAATACCCAGGAATCGCTTGAAAGCGCGCGCCAATTTTCCAAAAACCTGCGCGTCCTCCCCCCTACGGGGGGATAAACCTTCGCTCTCACCTGGTGTACAACCTTGGCCTCGCCCCGATCCTCTGGATCTGCGTCCTCTCGGGAACCTCCCTCTGGACGGGAAAAAGGTGTCCTGGCCCTTGTTCTCCCAGTACTGGGCTCTGGATGTATGGGATCTTCTTCCCCCTTGGCCGCGACCGGCTGCTCGACCCCTGAAACGGCCGGTCCCGCCAAAAACTCTACTTGGGAAGATCCTGCGGATCGATGCCTGTGCCTTCTCTAAGGATGCATACGTTCCGACAAAGCGTCCCATCTCCTTCCCAAATGTCTCACCAAACAGGAGACCCTGAGCTCCTTCTCCCGCTTCATAAGAAGCCAAATCACTAAGCTTAGGGTCAATCTTCAGAAGGAGACCTCTACGCCGCTCTGACGCAATGGCGCTGTTAGCGTTCCCAAGAAGGCAGACTGCCCTCTGGGCCCAGCCGGCGAGAGCCTCGGGGTCCACCTCTTCCCCGGTATCCTTTGCCCTCTCTGCGAGGTCCATAATCTTCGCCAGCGGGCCGGCTAGGTCCAAAACTTTTTCCTGGCAGCTCCTCCAGGATCTATCGATGCCCTTGCGCGGGTCCTTGACTGATTTTGACACAAAGGTCAACATCTTTGGGTCGAGTTCGGGTGCCTCAGCTACCTTTCCCGGAAGGTCTGGGCGTGGACACTCAGCCCGAAGGCGCTGTCTTACTTCCTTGTCTAGCGCCTTGCGCAACCTTGCTGCCATATATTGCGTCACCCGGGGACATGGCTGCCATTCCGAGGACCTTGGGTTGCGGATACTGTCTGGGTCGAACATATCGTCCTGGGGCTCCAGGAGATGTTTCTCCTTTCGCACCTTCTTTCCTCCGCTTGGGATGGCCCAGTCGTCTTCCGCGACTTCCTCGTCTCCCTGCGAGGTCCGATCCTCTACCAGCTCTTCTTCCGAGCTAGGGTCTTCTCCAGCTATTTCTTCCCCTGGAGATGGGGTCAAGAGGTGCGGCACTGTCTGACGCTGCAAATAAGCCTCCTTCAACTTCGCAAACGCGTCAACCACCTCTGGGGCCTTGTCTTCTGCCCCTTCCAAAGAGCCCCGGGGGTCGTCAGAGAATTTTCTCTTAAGGGCTGTCTTACTCCCCTTACTCCCCTCTTCCGAGGGTTCTGCGGGCGTGCTTTTCCAGGTCTTGGTGCTTGTACTGGGTTGGGATAGCCATGCTTCCAATGACTCCAGTCTCCTCTGCAGGGGCCTGACCCCTTCCGCCACTGCATCTACTAGGGAGGTACCCAGCACTTTCTTGAAGCTGGCAGCGAGGTCCTCATTCTGTTCCTCCTCGCTCCACTCGAACTCCGACATTATGCCGATGTGCTCTGTGCCTAAAATACCTGCCACAGGTGTCTTAGCACGCCCCTGCTCCCTTAGATGCACTGCTATACGAATATTCACTTTTTTTTTTTTTTTTTTTTTTATTTTCGTGGCTGCACCGACCTCTTTTGCCTTCTGGCCAGCTGCGAGACACCTCGCTTCAAGCGCTGTCTTTCCTCTGCACTGGGCTTCTCACTGCCCCTTTCCTCCAGCTGATCTCCCTCAGCTGTTGATCTGCAGCGCTGCGACCGAGGGATCGCGTGATGAATTACAGCTGAAGCTGTAGTAACTATCTCTCGAAGCCTTTCCTTCTTTAAAGTCGCTTCCGACTACGATCGGCTTCTGCGCGAGGCAGAACTCGCTATTGGCTCCTCCCACCCGCGGGTGGGGGCTCGCTCGCGAGAGCGCTATTCGCTCGTTTCTTCCCGATCGTAGCTCCGCCCACCCGCGGGTGGGGGCTCCCTGAGATCGGCGCTTCCCACGCTCGCGTGTGCCGGCTCCACCCCTCCAAAGGAGGGGGCCGTTGCGCGAGCAGCGATGAGCTCTGCGCCGCTCGCGAGGCCGGCCGCACCCCCGAAGTGCCGGTAATGCGACACGGGGTCGCCGCCTCGCGAGCCTACTCCACTGCGTCCCCGCGGGAACGCTACTCACCTGTGGGCTCCTGCGACGAGGTCGCCGCCTAGTATAAAACACCTACTGTGCCTGCCGCGCCGCGCCGTGCCGCCCGCGCGCCCTGTGAACACTGCCTATAGAGGCAGAAACAACCTCTGCTCGCCTATTAGTGCATAGCCCTGCACTGATAAAGCTGTTTGCTACCCCAATAACCACTCTCTCCAGTCAATCCCCCCAGACACACGGAGAGGAAAAATGAGGTACTTATCTGCTTGAAGAGCAGTAAAAGAAGAGGAGGAGCCCATGTACAGGAAGTGGGTTGTGGCTGTCGGAAGGAGCCTGGACTACAGAAGTTCATGGACTTTGTAGTTTTAAAAGAAAAGTTTTGTTGTTGGTCACTTTTCAAGAGTTTTATTGTGTTTGTTGAACTGCTGTGAAGAGTAGAATAAAGGAAGATGAAGCATAATGCTCGCCTCCAGTCTTGTCATAGAATTTATAGCCGAATGCATGGGAAAATCTGTCAATGGCTATTTCAGGTGACCAAAAAGAGTGTTTTTTTAAAAAGATCCTCACAAGTAAGGTATTTAACGTTTACCTGAATTGTGAGTGTTCACACATTAAATTTAAATGTCGTAAGAACAAGACTACAAGCATTATTTCCATAAAATAGAGTTTGTAACAGTATTTCTAATGAAATAATGCAATCTTTAGTGAGTGCTAATGTTTCAGTTATCACGCACTGAAAAAATAATGCATGTGCTCTTTGAAAAGCAAAACATAAATAATTGGCTTTGGAAATGCACATTTTGTAATTAGTTTAATTTACAAATAAACATTTGCTGAAATAATCAGAGACGTGAGCAAAAGTGTAGCAGAAGCCTGGAAACGGTAATGTCATTTCCTCATTAGGAATCCCTATTTCCCAGAGAGATGTTAATCACATCCACAATTAGTGTTATTTAGGAAGAAGAAGTGCACCGTGGTACAAAGACAATTTCCCGAGGGTGCACGATTAGCGGCTTTTGAGAGATAAGAAATAGATCTTCTTTGCTCCAAACGATTGCTATTATGGCAGCACAGTTGGGACCAGGAACTGATGTGATTATCATTGGGGAGCCCCGCCACACTGCAGCCTAATCTCGGATTCCACAGGCAGCTTTAATAGAGGTATGCCAACCTTCCTTATCACAGTAAACTGCTCCGATTTTGAATGATCGATGGGTAAGCATTTTCAACTGTTAAATGTGAAACAACCGGGAGAGGTTAGTGAACCTCTCATCATATTGCAGCCCTGCAAGTTAAAATGTCACAACCAGGAGGAAAGACTGGAATGTGTTAGCCACCATAGAAATGCACGTTGGAAAATAAAATAATGTTCAATGCAGCTGTAAATGTAAAACCTATAAGAAGATTAGTTCACCCTGAAATAATATGCGTTTTAAAACGTTTAAAAATAGCACGTTTCAAGGACATGGTTTGCTTATGTTTTCCCTTCTTTTAATGGGGATGTGGGTTCCATACTAATTCCCACTTCCCGTTCCATCAATGTACACTAATCTGGACTACCCTCAGCCCACTTCCTTTGTTTCGATCACAACTTGTTTTCCCGTTCTTTTAATGGGGATGCACGTTTCTCCCTCAAATACATGTAATGCCACTTAAACCCCCTGTCATCTAAACTAAAACGCACGAATCCCTGCCCACTCTCTTTTTCTGATCAAGATTTTATATGCCTCAAATCAGTAGGCCACAATCCATTAAAACACATGCTACTTCAATTACAACCAACTGCCTCATTACAAGGTGCAGGAAAAAAGGGACGGTAATTCCATTACTGCCACCTTTCCCACACTATCAAGTTATAATTTGTGGCGGATTTACCGCCTGTGGCATCTCTGTGTGTAAAATCTGCGATTTTCCAAACAAAAATGGAGGAATAACCTTCTGCTTGTTGCTGGAGGTAAATCCTCCCCTTTACCGCCAGAAATCCCCATGGTGTCCTGTGGAAGCCAAAAACAAGGAATTACCAACAATTTTACTCATGTGGTAACTCCACAGGACCAAGTGACAGTAATGGTAACTGAGTTTGGCAGTAATTCAGCAAATGTACCGCCAAATTACCATCAAATTCGTAATGAGGTCCATTGTCTTAAAATCGGACTACAGTGACTCTGTATGAAAAAATGTGTCCTTATTTCATGTAACAAGTCTTTATTTCTATACAAAGGAACATTGAAACTCCATGAAATGTGTGTTGAGTATCAATTGTATGCCCTATATGTCAATTATCAAATGGTGGCGGAGGAGCCAACCAATCAGGTTGCTCGGAACAGGGGCTGAATACCACAATCCAAGCCCACGTTCTACGCAATCTGATGGCTGCTTCACCCGCCCTGCTAACCCCCACCCCACCTAGCCTCCCTTCCATTTGGGTCTCCAGTCCCCTCCAACACCCACACACCTGATTTATTTCAGCGACAAATGCACTACTGCCGCCGCCACCGATCCAGACTCCTGGGCCACCATGGAAATAGAAGAGGGGCTCCGTATGGATCACGGCCTTACAGATGAATGGCGGAAATCTTAACTAAGTATTTTGTTTCAATGAACAGGATGCCACGAGTCATCCCGTTCATTGAAACAAAATACATTGCTCTTCACACCCCGATTTTCCGGATTTAAAACCTAATATCAATAACAACTGACCTGGCGGGCTGCATTGGGTGTTATTGCTTAAGTGTTTCTGAAAATTAATATAGAACTACAAGTACCTCACAAATGGAAAATTATGTTTTTGTAATACATTGATCAATGATATATTGGTAGGTTGTCGAACTTCCGAATAGGTTTAATAGAGTACATCTTGAATTAATTCTGAAGGTGCGATGCAAGTTATTTACTCTAGATCCCAGAACCACCTGCAAGAAATGGGGAGGGTTAATTAAGATTTTATTTCCTAGCAAATGGGCAAGCATCAGCTCTTTGGTCACATTCCAATGACCCACTCAATGTATGTCTGTGAGGAATTGCCATCTGGCAAATGTTTAGAAGCGCTACCTTTTTTGATTTTTTTTTAATTAATACAATGATGGGGGTAATTCCATTTCTGAAAGGGAAATATGGTCATCAGATTCCACTTCCGTAGCCTGATCTACAATGCCTGCTCTCCAGTGGCAGAGAGCAGGTTCAGAGGTCAAAGGTGCCCATTTGACAGCTGCACTGACAGCCAAGACACTGAAGGGCAGGGGCCGCATTTAAGACATGCATCCCACTACCAAAACCCACAAAACGCTTTGTAGGGAAGGAAGTAGCTCATTCGGTTGGCACCCAAGGACAGCCTAGGTGACACATCCCATAGTCCACCACCTGAGGTGGGGAGTAAACCCTTTGAAGCATTTACAAATCAGCCCTTAGAATAACTCAGGGTATATAAAATTAGAAAGCTGTGAAATTACTCCTTGAACGGTGTGAGATCGAGTTACACCAGTGTTTAGGGACACCAAGCCTGTGGAGCCTGAGAAGGCTGCAGGCAGGCATAAGAACACTCAAGACAACAAAAGGCTAAGGGCTCTGTCTTGGGTCAGCTACTCCTTACACTCTATACCTCTGCTATTGGACAGTATTCTCCTCCTTTGGGATCTCGTACCAAATCAACGCAGACAACACCGAAATCATCTTTTCCTGAACTCTCCTCTGATCAATCTATCAAAATGTCAAGCTGTCCCTTTGCCATTAAATATTGGATGACTTCCCACTCTCTGATGTTAAACTCTATCAAAACAGAACTGCTTTTCTTCTCCGCCAAAAGCTTTATCTCATCTCTTCCTCTGCCTATCCATCTTCCAGATGACACTCTTCCAGACCCTTCTTCACCTAGACACCCCGGTGTCTATCTATTACCCTTCCCACACCTTCTCTTCATTCATCTCCAAAATTGGAAGCAGCTTACCTCACCCTCCTAAATATTCAGAAAATCCGGCACCTCCTTCCTTTTAACACTGTCAAGAATCTCATAAACACTCTTCTCTAAACTGGACTACTGTGCCAGCATCCTCTTTGGTATCCCCAACTATGATTTCTGTTTCATGGACAAGAACATTAACTTCACTATCAAGATTCTCTTTCAACTCCCTCACTTCACACCAACTTCCTCATAGCGTCACCAGGCTGTATTGCTGAAGATGCAAAACAGTGCCAGATTTAAATATCTTCTCCTGGTTCACAAACCCATCCACGGTAAGGCACCATTGTGTCCATCCTCCTCTATTCAACTCTACAAGCCTTCTCTTAAGCTCTGCACTGCCTCCACGACTACCCTTGTGGTGCCTCACCCTCCCTGTGCTTCCTCTCGCTTCCACTCTTTCTCTCTTCTCGCCCCACTTGCATGGAATTCTCTTTCCCCGGACACCCGAGAAACAGTCCACACGGATTTATTCAAAACCAAGCTAAAAGCCCACCTCCTCACCTCTCTTAAGCAACCTCTTTTCTGCCTGATAGCTAACAATTTATCCCACGCTGCTAACCTTGCTCTATCCCTCACTTCCTCTGCCTCGACTCTATCACTTCACCCTTCATGATCACATCCCGAGCACAGCTGGCCATACCACGTACCTGCAATTAAAAGTGTCTGTAGTTGGTTGTCCTTATTTATGTATGCCAACTCATGTAATGTCCCTGTGACTGTTCCATTTACTCCCCTCCACAACCTGGCCAGAATGTCCCTCAAATTCACCCCATTGTAAGAAGCTCACTGCTTCCTGTCAAATCTGATTTCTTATCTGTTGTACGTTCTTTGATGATCAAAAGAGCACGGTTCCTTCTGTACATATATAAAAAACGTAAATACAGTGCATGCCCTCAATTCAGTGGCAACTGATCAGGGTAAAACAGGGGCAGGTTCTGACCCTTTATTCAAGAAAGGTCCCCTACAACCCAAAGTGAAATCCCTGACCTGTGGTAGGTTATCTCCCAGCATCCAGCTGAGAGCATCGTGTGGGCACGTACAGCACTGAGGCATTTGCCCACTCTATAAGCAAGGGTTGTTTTTGGTCTGGAGATTTTACATATGGGGTGGGTAATTCAGCCTGCAAGGGGAAGTCCAAGCACGCTATTGTGACTGTTGGTCACCTGGAAGAAGAGACGAAAGTCAGTTTGGGCATCTTGACAGATGAAGTACCATTAGATTAGGGAGTGGCAAAAGTGCCAATATTCAGATATTTCTGGACTGTGTGTCCATAAATGGGCAATAGTGTCCCACTTTGCTGGATACTGCTGCAAATATCACAGCTGTCAGGTGATACTGCTGCAAGTATCACAGCTTTCAGATGACAATGGGTAAAAGAAGGGCAGTACATGCAAGTACCATAGCAGCAGGTAAGAGGGTTTGATGGTCTGGCATACTGTCCCTTGGCAATGGTAGAGCTTAGTTGGAAGAGTAACAACTGCCTGAAACGTGTTGCTTTCAAGGCTCCATTACATTTGGGTGTTTGTTGGGTAATCACCTCCCTGATCCAGACATACTTGAGGCAATCAATAGAGAAAGATCTCTGAGAGCAGCACAGGAGGAAACACTTGAGGGCTGAGGCCCTTAGGTTTCCTCAGCTGGAGAGTGTGAGAGACCGGTCTCACAAGTAACTCCCATTGCAGGCCGGAAGACCCCTAAGGTTCCTAAACTTGCGAGAGAGAACAAAGAGGCCAATGCAGTGACTATAGAGTTAGCACCCGATTCAGTGATCTCAGTGTTGCCTGGAGGCAGAGGAGAAACCGGAGATGGCTGAAAGGGGCGTATCAGACCTGAAGAGCCTGCCAAAACTGGAAGAGATGTCTTCAACTGGAATCCCAAGTCAGTTTGATTTTTGCCAGGAACAGAAGGACTATCCCATTCTGGCGAGTATGTTGGCACAGACAAAGGAGCAGGTGCAAGGTGGAGGTCCTGAACCCCTCCTAAAATGGGAACACACAGACAGCAAAATCCCTGGCCTATTCCAAAACCAGGAGCTGGTGCCAGGGAAAGGCCTAACCAGATCAAAGACAAGGAGCCTGAGAATTCTGGGCCAGGGCACAGTAAGGATTGTTTGTCCACCCAGCCCCCAGGTGATTCCTGCTGGATTTAGCTCGTGGCATGCATGCTGGTCACTTAGATGGAAAAACGGAAACCGTGTGCCCCGTCCAAGCACTGACAGGAAAGTGGAGGCAGACTAGACAACTTTAAATCCACTACCTGTAGTTGGGTGGTCTTGCAAGAGGAAAGGTAACTTCTCTCAGGTTGGATCCCACCAAGATATCATAGCTGAGAGGGAATCCCATGTCATATCTGTGGCTGTGCAGACACCACTGAAACATCAGCAGACCTCTGCCTGCCAAACCACATTCAAGTGCTGGAAAGTTGCCTTAAGAAGGACAACCATTCTAGAGCTCCGAGACTAATGGTAGGGAAATAAAAGCCAAACAGGCACCTGTAAAACCTGATCATACCTTCAAATCTGGGATTGTTCCTGGAGCAGTAGTCTGATAACAAGCAGAACTTCTGAGTGGTTTTGGCTCCAATAATTCAGAATGAGCTACCCAGTGCCAGTTGCAGTCTACCCATGGAGCTGGCTTGTGGCGACCCAAACCCCTTTGACATGGCCCTTATCTTCAAAGGTGCACAGCAGTCCTCCACATCTCCAACTGATATACTTCCACATCAACCTCCATGTCCAAAGATGTTCTGGGACATTGGAGTCTTCACTAAGTTCCCGTGGCCAGGTTTGATGTCTTGTCTCTAAAGTTCACAAGCTGTTCATAAAATCATGCACCTCTGTACAAGCAAAATCCCATTCCAGTGCTGTTCCAGAATTCGTTATATTCCAAAGTAACGGTGTCTGAAATTTTCGGGGAGCTGAGCTCAGGGTAGATATGATGGGGAATTCATCTTAGTTAGCATCAGTGTTCATGTGGTGTGCCCCAGTAATTAGCCTTGTTGCTATTTTGAGAGAACCACAGTGGTCACTGAGAGACCAGCCCCTATACCCTCTCCATGTTGTAAGGACTTTATTTGCCAAATACCATCCTTTATCAGCAATGTCTCTCTTACTGCTTCAGGACAATATTACTTGCTACTAATGAGCCAACATCATTGCAATTTGGGAATCAGGATGTTACCTGAATGGCAAATAAATTATGAAAATAAGACAATATCTAATGTGGCACAACAATATATCTACATCCCAACCTATATAGCTCACTAACAGCATCATACCACAGGGATTAGGCAGTTATTCGTGATCATGTTCAAACTATCTGAGAATGACACCAAGAACCTGCGTTAAACACCTGGGATAATGAGTGAACGGGAGTTGCAGTTTAAGCTGGTACTAGACGCTTCCCAAACATCTACCAAGACATTTCAGAACAACAAACATTCATCCAATTTCATAGCGCGCCTCACATTCAAATTACTTTGAAAAAAAGGAAATTTAAACACTGATTTGTAAAACACACAGAAATGTATTTGTTTCTATTTCAGAAAAAAATGTCAAATTGTTGTGATGTGTTTCGAGCACTGCTCTTCATCAGGGCTATAATGTGATGTTCGTGTGCTAGTTTCTAATACTGAGACTTCTAAGCACTATAATTCAAACAAAGTAGAGTATCTGAGACAGAGTTTAAAAATTGCAAGGTAACATTTATTTTGCACATAGCATACACTAAAGTGGACTTTAGGTTCAACCACGACCAGTATTTCAGGGAGAGTTGAGAAGTGAAGTGCCTGAATAGTACATGGCATCTCCTTTTATACAGAAAATATAGCCTGCATCAGCATAGGCCATTTGTTATTCATTTGCAAGCAATAACAACACAAATATGTTCAGACTACATGCACAATATGACACCCAATACCCTAAAAGCAGAACAAATTACATTTTCAAAAGGTATTAGTGTTATGTCAAGTGTTATGTCAAGAGTCTCCACTTTGCTTATGGCTTTAATTACAAACTCTTTCAGCCAGATCACGGACAGTGACTTATGTTTGAGGCCTTAAACACAGAATCCACTTGCCCAATCCAACAATGGTCACCCTATTTGCACAACCTTAAAAAGATACCTTTTCGTGCATTTAACAAAGTGGAAGGGCTGAACTCTATGACTCATTGTGTAACTAACCTCTGCTTAGTGTGGCCAGTCTTTACCTAACATTTAGTTAAGAGAATAGAGCCATATTGGAACAGCTTTACCTACTTCGCGGAATAGGAGGACCTGTCCTTAATGTTATTTAACCTAGGTTTATCAGTGAATGCCAGGTGGCTGATACATGCCCTCTACATGGACCCAGCCTTTTCTTGTAATGACTGACAGAGGAAGCCATGAACAGATTTTTGTTTTTACTCAATGACTGACAAATACAACCCTATTTTGAATATTACTAAAAGTACAGGATTCTGGTCACGGAAAAGTGATTAGGTTCGGGTTAAGACAGATACATATCATTATTATATTCTAACAAACACTCCTTTTAGCTTAAGCTAAATCCTTTTCACAAAAATCTGTTAGACTTTCAATATCTATTTCCATTAGATTCTGAATTTGCATTTCTTCCATCAGCATAGTATTCAATCTATGACTACTTTTAGAAAGGGGCTTAATTTTATTTACTACCCTAACACAACTCTGAGATATAAAGTAACAACATACAGGACTATACTGAAGACAACAACAGCAACCTAACATTAACTCAAAAACCACTAACAATATAGACAGTAATTTCCATCCCCAATCCTTTATTAAACTCCAAAACCATTGGGATCAGCTGTTCTCCTGTCCCACCTCACAATGCCCTGCTTCTCCCAATACATTTAATCGGTCAATAGCATCAAAGATTTCTCTAGCACCATCAGATATATAGGTACAGCAAGAAGAGCTCACTAATTTGCAAACCCCTCCTTTCCCAGCCGTGAGAATGTCCAACACCATCCTATTCTGAAGGGGTACCAATCTAATAGCGTTTTGGTTCAGGTGTTAAATTCACAAATGTATTTGCAATCTCCTTCAACATACTTCCTACCACTCTACTGAGTCTATGAATGCTTCTAGAGTTGAGAGCAACCCCTAACAATGGTATTATTCTGTTCCCAAATCTGCTGCTACCTGGGCATCAGTATCAATCTGGTCCACTTCTCTTTTCCCTCTTTGTAATTTTACACGCTGATATATATAATCTGTGGAGGCCACATACACTCCAGGGAATATATTAGCAAGATAACATATGCCTGTCTAACCCTTCTTCAACCACTTATATACTTTCTCGTCCTCACAAACATAATACCAATTCCCATTAGGAAGAATGGAATTAGTATAGTCAACAATAGTATCAAAGGATTGCATATTATATGTGAGGACATCCCCGAAATCTGATTTTGTCGGAAGCGGCCAGTGTGTGCTAGTGGCTGGTGCAGCTTGCCAATCTGAGTAGTGCAATACAAGGAGGAGCCAGTGAAGCGCAGGGGACGTTGCTACGACGCTGCAAGGTCCTTTCCTCCAGTTCATTGATCGGACTGGCATCCAAACGAAGTGTGTTGGTCCCTGCTCCCTTCATATGGAGGCTCCACAAGCATTTCTCTCAGGGCTTTGCAGTGCGGAGGACACCGCGGACTGGTGCCTGCAGGTTCCTACACATATCGGGATGACCCAGAGGCAAAGTACGAAACATGCTGGGAAAAGATGCCCGGCAGAGTGGAGACCACAAGTCTCTATGTGCTGTTGGTGGTAAGGTGAGAGGTGGATTTAGCGATTAGACAGGATTGTTTTAATTCTCACTGCGGCCTCAGCCCCCACCAAAAACCTCCTTGTGCCCATCTAAATAGTGTCCATCTGGGTGCTGTGACCCGAGCTGAGCTGTATTGCTATATTGGACAGCTCTGAATTTGGGCTGTGGGAGGTAGTGGTGGAGGTAGCGGGGGGTTACGTGCCTCTACTGGTGACCCTTGGTGAATGCATGAAACCCCCTGAGTAGCCTTTAATAGCCCCCCCCCTACCTAACAAGCTTCCTATCCTTAGCCAGGCTGGTGATTGTGGGTGTGGTGCCTTCGAGCTGGTCTTGGTTAAGCATGCTCAATAATGCTGCATGCCTCAGGCCTCTCTTCCCCTTCCGTCCTCCCCCTGCCCCCACTCCCCTGCCACCTCCCTGCTTTCGGAATGACGAAACCGAACTTCCAGTACAGATAAGTACTGAGGAGTGGGGCTAAGAAAAGGGAAAAATGCACACAGAGCATGGTGTGCACCATTGCGGATTTACTAGATGCACCCTTGATCAAGAAGAATAGAAAAGGGGATGCACCACCCCTGCTAGAGAAGCCCCCTCCCTCCCTCCAGGTGGCTAATCAACCTATGCTAATGGGCTTTTTTGAAGTGGTCAGTAAACGCAGGATTTCCCTCCCATCCACCTGTCTTGCTTTGGATTTACATAGGGAATATTCCAACAGTGCCCCGCAGAATACAAAGGCATGAAGAGAAGAGGGCCGGGCTCCAAAATACCAATAGGTGGAACTACATCTCAAGTGACAGAAGAGTTTGACAAACCTTTTTTTGAGCCCCATATCTTCTATTGATAATAATGGCTCACTCCTACAGCTGTGCCAAATGCTGAAACAGAACTCTTCTGGCCTTAACGCAGCCTGCATAAAAAATGCTCCTATGGTAAACTTGTCCAGTAGCCCTAACCTACCTGCTTTGGCATGCTACTCAGATTCTGAGGAGGAAGAATACTCACCTGAGGCTTATGTGCCATTCCCCCTGAGAGAAGAATTGCAAGCAGGGATGAAAGCAGTTATCCAGCGACTTGACATAACAACTAAAATTGTCAATTTACAGACATTGTGCTCAGACATGGCTGCTGACCAATTACAAATGAAGTCTATAATTGCTAACATTGCTGACATTATCCTTTATTCCCACTCACTGCTTTTCTGCTCAGTGAATGAAGACATCTTGGACGGAGGTACTGTACCCGATCTAAGGGCCGTACCTGGCTCAAGGGCCCACCAGACTACCAACCACAAATCTACACTGCGATTGGCACCTGGGGAACTTGGTTTATGGGTTAGACTGTAGCCTATTGATTCTAATACCAATTGCCTAGACACCCATTTAACCTGTCAGGATTCCCTGAACATCGTGGCTCATGATGAAGCTGATACCCTAGAAGCGTTATTTAACAAAATATCCATGATGGCCAATGAATCTCTCATTAGCAATGGTCCACTTCCTCAGGTGGTCTGTAAGTAACCTATGCAGGCTCCTAATAAACAGGTATCCCTTTCAAATAAGATTATTACATGAGCCCCAGAAAGCGCTCCATTGAGTGTTCTACGGGGCAAAAACGGGTCAGTAATATCAAAGACGATGGTTCCCTTCGCCAAGTAATACTACATGGCCCATTGGATAAATGGGCCTACCCAAAACCTGCCCCAGGCATCCCCTGGCGCTTGGAAGTGAACAAATTACCCTGGTTCCAAATGATGGTGCAGCTGACCAAAGGAGAAGGATGGTAGACCATTGTATAACTTTAAATCATCTGTCGCAGAGGACTAATTACGATGCAGAAAGAGTTGGTTTAAACCATGACTACATCCATCAGCAAACAGTAAGCAAAGGGCACGGAGGGTTGGAAAAAGAGGCCCCTGAACATATCAAGGAGGGGCTCTAGAATTCCCCGTATACATAAGTGTCCCCAGACTCACATTGGGTTGCCTACACCCCGGCTGAGAGATCCGTACTGGGAACTATGGTAAAGCTGGAGTAACTGTACCCAATCGCTGTCAGCCCATTTTTTAATCCACCTTTCTGCATATCTGAAGGAGTGTCCCCTGCCTTTCAACGATTACCAGCAGAGACATGCCCCAAATCGAACTCCCAACATGGGACAGGCAGACAAATTGGGCTTTACTCAACTTTGTATCCCCTGAGACTGTCTCTTTATTATGTATGGGCTCTGATTCCCTTCGAGGTATGGGATACAAGTTGACAGTATGTTATGGTCGGCATCCACATATGATTGAAAACCCTGGGGTATTACGACCAAGGAGAGTGGAGGGTTTGGCTAGCCACTATGGGGATCCCCCGGGGCCAAGACTAGGGGATCCCTACCGGGTGGTCTTCCACCCTATATCAAACGATTTGGAAACAATCTGGCTGGCAACCCCACCAAGTAGACAAGGTGGAACAGAGGATCTTAAGGGAGAGAGGGGCGGGCAGACTGTTATCATATGATGACCCCTGCTCCCCAGGGACCTACCGGTCACCTGACCCCTGAAGGTGCACTGTGGCAAGTTGGAATACCAGTGGGCAAAGGCACCTAATGGGCAATGACGGGTCTGCCCCCATAGTTGAATAATAAGATATCTTCCTATTAGAGGAAACTTGGTTAGAGGCTTCTATGCATTTTGAGGGGTTCTGTGTCTATCAAACTAAGACCAATCGGGGCTCTAAGGAGAGACCCTTTGGGGGGTTGGTAATAGGTGTAACCCAAGCCTTTACATTGCAACAAATAGTCCTTACACCTGTTAGTAATGCATTAATGGCAGTAGAGGTAAACTGGGAGAGCAGAGGTTTGCGAGTAAAAATGCTAATAGTTAATGTCTACATCCCTCCTAATACTGCCAGCATGAACAAATCCTTTGACCTACTGGGTGAGATTCTGGCTGATTGGGCTGGAACTGGTGATAATGAGTTCATTTTAATAAGAGGGGATCTCAATGCCCATTGTATTGATGTGCAAGAGTGCCTCCCCTATACCAATGTTCTCAAAGAAAGCCTAATGCTGCAAAGTAAGGGTAACAACAAAGGTGATCAATGAGTGCTGTTTTTGGGTAACTGGGGTTCACTCTGTTGAATGGTAGAGCAAGGGGTGATGTACCAGGCATATACACCTGGGGCACAGATAAGAGCAGAGCAACACTAGACTATTTCTTTGTTAATAATGCTACTCTGCTAAAAACAAAAGAACTAAAAACTATACTGCATAGTTTTAGTGACCATATTATACTGGCTCTAAGCTTGGAATGTCATAAACTCGATGCCAATGCACAAGTCCTTAGGGGGGCTATCCCAAAACATGTGGGAAATCGTTTTGTTGGACAAGAAATGTTCACAATGCTAACCAATTATTTACACGTATCCTTTCCAGAGACTACAGTGATCTCGTTCAGTGGAAAGGAAACAAAATAGAAGACTGGCTAAAATCATTAACACTAATTACTGGGGTGGTACAAGGTGGAGACTTGGCTGTGTTTGATACATACACACACACACAAATTCGACACACCTAGCGATTCACAATGCAAAAATAATTTTGAGGAGTACGCTGAGGATAATTAAGGGGTCAGGCTCCATACTCCTAATGTCCCCCTAAGACAGCAAAAGGCAGAGGCAGAGGACTGAATAGTGTGATAGACAAGTTTGCCCGGAAAACAGCAGGCTACTCATTGGAGGGCATAATAACCCTATATCGCCAATGTTTTTGCCCAATTATATTACATGGCTTGGAGACCCGCCAAATGACTAACCTGCACTGGTTATGCAGAGTTGAGGGTTACTTTTGGAGGCGGGTCCTAAACCTCACAATCACAGTACCAGTTGAATGAGTGGGTCTGGAATTGGGGTTGGTCTCCTTGAGGGGCCAACTATTACTTAGACAAGGAGGGTTCCAGTTGAACTTGTGGGTTCAGAGAAGGGGTGTGAAAGGAAATATGGAGGTGGAGGATATGCCCCTCTGATTTACCAGCAGTATGAGAGCCTCGATTTGACCCCCAACTTTAGATGGGGTACTGATTATGTCATTCTAAAAACATTATTTAAAAGAAAGCTGGAACGTTGGGACTGGTGTAATAATTATACACGATTATCAATACTGAGATCATATCAATACGTGGCCAACGTGTCCCATAGCTACTTATGCCTGCACCCCTATCTCCGAAAATGCCCCAGCATGGTGGTCCGCACGCTGATGCTCAGACTGCATACCAACCAACTTCCTCTAATATCTTCTAGGGTGGTTGGTTAAAAATAGCATTGGATCAATGAATGTGTCATATAAGTAAATTGACAGGCTGTATCGAGACACCCAAACATGTGTTTACAGAAGTCTCCCGGGAATTACCTATATGACTATTGTTAGGGGCTATGTCTACAGCTATGATTCAATCAAAAGTGAGGCATTTTGGACCCATTGCCTAAACTCGGAATTGGAAGCTCTCTGTGACTCATTATATTGGCTTTGGCGTAGCATTGAAAAACTACTCCAGGTAACAAAGCCTTGAATTAAAGCACTCTAATTGATTAAGCCTCCATGACTAATTTTGTTTCCCTGTGTCGCTAAAACTCTCTGCATTAAAATAGGGCTATTATCCTCGATTAGTGGCTAGGTTGTGCGCTTATACCCTATAAAGAATGTACAATACATGTGATTATTTGTGTAAGTCGACGTAAACTATGTAAATTATGAAAACTATAGAATTTTATTTTATGAAATCTTTAGGACATTTTAGGTAACCATAGACGCTTATGATCTTATGAAACCCATTGCAAGATGAAGTTGATAGAAGTACTGTGAATATTGTGAATATCATTTTATTTCATGAATCTTATTCTACAAGTTTTAAGATCTGCCTGAATAATGAATGAATATGTGATTTTTTTAATTTTGAATGTTAGGTTTAAACATCAAATTGAGTTCATCTGTATGTCATGCAATTAGAAATTGAAACTGTTTAATACGTTACTTTGTAAAGATTCTTTGTAATCATAAACAAACAAATATTAATAACAATAATGTTATATTTATCCCTTCCTATAGCAAACAGAGGTTCTCCTATCCTATGAGTTACCTGGAATAAAGAATATATAACATTCATGCAAGAAGTATAGGATCTCCATGAAAGGTTAGACACCATTTTAAGATTTTAACGATTGCTATTAAGGGTGTTATTACATATTTCAGGGTTTTTAATGGTAGTGTTAAGCACTAACCTTCCAGGAGGAGCTCGTTCTCTATCCCAATCATTTATCAACCTACTATGAGATGAAGAAAGTAGAGCACACAATATTCATCTATTAACTGGACTGCATAATAGGGTATCCCTGTGCCATCTCCACTCTGCGCAACATGTGAACAAAGCCATTTATTTATTTATTGTTCTATTAATAGCTTTTTGAACATTATCCAACACCTGTACATATGAATTATTTCGGTAACCTTATCTTTGAAACACATCCAAGGGGTGATGAGTATGGGTTATGACATAAGGGGGCTTGGTAGTAACTTCAATGTTATTGGGAAGAAGTGCATTTAAAAGATGCACAGAGCCGCGTTCAAGGAACCAGAAAAAGGCAGAAAGTCTGACCACTAATATTGTACAAAATGTCAATATTACTATTCGATCTTCCTTTGCCCATAGTTATTGTGAGTCAGAAGGTAAGGTCACCATTATTTTGCATTCAGATTTTAGCACCAAGTGGATGCAACTCCATAATGCAGGTTTTCTTCATCTTTAGATACCCCATTACCTCCTGGTGTGCACAGGGATGAGTACACGCTGATTTTGTGTAGGTGCAAGGCTGACCTAAATATTAAACCACACTTGTAGGTTTCCAATGGGCACAGATTGTACAAGATCTGCACTATGTTTGTGTTCAATGGGCACTCCAATACCATCCAAGGCCTTAAATCATATCTGATTGATTGATTGCGGGAAAGTATGATCTTCGAACAAGATTGATGTCTGTATTGCAGACTTTAACTCTGATTTTGACAAACTTATAGGAGTGCAAGAATCCTTTATTTCAGATGAAGGAGGATGATGTTCATAAGAGGGTAAGGGCAGAGGAACCAATTTGATGTAAGAAGTGTGGATCCAATGCCGCTTCCCCTCTAAGCGAACTGCAGTTTGGGCGGACAATAACACCTCGTATGGTCCTAACCAAGAGGGTTACAGTGCAGTGCTTCGCTGAAGGTTTTTAACCATCACCCACCATGTTACCAGGATTCACCCGATGTCCTTCTCGCAAATTTGTGTCCGGCAAGCTATCCTTCAGCTGCTGGTGGATAGAATGCAATTGTTCAGTCAGTTTTTTACAGTAATCAACAAGCAGTGGGTGCTCAATGTCTTTCAATGATCATGGAGCAATCTTAGCATTAGCTGGTCTGCCCATGACAATTTCATAAGGGGGTAGCCCTGATTTAGACGCAACTGTAGTCCTCATAGAGAGTAATGCTAAAGGTAAAGCATCTGACCATTTAAGTCCTGTATGAGCACATACTTTAGCTAATTTGTTCTTTACAATTCTATTGTGGTGCTCAATTAACTCTGCACTTTGAGGATGGTTTGATAGGTGGAATTTAATTTTGATCTGCAATCCATTACACATATTTTGTATTACTTCTGCAATAAAGTGAGGGCCATTATCAGACCAAATTACCCTGGGTAATCCAAACCTGTGAAAATACTCTTTTCAACATCACTTTTGCAGTGGAGACTGTGGTCATATCTTTCAAGGGAAAAGCCTCTACCCATTTGCTAAAGGCACAGATTACTACTAGCACATATTTCAAAGTATTACATCTTTCTAATTCAATAAAGTCAAAATGCAACATTTCAAATGGAAAGGTAGGAGGAGTCTATCGTGCTATATTATGGCTTAGTCATATTACACAGTTCCTACCCACTTTCTCAGCTGTAATCAATGAATTACACAAAACATGTTCCAATTGTTTACAAATAGCTTTAGCATGTTTGTGGGTGGGTCCGTGGGTCATACGCACAACCAGAGGTACATAGGCATTAGGTAACACCCATTGTTTTTTAGACCCTGTGACCCAACACCCCTCTTCATCCTGTAATGCAAAGCTGTCTTCCCACCCCCGTATTGCCTCTTCAGAAGCCATTGCTTGTTGCTAACAGGGGTTTTCTCCATACATTCTAAATCCTGAGCCCTTCTAATAGTCTCAGCATTATACATCCCTAAGGTACAATCTAATGCTGTTTGCTTAGCTATGGAGTCAGAAAAATCATTACCTTTATGAATTTCAGTCACTATTTTCTGATGGGCAGCACATTTAAATATTGCTATTTTCTTTGGTAGCGTTAGAGTTGACAGTAATCGTAATATTAAGCAACCATGTTGTATCTTAGTTCCATGTGACGTCAAAAATCCCCTTTCCACCCATAGGTTTCTGAAATTATGTGCTACTCCAAAGGCGTACTGGCTGTCAGTAAAAATATTTACAGAGAGGTTTTACGATAATTCACAAGCACGAGTCAAAGCTATGATTTCTGCTGTTTGTGTTGAATTAAAGGGTATTCGTTTAGTTTCTAGTATAGTAGTAACCGCGTAAACTGTGGTTGTAGTTCCATCAGGCATTTTAAAACATGACCCGTCACAATATAATTCATCTTCCACCTGCGGAAGGTGAGTATCTCACAAATCAATTCGACCATTGGTGTCTTCTTCAGTTGCAAAGATACAATTAGGATTAGCTGCCTTATTGTCCCCGATAGCCTGATTTGGTATGGGTAATAGTTCAGCAGGGTTGAGTGTGTTGCAGTGCTTAATTTTAATATGTGGTGCAAACAATATCAATTCATATCTGGTAAATCAGGTTGTAGTCATATATTGGATCAGAGTCCTATTTAAAAGGAAATCGACCGAGTGAGGTACCATCATGGTTAAAGAGTGACCTAAAAACATACCTTCACAAAGCTGCAGCTGCTACTGCGCGGCAAACATTAGGGCAAAGAACATGCAACAGGATCTAATGTGAAGGAAAAATAGCAGCAATGTCTATTCCTGCCTCCATGTTCCTGTGTCAAAACAGCCAACGCACATCCATCAACTTCATGCATAAAACAAAACAAATTCCTTATTATAACCCAAAGTCCCTAAAACAGGAGCAGAACAAAGCGATGTGCTCAACAAAACAAATGCCTCTTGATGTTCAACAGTCCATGGCACAGGATCCTGTACATGTTTAGTCGCAAGTTGTATCAAAGGTTTGACAATACGCGAGATATTGGGTATCCATTGTCTACAATAGGAGGCAGCGCCTATAAGCGCTCTAACTTGAAATTGCTTGCATTCTATCAGGTGCTAGTTTCCTACCCTCCTTAGACAGGAGGTACCCAAGATCTGCTACCTCCTGTCTACAATACTGACATTTCTTCGAACAAGCTTTATGACCATGACAGGCTGGATATGACAGTAACAATATAGTTGCATGCTTACAGAGGTCCTCAGTGGGAGCTGCTATAAGCAAATCATCAATATATTGAATCAATGTAACAGATTTAGGAAATTTCAACGAATCCAACTGCTTCTTAAGTGCCCTACTGTACATACTTGGACTTTCTGTATAACCTTGTGGTATTCTAGTGAAAGTATACACTCTCCCACCAAGTGAGAAAGCAAATAAAAATCTGCTCTCTGGATGTAATGGTATACTAAAAAATGCATTTTGTATGTCAATTACTGAAAATTATTCTGCAAATTGCATTATCATGGTAATAATGGGTGTAATGTTTGGAACTATTGGAAACTGAGGTACTACATTCTTATTAATTGCTCTTAAATCAATAACAAGACGATATGCTAGACCTGTGTCCCCTTTTTTTAAAACAGGTAAAATGGGACTATTGCACACACTCCCTGTTATTTCCTCTGTGATCTCTTTATTCTTAATAAGTCTGAGACAATTGTTTCAAGGGCTGAATAACCTTCAGGTAATACCTTGTACTGAGGAATACGCAGATAAATTACTCCCTGTCGTATTTGTATTTTTACTGGGGGAATGTCCATAAAACCGACGTCATTATCCGATACTGCCCATAAGGTATCAAACTCGGGTGGCAAAGGTTTTGCTAAGAACTGATTAATGTTTGACGGAATATACTGTAATGTGTACTCCGTCTGGTGTACAATTAAGAGTAGCACACAAGTCTTTCAACAAATATCACCCCAACACATTTTCTCCGCACTGTGTAGTTAATAAGAATGGTATCTCACTGGATGCGGGTCCTAATATGACTGGCACCACAGCTGATACGTTATTAACTACAGGTGTTCCAGAAAACCCTACTGAAATATTAGTATGCCCATTCAAAGGAATATCTGGAACCTTAGCATGATCTATGGCGCTCATTTGCACCCCTGTGTCTACTAGAAATTGATGCTCCTGTATCCCAACTCTCATGTGAACTTAGTGTCCTGAATGATCCACGGGGATGGGGATTGGTTCCATTTTCATTTGAGGGCTGTCCTATTCTAAGAAATCCCAAGAGATATCCTCAATATTGTATTGATTAATGACAAAAGACATGCTTGGATTATCAAAAACATTGGAGTTAATAGGGACTGTAGTAGTTGGCGCAGGGCTAATTGTCGGCTGGTGTTGTACCCATCCACCCCTACTTCCTACCTGTCCTCCCTGACGTCCTCTTCCCCTTCTTTAATACAATCTACTTCCCCTATTCAACAAGGCTGGACAATGTGCCCTCCAGTGGCTCTCCTGTCTGCAATATGCACAATGATTAGGCCCTGGTGGTGAAAATGGTACAAATGGACCAGCACCTCTTCCTCTTGAGCTAATAAGTGGCCCTCCCCTAGTTCTCTGTTGTACTTGCTGTATTAACAATCTTGTTTTAAGATCCACTCTCTTCTTTTCTGCTTTCTCTTTCTCCACATTTACTCTGTTATAGAGTGCCAAGCACTCTCTGATTGCATTTTATATGAACTCTAATTTCAGGTAACAATTGTCGGACAAATTTATCTACGAATAATTGTTTCCCTGCTGGCGTAGTCATTTCTTGTCCTGAAAAATCAATAAATACTTGCTCAAACTTATTAAAATATTCTGTTACGCCTTCAGTTTTATTCTGGACACATGCGGCAAGCTTATCCCAATTTATATTTTTCTCGGGTACCACCCTTTTGAGTTGTGCAACTATCATAGTGGGAAGATTAAGTACTGCTGGAGGGGACTTTCGCCAGATTTCCTGTTAGCATCAAGCTGAAAAAGTGCCTTCTATGTCCTCTCCCAAGTTGCAGGGTCAGTGACATTCCTGAATGGTGTCCAAATAACTGATGGCAAAATTACTGAGAACAGAGTTTCAAAATCCCTAATCGTGAAGACAGAAGTATTTAAAATGGCCTCTAATTCTTTGTAGAACACCATAGGATTGTTCCTAATGTCAGGGATTGTCTATTTTAGTGCATTTAATTCTTGCATGGAAAAGGGTACGTGAACAAATTGGGTATCATATTTAGCATGCTGCATAATTGGGTTCCCTTGATTATCAAGGACAGGACTTCCTTGAGCATCAAGCGTAGCCTGCTGTGGAATATAAACAGGCGGCACCTCTCACATAGGGAGCTGGCTACTAGGTAGTTTTCATAATTTTAAAAGTGCTGTTAAGTGGATACGTTTCTCTGGGATACTCATTATAGATACATTATCTATTATAGGTTTCAATTGTTGCAACGTTGCAGAATTCTCTAACTCGCCATCCTCATTCTGTCGCACAATTGCATCCAACATTACTTTCATAGCATGCATCTGCATCTGAGGGACATACCGACAAATAGTACTGAAAATGACTGAAAGAGGGGTCAAAGCAGTGGCCCATTTAAGAGCGGTACGTGTTATTAACTGTAATTCTTCATAAAACACACAAGATTGTTTACATGCTGTAATGATAACAGGTTGTTGGACATATCCAGAAGTATTAGTTTCAATTTTTAATTCCAATCTGGCTTTTTCTAGTCCCTTCATTTCATCAAATGTCTCCCAAAGTCCTTTCGCATGTGAACAGGCATCCTTCTCTGTATGACAAGAGAAGGCATCTAAATTCAAATATTGTAATTCCCTAGGAACTGCCGAAGGCAATTTTTGTTCCCATTGGATTCAAATCTCATCACCCAAACAATCTAACAAAATTAGTTGCTCAGGACCTTGGGTTTCAAGTACCTCCTTAACCACATTCTGTCTGACTCCACTCGATATTAATGGAATAGCCTGCAACCTCAATTTGTTGAGTAGGCATTAAAGTGGCTTGTGTATTCCTAATAAAAGGTTCTAATTATCGTGCCTTTTCTTTAGTCAATAGGCCATGTATATATTCACTGGGAGGATCTATGTTGGCATCTGATACATAATCTTCTTCTATTGAGGGGGGCACATTTTGGGGATCAGGGAAAGTGGGAGAAAGTTTAAGGCCTGGGAGCCCCACTACGAATAGGCTCTGTGGTTGACCATACGGAGGTTGCGGCGCAGAAGGAAGGAGATGTTGGCAAGGGTTATTAAGAATCTGTTCTATCACTGGATCTTGGGTAGGAGTAGGTATAAGGGGTAAATTCCTGTTCTTTTGTTTCTATTGTGTTAAATACAATCGCCCCTAACCTGTATTTGACATACATCTCATATGCTGGGGTACCTTCTGGGGGTGCAGGCTGACCAAATTCTAAATTGTTCACAGAGCGAATGCAGCAAAGTCCGGACCAACATTTACGGTCTACTGGGACCAAACATCATAAAACGTAATGATTTTTCCTGGCGAAAGACCGTATCTGCAAATATGTTCGGTTTAACCTCAGCAACCAAGTCTTACCTGCCAAGCATCTATACTTACTGACAAAGTTCTGTCTCAGTTCCTCTGGGTGAAATATTACATGCAATTCGAGGGGCCGCAGCCGGGAGAGGGCGTCTATGGAGAGAAGGCCGCCGATGGAGGCTAGTGTCAGCTGCAAGTAAATATGATGGCAGGGATCCCCGAAACCAAGCAGTCCATTTGCCAGGTTCCTTTCTGTCAGGTCTAGTCAAAGTGCCCTCATCCTCGGTGGGGCCCCATTTTGGGTGCCATTTTGTGACTTCTACGCGATATAATTCAAACAAAGTAGAGTTTCAAAATTATAAGGTAAGATTTATTTTGTGCATATCATACACTTGAGCGGACTTCAGGTTCAACCACAACCAGTATTTCCTGGAGAGTGGAGAAGTGAAGTGCCTGAATAGTACTCAGCATCTCCTATTATACAGAAAATGAAGCCTGCATCACGATAGGCCATTTGTTATTCATTTGCAAGAGATAACAACACAAGTTTGTTCAGACTACATACACACTACATATGAGACCTAATCCCCTAAAAGCAGGTCATTTACAAATGCAACAGCTGTTATTGTTATTTCAAGAGTCTCCACTTCGCTTATGGCTTTAATTACAAGCTCTTCCCACCAGTTCATGGACAGTGACTTATGTTTGAGGCCTTAAACACTGAATACATTTGCCCTCCGTTTCAACAATGGTCACCCTATTTGCGCAACCTTTAAAAGATACCTTTCGTGCAATTAATAAAGTGGAAGGGCTGAACACTATGACTCATTGTGTAACTAACCTCTGCTTAGTGAGGCCAGTCTTTAAATAACATTTAGTTAAGAGAATAGAGACATATTGGAACAGCATTACCTACTCCCTTATTGTTATTTAATCTAGGTGAATCAGTGAAGGCCAGGTAGCTGATACATGCACTTTACATGGACCCAGCCTTTTGGATATTACTAAAAGTAGCTGATTTTGATCGTGAAAAAGGGATTAGCTTAGGGCTAAGAGAAATGCATAATATTATTATATTCTAACAATATGAACTAACCAACTCATTCGAGCTAAGACACTGGTCGTTTGCTAGTGCTGTACTTGATTATGAAAAATCACATAGGCATATATTGAAGCCAAACAGTCACATCCCTTTGTTAGGGGACCTGCTGACCTAGAGTTGTACCTCAGGTATGTTGAACAGTACGATTGCCTGATTCGGATCATACTGTGGAACTCTGATTGTCACACCACTTACCTTGTTTTGGAGAAGGGGTTGCCAGGTACAGTGGACCCGACATGGAGGATGTATGCTTGTTGGTGCTTTTCTCAGGTGCATTATGCCCCGGCCTCAGGCTCCCTGGGCGCTGTCATGATTACGGGTCTGCACATGCACAGACGTCTGTGTTCAACACTCTGCACATGTGCAGTTCTCTAGGTCCTGCGGCAGTGTCTGCTTGTGGTGCAGGCCTCGTTCTGGTCCCAGATGCTTATCTGGGCACCAGCATACCGAGTCTCAATGCATCTTGTCCCTGATCATGTTTTCACTTGGCACTTGTGTCTAGTAGCTGTATTACTGTGCTTCTTGTGGGCTTTCTATTTTTCCTTCCCCTCTATCCTGCTGTTCTTGCCCTCCTGGACCTAACTTCCAGCTCCTTGGTTCCCTCCTGCCTGATAGGTCCTGGTTCTCTGTCTGTTAGGCCCTGGATCATTGCCTGCCAGCTCCTGGTTCCCTGTCTACTAAGTCCTTGTTCTGTACCTTCTTCCTCTTTCCTACCTGTCTAGTTTCCTCCTCTTGTCATTGCCCCAGCCTCATGCCTCTGCTTGGTATCCAATTTTGTACAATTCAAACATTTGGTGGCACGCTTGCCAGAATACCTCAGGGTGCCCAGCTGCTTTGGGCAGACTCACTGGTTCCTTCCAGCATCTCCGATTCTGCTTGCGCCTCTGCGGTGTGGTTCCTTCACCTGTTTTCCATTTTGGAGTGTGAGGATGTTCTTCAGCATCCTGTGCTGCTGCGTGGTCACAAGCAGGCTTTCCTTTTTGGCCTGGAGAACGCTGCCTCTTCGAGCAGCCCAACTTCCATGAGATTCTGCATGGCTCCCAGCGGCTCCACGGCCCTTCTTGCTCACACGTGGCATTTCTCTTCCTGTCCCGACAGCCTTCTCCCTTCCACCAAACCTGTTCATGAGCCTCAGCATGGGGTTCAAAGTCTTCTCCTGCACTGCTCAATCCAATAGTGTGTTTGCCATCACATTTCCTGCATACTGAAGACTTGGAAAAACAACTAGCCTGCAGATTGTACTTGGAGCTTCAGTCACTTTGCACAAACTCCCTCATCCTCCTCCTTGTCTCAGTACCTGGGTGGTTATGGGAGTTGGAGTCCATGGATGTCATTGGACCTTTAACTCTTACATGTTTTTTCTCAGAGATTTCACATAAAGGCACATCAGAAACAAAAGGCATTATGTGTGTGTTGTGGGTGTTTGTGTCAAAGGTGGGGGCCTGACCAGATTCACAATAGGCCATTGAGAACTCGGGTATCAGAGGGTCTTCCTCATGGGAAAGGGAGGAATACTGCATCTTGTCCACTGAAGTCAAAACATCTCCCCCGTAGTTGTCTCCACTTATGTGATCCGCCCTCATATAACTACCCTGAGGGTCAGGATCAGGAGCCGCTGCCATCCTGTGGCAACTTGGGAGGAGGTCACCGCCGGGGAATCTATGATGACTCTATTGGTTTTATTACAGCACCCATGCAGATATAGTATGCTTTCTCAGTGAGAGCATTATAGCAAAACCATTCATAACCACCACTTCGAATTTTACACTGTTGTCTGTTTTTTTGGCAAGTTTGCTGATAGTTGTAGCAGGTGTAGGAAAACCAGAAACACTATAAATATTGTTGGCTCCAGACCGCATGAAGTTTTTAATAATCAGGTTTTCTATTCTGCATGATGATAACATTTCTGAAGTTAATGAGCTACATTAAAAAAAATGCCCTGATGAGAATTGAAATTTAGATTGCAATTTAGGGCCAAATAAAAACCTGTCCACACAGGCCTGGTTCTCACGAAACCTTCATTATCCTAACAGGGTGAGGGACAAGTTCTAAGAGATTGCAGTGTAACAAATTAAGTGTTCACTTTCTAAAGTCCACAGTAGGTTGTACAAGAGAGCAACCTCGGAGGAGTAGGTCCAAAATAAAAAATGAAACAAAATAAAGACGAATTAATAAAGCGATGACATGTACAAAACCCAAATGAAAATAACCCTCCCTAGTGATATTACTTTGCTGAAGCCCTTACATAATTTCCCCTTCAGTGGACATTCTGGGATCCTGATGCACTACTAGAATTTTTTATGTCATTCCCTGTTTTGCAGTACACTCTTTGGCATGTGAGGATGGTAAGACTGGAAAAGAGCTGTTGAGCAGGAATCAGAACAGGGTCTTTTCAGCCCATGACTGAGTGAACGGGTTAAGTCGGATAAGAACAATGGAATACTCGCAGAGTAAAGATGTCATTGTGGGCGAGGTACTTACAACCCTCAGGTGGAAGCTCAAGATCAGAAGTCATAATATGATATGGAGAGCAAAGCTGGATATCGAGAAAGGACTATATACTAATGAAATAATGCATTATGCAGGGGGGAGGTTTGATGTTTCTGCCAGGAGATCTATTGATGTTTCCCAGAATAGTCTCTTAGGTTTCGGTTAGGTCAGGTGAGGGGAGGTGTCTGGAGGGCAGGTTAGGTTAGTGTAATCAGTGTTCCGGCTAAATGTAGATGGCAGTGTTTCTTGTCTTGAAACACAATAAAGCGGTCTCTATCATAACCCGAAATTGATGTGTGAGCCTGGTTTCTCCAACACATGTAAGCCGTGGAGTCTTAATGAGGAGATATGCCCAAAGGCAGCGAGCCGACCATGGCGAGAATGGCCCGCCACCCAAATTAACAGCCCAAGCAAAGTGGAGGTCCTTTAACGAGAGCGGCAGTGCCGTTACTGGCTGGGTCGGCCTGCCACTGAGGGACATATCGCCATTATCACCCATGTAGTCCCCTACACGAGTGCTAATGGTGTTTTTTTTATCATTAAAAAAAGAAAGATACCTTTCCTGCGCAGCCTGCTGCCATACAGTGCTGCTGTAAGCCTCAATCTGGTTTCCATGTTGATGACTGTGACATCAACATGAAAATGGACTGAGGGACAGCAGCACTGCATGGTGCTGGGCCATGAAGGAAAGGTGCATTTTTTTTTTTTAAATGAAAATAATAACACCATTAGCACTCGTGTAGGAAACTAGGGTGAGGGGGAGCGGGGAAGGGAAGGGGTGCTGGCAACCAAGGCTGCTCAGAATGCGGGCTAGTACCATAGAATATAGCCCACCTTCTGAGCATCCTGATTAGACATCGCCCCCTCCAAGGGTGCTAATTGTCATTAGGGACCAGAGAACAAGGTCAGGGGGACTGAACCACTGTAGATACCCTAATATCTTGCCAGTAAGGTATGTGCTTATCAGCAACAGCGGCACTTGAGCAACTCTGTCTATGGCTACTGTACTCCCATTGCATTCTTCTGTTGCACCGGTCCTGCAATATGCCACAGCCCCATACCCAGTTATGACCGGAAATGCACATCTAGCATCTCGTTCTCCTTACCCTGTTGCAGACTGCATTATCCCTATGTTCACCTCAGCCCACAATGGGCGCCTGCACTCGAGGCAGTTGTACCTGACCATGATTTGGCCAATTGGGCACTCCATGCCTAACCCAAGTGGGAAACACTTTTCAGCACTACCAGCCACACTCAAGCAGCCCCCAGCCACTCCCACATCATCTAAGGGGTGTTTCTATGCATCCCCCCGGCACGACCCTTATTCACAAGACAACTAGTGCAACACATGCAACACTGGGCACCAAGTCCCCACTTAATGCCAATTGCCAGACATGCAGCCCTACCATCAGAAGTCCAATCAAACCCAACCGACTTCACCACCCCCTAGTGACTTGCTCTCTCAACAGCACGAATGCCAATAACAGCCCTTCTAACATCATCGTCATGGCCTCGAACCCCTGCAACGGCCTTGTCAGTGCTGTGAACACCATACCTCACCTCCCAGGGAATGTGAACTTGGAAATATGTACTGCTAGCATACTGCCGGCACCCAATAACCCTGCACAATTCAACTCTCTGGCCTCACCTTTAAAGGGAGCCCTTATCAATGTCAGATATTTCCCAGCCCACCCACTTGAAATCTTCGACCTCATCACTTCCAAAGGCTCTGACCTAATAGCCATCACTGAAACATGGCTGCATGCTGCCTCAGGCCCTAATCTCTCCATCGCCATCCCACCCAAATTCAATCTTTCGCAAGACAGACTGGATCATAGAGGTGGAGGAGTGGCACTCATAGCAAGAGACTCACTACCCATCAGGGAAATATGTAGCATGGCCCTCCCAAACTCAGAACTACTCACCACTAAACTAAGCCTTTCCCACACCACCATAAACATTCACATGGTGTACCATGCCACTGGCCCAGCTGGCCCTTTCGAAGAGGACATTTTGCATCTCCTATCCATGAACATCAAACCCTCTTCCCAAACCCTACTCCTTGGCGACCTTAACCTAGGTCTCAAGGAAAAGTCTGATGAAAAGGCCTTTCATTAGCTAGGTCCCTCGCAGCACTAGACTTCAAGCAACATATACTCAGCCCTACTCACTCTAAAGGCTGGATCTTGGAGTGGCTAGCTGACCTTAACTGCAACATCACAGTAACCTCTAAATTGCCATGCCCTTGGACAGACCACTATGGTATCCTTTTCTCAATACCTATGACAAATCCTGTTCTAACTACAGTATCACTCCTACAATCCACACTCACCTGAAGCTCTCACAAATTAACTAAAGAGCACATCCTACCCCTGTTTGGAGAAGCTTCTCCCATCCCAACCCCTGTGTAGCGACCCTGCCCATCCAGATCCTCACATTGGCGATCAACATTGTAGCACCTTTCGCACCCCGCAAATCCAAGCCGGAATCTTATCTCAATACATGGTTCATGACTGATATCGAAGCCCTCTGTCAGAAAAAAGGGAGGCTGAAATGAAATGAAGAAACATGACCTTTGAGACCAACAAACTAGACTTAAGCATTCTACCCAAAGAATATAAACTGGACACATTACAAGCCAAGAGCTCCACCTTCAACACCAGAATTGCAAGCGCTAATTCTAGCAATCATGACCTCTTCCTAATACTGCAAGAGCTGGAATCCCCAGCTCCTCCTTCAACTAGCTGTACCAAGGATAACACCTGGTGCCTAAACATTCAAAATGTCCTCTTGAACAAAATGGTCTCTCTCCAGCATAAGATTCTAAGTAAAACAAACAACATTTCCAGCATCACCAGGGGTCCTCCAGACACATTGCCTAAAGCCTCATGGCATAACCCATCCTTTCTCACCTTCAAACCTGTCTAAGGTGCTGAGGTCACCTTGATCATGTAAGACCTCAAACCCTCCTTATGCCAAGGGGATATCTGCCTGGCTTCAGTCATTAAGGTATTTTATGGTATTTTATGTTATCCATTTGTGTTCAAAGTACAGTGCAACGTATGCCAAAAGACAACTTGGCGCTAACAGCTTTCCAGAACAGAGCACAGCAGCTAGGCAGAAGCTCAAAATAGCAGGGTTTTAAAAGATCAACAGAACTGCAAATGATCGGCAGTAGACCTCAAAACCAGCTGAAGGGCATTCCAAAGACAAGGAATTTGTCCCTAGACCGTAAAAGACGATCTGGGTATCATCAGTGTATGAGGGGCTGAATACAGATGTCAAAAAGAGTGGGGGATAGGGAATAGCCTTGTCGAACACCGCACACCAAGGAAGAGGGTGCAGAGCAGAATAGGGGAACAGATAAGGACTGAAGACAGAACAGAATACCAGAAATTCCGGCCACAGAAAGACGGCTGAGCAGAATGGAGTGGTTGCTGGCATCAAATACAGCCGACAGATCTAGAAGAATCAGTGCGGCCACTCCACATCGATCAAAAATACATACCAAATCATCCAGCACAGACACAAGCACCATTTCGGTTTACCACACTGGCCAGAAGCCCGATTGGAATGTGTCAAATAAACAGGAATCTTCACAAAACTTACCTAGCAGCGGGGCAATCAGAGACTCTAGAAGTTTCATAAGGAAAGGAAGTAAGGATATTGGGCGAAAATTCAATGTAATGGATAGATCAAGGGAGGGCCTCTTAAGCAGGGGAATGACCAAAGCATGTTTGTGTTCAGGTGGAATCCCGACCGGGATACAGATGGAGAGTCCTTAGACTTGAATGGAAAAGGTATAATAAAATGATCGGACCAAGTAACCCTGCGCTGAAGCCCTTTCTCCTTTCATCGCTACTCTCATCAATGCCTCTTTCTCTAGCTGTTGCGTCGCAGCCAGCTTGAAGGCTGCCTGGGCCAGTCCGCTACTGAAAAAACCTTCCCTTGACCCAGCCATCCCACCTAATTACCGCCCCATTACCACTGTCCCCTTCCTTCTTAAAATCCTAGATCAGGCGGCTTAACTCCAGATCCAGGCTCACCTCGAATCCAATAACATATTAGGGTTATGTCAACTAGGCTTCCTACCAGGCCACGGCAAAGAAAAAGCGCTGCTGGACTAGATGAGATTAAAGACGCCAGCAACTCTACCCTCATCCTTCTGCTTGACTTGTCCACAGCCTTTGACCTCAAAAATTCTATGCTAGCACCTTGCATCAGTCACTCATTTCTCCACCAAAGTCATTGCATGGATCATATCCTTTCAGTCAGATCGCTTCATGAGAGTCTTCCTCGATAATGCCTAGGCCTCCCCAGCCTCGTCACCTGTGGTATGCCACAAGGTTCCTGTGTCTGCCCTACCCAATACAACATATTCATGAAACCTTTATTTGACCTACTTTTTGATTTTGGCATCTCCTACACAAACTATGTTGATATGCACATCCTCCTACTATTAACTGGAAAATACGCTACTGAGTCCAGCACCCTGCAGTCGGTCTACCAAACTATCCAAACATGGATGGCTTCCCATCTCCTCTGTCTGAACAATGACAAAACAGAAATGATTCTGTTTGGTTCACAGCCAGTACAATGCATCATTGGCCCTGAATACAAAACCTTCATCATAGATGGCATCACCATTCCAGTCTCCAGTGCAGTCAAGACCTTGGGGGGTCACCTATATGCCATCACATCCACCACAGCATAAACCTCCAAGTTAATTAATGCCAGCAGACCCTTCCTGTCGGCTGACAGCTGCATCACTATTGCCTGAGCGCTTATTAGCTCCAAACTGGATTACTGTCATGTTTTCTTTGCTGGCACCTCCACGAGAAACATCCATAAACTACAGATCATTGAGAGCAATGCACTTAGGGCCACTGTGAACATCCCTAAGAAAGAGCACATCTCGGAGGCAAGAAGAAATGCCCATTGGCTACCAATTCATGAGCATATACTCTTCAAAACGCTAGCCATTACTCACAAATGCCTATCTAACTCTGCCCTGCCTACCTATTAAGTTCAAAAAAGCTCATTCCCCAAGACCCACCTGCTCTGCTCACGCCCATCTTACCAATCCTAGATTCTGCCTAAAGAGAACGGGAGTGCTACGTTTCCCAGTCATCGCCTTCAAGAACTGAAACTCACTACACCCAACACTAAGACCTCAACAATCTTACTGGACCTTCCGTAAACAACTTAAGACAATGTTATTCACTCAAGGATAATCGACACTCACCAGGCAATGTGTTCTTTCTAATCTGTAACTGCTTTTTACTGCAACCAGCGCCTTGATACCCATTGGCTTAGAGTGCTTTATAAATGGAAAAATAAATAAATAAAATAAATACATTGTGCCTCATTATGAGTTTGCCAGTAACCCGCCAGTGCTAGCAGCGGTTTGCTGCCGAACTCGTAACAGCATTCTGCTGTCTGATATCCCGGTGCCACCAGGACATTACAAGTCTCGGCAGTCCGGTATGTCAGGCAGTAGAAAGTGTAAATCCCCATTCCCATGGAGTCCCATAGGACTCCACGGAATCAATGGCACTGTTGCTAATGGTGCCAGTGCTTCTGTGAAAACCATGTCTACAGGGGCCGGTGCCCCCGGCTGGTCAGACCTGCTGCGAGCAACGGCCCCTGCAGGCTTGTTCCTGGAGTGCTGTGAGGGCCTGTTCAAGTATTCTAAGGAACAGGGAATTATTTTACTATCCTTCGCAGATAGGAAGGTGGTCAAGGACACTTGTAGGATTATCTACAGCAGCAATGTCTAAGAAGTGTCCAGGCCTTTTTTCAGGAACTGGCTCTTGGTGTGCTGCAAAGCCTTATCATTTATTTCTGAGGAAAGGTGAATCCTTATTCTACGATTCCCAGGCAGGAACGTTGACAGGGAAACTTGAAGGGTTTGTCACTTCAGCAGAGTCCTGGGTATCAGTGTCTTAGAAGCAGGCAGTCCTTTTCCAAAAGTTGTTAATTTCAAAAGTGCCACTGACGTTTTTGAGGGAAGTGTCTGACTCCCTCCTTGGAAAACCTTATTGTCACCCCAATGTTCGAGGACTTTGATCAAACTGTACCCTACTATAGTTTCAGATACATTTGTATTTAGTCCAAAGATTATTCAAATGGGGGGGTGGTAGGGTCTCACCACTTAGATAGTCATTTTGCAACAGCAAATTGGTCAGTTACAAGACTTCTATGAGGGGCATATTGTTGCTACCTTGAAAAGTGTCTCAATAGCTCATAGGGTGCTTTGTCTTTAGAAAGTTGGGAGGAGGCACAGAAGCTGGTTTTGGCCAAAGCATTGAAGAACCCTTCCACTAGGTACCTCTCCTTTGCACGGCTACAATAAACGTTCCCATCTCTCTGCCTTAGATCAAAACATCTTTAATTTCCTCCTGCTGTGATGACTAACAAGATTTAGGTGGTTATATACAAATAAATAAGACTCACTTTATACTCCGGAAACTCTGCTCCAACATTTAACACAATATAAACAGTTCTTTGTGGTACCACAGTTATTCTTAGATTTAGTAATAATGCACCAAATGTTCATTGTAATAAAATACACCAAAATTAGTAAACACTGTTTTAATTTCCAAACACAAATGTATAAATGCAGGCAAATTACTTTAGAACGCTGGCAAAATATTTTCATGGTAAAATGCAATTCTGTGTGACAGGTCTCCCCGCCTGAGCAACCTGCAATAAAAAGGTAAGTTATATGTTGATTTTAAATTAAAGCAAAGTCTGTAAATGTGCACTAATTCTCTGCATTTTTCTTTACAGGTCCCACCACCCCAAAGTGCCTGGGAAGCAACAGAAGAGCCGGGCCCAAGATGAATCTGAGACACCTGCATGGATCCTGATGGAGGGAACTCCTCTTTCTAGTCACCTTCTGTAAAGACCAGCAATAGAGAGAGGAGAGAAAATAAGATGGTTTGAGCAATAGGCAGAATACTGGCCCCTACCACTAGACACCGTTCTGTGTGGAGATCCCCCCACCTGGGCAACCTGTAAAATAAAGATATAGCACAAGCCCAGTCCATATATTGTTCTGCAAGTCTTATTCCCTCTTATAATGTTTTTACCCCCCCAATGTAACTGGTGGAGTTGAGTTCTTCGAAGAGGCGTCGACAGATCCTTCTTGAGCGACCCCCTTTCAAGCGGGAGTCACGGATCGTCGAGAGGCGTCGAGAAGTGTTGAGGAACTCGGCGTTCGGCGGCGGGGAATCGACGGCCCTTCTTGAATGCCTTCCCTTTCAAGCGGGAGACACGGGGCGTCGAACGTCCGTTGAGGAACTCGGCATTCGGCGTCGGGGAATCGACGGCCCTTCTTGAATGTCTTCCCTTTCAAGCGGGAGACACGGGGCGTCGAACGTCCGACAACAAACAGGGTAGAACGGCGTCGATGAGGCGGCAGCTTTGATGCAAGCGGTGCTCGTCGACGACGGAGCGTTGGCGTCCTGCAAGGCAGAGGCGTGCGGGGCACCTCGATGACAATTGTTCTGGACCGCAAAGATTGTGAAGACGGGGGCCAAGCAAGGGCGTCGAGTCGTTCGAGTCTTTGTGGTCTTCGGGTGGCGGGAAACCCACCGGCAGGTTTCTCCTCGGCGCGTTGGTCGTCCTTGACTTTCTCCGGCAGGATTAAGCGGTCGACGGTGCGGACGGGGGAGTCGTTCGATTCAAATGTTCTTAGGCAAGGAGCGGACGGCTCCGGTCGTTGGCGGCACGGCGTCAAGTGGCTCCCACGGCTGGGCAACACAACTTCGACGGGCCTCCAGCGGTTACACAGACCTGCGAACCCTGGTCGATGGCAATGGACTTCGACGGCGGCGATGTCCGAGTGCTTCACTTCGATCTCCTCGGCGGTCCCGTCTCGGGTCGGCAGCCTTTCGAGGGTCTGACTTCCAGGGCGCTTCGGCGAAGATGTAGCGGTGCTCGATGATCCCTCGGAGCACGGGAAGAGGGCGCCTTACCAGGGCCTCTCTCGGGTCAGTCCTCCACGAATTCGGCAGCTTTCAGATCGGTCGAAGCAAGTGCAACAGCAAGTCTTCTTCTTCCAGCTTGGCGTCGAGGATCAGCAGTTCCAGTTACTCTTAGAGTGGAGACTCAGCTTCTGAACGCTTCTGAACAATTACTAGTGGTGAGAGGACCCCAGATATACTATTCTGTCTCTCATCCACACTGCTGGCACACACTCAGCAGCCAATCATACAGAAGGGCATTCATGCAGTCAGTCAGCCAATCAGGCACACAGTGCATTCAGGCCACACTCCTCCCTTTCAGACACTCACAACAAGGAATGTGGATTGGGACAAGTACCCAGCCATTCAACACTACACACTGCATTCAGGCCAGTTTCGGGCAGGGCTGTCTCAGTCTTTGTCTCTCATGCCAGAAACCAGACAACCACAACAAGGAGTGTATATTGGTCACACACTCCATTCACCCAGGTCCCACCCACAGGAGGTACCCACAACATACAGTCACTGGGAAGGCTCCAGTCAGTCTAGCTGGGCCTTCACAACAACACCATATATGGAACTTCCACCCAACAGCCAGTTAGGGGGAAGGGACAGAGTCAGGGCTTCCCAGGACTTTGGGAAAACAAGGTAACAGGCAATAGAAAGCAAGAGGCCAAAGGGGCCATCTTGTTTCCTATCAGGAATCAAATGATCCCAATGGCAGGGCCTGGGTATCCCAAAATGGAGGACACCCAGAGCACCTGTCAAATTCAGCATGGAGCTGCCACCAGCCCATGCCCTGCTCTGTGGGCCACCCACAGGTGCCCAAAAACATACACTAGGGGCACAGGGTTGTACCCCTACCCATGGGTGCCATAAGGGTATCCCATGGGTCTGTTCACCAAACCAAAAGAGAGAGCTGCACTGCCAGGAGTCCCACATGGACTCCTGGGCAGAAAACACGACAGAACACACGATAAAAAGCAGTAAAGGACAAGGATTCAGAGGCCCTGTCCCTTTGATGCATTTCCAGCATCACACCTTCCTAGGGTGCCTTGGAAGGTGAAGTGGTGGCGTCTCTCAGCTTTACTCAATGATGCCCCACAATGATGGACCCACTCTGGAAGAAGTTGTCACTGGGTTGTCTCTGCCAAGAAGGAGACAGGAACCAAGCAATATCGGCAAGGCAGCAGTGAAGGTATGTCCCACAAAGCTGAATCTCAATGAGGACCTCAACAAGACTTCGGAGTTGAGGATGAGTCCTTTGGCTTTCATAGGTGAACTTCGGTGGCGACGGGTGCAGAGACAAAATTAGGTGTCGGATTTCGGTGATTTCGGGTTGGCCACTGTTTGGTTAATCAGTGCTGCAGCCGCAGCATGGCTGATATGATGGCTTCTGGCAACTAGAACTCAAGCATTGGACTTCTCTGTAGGCCACCACCAAGTTTGGAGCCTCGGGACTCTGGGTGGGAACGGTGAGAAACAAACTGTCATGCACTTCTCTGCAGGCAGCGACACTGGACTTCCTCAGCCGTGGAAAAGTGTACAGAGGTACATACTGCAGTGCCACTTGAAGATGTCTTCAGTCGGTTGGAACTTGTCAAGCTCCAGGCTTTGAGCAGCACTATGCCATTGAACCTCCCTCTTCCAGGCGATACACAGCAGTCTGGCTTTCTTCTGGTCATGGACAGCCTCTGGACAGAGAACAATGCTGGTGGACTTCTTGGGCTCAGAATGTCTGGTCACTCTTCTTCAGGACCCATGAAGATACCCAGGCAGGACAGCAGGCCCTCGGGAGTGGCTTCCAGGACACTTCAGGTGAAGGACAGCAGTTGCACGATGTCCCCTTGTAGCTATGGGAAGAGGTTGCTTGTCCAGGTCCTTTCTTGATCAGTCCTTGAATCAACACAACAGTCTTTGGATCTTGTGAAGAGTTGCAGTAGCAGAACTTCTTCCTCCTGCTGTATTCAGAATATGCCTCCAGTAATACTCCAGGCTTCTGACACAGGGATAAGTGAGGGGTCTTCTGTTATACACAAATCCCTCCATTCACTCAGGCTGAGCTAGGCTCAGTCAGCCAACCACACACGAGTGCATTGATAATTCAGCACCCAATCATGCTCTCAGGCATTCAGGCCATTCTCCCCAAACCAGACACTCAACACAGGGAATATATATTGGGGGCAACTCCCAGCCTTTCATAGCACAACCTGCATTCACTCCATTTTCAGACAGGGTTGGCTCAGGCAGACCACAGGCACTGTGACACACAACCAAAACCATACACCCACAACACAGAATGTGGTTTGACTTCTCTCTCCATTCATTCACGTCCCACCCATAGGGTGTACCCAAAACAAGCAGTCTCTGGAAAGGCTCCTACCAGTCTAGCAGGGGCAGCTTCAGAGCCATATATGGCCCTTCCATACAAAATACAATCAGGGGAAAGAGGACAGAGGAAGCGCTTCCCAGGACTTTGGGAAACAGGCGTAAAAGGCAGGAAGCAACAAGGCCTTCGGTAGCCATCTTGCCTTTGTTCAGGAATCCATGCATTCTTATGGTAAAATGGGGCATACCCAGAGCCACTGCAGAGTTAGCATCTAGCTGCCACCAGCCCATTCCCTGCACTGTGGGGAAACACACATGTGCCTTAAAAACACACACTCTAGGGGTACTAAGGTATACGGAGGGGTAGCCCATGGGTATTTTTCACCAAAAATAAAGCTGAAGAGCTGCACTGCCAAAGGTCCAGACTGGACTCCTGTGGCAGAAAACATACCAAAAAACACACACAGGGAAGTAGTGTGACAAGGACGAGGAGGCCCTATCCCTCCAAAGCATTACCAGCATCACACTAACAGAGCATCCTTTTAAGTAGTGGTTCTTAACCAGCCCTCTGGATCATGTCCTACTCCTCTGGGTGTCAAGATTGAAGGTGTCAAGCCTTCCCAGGAAGACAAGGGGAGCCTTCAACACTCCGCCTAGCACCTTGATGTGGCTGAATCCCTGACAGTGATACACAACGGTTATGACAGTTGCAAGAGTCACTGGAAAACCGGTTGAATAAAAGTACATCAGATGGATTTGGCAATGTCTAATTGAGTCCCCTATACCCTGTGGCATGTCAGAAGAAGCACAAGAACTCTGGTAAGACATTTGCACTATGTTCTTTTATTAAAGAAAAGATAAATGCCTACCTTTCCCTACTTCTATGGGGAGTTCCCTGCTTAACAAAACTAGCAATGGTGCTAATTAGTCGTCAGTGAAAATGTCTCAAAAGAATACATCCAGTGTCCAAACTGACCCTAAATGACCCTACCACTATCGTAACAACTAAAGTCAGGAGAATGACTGCGTACTCCTGCGTTTTGCCTGCAGCAATCTTTTGTTCAATAGCTGATCTTCAAAGAGTCTTTTGTGACTTCCTTGAGTTCTCTCAAGACCTTGGCTTCTTCTCATTATAGAATTCTTTTGTCTCTATGTTGATAATTTCCCATTGACAGTGTGTTCCTTTCTCTTAAGGATTTCCTCTTTGTGTAAGGAAGTGCAGACCACTGAATGCTTTGCAGAAGTATTGTTTTATTTTTTAAAAGGAAAATTGAGCCTTTAAGAAAAAAAAACTCAAGCAGGAAAACTCCTGAAAAAAAAATCAGAGTCTCTTCTGGAACTTCCCAGTATGAGGATGCACTCAAGGTCTTCTCTTCTTCCTAGTCCTCGTAAGGCCAACACGACGCAGGTGCTCTCTATCCAGATTCCTCTCTTCTCTGGAAAGGTAGGGAAAAGAACACGTTAGTCCTTCCTCGCTTTTGCTCATAAATAGGGGCTGGTGTATTATCAGCCAATCAGGATCATGTATGCCACCAAAGTTATAAATACTTTCCCAAGCCTTGATTTGAATGCCTGTGTTCCCTTCCTTAATGTCATCACCGTCTTGACTGTAGGTTTGTTTTGTTATGTGGAATTGTGAATGTGATTCTAGTGGCGCGGGTGCTGGTTCCTGCAAAGGCGACTCTGAGTTGTTGTGTAATGGCAAAAAGAAAAAAGACTGCTTGCCAACGTGTTTGAGACCACACAGGGTACGCTGCAATACTGGTCATAGCGGTAACCCAGCTGGTCTCCACAGTTGCGACAACCCGTCATGTCCAAAAGCTATTCTTTGCAGTTGCAGCAACCCGGCTGGTCTTCGGCGTTCCCTGAGTATTGCTCCGATTGGCGGCTGTGGTTGACCACAGATCCCCAGGTTCCCACGTTGAGTATGTCATCTGTTCTCCGATCTCTTTTTGCTGCGGAACTCCTTGTGCCCCTGGCTGGGATACGTCCGACTCTTCTTTTGTGTTTCTTTCTTTTGTTACCTCGAGCGTGGTGGCTCCTCCTTTAATGTCAGCCCATATTAGCAATACGGTTTCTACACCTCTTCCAGCTGCTCTGGTTTCCACTAAACTAGTCCCTTTGTATGAGCTAGCACAGTCCTAAATTCCACTGCTGTACCTGTTACCTAACAACGGGTTGTTCCCCCTTCTCTGTATTCTGCAACCGCGTTCCATGCAATGTACCATGCTCTATGTCTGTATGTAACCTTGTACTATGAATTGTACCTTTATCTAAGTTTATCTACCTGGGCGGCTTCACTGTAACCCTTAATCAAGCCTTCTTAAGCACTGCTATAGCGCCTCGATGCCTGTGGGCTGTAGTGCGCTCTACAAATACAAATAAATAAATGAACTGTGGGGGCCCCACCATTTCCCTTCGGATGACTCCTGCTCTCTGTCCTTTCCTATACCAGAGGACTTACAGTCTGTTATTAAGCTTTATCCTCTCCTTTCCCAGGGTAAGTTTATACAACTTTGGGCACTAGGCTTTGACTCAGCTTGTGCTTTTATTCAGGGTTTTTCTTGGTTACTTTCAGTTTGGGTTTGAGCTGCGAGGTTGCTGGTTGTTGAGGTGTTGCCCACACCTCATGTCTTTGCTAGAATTGCTATTTTTCCGGTTTACCTTGCGCTTCAATTCCTTAAAGACACTAGATATTTTTAAGGTTTGAAAAATTATGTTTTAATCTTTTGTGTGATGGTTATTGTTTTGTCAGCGACACGTGTTTCAACCCCTCCGGGTCTTTATCAAGGCTGAGAGTATTAAACATTACCATTTGTGCAGTGAAATTGACAGCATTAGTGACATTGTTGATCATAATTGATATTGCATGGTAATATCAAATGAAGGTGATCAATTATTATTCGTGCAACATAGAGTGTACATCATTTGATGACAGTTGGATATACATACAGGTAGAGGATGGAGAGGAAGAATGGAGAAAAAGTGGAGGTCGAGCATTAGTATCTGAGTATGAGGCAAGTATTGCTGATCAAAGGGTTTAGCCTTGCTTAAGAGCTCAGGGATATATGGTTCAATTGCCATTTCTTACCTAGTGTTCCTTAGTTTGTTTCCATGTTTGTGGGTTGCACAGGCTCAGTTTCCTATCATCGCCTGTGGGTGGCCCTTTATGGGGTCTATCTGTGGGGAATTGAGAATAGCCATCTTGGTTTAGTCTAATGTTGGTCCCAGCCCTAGCAAACAGCTTCTTGCATTTGCATGAAAGAAGACATGCACTGGCCAATGACCAGTTTAATATCAAGCACTGGTATCAATACATTGATGACATTACACTAATCTGGCAAGGCTCTTAACAACACCTGAACAACTTCTTAACCTATCTTAATGCTAATAACTTTGCCATTGGACTCACAGGCAACGCAAGTGCAATGCAGATCTACAACCAAAAACCTTTCACCGAAACATTTGGCATAACCATGCAATATCAATTATGATCACCAATGTCACTAATTCTGTCCATTTCACTGCACAAATGGTAATGTGTAATACTCTCAGCATTGATAAAGACACAGAGGGGTCGAAATGCGTGTCGGCTGACAAAACAATAACCATGATACAAAAGATTAAAACATAATTTCTCAAACCTTAAACATATCTAGTGTCTTTAATGATTTGAAGCGCAAGGTAAACTGGACAAATATATGTTTATACAACCATTCTTTTCCTTTTTATACAGTTCACTCTCTTTTTCCTCTGTATTATATCTTTCCTTGAACATATATTGCACTTTGTTTCTCTTGTGCTCTCCTCTTCCTTTTTACTGATGTTCTTTTTACTTGGACTTTTCAGAGTATGAATGCATTTGCAGCAATTCTGATTCAGGCTCTGCAGCTCAATGTTCACACACAGACCATGTGTGGAGCCTCAGCTATAATTCCAGAAAGCTCTATTGTACATATTTACATGTGTGCAGCTCTAGTTACTCTTGGCTATGGTAGAGGTATGTGGACACGCAGACACCCACAGCCCATCCTCACATCACCAGCTCAGGCCCCCAACTGACACACATGGAACACTCAAATACAATTCCCACCCAATATTCTCCTGAGCTGTCAATCATAACACTCACCAACATTCTACCAGCATGCAACTATGGCCAGCAGGACAGGACAAGAATAGACTTACATTACAACAGTGCCCTATCTTCTACTATGCTGAGCAGCCATTTTGACGTGTGGGGCACTTGGGAGGCCAATGGTGTCACCAAGCAAAAAATGAGAATATCACTGGATGCACTTCAGTGATTTTGATTTTTTTCACTTGATCTTGCCAAGTGGTAGGCCAGAAACGACCTGCTACTTTGCTAACATTCCTTTTTGCTGCTTTTAGGGCGTGCACAGCAGGTTGATGTAAGCCACCACGGCCAGCCTCCAATTCAGATTTATTAAGAATGTATTTGCATATTTCTAAAGTATCTCAATATTTATATGACAGGGGTCAGGTTTTGGTGTGTCACACAATGAGAATGGCCTTTCTTTAAATGAAAAATAAATCTAAAATGCTAATGAAACCTTTGTAATGAGGGTCACTTGAGAGCTATCAGCTATGTGACCCTCGTTAGATGTTCTCCCATCCGACCTTCATTTTGCTCAAGTGATAGTGACCTTCCAGCAGTGGCACGCCAACAGTACATTTTCAGTCCAATGCATTGTAATGCCTGGCAGCAATCTGCACGAGTCCCCGTACAATGGAAGGTTTATGGCCGGTGCACCAAGCAACCTCTTGCAAACCCATCTGCAGAGCATGAAAGCCCAAAAATGTTTACCATGATGTCCTTTAAAGAGAGTGTGTGCATTTATAGGGCTTAAGGCAATGCACAATAAAATGTACAACAATCGGTATTGTGCATGAGCAGCAACACACGCATTTGTTGCTCTATTTACCTAAACCAGTGGTCTTCAAACTGTGGGGCTGCCCCCCTAGGGGGGGCAAAAAGGAAGGATAGGAGGGACGCAAGGCTTTTCAAAAAGGGAGTATGGTGTCTGCTCTCTATAGAAAATATAAGCAGATATGTGACCGGAGGGTGCCTAGCAACACTATGTTTATTCAGCAGTGTGGGGTGCATTAAGAGACCCTGAACTGAAGTTCCCTTTCACCTAAAAAACAAGATTTGTCAACACTAACACCAAAACTGGCTTTGCATGTGTGGCTGCAAAGGAAAACTGAAGGTCCCTTTCACATGAAAAGCAGGATTCTTCAACACTGACACAAAAATGGCTTTCCATGTGTGATTGCAAATGAAAACTGAAGGGTCATGTGAAAAAGGCCTACCTGTCACTACCCAAAGAAAAGCAGCATTTTAATTCACAAAGCAAGAAGAAAAATCAAAGATCCCTTTCACATTTAAAACAGGATTTTTAAACACGGTCACAAAAACGGCTAGGCATGTGTATTTGCAGTTTAAATGTGAAAATTTTACCACTCCTAACAGGAAAATTATCAGGGAAAAAGACATGGTGCAGGTTGACAAAATGTAATGTAAATAATGTTTTGCATATAAAATACCAGTGACATTTAAAAAGTCACTTTGTTTTCCATGTGAAAGGTTCTGTAAGCCAGAGGCAAACCCTTTTGGTGGCTGTTGGACACATCTCATAAGGAACTTCAAAACTGGAAGTGGGGCATCCTAGTGTTTACAACTGCAATAAAATGTGGCTGGCTCTGGAAGGTGAGGAAAGCCAAGTGTCCTTTAGACTTTGCTGTCTCTGTAGGACCATTTTGCCTGGATAATGCATGACCACAATGTAGACAGTATGTGTGAAGAGGGGAGCTGTGAAGACAATTCAATTAAGAGAGCCTAAAACTCCAACTTCAAACAGGTAACCATGCTTCAAAGAGACTGATGAAGAAAAGACAGGTGAGCCCAGTGAGACCATATGACCTGGAGGAAGGAGAATAAGCATTTGTCTCACATGAAGATTATAAAAGGACTATCATCATTTAGGCATTTTACCCAGCAACTATAAGTAGGATTTTCTTAATTTTTGTACCATTTTGTAGGTAATTTCCAGTCCATTTGGGAGATATAAAATTCATGCAGCTATGAGTTAGGGAACTGTAATGGCCAGTTAAACTAGGTTCCTGGCTGATCTCAAAATGTGCTAATTGTAAGAGTTGGTGAACGGGTGGAGGGTACAATTAGGAATATGGGTAATAAATGACATATTCATATCTGTTATGCTTTTTACGGAAATGGCAGAAAATTGCCACATGACCGTGCAAAATGGTGCAATCCTGGCTGTCGTCTTATTTAATTCTCCATGATTAACTGAAAAGGAAAATATATATGTTATGGCAGTTGCTAGCAAAATTAGGAAGTTTTGGCACAAAACTACACATGTTAACAAATGGGGCTTGTAAATTAAGCTGCTGTATGTCTGTGCCATCCTATTGGTGTGACCTCTTGCAGGGTACTCCCCCAATATTGCAAAATTCTTGGTGTTATCGCTGCTGTAGAAGGGGGACTGCACTAGGAGTAAAGACAGAGCTGTTTAAATGTACTATCAAAAGAGTGCTGCTGCAATCTACAATCTGACAGCTGCAAGGAAATACCGGAGGATATTGCTGAGAGTGCATTTGGGTGGAGCTGTCTATTGCTAGGAAGGCCTAAACATTGACTGGGTCCTATGGTGAAGAGCGGGATTACATCCATGAGAGTGGAGTGACCAGACCCATGCACTTTCTTTCCAGAGGGTCCTGACATGCAAGGCTGTCCTGAACTTTAAACAGATGCTTTCTACGCAAGTAGAACTGAGCCCTGTGAAACCAAAAGGTGGAGAGTCGGCTTGCTTTAAATCATCTCCCTTTATAGGGACGGGGCAAAACTGTGTAGATCCTTAGCCTACTTTACTAAAAAGATTCTTTTAATTAATTCCCCATTTGGTGGAACACTACGGGGTTATTTTTGTTAAAATTCAAATTAACAAAGTTCACTTCCCAGTGTGCACTGAAAAACGATAGCCTATAATTTCATTTGGCAATCTTTTTTATCCTTTTGACCCTGATTTCTTTAAGGAAAGGGGTGTCTTTGCTCTTAAATCAGTCCAATTGCCATATGTATTTGTACCAATCGTGAAACTCTACTGCTTGCTTTTTAAGCGTGCAGGAAACTTGAAATTGTGCAGCACTCCATCTATAAATGCGTTCACTGAGAAGCGCAAATTATTTTTTTTAAGTGAAATTTGTAGAAAGTAAAGAATTGTGATTTGTGATCTTTTCAACTCACTTTTCTGATTTATTATTGTGGAGAGGAGTTTATTGTGTTGTGCCACGGTTAAATTGGTGTTTGACATTTCTGTGCACATTTCTATTACTTTTAATTTAAATAAAATACAAATATATTTCCTGGACACCGGCCTGGATCTTGGCTCATTGTTAGCTCAAGGGCGGAATCCAAGGGGCAGGATATGTGTCTGAAACAGTTTGTTGCCTGACACCTTGAGTAGGGAGGGATGGGAATCCCCATGTTGAGGGTGGTCTCTCAATAAATCGTTAAAGGGGGAGATCAAAAACAATATTTTTACTTAAGGGGTGCTCAGCATCAATAAAGTTTGAATATTACCAGTCTAAATTCGGGGTAAATATCGGCTTGTCTGAGCACACATGTCAAAGAGTGCAAATGACATCTTATGGTGCCCTGGATGAAAACTTTACATAACACTGCTCTAGAACAGCATGAATATAGATCCAAGAAACCCAGTAGCATTACAAGAATTGTTTTTAGCATTAAATACACTCTCACCAAGACAGCTCATTATTTTGATGAATGGTTATGTTTCCGTGTGTTTTAAAGAATATAAACAGAAACGAATATTTAGGAACTACATTCTATTTCCAATGTTAAGTATATTAGTAATTCCTTTTAGACACAAATGATGTCAACAAATGTTAAGAGTCATATTCAAAAACATGCAGTATCCTTTTTCGACATGGACAGACGTTATAATGGGATGGTAACGGCGTCCCGAATTGAGCCCCGCCTCATACCCAGGGCTGGACTGGGAACTAAAAGAGGCCCTGGAAATAATTACTGGGGACCAAAAGAGGCCCTGGAAATAAAGTTCAAAGTGGCCCTGTATGACACCTTTTCAGCAAGCCCAATGCTTTTCCTATGAGAACATTTGGAAATACCACAGAAAAGAGGCCCAGAGTGCAGAGGCCCACCGGGAAATCTCCAGAGTTCCCTATGGGCCAGTCCACCCCTGCTCATACCGCCTGCTGGAGTGATATGGGCCTATGGCTCACAGCAAGGACAGGCACCGTGGATAGAAAATCACGTGTTCACTGGATTGTTTAGCACGCTGCTGCCTTTCCTGAACTGGAACTAGGGAATAGAGTGGTCTCTCTGCATAGATAGAAGTTGGTCCACAGTGATTCTTACTTAGTTTTAAGTCAAGTCTTAGGTGAGCACACGCCCTGATGTTTCATGTAAAGGCACACACGTTAATCGGGCAAGATGACGCGCCGTAGGTTGAACTGTATCTTCCTCTGTGCAGGCAGATGGCGTCCTTCCATAAGACTTTAATTAGCGCACCTCGCTCCTCGCACTGGTTCACTTAGAAGCCTCTTCCTTCTGCATCAGATAATTAAAGCTGCATTATTCTCGGTTGGAAAGCTGATAGCAAGCAATAAAAGCAAGACACTCCGGCCACTGGGCCGCCCAATTAAAGGCTCACTTATGGAAGGAAAGGAAATAGGGTTCGGGCTTTGGCTATACAGCTAATCGATTTCCCTGATTGGCATGGGCGCCATTTCCTGTGCGCCCCTGCGCTGTGAGCACCACGCACTTTCCACTTTCCATCAGTGGTACTTCAGCAGGGTTAAATGTGCAGTCACTAAGGTGGATGCAAGTTAGACACCTCGAGAACGCCTCACCCCTAAATACCGTTCCTGCTAATAATTGAACACAGTCCTCCTGTAACCTGTGTCATCTTACTCGTAGTCCTATTAACCCATTGTTGCACAGCACTCCTCTATTTCTGGAAGCTATTTCTGTGAACAAAATACATGTATAAATGTATGTTTATTGATGACCAGAGCCCCACATTTAACACCTCGCCCGTAGTCCAGAGGGAGGAAACACTCACCAGAGGGAAGTAAGGTGGTTGCTTTGCAATGCATCTGTGTGATCTTGGGCAAACACTGCATATAATAATAATTATTATTATTATTATTTATATAGCGCTATGAACCCTCAGACATCTGAGCACTGCTTTTTACCCACAGTGTGTGGTGCTCATTTATCGACCTCGGAAGGATGAAAGGCTGAGTTTGGCCCTGCTAGGATTCGAATCTTCGTCAGCTTGCTCTGCACAGATGTCAAAGTGAGCGCTCTACTCGCTGTGCTATCGGACCGGCAAATGATCTATGTTTTAGAGAAAGGGATGCCAGAGATATGAAAGCCTAGGTGCTCATTTCACCTTCCTGGGAGCGGCCTTGAACCACACTCTAACTTGAAAGGTGCTGTGATCAGTGGACCTGTTGGAGCATTTGGCAACCAGGGCAGTGGCCAAAACGATGTCCATTGATCCCAGAAGTGGATCCAATGTTTTAAACAAGCCTTGCGTCCCTCGCACACAGTGCACACAGCCACATGCCACTCATGATTTCCCCACCGCCCAGACCGTTCATCTGGTGTCGAGGCTTCAGAAAGATGCTGAAACCCTGGAAGAGGCCATTCACATAACATACAATAAATACCAAGTTCCATTTCCACACCCTCCAGGAAAATAAAAATAAAACTGGCACGGAAAATGCGCTAGCGCCTTGCTGTGAAAACCTGGCAGATGATTATTAATTACATAATCACCTGACATGACGTCACAGTACGAAGAAACTGCGTTTGGACTGGAAAGTAATTGCCAATGACTTATCGAGTCATATGTAACCGAGATTTACTTTCTAAAATAATCAAATACGGGCAAAATGAAAGGCTAAGGTAGCAGCAGTGGAGACCTAGTACTTATTACAAGCCATTTTACAGCATGATTCATTACTTCCGGTCTTGGTATGAACTGAAGCACACAAGCCCCACATCTCTTCCGAGCTCAATCTCCATGTCGTTGAACTCGGAATTGACATTTCTACCAAATCTGTTCTTGACCTCTGATCAATATAACATACAACTGCAGCACATGCCTTGCCTTCCAACTCAATGTGACAGTCAGTTTGCGCCTCTTTTCACTCGGGTTTCCATAACTTTGTCTTACCTGTAAAATCTGGGGACCATGTACTAAGGATGGAAAGCATTGATGATGTGACTAAAGGATTTTTTTATTGTGACATCACCAAAACGTCCAAAACAATTCACTACAACAGTTGAAGAAACTGAGACACGACTAACAGCACACCTAGTCTTGGCATTGATCCCATTAGGGCAGCAGTGAAGACATCCTGCCAATGTTACAGCACAACAGTAGGACCTGGACTCGTTCTCACCTGCTTGCAGGATGCACACCTTTTGACTAATCAATGTGTATATTCCTCTAGAGACAGTCTAAACTAAAGGCACGCACTTGTTATTGTTTTCCAAAGAAAAGTACGAGACACACACAAAGACACAACCATTTGTATTGTGCGTTTATCTGCTCATGAAGCACCTCAGTTAATGCACTAATCAAGATCAAATAACATGGTGCACATGTCTGAAATAAACAACAATGCAAAAAGAAAGTGTGAACGGCATGAACAAGGGGAAAAGAGGATGAAGACCTAATGGAGAGTGCAGTCGATTGCAATGTTTACAAGCAAGAAGGGCACAAGATAAAAATCGAGATCGAGTTCAAGGAAGATGAGAAACATTGAGACGAAATAATGTAATTGAGATCTAGGAGTACGATTTGCACAGTAGGGTATAGTAAGAGAAGAAAGATTGGGTGGAGCTAACCGAGGGACACATTTAAAAACAATACGAGTAGCGTGGAATAAAAGGCAAATCAAACATGCAGAAAGAATAGAATGCAATAGAATGCAGCCAATCAGAAAAGTACGTAAATGAAAATTTAAAAAACCTGGGAATTATCACCAGCATAGAAATGACGGGAAAGACGAACATGAGTAACTATTAGCAGAATGGGAATAATGTAGAGCGAACAACGGAGAGGACTAAGAGCAGAACCTTGGGGAACAACCTGCTGAAGAGAAAATACAGAAGAAGAGTGGTCAGGTCAAGAAAAAAGAATAAGTACAGTTGGCAAGATAGTTCCAAAACCATTTGTGGCAGACCATGAAACAGCTAAAGAAGAGATAGTGGTAGAAAGGATACAGTGATTGACAGCTTCGTAAACAGCAAAGAGGACAGATAAAACAGGAAGAGTAGAGTACTTAGCATAGGCGGTGATAAGTAAAGATTTCGACATGTATAAGAAAGCAGTATCTGTGGAATGTCAAGGACTAAACCCAGATTGATGAAGAGTAAAAAGAGTATTGATTGAGATAAGACGACACCTGCTTATTGTAAGGAAGGCATGGTATCAAACAGCGAAGACACAAGTGATCACAGTTCAAGGGTGTTTACTGAACTTCAAATGGGTTGGTTCAATACCTATCTAAACCTAAATCTAAAGATGGCATCAAGCAACGACCAACAAATAATACATAACGCAGTCCTGGTGGAGTCTCCATCAAAATAAAAGGGCCTGTACTAATACACCTATTGCCAATCCTTACTTCTAAACACAAATGGTGTGGGATAACAATGTATGCAAGTGCTCAAGAAAGAATATGTCAGGATGGTTAAGAAATTGGTTTCCCTTCCTCACATTTTCAGCACGGGGCAAGGTGGCAAACGTGCGAGCTACGCACACACTATGGCTTCATGGTAACATTTCAAAATATAGGCATCAGGACCGTCAGGCAAAGACTCTCCCCCAATGACAGTGGGCCTAATCACGAGGTTGGTGGTTGCTGCCAATCGCGAAACACCAAATCCGCTGCCTGACTTCCCGGTGCCACCGGGACATTTCAAGTCCCAGCAGAGTGGGAAGTCAGGCGGCAGATTCAGTAACTCCACATTCCTGTGGAGTACCATAGGACTCCATGGGAGTGGGGAGATGGAAGCCCCGGCTTCTGGGGCCGATGCGCCCAGCAGGGTCAGACCTGCCTGGTGCTAAGACCCCTGCAGGCAAACTCGTAGTGTGGTGGTCCAGAAACAATGGTGCCGGTAAGATTAACAGCACCCTTGTTTCTGGAAAGACACACTCGGAATGAGGACCAGTCTCTTTTCGCAGAGGGTCTGATGTAGCAAACAAAACAAAAAAGTTCCTTTCCTTTGTCAGGGTTTTCACATTCACAAGTTCACAACTGGCCTCCCTCGTCCGGGCTCGGACCACGGGTACCTCTTGTTCGGGTTCAGCCCCCTTTTCCACAATGTTCACAATTAGTCTCCCTCATTCGAGTTCGGACCATGAATCTCCTCGTTCGGGCTCAGGTCCCTTTTTCCACAATGTTCATAATTGGTCTCCCTCATTCGGGATCGGACCATGGATCCCTCGTTTGGGCTCAGATCCCTTGATATCAGAATCAAAAACTTTCGAATGTTTGATGGGTTTTGCTTAAACCGTCACAGGACCACTTTGATTAACTTCACACAATTGTTCTCATCAATCTTCTACTTTTGTTTCTCTTGGTGGGATACCTTACAGAGACTTGATTGAGCACATTCATAGGGCCGGACCACTCGGTCAATGGTACCGTATCTTTCCTTCTCAAGTTCAACATTCATCAGCAGTTTAGCTTTCCTCGCGTCTTTTATCACATGCGTTTAAAAATGATTCCAGCGCTCGTTATGCAATGTTGCCGCTTACAACCTTGACTGCAACACAGACCGGTCTTGCATCCGTCTCCTCTACTCACCGGCTGTGTTGATCTCTCTTTGCTTCTTTGTTCATGGAGCCACGGATAATACCACAGCATCTACTGCTCCTACCTGCCTTGGACAGTTATGCGGGAGGGCCCTCAATATCTCCGACACACAATGCAGGATTCTTTAGTCTGATTTCCCAGCTTTACGCATTCTGCCTTGAAGGATTCTTGAAAGTAACTGCATCTTGGCGAAAAGGTCAAGGGTGCTTCCCCTCTTACAAACCCTCCTTGGTTTGCCGTCTTTCTCCCCTCGTTCAGCTGCCGACTCGAAACTGCTGTATGTTCGTGTGCTTTGCCTCGCTCAGAGTGTACTCTCGTGCTTGGCCTTTTATCTGTGGGGAGAAGTTTAATGGCAGTCAGGTGTGAGTGATTGTTTGTAATTGCCTGACCTTGCCCGACTATAGTAGTGGGACATGTCAGGTAAACGGCTCGGGTGTGAGTCTGTTTTCTCCCAGAGTGGGCTGTCTGTGTGAAAGTGTTAATGCATGAAAAGGGATGGGGTAGAGTTTCCATATATCCTACTAGGTAGGATGAGGTAAAGATGTTACCGGGAAGAGATGGATACCGCGTCTCACCATCAGGCATCTCAATCTTACTCCCCGAAGATCCTCACCCAGGTGATCCTCCTGCATTGCTCCACCCCCAGGGCCTGGATCTAAAGGCGATGGGCGTGCCCTGGCCACCTAAGAGAGAGATTTGCGGGAATTAGCGGTGAGAAACCTTCTGGTTTCTCACATTATATACCACATGCTCAAGGACATTAGGGATAAAGGGAAGACAAGAAATGTGATGAAAATTAGAAAGAGAAGAATAGGAATAATGATGGCATGTTTCAAGTCAGAAGGAAAGATGGTAGTAGTCAAGGAGATATTACTGTTATGAGAACAGTAAGGGTAAAACCCTGGGAATAACTGAAGAATGTAGAGTGTCAGAAGAGGAAATTGTGGGATGGCAAAATCTGACTGGAAGCAGAAGTACATGGGAAATGGGGAATTACTGTAGTCAGAGTTAAAGTCGGAAGAAAAGGAAGAACTGGGAAGAACTATTTTAGAAGTGAAAGGAGATGCAATAACTACCTCCTAGTTAGAGGAAGAAAGAGAGGAATCCAGCGAAGGAGCATAAAGGAGGCTATTAAGTAGTTAAAATACCTGATGAGAGTGAGGAGAAAGAGCGGTAAGAAGATCATCATCATATTGTTTTGTGGTCCAGAAAAAGAGAAGAATTATAGAATAAATTCACAGAAGATAGGGTTTCAATATGAGTAGGGAGTAGGTATTTTTCCAACAATACTCTGCTAGATGAATAAAGCTATGGAGGGTGCAAAATGAGGAGCGTGTAAAGGCTGAGAGGGATTTTGTGAAAGAAGAACATATTTAGCAGGACAAAGAGAATTAAGAGTGGAACAAACACCAGCGTTACAAATCGATGTAGCTGAGCTCTCTGCAAGAGCAGAGAACCCAGTAGATGTCGGTAAAGAGGAAATGAGAGTAGACACTTCAGGGGAGGGCAAGAAGACCATTGTTTACTGCTACGAAAAGCAGCTATTGAAGGACACATTGAAACAAGAAGAGACAGAGTTAGCAAAAAGTAAAATAGTAAATGATCCAAAGAACAAATAAGGGGAGCAGAAACACAAGACAATTTATTTATTTATTTTTACATTTGTTAGGTGCACAAAACCATTGGGCATTAGGGCGTTGTTATAACCAGGTACATTGAACTTGGGGGGAGGGGATGGTGGGAGAGGAAGGAGATGAGGAGATAGCATACAGTAATCAGGGGGCTCTAAGTGAAGAGCCACATTTCAGTGCCTTTCTTAAGGACCAGTAAGATTGTTCAGCTCTTAGGTGTGAGGGGAGAGCATTCCATTGAGAGGGAGCCACTGAGGGGAAGCAGGTCCCTCCACATTCTGCTCGCTTTCACTTGGGCATGATTAGTCTGTGAGTGTAGGCCCTGCTGATAGGCCTGTCAGACTGAGCTTTCACAAAGCTTTTTGTTAGGTAAATTGGGGCAGAGTCGGATAGGCATCGATGCGTGGTTGATAACATTTTAAAGATGATTATTTCCTTGACCAGCAGCCAGTGCACATTTCTTATTGCCTCTGAAATGTGCTCTCTTTTGGAGATGTTGAAAGCCGATTTGATGGCATTGTTTTGTATCACTTGGAGTTTGTGGATTTGTGCGAGCAAGTGCCTGCAAAAAGGGCATTGCAATAGTCAATCCTGGCTCCGATATTGGCCCTAGCAATGGTGAGGCTGGTGCTAAGAATGGTCTGGCCGCATTGAGGAGTTTTGCACTGTAGGAAGCAGAGGTAGCTATGGCGTTAACCTGATGTGTCAGGTAGAGCGAGAAGTCAAGATATACGACAAGAGTCTTCACTGAAGATGAGACGAGTATTAGGAGCCCTTCTATGCTGGCATTTGAATATTGGGGGCCTAGGTTCTTGTGGACTGAAGGGGGCCCAAGCAACAAGATCTCTGTCTTCTCATCATTCTGGCAGAGGCTGTTGGCTGCCATTCACGCTTGGATCGCTAGCTAGATTAGGGTTACGGCGAGAGAGTCTTCTGTGTGGTTGCCAGTGAGGTTAGCAAGATTTGCTTATCATTGGCACAGTTGTTGTAGGAGATGCCGAAGGTGTCCAGGAGATTGCAAAGGGGCTTAGTGAAGATGTTGTAGAGGGTAGCGGAAACACAAGAGCCCTGGGGCACTCCACAAGTGATGGGGCGGGATACAGGCACCCTCAAAGAATACTTTCATAGATCTGTCAGCTAAGAATGAGTCTAACCAAGTTGTGGCCTCGGGGGAGATGTTGGCTGCGGAGGTGAGGTGGTGACAAAGGAGTTGGTGGTTGTCCAAGTCGTAGGCAGCCAAGAGGTCTACTAGGAGGAGGAGGGCAAGCTTGCCTGCATCTCTGAATGAGTCAAGTTGGTTTTTGAGGTCCAACAAGGCTGTTTCATTTCCATAGCCTGGTTGGAATCCAGATTGGTGTTTACCTAGCACTTGGTTAGATTCCAGATGGTGTTGGATTTGGATGTATGCAGCCATTTCAAAGATCTTTAGCAGAAAAGGGACTGTCGTAATGGGGCGGTAGTTGCTTGGGATAGCCACGTCTATAGTAGGTTTCTTCAGGAGAGGAAGGACCCACGCTTCCTTCAGTGATGTAGGGACTACACTTACTGAAAAGAAGACATTGATGAATCTGGTTATGAATGGGATGAGGGCTTCAACGCAATCTGTGATGGGAGCAGGGCAAGTGTTCCCTTTGCATCTGGATGGCTTGAGGCTTTTGAGAAGGGTTTTGACTTCTGATTCTGAGACAGAGTAGAAGTGGAAAGAGGCTGGTTTGTGGATGGTGGGGTTGGGCTTGGAGTCTTTATCAGTGCTTGCTTGGAAATAATTATTTCTTGTAGGCTGGCTATTTTCAACAGCAGGGCCTTTTGGAAATTCACACACCAGGATTCATCCTTGACAATGCCTGGGGGCGTATGGCTGGGGCTTCCAGTTCCTTGGGGATAGTGAATAGCTCCTTTGTATTGGAGTTGGCATTGGTGATTCTATTTTTGTATGAGGATGCTGTAGCCTGGGTGATGGCTGGTTTGTAGGACTTGGCAGTGGCCTTGAACAAGGCTGTGAGGGCATCTGTTTGGGATTTTGTCCAGGCCGCTTCCGCCTAGTGCTTCTTTGCTCTTAGGTCTAGAAGATCCTGGGTGAACCATGAGAAGGCATGGGACAGAGCTTTGGTCTTGCAAGGTGCCAAGGGGGGCAACTGTGTCCACAGCTGTTTCCAGTGTCTTGAGGTACATATCTGGCACTCCCTCTGGGTTATCAGAAATGTGGGATAAGTGGGCTAGCTGGAGATCTGAGAGGAGTGGTGCGATACCTTCTTGAGTGATTTTATGGGAGCTCCTAGTCTAGGTGGGAGGCATATGGGGGTTGGCGTGTGGTATGTTTTGGGGGTGCAGGATGGCAAAGGTCACTTCAAAGTAGTCTGACCAGGGGCATGGGGAGATTGCATGGATATCCACCTTGCAGTTCAGGTCCTCTACCCAGTCAAGGGTACGACCCTTAACATCGGTGGGAGAGTTCATGCAGGGGGTGTAGCCTGGGACTTTCAGTTTCTATCAGCTTGTTGTGTATCGTTGCCATCTGTGGGGTCGTTTAGGACTAGATTAAGGTTTGCCTTGAGGATGTGTAGGAGATCATCCTTGAAAGGGCCCAGCGGTCCCAGAGGCCTGTAGATTAGGTTGAGGAGAATGGAGCTAGTGTGGGAGGTGGAGAGTTTTAGGGAGAGCAGATCACAGTTTGTCTCCATCTTGGCGGGCATTGCCTGACTTTTAGAGTTTGTAAATCATGGCAACACTGCCTCCTCTGACGTCCTGTCTGTCCAGGCCCAGAGACTGAGTGAAGCCATGACTCAGTGATGACCAGGAGGTCTAGGGCGAGCAAAGTGATGAGCTTGTGGATATCCAGGGCATGGGCCGGGATAGAACAAGCATTAATTACAACTCCTTTAATGTTTGTGGGGGGTGTGTGAGCTGGGCAGGTGAGCCTTAGTGGAAGTGCTGTTGGATGTGGGCTGGTGAAGGTGGGCCTGCATGGTATCTGTCGAGGGCCGGCAGAGTAGCTGGGTGTTTTAGAAGTGATGGCTGAGGTGCGGTTGGTGAGCTCCGAATTCCTAGTACAGATAGGTGGTGTGAAGGTAGGGAGACTGGGATAGTCCATTCTAGCATGGAGGCGTTTGTTCCTGGTGTTAGTGAGGGAGCATTGTGAGGTCCTGGTGTCAGGGGCAATGTAGCAGCGTGTGTGATGAGGGCTGTGTTTGAACATGGGATGATGTTGCGGGGCTCACTTAGTGGCGAGGAGGTTGCTGTGGGAGGGGCACACATCTCTGGTGAGTTGGTACAGTAAGGGAATCCCGGGTTCGGTAGGTGAGCTCGCATTGGTGCCTGGGGGCTGCGGAATTACCATAGTGTGAGTATCCAGTGTGGCAATTATCAGACAGTCTGATTGATCCAGTGTGGCAGGGGTCAGCGGGCCGAGGGGGTGCATAGATGCACTCAGGCACATGGAATAATGAAGGCTTAAGAAGGCTTGCAGCGTGACTCACGCAACAGTAGGGCATGGTGCAGTAACATTGTCAGATGAGTAGCTGCGCACATTGCCAACAAGTACAAGCTCATCAACTGGCTTGCATACGAGAGCAGCAGCATTTTGGTCGGGGCAAGATGCATGGTTACCTTTCTGTCCCGGCTCGGCGAATTGCTTGATGGTGATCGCAGTTGGGTGTGTTCGGTCGTCGCACGTCATGCTGCAGGGAGCTGCCGAGAGGTACGAAGGCCTTATGAACATGCCTTGCGAAATGGTCGGCATCTGCATCCAGCTCGGTGTGGGGCTTCCAATTTGATCGGTAGTGGCCCAATTAGAATGCTTTTTTCTCATTTTAATGTTGCTTTTCTCAGCAGTTTTGCCGGGGAGGTCTCAGAAGATCAGCATCTGCTGGTATATTCATGTGGTCGTGAACCTGGTGGGGCCAAGGGGGGCCCATTGGGTGCTGTGGCTCAAATGAAGCTGCAGAGAGGTACGAAGGCCTTAGGAAACAGCCTGGTGAAGCGGCTTGCACTGCCATCCAGCTCGGTGTGGGGCTTCCCATTTGATCAGTGGTGGCCCAATCTTTTTGCTCACTTCGATACTGCTTTTCTCTGCGGTCTCAGCAGCAAACATCTTAAAAGATGCAGCATCTGCTGGTATCTTCGTGTGCTTGTGACCCTGGTGGGAGCATTCATAGTAGGTCTGTTCATTGTTAAACGTGATGGTACAACACACCTGAAACCTCAACTAATTACCATAAATGTTGAAATATAGCCAGGAAGCAATGTGTTTCCACATACATTACTCTAACCTCGGATTTTCTAAAATGCCTTCCAAAAGATAGTACCAAATGATGAAGTACTACTCTGGCGGTTCACATACTATCACTTGCATATGAAGTTGTCCTACTGAATGGCCTTTCAACAGCAAAAGCAGTATGAGTGTGACTACAACTAGCATGCCGCACCACCATAAAAGTGAACATACAGGCATTTCAAAGCTGTGCATATATGTTCTTTGAATGCTGACACCATGTATTAATCAAGGTGTTGGTCACAACGAAGCCTCAGAAAACATGCCTTAACATAAAACAACTCATCTCAATATTGTGCATTTTTTGTGAATCTGAATATTATCAGTGGTGTGGGTAAAGTAATTTGGGTGGCTTGCATTAAATGAGTATAAATGGAGCAGGCATTTTTCAAATTTGACATCCTTCATGTCTGGCAGAGGATACAGAAGGAGTTTGCTAGAGCAGTTGGGGGAACAGGCTTTAGATGTGGGAATGGTAGGAAAAGAATAATATTGAATTGAGGGCAACGGAGGACGCAGAAAGAGGCTTTAGTGAGAAACAGGTAGAATATAAAAAATGCTCTAGTTGAGAGAAAGCAAGGAAAGCGAAATTGGACAGGCAATCTTTATCACTTCACTACTACTGAGCAAACCACCTTGTATGATATAAATGAACATTCCAGTGTGAGGAAATGAACATGCCAGTGTGAGGAAAACACCACAGAATTCTTTGGCGGCAGACAGGAAATTAAATTACTTTCTATTTCTATGGTTGAACGTGATTGAACCATCTGTAAGTGGCTTTTAGTGCCTATACAACATATTAGTTATCAGATGCAAATGTTTCATATTTCTTGGTATGAAGGATGAGAATATCTCGAATTGAGCGACCCGAGTATAATGTTCGAAAGATGCCATACCAAATGCTATTTGCCGAGAAAAAGTCTTACATTTCTTGGTAGGCAGGTTAAGATTATATTCAGTGGCTGTAAATCAGTGTGTCATTGTTCTGTTGACAGACCAAATACTAGTTATAAGTAGTAGCAGAGAAAGGGGCATTTCTTTGCAGGTAGGGGCCTGAACAACCGGCAAGTCTGGCCTGCCGGTCCGGGAAATATGCCAGATCCGGTATTACCAGCCATTTTACCAGTATTTTTCCCAGCCCGGCACATTCGTAATGAGGGCCTAGATCTTCTGCTGCCCCTGTTTCCTCTCTTATTTGCTTTTAGATCCCTTGGTGGCAAATTGTGCACCCTAAACTCACTTGTTTGCTCCCTGCTTCTTTGTATCTCTGCTTCCCTCACTGTATCCTCCACTCCATGACTTGCAAAGTGCTCTGTTGCTTCCTGAAGCTGGGTCCGCACTCAATAATTACCATAAAAATAATATTATAATAATACAATCTCTGAATAACAAAATTTGAAATAAATCAGAAATGTATACAATGGTCCAAATCGCCCAGCACCTGGTGGGAAACTCACAACCACTTTTTGAAAACCTAGGATAGATCAAATTATATAAACAAAAAAAATCAAAAAGCTGAATACAAAAAGTCTTTCTTTTTTATTGTTAATAAATATAAACACATACAAGAATTGAACAAGTAAAGAATGCCCCAATTAGTGGTACATTGTAAAAGCATATTAAAGTATACATACATGCATGATAAGAAAACATAGACAAAGAAAATAAAACATACATGGAAAACATAATATATGTATATAGTTGTTAGGGAGAATTCTCAAAATGTGCTAATTTTCCTTACCTTCTGAGACCCCCAGCAACTTTGCTGGATTTCTAGGATTTGATTTTTTACCTGGGAAGAGTGTGAGCCTTTTTTCCCACTCTTCCATGTATTTGGATGTGCGTTTTACTTTTGTGTTCTTTGGTTATGGAGTTTTAAAACGGTTTAGGACGATTTTCCTGAAAACAAATGTTCGCAATTACCATTTGTTCTAAAAATGCTACCACCAAAGGTTCAAACACCAAAAGTTCGAACCTTTGGTGGTAGCATTGTAAAAAAGAAACGGGGCTGCGGGGGTGTCCCCCGCATCGCCCGCTCACTTTACTTTATAGTATAGTGAGCGGGGGATGGGGGGGACACCCCCGCAGCCTTCTTTTAAAAAAAAAATAAAAAAGGAAAAGGACCCTGCAGCGCTGGTTCCCGATCACGGAAGTGAAAGGGAAATGGCGCTGCAGGGAACCAGCGTGAAGATGAAGGTAAGTGGGGTTTGTTTATGTTGGTGGTGTGGGTGGGGGTGTGCTGAGGGTGTGGGTGGGGGTGTCTTATGGGTGTGTTATGTGTGTGTGTGGGTGTGAGAATGTATGTGTGTTTGCATGAGAAAGGTGAAAACCTTTGGTAGTTTGCACCTTTCTCATGCGAACGATTTGCCTGTGGTACTTTCAGCCGCGGGCAGATCAATTGAATTCTTTAAAACAACTCCAGAGGCATCATCTTTTTCTATGTGTCACACAGCACCTTCTCTGGGACTGACTACCGTCTCCCAGAGCATGTAAAGTTAAATTGACTTTACTAGTCTCTTTAAATTTACAGAACCAGCACACACTATCCTCCAATAGACTGCTGAAGAGGTTGCCTAGCTTCCCCTTAGTCAAAACACTCATGTAACAGTCAAATGTTACCCTTTCCTACTTTAAATGGCTGGTGGCAGTGGTTTAGATCAAACTACCATGATTTTTCCCGACCGCTAACAATGGTAGCTAAATATCGGGTCAGCCATGTTTTTCAATATGACGCCCAAAACCTATCTGTAAAAACAGATTCTGGTCATCTTTTTTCGCCATGTCTTTTAGCAAAGGTCCTTCTTGTGTTTGTCTCTGCGCGCCAAACCAGGTTTGGTCCCTTTGTTCATTGGCCTTTGGCGGGCTTCAGTGCTGAAGCCCTCCACTGGCGCCTGAGTGTCTGGGATGGACAGGATGCGAGGGAGGCGCCTGAAACTCTGTGTGCTTAGTCTCCTAGGAGACCTGAATGCACTCTGGTGTGATTGGCCGGCTGACTGTCCAGCAAGGAGAGCCACCATGCTGTGTGAGTGACAGCCAGGCTGGAATGAATGGGGGAAAACTGTTTAAAAGCAGGTCTCTGGGACTTGGAAAGCAGAGTCGACCACTGGAACAAAAGAACCGAAGACGAGCTGAAGGAAGAAAACTGGTGCAACTCCTGGATGACCGGTGAAGCCCTGCTGCAGGTCCGAATTGCTTGAAACTCCATCGACAGAGAAGCTCTCCAAGGTTAACTTCTTCCCTTGAGTTTGGTGGGAACAACCAACTCGCAAGCCACCTGGACACTGTCCCCATCTAGTCGAATTTTCATCAGAGTGCAGTTGAAAACCGGATGGCAACGTTTTGCCAAGCTTGTGGCCTCATCCCTGGACAGTGCAGGAACCTCCCGACGTCCTCCTTCTTGTCCCCACGACTGAAGCTCAGGAACAGCGAGATCTGCTCAAACTGCCAGGAATAACTGCCTCAGCTACAGCTTTTCTTCACTTACAAGGTACTGTGCACGTTTGCACGGTCCGGAAATCTTTTCGGCCACGGAGAAAGTTTGTAAAACTTTCTCAACTTTGAAGGCTTGTCCTTCCCTAAACATTCATCAAACTTTTCGCCTAGCCAAATTCTTCTAAAAACCGTGGCAAAGTCTTAACCGTTTACTACCAGAACTGTGCTATCCTATACAAAGACTCTGAACCATTGACTTTGGCCCAGGCCTATGAACTGAATTGCTGGTTGTACTTTACTGAAACCCTTTAGAGTATTTGTGCTGTTAATTCTGAAAACCCTGTCTTTTTTCCCCTTTTTAAAGGATCTGAAGTGCCATTTTGCTCCCACTTAAAGGGAGCGGAACTTGTTCATTTACTTATCAGTTGTGTATTTGTGGTTTATTAGTGTGTGATATTGAGCTGCTCTTGCTAGTGTAATGTTTTCAAACTGACTGTGTAAATAAATGTATATTATTTTACCAAGAAAACTTGAGTAAGTGTTTGAACCACTGTATGTGTTGGTCCTTTGTGTAACTTCCTCTACTGCTCACTCAACACTTGAGGTAAGTCTGGCTGCTCAACCATCACGACCACTTTACTGTGTAGTACAGGCGTGTACCAAAGGTGAATTGTACTTACACTTGTAGTCGTCTTAATTGCATGTAGTGTTCCCAAAGGGTACTGCATGTGATTCTGTGTAACAATAGTCAATTAACAAGGAAGGGGGAGGGGACCTTGAACTACAAAGATTACTTAATCCACACACAAAATCAATCAGTTTCGAAGGAACGCCTATTATGTTAATGCCATGCCTTTTGTAAGGATAATAGGCAATGCAGAGGTCCTTTTTAATCTTTTATGAAATACAGAGGAGTTCATTACTCACAAACAGCCAATAGATGGAACAGGGTGCGAATATAGAGGCTATGAACTGTGAAAGATGGAACCTGCACTACAGTTAAAATGGAAGTCATCAGACAGGATGCCTGTCACAGTTAATCCTTAATGCGGAAATCAAAAGGAATACATAAGAAGCAATTGAGTCCCAAAGCATCTGAATCATTACTAGGGATTCCACACATAACCCTACAGATCGGATTCTTTTGCGGGTCTCGCCCCATAGCCAGGCAAATAAATACAGAGCATGAGCCTAAATAAACCGGGAGAAAATGCCCAGACCCCATAGCTTTTGCCCACGTTGTTGGCCGGGATTTGAATATATAAAAAAGACTCACTGACATAAGAAATACTCGAGTAATAAGGTTATTCTGCAAGATATTATGGTTGCCTATCATCTTGAAACCTTAAGAAGTAGGAGACTCCTATACATACATTAAGCACTTTATTTAATTCGCTCTGTCGATTTTCTCTGGAAATTGTATTCCAGGTCATAGTAAAACCTAATGCCCAGCCATAAGGGTTTTCTTAGTTTAGTCACTGTATACTAGAATTATTTATCATGAGACTTACAATTACGTTTCCTAGCACACACTGTTTCAGGAGATGAGCTTGATCACTTTGTTCTGGCTTTGAGGCTTACTTTCGCAGGATACAGTGTTTTAGGGAATGAATAACCAGTCGGTCACTTCCCTCTGGGCTTCGAGATTCACCTTCTCTAGCATGCAGCCTTTTAGGCAATTAACACTTTTTAATCAGGCAAGGGTTATTCGACTCAGTTTCACAATATGAAGTGTTTCAGGCAATTAATACTTTGCTGCATGCAGTTTTTTTAACTTATCTCAAGTATCTTAATCTGGTCAAAGTACTTTGGATCTTGCATGGATGCCCTGCTATTCTTTTTTATTGCGTGGCTTTGTATGGCTTGTTTGCCTCTCGTATTAAGGTTTGGTTTGAGGATGTGCAGCTATTCTTCCTAATTAATGCACTACCTTCCTTGCTTATATTTTTGAGCGTTAAGTTACTATATGGTTCACTGTTTTACATAGTGGAATAGTGTGTCTTCCTTCCCCTATCACCACTTGCAAGGTGAACACATTTAGCTGAGTAATGCTGCCAGAAGGGTAAGCTAGGAAGGTTTAGTTCTACTCTATGAGTTAATATCATGTGTTCATTTGTGGTCATGGCGTTGACTTATTGACTTGAGACAGTCAGTGGATTACACAGTTGGAGAGCTAGAGTGCTAGACCATCTTACTGTTATGCTATTTTGAAGAAATAAAGGTTAGCAGTTAGGGTTGATAATGTTTATTATTCGGGAAGCCCTGAGTGCAAACGCATTAGGGCAGTTCGAGAGAGATTATTTAGGAAGGTTAATGAGAGAGCATGTTATGGCTTTTTGGGCTTGGCACACTGAGGTCTTGGTTCTAATTATGTGTTGTCAAGGGTTGTTGTTGAGGAATGTTTGATTATGAGAGGTTATTTGGATAAAGCTGAGTATTCTGCCGTGCAATACTGGAAAAAGGTTTATGGAATAGAGCTGTTTGGGTGTATGCTTTTTTCCATTTATTGGGCGTAGTGCTAGTATTTGGAGAGCACTTCATAATGCAATAAAACATTTAACTTTATCATGTTGCCAGCCAATGCACTGCTATTGTTGTAAGGACTGAATATTATTTTGTCAGCATGGTTTGTCGTGCTCACACATGGTGGATGCCATCATCCATTCCAACCTCCCACTCTCATCTCCTCTGGTCACCCCTCTCTCTTGGTTTGACCACTCTCTTCTCCCACCTGGGTCCCTATGGCCCTTTGACAACTCCTCCAAAAGCCCGTCCAACCTCGTTCACGAACATCCGTCTGATGAAACAAGTATCCGATGCTGCCTTCACGTCATACTTCATTCCGCCTTTGCCCACCCAACTCAGACTATACCTCTGAATCTGCGCTCAGCAACCTCTATCTTTCCATTACCAACACCCTTGACATCCCTGCCCCAGTCATGAGGATCCACCAGAAACCTGCTTCCAAGCATAACACCTGGCATGACTCTGAACTTGCAGACCTAAAATGTAATTGCAGGGCTGCAGAAAGGAAGTGGCAAACTTCAGGTTCACCCTCTGACAAACTGGCCTGCTGCCATCTCCAGATGCATAACAGATTTGTTGTCCGTGCCAAAAAAAGGGCCCACATTCAGGCACGAGTATTTGGCGCTTCCAACAATACGGCTGAACTCTTAGAAATCTACAGGGAACTTGCCAACCCGTCCGCAGAATCCTCTGCCCCTTCTCCTTCCCAGGCCCTTTGCAATGCACTCACCACTCACTTCATCTCCAAAACCCAGGATATATTGAAGAGCCTTGTCACACACTCTTCCAACCCATCCCTCCCCCCTTGCTTCCCCTGACCACTCACCCTCCTCCACCCTCCTTTGCCTCTGTCTCTCTGGAAGTAGTCACCAGAGTTGTCAACTCAATGAAGGTCTCTTCCAAACAGGTTGACTCTTACTCATCCATAACCATCAAGGACAACATGTCCTCTCTCGCCCCTGCTCTCACTGATCTTTGTAACCACTCCTTTGCTAATGGTTCTTTTACATCCTTCCTCAAGCACTCCCTTGTGCGCCCCATTCTTAAAAAAACATCAGCAGACCCTCTTGCCTGGCCAACTATCGCCCCATCTCCATCATCCCTTTCCTGTGCAAACTGCTTGAGAAGTTGGCCCTCCTCCAACTTAACTTCCACACTGAACTTGTTGGCAGTCTTCACGACCATCAGTCTGGATTCCAAGCAGCAAGAGGTATGGAAAAAGTGCTCTTCTGGACACCTGGTAAGAACTGCTCACATCCCTTGATTTCATCTCCCCTGTTGTCCTCATCCTCCATGATATTTCTTCTGCATTTGACACAGCAAACCCCTCCTTCCTCATAAAAAAAGGCTCAAACACAGCCTTGGTATCTTGGAGCGGGCAATGGACTGGCTTACCTCCTTCCTAACTGACCGCTCTTTCAAAGTCATACTGGGCACATTCTCCTCCCCTACTTCCTCCACCACCTGTGGCGTCCCCAGCGCTCCATTCTTTGGCCTTGGCTCTTTAATAACTACCTTACTCTGCAGGCATGCCTCATTTCCTCCTACTCCACCAACCTCCAGTGCTATGATGATGACACTCAACCCTTCTTCAAACTTCCTACAGATGCCCGTGCACCCTTCTTAATCACTGACTGCCTCTCAGCCATCCAGGCCTGGTATACTTCTAATGATCTTTGCCTTAATGCCGGCAAAACAGAGATCCTCCTTATTGGGACCCTGGCATCTGACTTCATCCCTTCACTCTGGCGTTTTTCCATGGGCTCTCAGCCTACTCCTTTTTTGGATGCCAGAAGTCTTGGAGTCATCTTCGACTCCTCTCTCTCATTCCTCCCTCATACTTAGGACATTGCTAAGAATTCTACCTTTCCTCACCTTCCCCCACAGACTCAATGTTACCCGGGATCTGGTTCCCACTAGGCTTGACTATTGCAATAGCCTCCGCCTTAATCTACCTTTGTCCACTCTGCAGCCCCTCCAGCTAATCCAGAATACGGCAGCAAAGCTATCTTACCCTTGGCTTCAAGCCCAGGGTCTGCATATATCCTGCCCTAAAAAGACTTCACTGGCTCCCGATCGCAGCACAGATTCAATTCAAATCCCTCTGCATCATCCACAAGGTTGTCTGGCAACCCTCTATCTGTAAATCTTTCTGACCAAATAGTCCCTCTCTAGACACTTGCGTTCCTCTGACACCAACTCCTTGCATGTTAAGCATCCCCTACCCCCTTCATCTTGAGCAGGACCGCCTTAAATTCCGGAAAAGCCTCAGGACCTTCCTCTTTGCCTCTTCCTTCACTCTGCTAATCACACAGTAACTTGACTGGTGTGCAGGGCCCTTGTTCATCCTCTGGGCCCTAATCTCCCACATCTTATCATCCCAGCTGCTGTCTATCCTCTGCACTTGCTTCATCTCACCATCCAACACTGGAGGTTGCACTTACCTTTCTTCATAGCACTTCACCTGCTGCTCTCCATGAGCACAACATCACTTATCCCATACCCATCTCCCCTCTGCACTTGAACATTCTGGACACTCACAAGGCATAGTAGGTTTGTCTTCCCCTCCCCATTGTCTCTTCTTATTTTGCTGTATTTGAATATTTAACTTCTTGTAATTACATTGTCCATCATCCCCTGTCCCCACCTTGTGGCACTGCGGGTGCTTTGAAACAGTATGTGCTTCCTGTGTAAGTTCCTAATAAGTGAACGATAAATAAATAGAGTAGTTTCTTGTCTACATCCCGGCTTGCCTGCACACTTCCATATTTGCAATGGCATCAAATTAATTTGTCAGCTTGTCAATATTTTTTTTCATAAAATCCTTTGTTGTATGTTCATGATGCAGATGGTGCAGTAAAACTAGATGTCACCGTCAATTACTGGCTTGTACAGCAAGTCATTCAAACAAATTTGTAGGCATTTTCAGAATTAATGATCCACAAACATTCCAATTCAACTATATTACAGGCATGGCCGTAGAGGGATTAAAACATATCACTACTCTCATTATTTTCTGTAATACAGGTGCCATTAAGTAGGCAATGCTACATTGAAAGACAAACAATAGTTTGGAATATGCTACAACGGCATATATATGCATACCAACACGTGCAAATCAGCTTATGTACAACAGGGCCTATGTGCATGCTATATTTTCTGCTGTGTGCCTCAGCTTTATGTAGTTTAGCATCACCCAATGTTTGACCATGAATCACAATGGTAATAATAGCCACAACAGTGTTTGGCATCCAATCATGTGACAACCCTTCCTTTTTATTAACGGTATGCTGTCTTCACCTCTGGCAGAGGGCTTTGGAGAGGATTGTTCTACGAACAGGGTCCAAATTAATTATTTCTGATGACCTTAAAGGTAAAAAAAAAGAATCAATTAGAGACCTGCAGCCTACTCCTTATAAATGCAAAAGGATATCTAGTATTGGACAAAAGCAAGTTTGCTTTGAGGGGTCTAATCCAAGATTAGGTAACAAATTACTTTTGCCTTCTGGAAAAATACTGAAAGTGCTTTGCAGGAAGTGTAGGAGACAGGAAAAGAGAAGCCAGCAAACACCAAGATGGAGGATTCCTTCCTCCCGTCTGTTCTACTCTGTCTTACCTGTCTAACCGTGCCCCGTACCAAACCTGCAGCTTCAAAGGTTCTTTCGTATACAACAACCTGGTGTGAGGCTGGTAGTTTTGTTTAGGGTGTGCCCTTTGAAACTCAGTTCACAGGAATCCACTGCTGGGTGGTTCCCGAGCTGGAGAGGGGTTACCCATCCTCACAAAGGATCAAAGCGAGGCGTAGTCGTCCTGTCAGTGTCCTGCTGGCAGAACAGAGACGGCAGTCTGGCAAAAATACAGACCCCTTCCACAGTTGCCCTAGTGTTGCCATGTGTATGCTAAAAATCAGATATTGCTGTAATAATTGTGTGAACTTCCGGCTACCATATCAAAACATAGGTATGGCTTATATTTCAAGATTATCATGCCAGGAGACAGTTGTTTATTATAACTATTATGGTTTCGGATCAGGGGTGCAGATTTAAATACAACCTATGTCTGTGGGGAATTTGCTGTCAGCTGTAGCTCTCAAAAAGGGCACTTGTGACCTCTGAACCTGATCTGTGGCACTGGAGAGCAAGAGCTGCAGATCAGGCAACTCATGCAGATGGGCAGAGGTGTAACTATGCATTTGGCATGGAGTTTCATAAAAGGTGGTCTTTTTTAGCAGTCCACATTTTCTGATATGGAGTTGCCTGCTCATTTTATTTAAAAACAATCAAAAAAGATAGGGCTTTCGTACCCTTTCCAGATGGCTTTTCCTCACAATGGCTAGTCCCATGAAGGGAACCTTCTAATCTTCCTCCTGGGATTTTATAATGAGCTGGAAAAACATCCCACATTAACGAACACTTTCATGCGTGAGTGACCAAGAATAGACTCAAATAATGTTTGTACTAATTTGCTAGACGAGATTAACTATGTAGTTCCACCTTAACTAAAATACACATTTGTAAAACTTCTGTTGGGCTGAGTCGAATAAGTAACCAGAAAGCAATAACCAATTGGTGTTGCTTGGCTGATGAGACATTACTAAATACATTTTTGGGACCAAGAGATTTGTTTTTGCATTGGTGTGTGAAATAAGTGAAACGCTGCATACGAAACAGTAAGGGTACCAGAGTATTCAAAAGCCGTTGTGAGAAAAATATAAACTGGGCAATGCATTCTGGGAATAATAGTAAATGTACTAGAGTATTAAAAAGCATTAGTGAGAGAAAAAAACGATGGTGCTGCATTCTGGGAAAAATATTAAATGCAACAATTATCCAAAATATGCATTAACACCCAGCATGGGGAGGCAGTCAACCTCCCAGCCAATCAGGGAGGAACTGGGTGGCATTCCAAACATCATGGTAAAACGTGTTCATGCCCCTGGGCAGCAGGAGGCTATCATTTTCCCGCAGGAATCAGTTAAGTGCTCCCACCTCTTTTCTCCCCAACTTGTCCCAATTTCACACTCCTCCACCCCAATTACGACAGACTGTCTGGTAATTGCCAGCGCCCAGAACACTCTGTGTTGTTCCAGTGCTTCTCCATCGTGACAATGGCTCCATGTAGTTCTCTTCTCGCTTGACCATGGCAGCCATCTTGGTTTGTAGTTTTTTTAAAGCCGAGGAACGGCAAGTGCCATTTCTCACCTTAAAAACAACAACTATTAGCATCTGGGCAAGTATGCTAGGATGCTAACAGCAATAAACCTCTCCAGGCAGTGGCTTTCACCCAGACAGGTAATGTCTGGTCTCTAGCCTTTCCCATCAGGATTTATTGTGCAATGAATGAAGAATATGTGAATTTGTGATGAATTGCAATCTGGTAATGGTGTGAAAGCTTGGGCTTGTTTGATTTGTATTTATTACTCAAATGATGCAGGGAATTAATTCTCTGAAAGGATAATCTGATGCTTAGATTTCCCTTTCATAAGTGCCATGCCAAAAGCATAGTGTGTACTTCTGCCCTGCTGAATCAGTAACCTGATCTGCAGTGCCTGCTCTACCAGTGGCACAGAACAGGTTCAGAGGTCACAGTTGCCCATTTGACAGCAGCAGTGGTATTCAAGTCTCTGCAGCGTAGGGGATGCACCTAAGATATGCACCCCTGTACCACAACTATGATGGTTGGGACATAATGGTAGCAAGGTAAACTCCAAGTATAAGCTACGCCTGACTTAAGGCATGGTTTATGGCACTACTTATGATCATTGCAGAAACATCCAATTTGAAATCACATATATGTCAGCCTTGTAGGCCAGATACAGCTGTGTAAGGGTTTTGTGTATTCGCCCCCGACATGATTGACCTTGCCCTACTGGTAGTTATGTAGTCTGGGGGGATTGACTCTCTTATTTCCTTAGTAATGGCAGGTGACACCCTTTCCCAGGGACAGCCACTCCACAGGAAGCTGGGCTGAACACAGGAATCAAAGGGTACACACATTCACAAAAGGCTTGTCCTAACATTGGGGTGCTGCATATCTAAAGGTCTGTGATTCTAATGAGCAGGGGAGGGGCAGTTTGGTGTAGACAATATTCCTCTGTACAGTGAGGGGAAGACTTCCACCATCTTGTTTCTCTCTGCCTCTCTCTCTACTTCCTGTCCCCTTTACTTCTTCTAGAGCAAAGGACTTAGGGTGTGATGTCAGATGGAGTAGGTCCTCTCATTTCAAGAGCAGGGACTGTAACACTAAGGCAGCTATGGTTTAGACACATCACCAGTGGGCTTTTACTTTTTAGAAGAAGGAGTCTTGCAACACTTATCTGAATCATCTTTGAATCATCTTTTGGATTCCAACCCTTGAAGAAGATTTCATTTGGACCCTGCTTGGAGAACAGTCCTTTCCAGAGTCTTCAACTTATACTGTGAAGGCTAGGTGTTCCAAACTCTGTCCCGTAACCTGCTAATGAAGCAAGACCTGCCTCTTTTCCGGCCGCAGCGGTACCCACAATCTCACTTTTATGAAGGACCACTGAAGTTGTGCGTTAGCCTCCCCATGTTTGGAAGCACAAAGAAATCACTCATCTTGTCCCTGAGAATCTGACTTGGACCCTGAGAAGCAAGACAGCTGGGATCCTAGTGTTTTTGCCATTGAACTGCTTGGAGCTGTTTTCAAGAACCGTTTGACACATTCGAACCACCAGGGCCCGGCGGTGCTGCCTTTTGCACTCCCCCAATCTGCTAATTGCTCGCGCAGCCCCAAGAAGTCTTATTCAACGCTGCCAGACCACCAAGAACCGCAGAAAAGGTACTATTGGAAGCTAACCGCCACGCTTGGCCCATTTCCAGGCACTAGAAAATAGTTTATCCCTTTTGCACCCAAGAAAATATTCTTTTTGAACATTGTGGTCTATAATTGTCTTTTCTTCCCCTGTCTAATTGCCTCGAGTGTGGTATTTGCTATCTTTGCATATTCTGTGTTCTTTCTACAAGCATGGGTTTTTTTGTGGTGTTTTCTAGGTAGTTAATACTGTACATAGTGGTTTGTTTCATTGAAGTATATATATTTTATTGAACCCTTATTGGACTTTCCTTTATTTTTGACTGCCATACTTCGCTGTATGGGTTGCTATTGAACCACATTCACACCCCTCTTGAGAGTATAGCCTTCCCTCCACCCATGTTACCACAAAAGGCAAAGGAGGCATCTCTCTTGACTGTGCCTGTTTTACTTTTATGACTGTGTTGGGTTTAGGTTTGTAGAAGTGTGACGACTGAGTAGGCGCTTTTTCTGCTCATCCTTGTACTCCTGCAGGACAGAAGTCAATTCTTCATAGAATTAAAGAGTGGAATAATAGAATCTGTGTGGGGAGTCAATTGAGGACCATATTATGTAGACGAGGGGAAGAGACATCGTGAGAGAAGGAAAGCCAAGCATGGAAGACAGTGAAGAACAAAGTTGTTTTATCTTGAAATAGAGTACCACAGACTAGACAAATATCCTACCAACAGCCTAGAAATCATCATACAATATAAGGAAAGTTCAGGTGTATGTTTGTCCGATGCAGTCCTGTGCAGTAGAGACTGCCCGCTTCGCCTGTTGTCACCGCTAGAGGGAGCTGTTGCCTTAGGATTTATTGTGGTCCTACTGTGTGAATGAAAACCTACTGTATCTTCTGTATGCTACTGATAACGTCCTAAAACAATGAAAATATGATACTAATAAAATATATACACTTAAAAAACCATATAAACAGAAATTCATTTCATTAAGAACTATTTCTCTAACAAAATAAACTACTTGTTTTCCCAATACAGAGGGCTTTCAGTAATTACAAGAATTTTCAGCATATAACTCCTCCACAATGCTTCCGAAGAGAATTGTAACACATAGATGCAGAAAACGGTAAACACCGAAGAAATGAGACTCAACGTACATGTCGGACAAATATTAGGATGCATACATTTTGGCCGTGGCACAATTGTTTGCGGCCAAATTGACCGTGATCAATTTGGCTGCAAAACCAATTTTACTGCGGCCAAAACCTCCTGATTAAAAGACCCCACACAACCCCCCACCAACCCCTATACTTACCTTTTCATCGTCCGTGCAAGTTGTGACCCTGTATCGTCGGATCCATCCCTCCTACGTGGGTCAGATCCTACGCCTGCGGGGTCCGCATTTCTTTGTTATTTTTTTCTTTGTCCCACACCTCCAGACCACCGGAAGCAGGGGACACTGCCGCTACCCCCAAGGGCAATCACTACCAAACATGGGGTGTGGGGGACACCCCCACAAACCCCGCTCCCCATGTTTGGTAGTGATTGTCCAAATTGGTCATTTCTAATTCAGCCAGTTGTACCATACGGTGAGTTAAAAACTACCAATTTGGGTAATACCCAAATATAAATGCGCAATAAAGAGCAAGTCAACATGAAAAAACACTGCAAGCAAATGAAAAAATAGGGCCAATATGACAGCTTCGGGAAACATGCAACGATCACGTCCTGCAGCTGGTAGAATAAATATGACAGATGCAGAAACAACCCTTGAAAGGGAAAACAATTGTGAATGCAACACAAATGTTCATGCCAGAGACGTTTTTATGGGAGGGCAAAAGGGGCACTTGCCCAGGGCCCTCACCTAGGAGGGGGCCCCACAAGGCTAGCTGATCTGAAGAAGTAAGATTCCATTGTTCACCAGTCTTAAATAGCACACGTCAGGATATTTTATGGGGTGCTGCTGAGGCTCTAAACCCATTGCCTTCCTGTTTTGGCAAGTACATTCTGCCTTGATCAATTCATCATGTATTGCTTTCTGTGTTCACTGTGTTATACATAGTTTGTGTGTTCCTTACGGCACAACCTCTGTAGCATTCTTTCCTTCCTGTGGGAATTATGTTGATCATGTGCAATAGGCAACAGTGGAATGCATATTGATAAATTGAGTGCCACAATGGTTCAGAAGTTAGCTCAGTGTGTGACGCAGCCATTGCAGAGATATGTGTTCATATGAAAAATTAGAAAATCACATTCCAGCAAGGCTGGCTGAGCCTTTCCTATGTCTAAAGTTTATAAACCTGCCTGCATATGTACTTGGTTTTGCAGAACAACATCTGCTATTATCAGCAATGTACCTGCACCAGATCAGGGTTGCTATAAAAACTAACATATCATCCGTATGGTGAATGTCTTGAAATTGGTTTGTTCAGATGGGGTGTTGTAAAACCTAGGCAATCGCCTCTAATGATGGCATAAACTGTTAGTCCAAGAGGTGAATAAGTATCCAAATTCAAGACTATGGCACGAAAGTGTTCATGCTTGTATCCTGGATTTGCCAACAGTCGATACAGTGATCCTGGACTAATATATCTTACATTACTGTGCTGTCTTCTGTGAGGTTTGCCTTCTTGCGTGATGCTGGTATCATTTAGCCCATTACTTGATCTTTCTTCTTATGTCAGCCATTTGGGTGGAAGGGTTGGTAGACAGAAGAGAGCGGACCAGATGTTGCAGGCCTCAGGCAAGCATATTTTAAGATCTTCTTGTTTGACACAAAAAACAGTTTCCTTTTTGGTAAAAGTGAAAGGTTTTATGCACGTTTATAAATAAAAAAGTCACAAGCTATTGTTTTGGAAATATTTAAAGCTTTGTAATATAAAAGACAAACCCAGATTAAATTTGTTAAATCACATCGATTGGTATGCTGGTACTTATATACTTCCCTTGACGATGGAGAGAATGAAGCTATGACCATTCCCATTCTGCATAACACCCTTCTACAATATTTTGTTTAAAAATGGTCATGTTTGGTAATGTGATTTGTGTATTTTCTAAGTCCGTTTTTATAAAATAAGACTGTTTTAGTTCATGGTAAGAACTGGAAAAGCAAGTGTTCAAATGCAGAAATTGCAGAGTTGGCACAAATCCCAGCTTCACCCCTTCAGACTTTGACCAATGTGTGATCCCGGGCATCACATTTAATCTTGTATTGCCTAACCTCTCAATATTGCCACTCCCTAAACCTTTCAAAATTGTCAGCCGTCAGAGTGATTTCCTTCTCATCGTATGATCTTCATAAAAGCCTTATTCATGGTTTCAATGGCTATAGGGTTGCTTCCTCTTTAATAGTCAGCATATTTATATCGCACACCACAGGCATTTGTTCCTTTGATATCTAATGGCAACACTATTTGAAAACCATATCCCACTTCTAATCTCAGTCTGTCTGGATAAAGACACTTTCCTTGTAGCTTTTAATCTGCCTCCACTATCCATGCTACGGTATGTGTAGCGTTCTCCTTCCTTCCAATTGGTGGTCTATATCCGTGCATGAGCACTTTTGCATTCTGTGAGGCAGCTAATGTGAGTTTTCTATCTATTATGGGTTACATGTACCTTTTACATACGGTCCTGCATTAATACTACAGGCTGCATATACCTTCCTGGATGCTATTGATAAAAATTATCCTGTATGTGCTAGAACAGTAACCTCTTCATAGCCTTCTAATGTTGGTCTTCAAATGGTACTTGTTTATCATTCTGAAAGAAGAGGGTTAGGGGACTTAAAGGGAGTAAACGTGCTTATTATGCTGCGAGACAGCATATCAACCTATAGGTTGTGAGCGCGATGGGTGGGGGACGGGTGGCACGACCAGTATTCTTGTCCCCTTAATTATTTTGGTTTGGTGGAGGGGGGTCCCAAAGATGTCCGTGCCCAGGGCCTCAAAAGTGCTTAAGATGGCCCTGGTTCATGCCAACATCACTGATTAAGAAAACGCAGCTTGCTCAAAGGAAATTTAACAAAAACAAAACAATGATGGGAAGCAGAGTTGGATTGGCCCCTTGGCCTTTCGGTCCGTGGCCGGGCCGAAATAGTCCCTATGGAGTGGGGGCCGGTTTCTGGCAGTGCCTGGGCCGGTTTGAAAAAACAAATGTGACAAAAAAAGTTATGTTTTTCAACTTTTTTTTTTCAAAAAGCCTTTGATATTATTGGGTCGATAAATGAGTACCACCACAGGTTTGGTGATATTGTATGCATATTTGTTCTATAAAAAAGAGCTTACGAGTAAGTGCTATACAATAACATATTATCATTTGGCATTGGACGTGTACTTGGATTCACAGTGATTTAGTGTACTTGGGAACAATGCTATTTGATGCCACTTCCTGTTTTGTCAAGGGGTGAAAGGTTGTGTTTCATCGCTTCCCTGGACATCACTTCTGGTGACGCCATCAGAGGTCAAGGGTCGTGAGCCGAGGGGTGGGCCACTTTTTTGAGGCGACGGGTGGGCCACTTTGTTTTGGGTGACCGAGCCTATTTCTTGTCCCAGTCCGACCCTGATGGGAAGCCTCCACCCAACACAACTTTGGCCTTATACAAGCCTAATATAAGGTGATAGAAATATACTTTTGTTTCTTGGGATTTGTATGACCGTTTGCAAAATGCAATAAATGCAGCTGAACTAGATATAGTTTAATTAGCAGTTTATACTAAAGTGGTTGACATGATTTCTGGTTTCTTAATGAATTCACATATTACGTGGGATAAAACACACAATTCCATTATTTGAAAAGAAATATGTCTTGTATGTTATTAGTCTACATTATAATAATAACACAGAAGGTTAAACTAATAGACTATACACTTTTTTCTTTTTATTAAGTTTGCATTTGGCAAATTAAAGTGGTAACACCTACGCTCTTCAGGTTTTCAAAGAAGAATTAAAGACATAATAAGAGTAAGATTGAGCAGCCATGGATTGTTCTCTTTCCAATGTAATACTGATATGTTATGGAATTGTTTGCCTAACAGTGTACATGCCTCTCGAATGACGCCCTGTTGGAGAATATGTGTTATGCAAGTGGTTTCCCCCACATCGCCCGTGTTCTCTACAGAAATGCACTATGGCAGTAAGCCTGAGACATTGTCATTGGCTGACCTTTGCCATTCTCGAATAGGACAGAAAGTCATATTGTGCCATCTGCTGCTTTATGACCGAGTACCGCATTCTGTTTATTAGCCACAAACTTCACATTCACAATGTATTCACTTTCAAAAGTCACCAATAAAAGAACGCAAAGCCAGTGAACAGCATTATTTTCCTCCACTGGGCTGTTTTCCGCCCGCGTAAAACGTTGCAGTGCATGGCATTCCCTGTGCCAAGAGCTAGGACTTAATGCAGCATGACACGAATGGTCACGAAGGCCACGTCCGTTCCTGTTTTCGCCGAGCCTGGTACTTGGCACACACTAGTCTCCAAGGGGCCCCGTGACATTTCTTCTGCGCTCTAAAGTGCCCCTCGGAATAGCTGCTGGCCAGCTTCAGCAAAACCGCGAACGTTAAAGCGAGTTGCATAGCGCCCACAGCGGCCACTGGGAAGAGAGCAGTACCCTTCCACAGCAACACAATCACTGTGTGTTCTTTTCTGCACCCGTAACCTAAGTGGGGACTTGCATCTGATATTTGTACTTGTGCAATGCATTTCTACTACATATCTAAAGTAAGGGTAAATATTTTGCACTATGCACATGCCCATGACATGGAGTAATTAATGTGCAGTGGACAGGATCCTTAGGCAAGCTCCATATGCTCGCCCTGCAAATAAAATGATAGTGGCATTCTGCTTAAAATGCGGTAACGCCAATACCACATCAGAGGTCTACACCGTTGCATACTTTTTTTTCTCCATTCCTTATGCCCAGGTGAATAGCTCAAGAAGTACCCCTTTGGGGTCAATACGTCGATTACACTTAATTGGGCTAATAATAACACCTGTTATTACATGATTTAGAAGCAGTATACTAATAAGCACTATATAAGCACATGTATTGTGAGCACAAGAGACCAAATGCACTGGGTGATAGTGAAACATGGCTAACTAGATACTGGTAGTGTATATATGTAAATCAGGCTTCCAAAATATATTTAGAAATTGCCCACGGAAGAATGAGAAAACTATTTGTAGTTGTGAATATTACTAGAAGTTCAAAACGAGGGATTGCTCACATTTCTACTCGAAGGGTCTAGTACACAAATATCTGCATGGACGCACATTAGAAGATGCAGTGAGCATTTCAGAATCGTCAGATATGAATATGCTACCTTGCACACAATGTACAAAGCCCAACACCAGAACAAACTTGGAGAGCCCCTTGTGCCTAGAAAGGCGTGTGCGTGTGTCCATATCATAGGGTGGCCGCCGCCCCATAGTTAAGGTGAGTGACATGATTCATAGGAAATGCAACAATTCTACTGCTAATAACTTTTTACTTGCAGGACGGATCTGGCTGATATTTACCAAACAAAATGTTTGTAACGTGCCCCGCAAGACTGGACATTTTGGGAACGATTTGTTAAGAAATGAAAAAGTTAATAAGAAAGCAAAAATTGCTGTCTTCAGCCTACTCCTCTTCATTTTTCCATAAAGCAAAAGTCACAATTTTGCCAAGCCGAAGCGCAAAAACTGCTGGACGGAAGTGGACAAAATGAAAAACAACTTGGGCACAAAGCGTTCACTCGATTTCCGAGACAGATTTGAGGTAAATCCATCCATGAGGAAATGAGGTGCCCCCTGCTCCCAACAAATGTATCTCCCATTGTGCTTTGCATCAGAGAGGCTGACAGTCTTTTCAGAAACGAAAAAGCAGCCATTTTTTTCCCAAAATTCTGTTCCTAATAACATTTAACTTGCAGGACGGATTTGGCTGATATTTTCCAAACAAAACGTTTGTCATGGCCCGTCCAGACTGGAAATTCTGGGAAAGATTTGTTAAGAAATTAAGAAGTTATTAAGAAAGCAAAAACTGCTGTTTTCAGCCTACTCCCATCATTTTTCCATCGGAAAAAGGCAAAATATTGTCGAGCCGAAGAGCAAAAACTGCTGAATGGAATTGGACCAATTGAGAAACAACTTGGGCACGAAGAGTTGACTTGATTTCACAGACAGGCTTGGTCAGACCCCAAAAAGGGCAGTCCAGCCCAAACTGGTAGGTCACATCCCTTCTGCATGAGACCACAAGCATCTCCAGACATGTTTCAGCATTATCAGTGAGGAGTCGTTTGGGTTTCTAGGCCCAGCAGGCAGGGCACCCAAAGTGCAGTCATGGCAAGGGATTAATTTGCTCCCAGTTGATCAAATGAAAAATGAAATATTCTCCTGGGAATGCAACAGTATTTTTCTGTTTGCACGTGCCCTCTGCATAACTACCGGTGTAGGCAGAATGACAAAGCATTACTCTACATGCTCGACACATCACTGCGTTCACGCTCACAAGATCATCAATTAAGAAAGCAGAACTCCCTGCATCCAGCTTCTCACTGTATCCCCAGGCAACCACGGAACGCATTGCTGCCATGCAATCGGGCTCCAGCAAATGGGCTCACTCTAATACAAAAATAAATATGCGACATAAGGAGTCTGTAAGACCAAAGCACTCATTTATTGCCCAGATTTTCACTCCAGATGAGGAAAATGCTTTTAAATAGTCCTGCCATTTTCTTTTATTTTTATTTACTGTCCCCTCTCCTAATAGATACCCTGAAAGTATCTGCTGCCAAGAATAAATAGAGCCTCCTCACACACCACTGAGGAGCTGATTACTTAATCAAGGGCATGCAGACCCCCAACAAGCTTTGGCACCATAAGTGTTTAATAACTTTTACCTTACTCTCCTCCCTCCGTATGATTAAACCATTCTTCTCTGCTGCAGTCATCTACTGCATATGAGGACTCTAAAAAGACCCATCTCCAATTCTTCTATCAACTAGTACCAATATAATTGGACCCTATAGTTGACTTTCGCACCTGTATGTCTAAAAGAGAAAGAATCTTGAGAAAGATCTTGAGAATCTTTATGCAATCACATGTTGAGATGTCGGAGGCAGCGGTAACTCTAGTTTGCCGAGCGGCTTGATGCTTGTGTAGGTCCTTTTCTCTAATTTTCTATGCTTGTTCTGGCGTGCTGGTCATAGGTCAGCGATCCGGCATTGCCAGCGGCGTTTCCAGCAGCTGCTCAGCATTGTGAAGCAGAGACTCTGCGGAGCTCCGGTACCGGATCCCCCTGCCTTTGCCGGCTCTCCAGCTGCCTCACAGTCGTTCAAGGCAGGTGTAAGGCACCCTGGCCGGATATTTGTGATGTCATACAAAAGGACAGCTTAACGCGACATACTCTGATGTGGTAAGCGTTCTCACTTATGCTGTAGATACTGGTCTGCTAGCCCCTCCCCTTGTAGGAGGTGTAGCTCATTGGTTTAATGTGTCTTACCCTCAGCTTGTTCTATGCTCATTGATTATTCTCCTTATCCTGGTCAATATTATGGCTGCACGTAAGAAGGCTAGTGCTCGCAACCTATTGACTGGGAACCAGGAGCACTTAGACCTGACCCTTAGGCTTGGTGATAAATCGAATGCAGAGGAGGGTGTAGCAGGTTTAGTGGCTCCCACTCCTCCGACTAATAGAGACCGCATTTCGGAAGTCTTGGCTCTAAATTCTCGAAGGAGACTGAGATCACAAGGCTGCCACCTTGCTTCGGAGGCTGATAAAACTGAGAACCCTGAGAATCCTGCCTCCTCTTGTAAATGCCTAATTCAGGAATTGGACAGCCCAGTACTGAAGTCTAATTCTACAGGACTTGTAGCCCAGGATAGTGTACATAAATCTAGAGTTATTTCTACGGTTCTGGCCCCAACCCCAGCTGTATTATCATTTCTGGACTGTTTTGAGAAGTACGCCAGGGGGCACTCGACACACCTAATCTCACAACCCCCTGCTTTGTAAGGGGGGGTCAGGTCCAACCTATCTCAATCTGAGCATACTGGTCATTTTCAGTGGCCTGCTCTTATGGCTAGTATTGCCAAAGAGCTACTTTTTTGTAGTAGTCCCTTTGATCTTGGCTTACTTGCAGATGCATTAAATGATTGGGTCTCAGATTTACGGCCGCCAAGAATGAACTCAGCATTGCAGACAGATGGGCCATTTAGTCCAGTCGCCTTGTTACAGGCACCTAAATCGGATAATGCCTGCCAACTCAACATACAAAGGGTTATGACAGACCAAGCATTGCAAACTGACTTTTGCAGTAAGGAGTCTTTGGTGCCTATTATGCCAATGCTGGTTAGTAACGAGTCGGCTAAAATCCCGAATGCAGATGTTAAAGGGCCAACACATGAAACACCTCTGTCTTCTCCAGTATCCGAGTTGAAATCTGTCGATAAAGTGATTAAACAACATGTAGCTGTGAAGTCTAAATTTAAGATGTCATCCTCGCGGATCTTGAAATTGAGTAAATCACAAATGCCAAAAATAAACAACTTGAGTACTCATGACTTTGTTAAGGATCAGAGAAATGTTGTCATCATTAATATTCAGAAAAGTGAAGGAAAAGAGTCAAGAGAAGCCTTACGCAACAAGGTTCTTGTCTGGCTACAGCAGAGAACAGAACCGAGTGTGGTCAGACTCTCGGACTTAAAGATTCTTCGTAGGATGGACATAAGTCACTGGTGCTCTCAACCAAATAGTGATTGTGTCTTAGTGGGCTGTGGGGTCAGCACTCTACCTGCGTTTTTAAGATGGTGTAAATACCTCCCCAGAGGTTCCTCGAACTGCAATTTGATCCTCCGAGATGTACTTCTTTAGGGAGTACTTTTCCTGGCCTTTCCTCATTCATTGTGAACTGTTATTAGTCATTTGTTATCTGCGTCTGACTAGGTTTATTTTATTTGCTATTTATTCCTGATTGTGCCTTATATACCCATGCTGATCGATTCTTTGTTATATGTAACCGTGTTGGTATTTATGTTTGTTCGGGTTTATGGTTGCGCAATATAAGTACAGTAAAGTAAAGTAAAGCAAAGTAAAAAGAACAAAGAAAACTCAATCTGCTGTACCACAATGGTTACTTGCACTACCAATCTACTAGTTATGTGTACCCTTCTCTACATTCTTGATCCAGCCAAGCATTAATAGATTGGTCACTTATATAGAAACAGGGATCCTCACCCTGTTTCTTTGATAATCTCTCCTCTTCCTAGAATCGATACTAGAGAGATACCAAGAACTAATTGGCGAGCCATTAATTGACTAGAGCCATGGAAACTGAGACGGTTGGATTCAGTATTTGCCTTATCAATTTGATTACCCTGCAGCCAGGTGGTAGCCCAGTAGGTAATTCATCTATTCCCCCATTTCCTTTGTGTGATTGCCTCCAGGGTACTTGGTCCTGTAGAAGGCGATACATTTATCTCACCCGAAATGCTGTCTATGCGTCGACTTTGGAAAAATCCTGCAGCTCAACTGCACTGTTTTTTGGAACACCTTGTCTAGATGTGTTACAATTGATAGTCATGTTCTATCTGTTGGTCAATCATTGTCTTATGTCTCATCACAAATGGGTGATTGATATTTACTCATTATATTCTGTTAATCTGTTAACGAGACAACACATCCACTTGGGATGTGACCACATTTGGGATTTTCATTAATATGAATTCAAAAATTAATTGAATAAACATTTGATTAAATCATAACGTGAAGGTGTAGAAATATAACCTTTGCTATTATTCCCTGAGAAATATAGAAATGATTCATGCATAAAAACAGATCCAGACTAGTAGTCAAAATAATAAGTGGATCTCTGTTTTCTGGTAGGATCACCATATTGTGCCGATCTCTTACTGTCCCCAAATCCTACCATACTAGGAGCAATCTTTCCTTTTTGTTATACTACCAAGGGATGTGACCTAGCAGTTCAGGCTGGACCAACCCTTTTGGCGTGGGACCAAGCCCAATTTTCATGTGGTCTTTCCGCTTCCCCTTTAACAATATTTTTTTTAATTCATTTCATAGTTTTGTATTAGTGCAACTTAACCCTAACGTCCCATTAACAACATTTTTTCAGTGAATTTCTTAGGTTTGCATTAGTGCAACTTAACCATAACGCCCCTTAAACAAGGTTTCTTCACTGAATTTCAATGTTTTTTCTAAGTGAAAATATTTCATGATGTTAAAGCACTGTATAGAAGTTATTAATAATTCCTTTTAACATATATGAAAGGACTATAATCCTCCTTTAACAAACACATTTTTTGCAGTGCTTACCGATGTGTGTCATTTTTAGCAGCAGGGCTGACATTCATGGCTTAATTTCCTTGGGTATGAGGTTGGACCATCAAACCACCCTCTTTATCCACTGAACCAATCCTGCATCCTAGACTAGTGTCCAATATACCCTCATGATGTCACCAATGTCCAGTGTTCATGGCTTGCAGCCATGGCCAGTGTCAACATACCCATGGGACATGAGCTTCAGCCATGCTGCAGGGCCCAATAAGCAAATCAGAGTAGAATTGTGTCCTTTCCGGGGGCCAGGCCCACTGCCCAGGCACCAAAGTTATATCACTATTTTTTGTACCTACATTTTGACACTTTGGAAAAAATAAAACACAGGACATATTTGCAAACTCATGCTTTCAGGTCCTTGCTGATGCTTCCTGTCCAGGTTTTCTGCAAACCCATCCAGCAATTTGGGCTGTAGCCGCAAGCAGAATTTATTTTCCCATTCAAGCCTATTCTGATTTTGAAAATGTTACCACATAGCTGGCCCCTAGCTGCCATGTCTGCTTTAACCCCATTGCCATCCCTGATGGTCATGAACAGTGGCCAGATAGTCCGGACAATCTGGCCACAGGCGCAAAATTGACATCACTTTTTTGTACCTGTCCTTGCAAGGGACCAGGCCCACTGTCCACTTTAACCACATAGCTGATCCTGATGGCAATGCTCACTTTAACCCCATAGCCGGTACCTGGTGGCCATGGACTAGCCACAGACTGTGCCTCAAACACCACAATTATATCACAATTCTTTGTACCTACATTTTGACACTTTTCAAAAAATAAAACACAGGACTCATTTGCAAAAGCATGCTTTTGGGCCCTTGCCAATGCTTTTCGCACAGGTTTGCTGCAAATCCGTCCGGCACTTTGGGGTGTAGCCACAAGCAGAATACTTTCCCCCCATTCAAGCCTATTCCGATTTCAAACATTGTAGGCTCTATATTACAGAGCAGAGTCAGCTGCAGAGTCTTTTGGACTGCAACAGAGAAGGTTCTCTTTTTGTCACTGATGAAGACTTCATTCGTTAGGGACTGCTCCAGTGAATCTCCACCAGCACCTGCCCACTCCTCCTGCACTGGGCCTCCCTTCACCACGTGTGCTCCTCACTGTCCCTCCATCTCCAAAGCCCACTGAGGAAGCTGCGACCCTTCCCACAAGAAACCCCACACTAGACCTCACAGCTCCTTTCCAGGCAGCTGTCCAATGAACATCGGAAGGGCTGCGACCGGCTCGAGTAGCTCGCCCAAGATCGAGGAGCCACAGCTGATCGCTCGAGGCTGCCCGCCGGCGCCTCCACCGCTCCTGCAGCACCTGCGAGAGAGGCGTGTCACCACGGCGCTGCCTACCATCACACCCACACCAACACCCGCCCTGCTCAGGAGAGCACCCATCGCGAGTTGCGCAGCGCCCCGCCTCACCAACGCAACAACACAGAATGCACAGCTGATCTCCTGAGGCTGCTCGCCGGTGCCTCCATCACTCCTGCAGCACCTCCGGGAGTAGTGTGTTATCGCGGCGCTGCCCACCATCAACCCCACACAGCTCATTTTCTGGGGCTGCTCGTCGGTGCCTCCAATGCTCCTGCAGCACCTGAGAGAGAGGCGTGTCACCGCGGCGCTGCCTACCGTCACACCAGCACCCGCCCCGCTCAGGAGAGCACCCATCACGAGTCGCGCAGCAGCCCCATCACCAACGCAACAACACATAACTCATGGACTGACAGGGACGCTACCCGCCCAGAGGAGGAAACCAAAGACCAATTATTCAGCCCTCATCACCCGCACTGTGCCGTCTGCCTCCCCCCACTAAACCTTGAACAAAACCCGAACACACCCGGGACCCCCCATGCCCGTACAGACACTGTGACTCCTGCAACAACCCATCTGATCACTCAACAGAACGAATACTGATAACATCAGCCCAGCCGAAAACCTGATCTGCTGGACAGGAGATCACATGGGCTCATCCCACAGAATCCTCCAAAACGGGACCCCTCCTCCCGTACAGATATGGTGCCCCGCGCAACAACCCATCTGATCCTGTCAAGACAAACCCAACTGCGGCAATACTGCATATTTGGCCAGGAGACTGAAGGGGCCTGATTCCTGGATCCTGTATCAAATAAGCAACCCAGTGAAATCCCTACTCTTGGTAGGAGACCGAAAAGGCCTGTCCCTTGGATCCTACCCACCACATCTTAAAAGAACCGGCAGGAGACTGAAATGATCAGCCCCCCAGATACATCCGAGACGACTCCAACAGACATAGCTCTTCACTTTTTGAGAGCAAAAAGAATCCAAATAAACATCGAAAGGACCAGATCACAAAACACCAGAGGTAACTCAAAGAATAGAGAAAACATCGACAATACTTGGCATCACGCCGCCTCAAATTAAGAACAAATCAACAAACCTTCACAACAAATCAGGAAGAATGTCTATAAATCAAATCACCAAACAACAAACCCTCGGACATCCGAAAACAAGACTACGAACCAAACTTAGCATTGCTGCTACCTCTGATCTAGACTCCTCACAACTAACTATGGAACAATCACTTCTAAGGGCATCTAACTCCAAAGGAACCGCAAAACACTTACCACAGAAGCTTGAGCTGTACCACCCACTTCTCGAAGACCACAACAATACCGTAGACCCTCTCATCACCAACATCACACTCCAGGGAAACCCCGAATCAGAGCCTGAATAATCAATCGCTGGTGTCACTCACCACCCCAAACCTGAAGAAAGAAATCTTAACCAAATCAACATACAATCACAAATTCACAGCCTTAGCAATCTGAACAAGCAACACGACCTCCAACTACCAAAAACCCATAAACTGGTGGATTCCACCACTCAACAGGCGAGCAATAGCATTAACCAGCCCTGTGACACTGTTCAAACCCCAAAGAAAACCCTACAAACCATTGTGGAACCAGAAGAATCAGCAGTACCTACACCTGATAACCAAGACACCCCTCAGACACAAACTACTCCTAATCTGCTAGAAAACAGAAAACTGGCAAACACCATTAGCAACCCTCCAAGTGACACCATCAACCACCTCAATTCCAACGTCCAGATCGCAAAGACATGTACACAAACCTCAACAGATCCAGGAAACTCAGCAGCCCTCAAAACTGCTGAACCGACACATGCAGGAGTTAATGCTACAGCAAAGGATCTCAACAACCATGTATCTGAAAAAGACACTCCAAGACGCCAACCAAATGAATCTAGGCCAAACAACAACCTCCACAAGCTACACAAGTACGGCAACCCTACAAACAAACAAAGAAAAAGCAAGACTAGCCAAACTCTCGTGGCTACAAACACACAATTCACTTAAACTCGCAAGACCATTAGAAAGTGCCCCTAACGAAGATGTAACCAGGGCAGCAAGATAATCGATGGACATCACTGAAATCGAATCAATTATGACAAGCATAGACAAACGAAAGGAAATATTTAGCACTCTGCCCGTAAACAACCATCTGCACTTAACCTCAGCCCCATGTATTATACAAGAAAGTCACCAACTGCCTGTTAAAACAGAATCCGAAGCGAGCGCTGCTGACAAACAATATCCACCAAACCGTTTCAATTACGACTCAGATGACTCCTACTACACGCCCGATCCAACGACCAAGAACCAACAACCCACTCCCCCACTGTAAAGTTCCACAGGATAAAAACACCAAAACAACACCGAAAGACCCCGACCTTTTTGTTGTGATGAACACAACAACCCCAGGATTCCTACTACCATGCTGGATCTACGAAACATGCTCATCGCAATACTATCCCAATCAATGATCCTGTTTCTCAAACGACACAAAACCATGAAAGACAGCATCAGAGACCAAGCAACCTTCTTAGCCATGATACATTCTAAACAAACGTATATGGAGAACTTCATCTCCACCATCGAAACCCATCTGAACATTGAAGCAGAACAATCAAATCGCTGGCAACAAAGATTATCCGAAATAGCAAGAGGCGACCGCCAAGAAAAAGCAAAACTAACATCAGAAGTATTATCCTTGCTGAAAGCACATCACCAACAACAAACAGCTCCTTAACTGAACCAACCAATTGACCAATTTACACCCACCCCCTTCTACCGCACCTACTGCAACAACCAAACCCTGTAGCTTTGACCACTGACCAATGCCTCCGAAAAGAAACAACTGGAAACACCATTACCCCACAATTGACTACTCAGGAACCTATCCTGTTAAACAAGAACCCCACAGATCCATATCAGACCTTCTCAAAAGGGAAAGAAATACCTGATCAGAAACCAATACAAACTAAAAATAACAAAAAAGGACAATCAGGATCAAGAGCGTTCCTGAGAACAGTGAAAGTAACCGACTTTACACACACACACCGCCGAAATGCAAGACACAAATTCCCTCTACACCACCCATCATGCCACCTCAAGAAAAACAAAGAACCACAACTCAGCCACAGCTTTTTGCACCACAAACAATGCCCGATAACATACATACTGATGAAGTGATACTCAACCTATCCACCTATGGAGATCAAACATCAGATGATACACCACCATTCGTACAACCCACAGCTCCCTCGAGCTTCATAATAATAGATGAATAAGCCCCTGAATCTGAAGAAGCAATAGCAGACAAGATCTAAGAAATTTCAGAGGCGTCTTTGAAAAATGATACAACTGATGTAACAACGGAGACAACATATGACCTAATCTCATCTGACTCATTCAGATCATGATCGCTAGACTACACCAAGGATAGCTGCACATTCCTATCATTTGTAAATCCGCTACAACAAAAACAAATGTATGCAATTCGCATTGAAAATGAAATCATTAGACCTGAACCACTAATCCTCAATAGAACCAACGTTCTGCGCCTTTTTGGAGCAATACCGCAGCTAGACAAAATAGCAACAAGAGACATCGACCTGATAACATTTGAGGATGACCTGCATCTAGACAAAATCAATGTTGAGCTATGCGACCCCACTAATCAAGAACTGATTCTATCAAGGGGCTCCCAATTCAAAAAGTTCGGATTCACATGCTGGGCCACCACAATAACAAGAACAACCAATATACAAAATCACAGACCAAAGAAAGACAGAGATGCTTACTGGCAACATCAATCCAGGACACAAACGAACAACTACAACAACCATCATTCGGGAGCAGCCAGGAAACAGAGCCGAACACCACAATCAGAACAATCTAGTAGATCCGAACGACCATTCAAAAGAAACTACGACTTGGAAAACTCGTACACAGAAACTGCATCCCCGGGAAATTCAACAGCCTCTAGATCATAACAACTAACAAAACTGGAAAACACGTGGTCACACTGTTCGTGGAATACCAGAGGAAACTTGCATCTTTTCAATAATCCCTCACAGGACCTAGAAAACTACCAAATCATATGCCTGCAAGAAACCTGGCTCAGCGAAACACAAGCCTGCAATGGCTTTATGACTTTTCTTAATCCCGCAATAGTCAAAAAATAAGGAAGACCAGCATCAGGCCTCCTCACCCTAATCAAGATAAATCCTCAATGGACTGTATTGAGCACCGAAAACAACTCCTGGACCCAAATCACAAGAATAACGAGCATAGAGCAACATCCAAGAAAAAAAATCATGAACTAACAATTGCAAAACTAAACCTATACTGGAACTCTGCAGCAATAACAACTGAAGCCTTCATCAATGGAGTTTTCATACCAATCGACAGAATTGTCGCAAACCAACAATCTGTAGAAATAATAATTTGTGGAGACCTGAACATCAACCTATTTACCGAGAACGGCACTCTCCGAACGCAAACACAACTCTCACCAAAAGCGAGTAGATGGATGAACGAAATCACCACCCGCAACTTCATCCTCCTCGACCATGCAATGAACAACTCTGCATCCTACATGCCAACATGGTCCAGAGGATCTTCAACTGCAATCATTGATTATATATTCTTATCACACAACTTGCATGCATCTGTTATGACAGCTCAAAAGATAACATCAGACAAAAAAGTGACCACAATCAATTAACTGCACACTCTCGCCCGTTAACTGAACAGAAATAAAACGTACCATCATGCCCATTAGAACTCGATGGAACATCATCCAGACTACGCATCCCACAACCAGCTATGGTATATCTACCAAAGAGGCTCCACGCTTCCACCCTGAGAGATGCCGACAAATTGAACTATGAATGGATCCTACTACCCTTCTGACAAACAGTCTAAAACCGACCACATAAAAACCACCACCAACATACAACCAGGAAATATTTGACAAGAGAAAATGTTTGGCAAAATCGATACACCACCTGAAGAAAACAAAATCCGTAGAAAATACAACACGGATAAAAAACCTGAAACAAGCATACTCCAACTGGAGAAAATCTCAACAAAAAATCCTCCAACAGGCCGACGCAGAAAACATAATGAAAACATACAATTCACACAACACAAGAGACCTCTGGAATCTCCTCAACGACAACTCACAAAAACAACACAAATTGACAGCCAACGTCTCACAAGAAAAATGGATCACACATTTTTCAACCATCTATGGAGCCCGACCATCGCAGTATCAAGACGAAACGACCCAGAACAAACCAAAATGGCAAGTAAAGGTTGAATATGACAAACTCATATGAATGATCAAAAACCTAAACACCTCTAGAGCACCTGGGCCTGACGGCATATCCAACTCTGTCATCAAACAGGACACGCCAGCCTGAGCAAATTTCATGTGTCAGATCATAGCTCTGATAAACATACTCAACCAAAATCCAAACTCTTGGAGATCTGCTATAATTGTCCGCATCTACAAGCAAGGCCCTTGAGATGAACTGCAGAAATTTCGCCCAATCGCCCTACTGGACCCGCTTGGAAAACTCTTTGCGTCAACACTGCTAAAGAAATTAACCGCTTGGGCAATTGACAATGGCAGGTTCTCGGCTAGACGAACGGGTTTCACCGCCAACGTGGGAACCAACATCAACTTGATACTACTCCACCTAATAAAACATGAAGCCATCAACAACCGCACCACTGTACATGCCGCTTTCATAGACCTTAAAATGGCCTTTGATGCCATATCACAACACAAACTCGGGTCCAAACTCAAAGCATGAAAGTGCCCATCGAATATATCGGAGCCAATCATCCTATTATACTCAGAAACTTCTATAAAAGTGAGATTATCAAAACAAGGCGCTACCACCAACGCAATCGCCACGGTAAACGGACTAAAACAAGGGTGCCCTCTGGCGGCAACCCTATACAACATGTTCACAGCAGACATTGAGGAATACCTGATCAGCAACCAAACCAACCCCCCAAAAATAAACTCAATACCAGTCCCCGTTATGGCATATGCAGATGACATCATCTTTCTTGACAAAACGACCTCTGGAATACAAGCAGCCCTGAACAGAAATGAACTAGCAATCAACATTACAAAAACCAAGATAATGACATTAACTAAAGCACAAACAAAAACAATTAAAACAACCAATATTCAACATCTATGGAAACCAACTGGAAAATGTGACAACCTTCAAATATCTTGGTATACTAATAAATCAATCCAAAACGGAAGAACAATGGTTGGACAAAATAGAACAAACATCACAAACTCTGGCACGACAAGGATGTCTTCTCCATAGGATATATGGTAAATTTGCTTTCAGACCTATCATGGCTTACTATAGACAAAAATACATCCCTATAGTAACTTACGGAACAGAAGCAATGATGAATGCTGGCACAGTAAACCGGATGAAATACGAAGCAATTTTTTGGCGTAAAATCCTCCATCTTCCGCAGTCATATCCCATGCCAAGAATAAGACACAAAATGGCAAACCAATCACTTGAATCCATCGTACTCTGGAAGAGACTAGACATATTCCAAAAAAGCCATTCTGACCAGAAAACCCCAGCGATACAAATTTTGAGAGCACATGCAAACACCTTCAACAACACGGTGCTACAAAAATGGAAACAGACTTTAATCAAGGAAATGGAAAACAAAGAGATATCAAAAGAATTATTAACTCTTCGCCCGCAACATGCTAAAATCAAACTCCTACGAAACGATTGGATAAAAACGATCCAAACCAAAAATGCTTATCAACAGAACCTCCAGTGCAACAAATATAACAGAAAAATCCACGAGCTATCATTATATCTTCAATTGTTTCCAGACCAAACCATCAGAACATCGTTTTTAAGAATACACCTGAACATCCTAACCACAAACTCATACCTGGCTACAACTAGGCAGATTTCCATCACAAATAACCACTGCCGGGTCTGCAAGGTTGAAACAATTCCTGAAACTCTATTTCACCTGGTGATGGAATGCCAGTCACTTTCAAGCCAACGCAAACAATTTGGGGCCTTTTTTGAACTCTCATCACAGCAAATGGACACAGAAGAAAGATGGGCTGCCTTACTCAGTGGGCAAAACAACAAATACACATACACAATCACTGTCTTTCTCAGCACTATACTAGAACTCAGCAAAATAACTCCCTGAGACACACTTCACTTATTACCCTATCACAGTCTAACACACAGATGAAAAAGTGTATAAACAAACTAAACCATCTAAAAAAATAGAATATTACAGTTTTGCCGCCTCTTGACAAAATTCCTTCATACTCTGTACAACCTTTCAAAGTTGGGTCTAAAATCTTTTTGCAGACTGTTGTGTCAAATTGTGCCATTGTTATAAGTTGTCCAGAAAATTGTGGAACCCCCCCTCTTGTGTTGCCCCACCTCGACAAGGTTACATCAAACTTTGCAACAACACTCAAAGTTGGATGTTTATTGTTATTACAAACATTTGTGCAGTTTCTTTGAACGGCAACCAAGTTATAAGCTGTCTAATTTTAATGAACTCATATGCATGGATGTCCTTGAACATTTGTCAAGTTCGCGAACATCACAGCAATGTCCCCAAACATCCAATTTCTGGATTTTTCTGGACATATCCCATTCCATCCTCCTCATCACTCCTCACCTCTGCAGAGATAGTTCAATTTGTTTAACAATGCTAATGCTGTGTTTTTGAATTTGTTTTTACTGTGATGTCCGGTGAATACATTTCTGAATCCAATATGGCGTCAGTTTTAACATGCTTGACGGACCTCATGTTTTTAATTGACCAATTAGTGGGCATGTACGATGTCCACGAATATTACGCAGCTCCCTGCTTGCCTCAGAGGCGTCCACTGACACTGAACCAGGAAGTGAGTCTGCAGACCGTGTCTGCAGGACAGTGATATCACAAATTCTTTATTTTACCTACAATTTTTGGCATTTTAAAACAAACTACTGGACGGATGAACACCCAATTTGCAAAAGCACGTTTTTTGGACCAGACCAGCCAGCCCACTGCTCCTCATGCAAGATTGGTGGAAATCCATCCAGCAGTAGGGGCGTAGACGCATGCACAATTGTTTTCCTTCATATCTATCCGTATTTAAAAATTGTTGAGTCTCCCCTACAACTTTTCCCCCCTCCTGAAAGAAATGCACCAAAGTTAGTTCTATACTTTTTTTGCAATCTTCTCTGTCTATTCATCAAATGGCGCCAAAGTTATTAGACACCCAAAAACTGCTCTTGCTACAGGAAGTGCAACTTAACAATAACTACAGGGTCACTACTGCAGACCTTGTAAAAAAAGAAATATATATATATTCAGTGAAAAGAGAGTTAACGTTATTCAATTTAACACAAAAAAGTTTGAAATTCAGGGGGTGTGGGAAGTGATAACTCACTTCCCACATTCACTGAATTTAAAGGGTTTTGTTGTGTTAAATTGGATCACCTTCACTCTCTCTTAAGTAAGGTGTTTTCACTGAATTTCAATTGTTTTTTAATACTATAGTTTCTTGAGGGCCCACTAGACAAAGGCAGATTGTAGATACAATTTGTTGCAATCTGATGTTTCTATCGTGAAAATATATAGACTATTAGCTGATCTCTGGCAGTGGTTAATAGGTACAGGTTGTGACTGCGTAAGCAGAGAGCAGGGGATATGAAAGCATAACACATTTGTGTTTTTTGCATTTAGTTCCCTTGTGTGCACTTTCCTAGTTTCCGATTCGTCCATCTAGACTAGAAATAGAAGATCGAATCCAGGAAGTGTTGTCAAGCCTTCTTTGGAGGAGCAGAGAGCAGGAATCCTGTGCTGGAACAGAAGGGGCTGTGGACTATTGCACTACCCAGAGAGAGGGGGGAATTCTTGAACCCCAGCAGCCTGTTGGGAACTGAGGTGAGCTGCAGTCTCCCTCACTGGGGGAACCAAGAATACCATTGTGCCTCCCGGAAAGGTAACCTTAAATCCCAGCAGCCTATGGGGAAATTAAGGAAGCTGGCGTCTCCCTCACTGCATCAATCAAGAAGTCCAGTGTGCCTCCCAGAAAGGTGGGAACTCTTGAGCACCAGCAGTGTGCAAGGGACTAAGGAAAACAGGAGACTCACTCATTGGAAGAGATCAGCTTGGGAACTGCCAGGAGAAGACCATGAGAGCCCAGTGGAAGCAGCAGAGTCATACAGTGTTTGCCGAGGACTGTCACCCTAGCAGGCTATGTGTAAAGATATGTGGAGGGGGACCCGGATGCCACAGAGAAATCTCAGAGGCTGTGGTTGGGAGGGGGTAAAAGAGCACCCCAAAGAGACTGAAAGAGAGGCCTGGCAGGATAGTGAAACATGTCTTGTCAAGAGACATTACAATGCACAGAGTTAAACTGACACCAAACTCAGTGGCGCTGATCTCAAAAATTTAAATTTATTTAGATCTATGTAAACGTTCCATAATGGTGAAATAATCCAGTACTAACAAAACCATAGTATCCCCTATCTTACCCAACACCTGTTTTGACCTTGAGAGGTCTTTTTCTAGGCTGTTATAGGCATACAAAAAAGAAATACATAAATAATTCATGATAGATCCCGAAATCAGTAATTTGATCATTACTCCATCATGAATTTATCATTATTCCAATAGTCACATATATTAGGGCATTGATGATGTAATTTACACCAGTTTAGTCAGAAAGTAGGGGTTGCTAACATACAGACGATGAGCATCATTCACAAATACAATATAGTATCAAAATCAACCATTTCAGTTTTTAAGCATTTCGTTGAGATTTTACAAATGTTGTAATTTCCAAAATTAATGCAATGAGATGAGTAAATTGGAGGAGAAAAGAAAAGGAAAATATGAAAGAAAATTAAATATAATTATGAGGCATTGCAATTCATTGTTATTGTCACAAGTGAATTGATTAGTCATGCGCCAGCATGTGCCAGCCAGGGCTATAGTACCCATATGCCTTTCCAATTAACCTAGTCTTGCCTACCAATGTTGTATCCATAAGAAATGTCTGCGAATGAAATTAACCTTGTGATTTAGTAGTGATTTAAATGATTAGTGTGGGTGTATAATGTAATTGTCTTATCTTTCTTGTATAAACCTGCTTAAAACCATATAACAGCCAATATGGTGACTAATGATAATGCAACCTTACTAAATTGCTGCTTCAGTGGTAATAAACTAAGTGAACTCACCAACAATCTTCTAAATGATGGTCTCGTTTTCCAAGGGCTGAAACAGTACTATCTATTATAGTCTCTCAAAACTGTAGATGTGAGATACTATCCATCATTCAACGAAGCTTGCTAAATTTGGCTTGCCTGTACTCCTTAATGTGGTGATTGGCTTACCAATCCAAATCATCTCGGTTGATTCTCAGAGTAAGTTTCTTAAATATCCAATAACCTCAATACATATATGAAAGATATTTGCAGATTATCACTGTGGTTTAAGAATTTATTTTATTAGTATTTATTTATATGAATAATATTGTTTAAACTTCCAGTGCAGTTGTTTAATCTTGATGAATTTAAAAGTGCTCAAATCTTTATGATATGCTCACCCAAATCGCATGTCTTGTGGGTGACAGTCTGATATTTCCTGCATGTGTTTATCGTACCAGTGGCTTCATATGGCTGTGAATTAAACTAGCATATCAAACAGCTTCAATATATAATCTATACATTTAACTGACTCTAGCTGAGAATGGTTCATGTGACACTGTCATTGTTATCATACCTACTTCTTCTGTTTAGTAAAGGGAGCCTTGTAAGGAGATCCCTGCCGCATCTGGTGACCTGTGTGGTTACACAGCGGACGCCATTATGGTTTTGCTGTTTATGTATGTCTCGGTGACGTCACGTGCATACGACGCATGGCGTTATTGCTACACTGCCTAGAGTGCACTACCATTTGTAAACGACGTAATACTGGCCTTCATGGGAACTTCAGCACTTGTAGCCCATGATTGCTCATCACCATATAAAGTGACAATAAGTTTCAACAGTACCAATTCTTTCTTGTTGCATTTGGTTACTCTGATCATTTTACAAAAAGTAAAGCATCATGCCGAACCCATCTTGATTTAACATGTACCTTTAGTCACCTATTGACCAATTTTTGGCTAAAAATTCTGCACAATCAAATCCAATTGTAGTAAGTTATATATACAGTTGGACCCTATACCATTGGTGAAATATTCAGCACTCGCATGGGACTGAGCTAAATTGAGTATTTCATGGCATTTTAGCTCTTTGATATTCACAACTACGGTTTACGTATCAAGTAAACATTGCATTTAGCACATTCTTTTAGATCATTATAAACATACATTTGTACATCAATTCAATTCATTATTCATCTCTTTCCGTTATTTACATTTAATGTCAAGTTTTATCTAGTCATCATAACAAAAAATACACAATGTGTTCTTTGTTCAGTCCATTATGTGTACTTCTCAATCTACAGATACGTTTTTATTCCATTTGTTTTAGCAGAAGCTTGCGATCACCTCCTCTTTTCCGGCAGTTGGCTTGCTGCAGGCCCATTAATCTAATATTCTTTTTATAGTGAAGCTTGCAGTTCTCTTGCTAGTGGTTGGCCAGTGGCAGTCTCGGGTCTTGTTGACAAATGTTCCCGGATATGTATCCTGAGCTCTCAGATAGTACTTCCCATGTAGAGCTTCTGACAGACACAGACACAGATGATTGCATAATATGAGGACCCTGAGGGCGTACTCACTTCTTTTTCCCCAGGATCCTCCTCACAGATGGCCAGGGAAAGGCCATCACTTTTGGAATCCGACCCTGGGGCTGGATATGCAAGGGAGGATCACCTGGGTGGAGGGAACTTGGGGAGTGGGGTGAGAAGGTCCTTAGGTGGGACATGGTATTCCACATTCCCATTTCAGAATGAACCATCTACCCCTCAAGCCTTTGTAGGCTACTCAGCAATTTCCATTTTCTTCCCTCCAAAATGTCCCCTAAAAGCACAACCTTAACACTGGGATGAGGAAGAGACCAACTATGAGGATACATCCTCATTTGGGTGAGATAAACACATGTCAACCTTATATTGCAAATTTAAACGCATATCAGTCAAGCACCAAGACGAGGAAGAATCAACACAGAGTTATGCACACTCCCTTTAATTTAGATAGCCCCAAACACCACTCTGGTACTGAGACGAAGAAGAGGGCTATGGAGTTGTACTAATGGAACAGCCAGGCATGTCCAGCTAATGAGTTTCACTATGGTCAAGCAATTGAACTTGACAACTCACACCTGTGGTCATTTTACAATTCCAAAAAGTATAAAAAGCCTTTCCGCCCAGCAGGAGAGGGAACACAGAAGCAGGATGCTGAATCAGGTTGGAAAAAAGCTGGCTGGAGAAAGGGGATCTGGAGACACGGCAACCAGGAGCCATGTCCATCGAGAGAGAGGGTCGCCTTGGCAGATGCCATCTGTAAGAGGGGCTGGAGACCCTGCAAGCCCTCCTTGCTGGGTTTTCGCAGCGTGAGCTGTGTGGCGCTGAAGCACTCCAGTTGACGCAAGAGCCAGGAGAGCGAGACGAGCCAGGAGAGCGAGCAGTGCTCTCTATTACATCCACGAAGGGAGAGCAGAGTCACGGGAAGCCGTAAATCAATGCGAAGAGCAGAGGGAAGCTGAAGGGAGCCGCTGTGTGGAGCTGGTGAGTGAAAACAGGGAAACTCTCTTACCAGGGCACTCTGGGAGCCTGAAACACACCCTCTTGAATATCGAATGAACTGAAAATGGTTAAAAACACATTTGAATACTGAAACAAGTGCTTTAGAAAATCGAATGAAATGAAAGTTTTTAGCAATTTTGATGGCTCAAACAGACACTTTTGAATACTTAACAAATGGGGAAACATTATACGCACTTTTCAATGCTGCACAGAGCAAAAGCAAGTTATGAGTACTTGGGAATAGAATGGAAGCAGCGTGGTGCAAGTAGCAGATACCACGGTTTGAATTGTTTGGGACACAAGTGTTGGCAAACCCAAAAGAATACCAAGAAGGGTATGAGAGAAGAAACCAAGTATTGGGCAAAGCTAATACAATTCAAGGAACTGCAGGTTAAGGGAAAACCTGTGTTGGCAAGAGCCAGAAGAATACAGATGGTGTAGCGCATGATGGCCAACCAAGCCATGGTAAAGTGTTGGAAGAGTGTGTCACTTATGAAAGAAAAAAGCTTCACTCACGGGGAAAACAGTGGATAATTGTTCATGAAAAGCAGATAAGAAGGGGTATTGGTCGTGTGGCCTGTAATGGGTGGAACGGGTGGTACGACAACTGCCCCTAGACCGAGTGCCCCTCTTTAAGGAAAACACCTATGAAAGTATCCATAAAGAAGCTTGTGTTTTGCAACAGCCACTTGTGTGATTTTGGAGCCAAGAAACTGACTATTTTTGTGAACCACTGAAAAGTATTGATGACAAGAGAGCTGGGAAATTCCCCAAGGAATTGTACTGTTTTGAAAAGCTGGAAAATGTGAACTCCTTGTGAAGGGAACTCCGACATCTTGTGAATTGTGTTGAACTTCGGGAACGGGATGCTGATTATAAGCCGAGAGCTTCAAGAAGCTCTGAACTTTCTTTTAAACACTATCATTTTGATGCTGACATCCCTACACATTGTATACAGTTAGTTGTGAGGGCAAGTATGGGATTTGGACACAGACTGTTATTTGATTTGGATATTCTGACACAGACTATCCTTAGTTTTCTTTAAATAGGGAAGTCCCACCTTAGCATAGGGCAAGTTAGGCCTTAGTCCATCCTATTTATAAGTTAAATAAAACCTTTGAGTACAAATTTGAATCTGTTGTCTGTGTCTACTTCATGATGCCTTCACAATACACAACATATTTTGTGTTGCAATTATTAAACGTGTTAATTTATACCTGTTCCCCAGTTGAGTTATTGAATGAAACATCACAAGGTTGTACGAGAGGTCCTGGACCCTACGATTAAGGAACAAAGAGAAGTATGCATACTACAGAATGCCAGGCAGGATAGTGAGCCAGGCCTAAAAGAAGTAGGCTACAAACCTGAGAAAGGAGTCTGGTACCGAATATGTGAAGATCCAAAGTAAAGGGGTCTGGGACCCAAGGAGTATACCAGTGCTGCCAGCAGAACTGTGTGGCAGTCTTCCAGGACACAGTACCTGGGCGAAGGGCGAACCAGGTTGGCTGTGCTAGGAAAAGAATATAAGGAGAAGATCAAATATTACCCTTGACCAAGTTGGCGGAACAAAGACAGACCTAGAGCCTGACAGGAGAGTATACCAGGCAAGTTGGGGGTGATAAGAAGCTGATGAACTGTATGTTGCAAATACTGTGACCAGCAGAAGACAGTCATTCCGCTTGGTGTTGTTTATAAGAATCCTAAGAAGCCAAGAGAGGAGAGGTGTCCTCTTGGTGCTGTGAACATTGTAACCAGGGGAAGGGAATAATTTGCCTCTGGTCTTTGTGAGAAACTGGAGAAGGCAAGGGAGAAGAGGTGACCCGTTCGTACTGTGAACATTGTGAAGAGCTAGGAGTGGAGAAACCTCCTGGCATTGTAACTGCTGTGACATGGGGAAGGGAGTCATTCCCCCTGGTGTTTCCTAGAGATATTTTTGTTACAACTTTAAACTTTTACTTTGATTGAACCTTTCACTTTATGTTGGCCTTTTTGAGGGGAACTGAAACCTGGAGAAGGGAGCCATTCTCGCAGGTGTTGTTCCCACATATAATTGGAAATTGCCCAGAGGAAGGGAGTCATTCCTGTGGATCAGGAAGTCCCTTTATCCCTTTGTTATTGGTTGTAAGTGTGAGGGTTTTGACACATGAAAGTGAACTATTTTGATTTCAACTGGACATCCTGACAGAGTCTTTAGTCTTTTTGTTGAGGTAGAGCAACCCCTCTTAGTCATAGAGACAAGGGGGGTATTTCCTTATTTTCTTTATAATAAAATTATTTATCAACCAAAATGCCACTACTGTATCAGTGCCCTACTTCTGCACTCTTACAGTGACCAATAGGGTAATGGACTATAAGGGATTAGAATTGTATATAGGTGTTAGCCAATGGGGAGTGTGGGATCATGTTGTAATCTTACTATGCATAGTTCTGTTAATTTGCGGCTTTCCACTATAAAAGCTGTAACTTCTTGGCGTGGGGCGAGCTCTGTGTTTGTTCGGTTCTATGGGACTGTCAGATACTTTTTGCATGTAATAAAATGTTGTTTTCCTTACAAACGGTGCATCAATTATTTGGCCTACTTGGAATAATTTTTTATTTTTTCAGGTTTTGTGTCATTCACCTACAAATATGGTGACCCCGGCATGATCCTAGACTCTGCAAGAGGCTCAGAGTCCCCCACGGCATATCCTGGGTCGCAGTGCCCTTCTGCAGTAACCTGTCACACGTGCATGACTTGAGGAGGTTTGCAGGCGCTATGTTGCCAGAAAGCCTGCCTGTTCCTTGGAGCTGGGTGCTGTGCTCGGCTGTGCAGGTGAGTTGACAGGGGCCCAGCATCAGAGTTTCTCAAGAGAGTGAACCTTTGAGGGAGAAAAGAATGCCTTAAAAGCAATATGAAGTTGAGTGTGTGTGAAGAGAGAAGACCACATGGCAGTAGATTTGTTTTATAATGGTGGCCAGAGGTATCTCTGACAAGAGGAAAGAGGACATTCTGTGTAGTTTAAAAGAAAAGGGAAGAATTTCCCCTACTCACGCCCCCTCATGCAAGAGGGAAGGCAGCACTGCAAGTAGAGTGGTGTTCCATTATATAGGGGGCCACAAATCTCTCTGCGCAGCACAATGTGGCGTGAGGAGGGGAAATTCCTTCGTCCTCAGGCAAGGAGACAGAGGAAGGGTCTACACTATTGCGAAAATAAGTATTTCTTGGTTATTAATTGTGCTTTAGTGTGTATATAGAATTATTGTGGTGTGGGGCGATGCTTTCCCAGTTTTATAATTGTGTGTGTGTGGTGGTGGGTGTGTGTGAGTTGAAAGGGACAAGGGGGTGTGGGTTGGTTTGAGGGAGGGGATGCAGAGAGCGTGCATAGAGTTGTGAGAGTGGGTTAGAACGGTGCTGCTGGATCGGATATCTGAGAAATATGTATATAGGTGGGGTGGGAGGAGGGATGAGTACCCCACTTGAATATATGTGTGCCACGGTACCAGCAAAAGATACTCAAAAAGGGGGAAAGTACAAGCTGTGGCCCGAAGAGGGTTCAAATAACAAGGATTTGTTGGATTATATGCATACATATCTGGCCGCAAAGTGTAAAGGGAGAATGTTGGAAAATAGGCAGGGTGTCCTTGAACTCTGGAGCATGGTCAAGGATTTAGAAGATGCCCCAGAGGAATCAAAGGAACAAAAGGTGGTCATACCTACACCTAGTATTGCCCTCAAAGCCCTGCCTCCATATGGGTGTTTCCCCTTACAACCTGCAGCAGGTTATACCAACCCCAGCATGTACCTCAACCCGCACCAAGAGTTACACAAAGCCCTTGTTGCAAGGGCTTAAAGAAGCGCTGAAAGTGAAAGCATCACTCAAATGCACAGGAGAAATTATTACATCTTTCCAAGAAGTTAAGGCTGCTAGAAGTAAAGCTCCAGTGTTAGCAACCCCATATTACACAACATCATTTTACTTGTTCTCACATTCTAATGGGGAAGTAATTACATCGGTGTTGGTTTAGGTAACATCTATTGGACACAAGCCAGTGGCCTATTACAGCGGGATCTTAGACTCAGCAACACAAGGTCATTTTCCTTGGGAACAAGCATTAGCAGCAGCAGATAATGCAATTGAAAAATAATTGTCAATAAGAATGGGATGCTCAGCAACATTATATCTGGAACAGGTGGTTTTAGCCATTATAGAGAGGTGCAAATTAACCTTCACTACACAGAAAGCATTGGGCTATGAGGTTGTATTATCAAAAGCTTCTATTGACTTTGCACATTGAACATTCCTTGCTGTTCAGCCTGGGGAGGGGGTCCAGGCCTGTGTCACATACAAAGGTTCCAAGGATTACTTAATTCATACAAGGGAGGATGCACTCAAAGAAAGGGAGGTGCTCTTTGTTGATGGGTCACTCACAATTGGTCAGGAGACTTGCCAAAGGCATACAGGTTCTGTGGTAGTGCGCCTCGTAGACGGGGAGTATGAAGTAGCAGTTAAAAAGAACTTACCGACACATTATTCCGCACAAGCAGCAGAACTCCTTGCACCACTGATTGAAACACTAGAAGCATCACAAGGGTGTTTAGTAACAATATTTTCTGCTTGAGCTTCCGTTACATTCACAGTACATTAAGGGTTGTCCAGATGGTGAAGTAGAGGGTTCAATAGTGCCGATGGAATGCCTGTGCAGCATGCAGCATTACTAGAAGGATTCATGTATGCCTTATCATGCCCATGAGTAATAGCAGTATTTAAAGGAGCCGCCCACACACAAAGACACAGACTTTGTTTCACTCGGCAAAGAAGTGACAAAGAAGTGACAAAGAAGTGGCATATTTAGAAGTGCCGGATATTATGGCATATCCTCAGGTAGCTATATAACAATTGCAGCTAGCGGTACCTTACACAGCAGTCCCGCTCACTCAGATAATTGAATTACAAGGTCAGGCACCCTAAGAGGAAAAGGATTTGTTAGGGAAACAGGGTTGCTCACTGTCACTGATGGATCTTACCTCGAGACAAATCATTACAGGAAAGTAGTAATGCGATGGGAATTGCTTATGGCTGCTCTTGATCAACTGCATTACCCAATGCATATATCTGAACAGCATATTGCAGCAAATATCCTTGAGGACTGCTTTGTCCCCAACATTTAACAACATGTTGATAAATTCAGGGCAAATTGCACCACCTGTTGCCTCTACAGCATCGGACACACTCTCGTTAGCAACAGTGCCGGTGCTTCTGTGTCCCCGCTCCCATAAGGTCCTATGGGACTCTATAGGAATGGAGTCTACAACCACATTAGGGAGGTGGGAAGAGCGAAGTCAAATCAGAGGGGCTAGAGTTGCACCCTCATTCCTCATGCAACAGGCATGCCCAAATAGTTTATCCCGTAGGAAATGCCACCTCTTATAGCCCAATGTCTAGTGCACATGACACTATGCAGAATTCGAAGCCTATTTCAAGTACACATGGTCCAGGCACTAATATTGGGCAGTGATGATGCGAACGTGCCAAGAATAAAGAGCAAGCACAATGTCAAATAAGACCATTACTGAAAGTGGAAGGTGTGCTGTTTTGCAACAACAGATGGGTGGAAGGACTAGTGAGCTGTGCGCCAGGGGTCTACTGGGGTTCTCAGAGGATATAGTGGCACGTGTCAACAAGAATTGTTCTAAAACTTGGAGCACCTGTGTGTCAAAATCCACCTATGAATGAAAAGCCAACTAAGGCACAAATGAAAGATGCAATAAGACTTTGTCTAATCCCGACCAGACAAATGGCATATCAGCATTGATAGACTTCTATGGGGTGTTCAGAAAATACGCTTATCTCAACCTTCTCCCATCCTGGTGAGGCGCCTGTTCGCTCACAACCTTGCATTCAGCTGTTCTCATAGTGCCTGACTTGCATTTGACTGTGATAAACATGCCACCCCCAGTCACAACTCAACCCCCTCCTCACCAGCATGCTCACTAAGAGCTTGAAAACAAAAGAGATCCAATTACTGGTCTACAAATCTCCCCTGTCAAGGTTAAAGTGATCCCAGAACAATTCTGCCTTTTCACAAAGACCAAAGCCTTTTTCACCTACCTCCTTGCGCCTGGTATCCAAACTGCAGCCAAAGCAAAGTGGTTGCAGATAACCAGGTGGGAGATTCCCCAGATAGCGAACCAGACAGAATAGGGTCTCAATTCATTAAAAACAGAATGTCAGGCTATTTGTCTCATGACCCTCCAGAACTGGTATAATCTGGATTTGCTTACGGCAATGGAAGGAGGCATGTGCAAAAAGGTAGGAGCTTCATGCTGCACACACACACATATGGATTGCCATGGAAACGGAAGTTGGAGTGAGTGCTGAAGAATGGTTCAATTTAGTGTTTTCATGGGCCCCTTCTTGGTTGCTGGCTGCTGGTTCCTATTGTGGTATTCTGTCTTGTAAATTTTGTTCCTGCCAAATGATTCTATGGTGCTGATCCAAGACACTGCCTAAGAATCCGATGATGATGTCGGGGTATATAACAGGAGGTAAAGCTGAACCACTCACAAAACACGCGCACACACAGACTTATAAGTGGATTTATAAGTGGAATAGTGAAATAGAGCATGGGATCTTAAGAGTAAAACGCTAGTTGGTCCCCCGGGGTTACTGTTGTACACCCCAACTGATCCAGAAAAATATGTGGGGCATTGGGTAGATTTGGCAAGAGATGGGGGATGATTTCAGGACGTGTACCCCAGAAGAATATACTTGGGAAAGTTTACATCAGTGTGGGTGTCCAAGGATGATGATTATAGAAGGAGGGAAGCTGCTTCGTTAGTTAATGAAATATTCACTAAAGGGGGTAGTTTTAGAATGTAGGTGCAACATCGTAGGCAAAGAGACTTACTCTATACAAAACATATTAGCAGGCGTCCTAGTGCTAGCAGCTCTAGTTGGGCATGATAGAATGCACATGTATCCCTTTATACTTAGCTTTGAAACATATTAGAAGCACCATATAGCAATATAGAAATAGCAAAAATGTATTCACGTTGCGGATGCAAAGGTTAAAGATAGGGTGATGTATTTTGTATTTAGGTGTAGTGTACAGTTTCATGTTTTCAAAGATGTATTACTAGGTAGTTGACATAGGTAGGCATGCAAGATGTTGACAGAGAGATTTTGTGACAAAGGCGAGGTCCAGGGGCAAAGGTAGCTGGAGTTCCACCATGTTGGATTTTAGGGCACGTTACAAGATTTGTTTGAGAAAGTAAGAGAAACAGGCTTAATGTGGAGTTGTTTCTCTGTCCAGGTGATCCAGAGACAAGTTCCCCTTCCATCCCCCAGAGAGAAGTTATGTTACCAAGGCGACAGGCAGTCGTGCTGTGTCAATAACAGTTAATTGAGTGCAGCTGCAGAAGAGCTCGGAGGAGCTGGAAAAGGAATGTTAGGTCCAGGGAGGATGGGTAGGGATGCTCCTTTAGAAGATTGAATTTGTGTGACTGGGGCATGGGGTTCTGTGATGGTAAGAGGCCTGGTGAAGCTTTAGAGCACTACTGTCCTCACCTGAAGAGTGGAGTGTAACAAAGGGGGGTAGCCGCTAATATTCAATTAGTCATACTTCTGGTTTTGTATGATTTTCTATTTTTTTTAAAACGAAAAACTGAATTGGCGTAGGGAAATCGCCATGTGGACCCATCCTATAGTCTGAGGTAGAATTAGGAAGGCAAGGTTGCAGGTAACATTGAAATAGACTGCAACACATGGAACCAGGGAATAGCCTTATTAAATCTGGCTATGCCAATGGCTTTATTTCTTATATTTCAGTAAAGTTTGTGTGACATTAAGGAAGTACAAACCAATTATAAGTATCAAAAACATAAGTCTTGTGAGTACAGTGAGCAACATATTTAGACAAACGAAAATTCACAGTTGAGTGTGTAGCTGTTCAAGCAAAGGCAGGTGCATAGCATGATGTCACACCATTGTAAACATGGACAATTTAAATATTGGTAGTAATACAAATAGCAAATTAAATATTAACAACGAGAAGAAAATGCGTATCCTCAAGTGTGACCCAAAACCTGGGTCTCGCTGCAGTCAAATGGTGACCAATCCTAGGTCAACATCGGGAACAAGTTCCCTTGGTGTGGAGTGGACTAGCTGGAAGTGAGCAAAGTCCTTGGACATTTTGGCTCCAATTTTGGTGCCTTCTTCCGGGCCATGGATTGTGTCTTCCTTGTGAACTGGTCCTGTGAATGGGGAGGACTGTAGGAGGGTAGCAGCAGACTGCAACAAGTGGTGATCTTGTAGCCGGGTCAGTTGGGCTGGGCACGGCACAGAAAGTGCACCAAGTTGTCAGGATAAATCTTCAACAATATGTGGCTGGCTCGTGTCATGGCAGAATAGTTCCAGTTGTCTGTCATGGGAGTGCCATGGTGAAAAAGTGTCACAGCGCCTTGGAATTACAAGACAGTTGCACTGAAGTAAGTATGCTTTTCCCAGAGTAATGGATCGATCTGGAGAGCGGCGGGCTGATCTGCAAGCATGGAGGGTGCAGAGGCAACTCCCAGGAAGAGCGGTCATCTTATTTGAACTGCAGCAGCTGCGCTCCAGGGACCAATAAATAAGCGAAATTCAAACATACAGTGGTGCCCTGATCATGTAATTCATGGGCACCTAGGTTCCCAAAGAGATAAGGGGGGGAGAGGTGCTAAGGTTGTACCATGATATGGGATGGGAGGAGCAGAGGTGATGCCAATACATGTATTCACAAGGGCAGGGAGCTGTCTGTGCATGCCACAGTGTCTGGTATAATGAGGAGGCCCACTGTATTATCCAAGCAGAGTTGAACTTGTTATTCAAACTTTGATTAGGCTCCAACGGTGTGGTGCACATCATTCGATGGTCAGGAATATTTACTTGTTCCAGAAATGTATTATGGTAACAATGTGCCTGGTAATTTATACACTCCTACATTTCACAATGCTAATGTAGTAGGTTATGTATTTAGGGAAATGCATTGTAGATAATGGGCCTCATTACGACCCAGGCGTTAAGGGTTAACAGTCGTTAAAATCCATGGCGCTAACCTGCCATGATGCTAATTACGCCACCGTAATTTACGGTGGCGTAATTAGCGCCTTCCCCACTCCCATTATGCCCTATGGGGCAAAAATGGGAATGGGGAAGGGAAAATGGGAAATGGGGATTTACCACCCCACTCACCTTGGAATGGGGCGGTAAATCCGCCATCCACCATGGTGTAAACGTAGTTTACACCATGGTGGTAAAGTTGGTAAAGTTGGCGCAATTAGCGCCTGGGTTGTAATGACCCCCAATGTGTGATGTGACGAATCCCAGGGTATTGTCACTACTTCCATGGGGGAGGCCCCTTTCCATGAGAGCAGGATGGTGAGGCTACTAACCGATATTCCCCTTGGATGTGGTACCCAGCGGGTGGATATCATGGGGAGGGGAACTCTTCATGGGACCAGTTATGATGGCCCTGGGAGAGCATGGTATTTCCGCCAATCACCGGACCATAGAACCACAACCTTAACAACTGTCCCTTCCCACATAGAGCTATGAGATATTTCCACACTAGCATTTCCCTAATAAGTACTGGGATGAGGAAGATTAGGAGTTATCCAAGCGAAGATCCACTTCTGGTATCAGGTAATATAATTGCGGCAAAAATATTGCGGCAAAAATGCGCCGTTTGACACGGTAAAAGTGTGCCCCATTATACCATTTAAAGGGAGTGGGGGTTGCCGGGGTGTCCCTCGCTCCCCTTAAATGGTATAATGGGGCTGGGGGTTTCAGGGGAAAACGGCAGCATTTTTGCCGCGATATTTTGTTACCATAGCAATTTTTGCTGCGATTATATCACATGGAACCCCACTTCCTAGTACTGGGACGAGGAGGCACTCCATTGACCCACAAGAAAGCCAGATGATCAGTACTGTGACGAAGGAGAAGCACAGAAGCATGAGGATCACCAAGCATTATTGTATATTCCAAGCATAGTTGCCCTTGCTATTCACACTTTGATCAGGCTCCACCAGAGGGGTGTACATCACGTGATGGTCTAGAATATTTACTCATTACAGAACTATATTGTGGTAACAATGTACCTGGTAGGTAATCAACTTCTATGTTTTACAATGATGATGTAGTAGGTCACAAGGTTAGGGGAATGTGTTTTAGATAATGTGTGACCAGTAAGCTAATGGACTATAGGTGACCAATAGAATTGTTTATAGGTGTTAGCCAATGGGGAGTGTGGGATCATGTTGTAATTTTTATTATGCATAGTTGTTTGTGGATTTCTGCTATACAAGCTGTAACTTCTTTGGATGGAGTGAGCTCTGTATTGGTTCGGTTGTAAGGGACAGTCTGATACTTTTTGCATGTAAAAAACAATGTTTTCCTTCTAAAAGGTGCACGGATTATTTGGTATACTTGGAATAGTTTTTTATCGTATGTGTTTTGGGTCATTCACCTACAAAGGAAATACAGGAACATAATACCTCCTGCTGCAGAACAACTATGAGGAATATCAGGGAGTTCACCAGAAAGCATGCAATTGTGGAAGACCACGGGTGTGACCACCACACTATCTGCCTACCCGGACGCTGTGCCCAGCAGGTCTGACCCTGCGGGCGTAACGGTGCCAGTGTTTCCCTCTCCCCACTCTCATAGAGTCCTATGGGACTCTAGGAGAATGGGGACTTATAAAATCCGGCGCCTGACTTCCTGCGGCACCGGGACTTGTAATGTCCTGGTAGCAAAGGAAAGTCATGTGCCAGATTGGTGTTACACGGTTGGCGGCAAACCGCTGGTCGCACCGGTGGGTTACCATTAACCTCGTAATGAAGCCTCGTCTTGTGAAGATGTGAAGTCCTAAACTATCAATATCGCCATGCGTGTCAGGTGATGAGAAGTCCGAGTGTTCCCTCTACAGGTGCCAGGAGCCAGCTCTCTATTCTGCAACATGCACAGCTCTGAAGGAGTTTGACGGTGGCAGAAAATACAATCAGTGTCCATTAGACGGGCCTAGAGCAAAAACAAAATAGGTGCTTTAATAAGCCTTTACCATTCATATGCAATCTGAATCTCACAACGGGACTCCAAATGTACTGGTTTTATTTCTATCTAAAATGCAGGTTGACGAGTGCTGTTTCAAACAAGGTGCTGTTGTATGGAAGTACATAGTTAATGATGTATAATATCTATTTTGCCAACATTCGTTAATGAGACTCAAAGCAAAAGTGACCTCATTATCGAATAAGCTATAATGTGCAACTAACCTTATCTTCAGAGCAAAGTATTTTGTTTCAGGCTAAATGTGTCTCTGGACTTCAGATAAGGCAAGTGTGGCAATACGTTGGTGGGTAAAGATGCGTTTTACATTTACTTCTGTCACCATAGTTGTTCATAGCAATAATGCGCTCCTTAAACTTTTAAGATTGATGAGATAGCCATGCTATTTCCTGCCTGACAATTGGGTGTGTTGGGGATGGCTTTCCAGTTAGCTAAGACCACTTCCTAGCACATACACTTAATTAGTAGTTGTGTTAATTTCTGTAGCATGTAGGGAGCTTGTCATTATGATGAATGTGCTCGAGTCCATGCTGTCCGTGAAAAGGGATTACCCTAGCCTAGAGTTATGGTTCAGCTATCAACCAATATGAACTTTTATTGGTTTTGTTAATATGAATTAGCTCTTCTCCTTAGGTTCTTCAATTGCCAACTGAGAGGAATTGTATGTGCATTTTTCATATGCCCCACTTATCCTCCTCTCTAGGTGCGACGAGTACCATCATAGAGTGGCTTTTTTCACACTATTGCTTTATTGGCTTGTGTCAACTAGGATCCTACTGGATATGTGTGTCTGTGTGTGTGCAGAGCCAGAGATCTGATGCTGTTTTTCCGCAGGCATATACTACAGTAGATATGCAATACTTATTCTTTACATGGTCTGGCCGGGCTACTGTTGCATATTGCATTATTACATGTATCAACATTTAAGTCATACTCATATAATCTACTCTTTGGGCCTCATTACGACCCAGGCGGTAAGGGGTTTACGGCGCCGTAAACAGCGCCGACCCTTACCGCCTGAGTACGAGGTCCCTTAGCGCCATGGCGAATTTAACACCTGCTTTTAGCAGGTGTTAAAATCCATGGCGCTAAGGGACCATGGAGTTAATTACGCCACCGTAATTTACGGTGGCGTAATTAACGCCTTCCCCACTCCCATTATGCCCTATGGGGCAATAATGGGAATGGGGAAGGGTAAATGGGGATTGGGGACTTACCGCCCCGCCAAGGACCGAATGGGGTGGTAAGTCCGCCAACCACCATGGCGTAAACGTAGTTTACGCCATGGTGGTAAAGTCACGGCCCAGGCGGTAACTTACCGCCTGGGTCGTGATGAGGCCCTTTGACAAGTTGTTCATAACTGCTTTACTGAGGTATTAGCAAGCCTTCTTCCACACTAGTCTGTGTGTATGTGGATAAAACGGTTTATGTAAAACACAGTGTTTGTGTATGGGTGTGTGCATGCATTGTGTACATGTGAACGAATGGCAGTGTGTAGTATCCTTGGTGCATGTCTATTCGACAGGCTGTATGATATCGCTTAATGTATGATGCAAGGAATCGTGGGCATTTGAGTGTGAATGTTGCGAGAGTGTCAGTTGACCCTGTTTGCCTGTCCTGGGTGATGGTACACTAGGTGCTCTCTTTCATCGCTTATTTGCTGTGACCCAAAAATTAAATTAATTAAGAAGACCTTATTGCATGATGCCTCATCCGTGCTCTGCATAGAACTTTAGTTCCTTGAGATGATAGGAGATCCCACAAATGCAGGGTCCTAGAGGTTTCTGCCTTTTCTCATGTGTCATGTTATGTTATGTTATTTTGCATTTATATAGCGCCTTATATACCATTGGTATGGTCTGAAGGCGCTGGTAGGTTGAACGCCCTTGGGAACCGAAGTTCAGGTCAGTAGAGAGAGTAGGGAGAGTCAACGGTGCGTGTGGGCACCGGGTATGTGTGCAGCTGGTGCGGTATTCGTGAAATAGCTACTTCTTAGCGGTAGGTGTGGTGGTTGAGATCAGGGGTATGTGTTCGTTCTGGCAGGATTTATCCAGACCGACTGTGGCTGCGTTAGGCCTGAGGAGAACGCCTGGCTGGGGGGGTGTAACCAGCAGTGTTTACTTAGAATGATGGGGAGTGAGCGGGAGATGTTAGTATGAGAACAGATATACCGAATGGTGTCATAGTATCTCTGTGATCTAGTTGATTGGTGGTGTAAAGAAGAGGGTAAGCGTGGGATGTGATATGATGGGTTACATGCTCTTTCAAACGTTCCCTGCATTCCAGACCATACTATGTACGTCGCGCAGTTCTATGCACTCCAGTCCGTTCTATGTACTTTTATTAATTCCATGCGTCCCCGTCTGTGCTACAGAAGCCGGTCTGCTCGACGCACTCATGCATTCCAGTCCGCCCCACGCGCTCAAGTCCTGTCTGCCCCTGTATTTCGTATTCACCCACCCTACGCAGTCACCTGCTCCCTGCATTCACCCGCTCCCGCACTCACGCTTTCCCAGCACTCATCTGCTCCCCGCACTCATCCGCTCCCCGCACTCACCAGCTCCCCGCACTCACCAGCTCCCGGCATTCAAGAGCTCCCTGCACCCATCCGCTCCCCTGCACTCATCTGTTCCCTCAGTCATCAGCTCTCCTCACTTCTCCACTCTATGCACTCATCCGCTCTATGTACTCATCTGCTCAATGCACTCATACTTTCCACGCATTCAACTCATCCGCTCCCACACTCATTCTCTTACTTCGTTCGTCCACTCCCAGCGCTCATCGGTTCCCCATATTCATCCACTCCCGGTACTCATCCGCTCCCCGTACTCATCCATTCCCATACTCATTCACTCTCCGTACTCATCCACTCTCCGTACTCATCGACTCCCCATACTCATCCACTCCCCATACTCATCCGCTCAATGCATTCGTGCTTTCCCCGCGTTCAACATTAATATGCACTCATCAGCCCCGAGTCATTCGGTAATACGCAGTAATCCTGGTCTATAAATTCATTTGCTCTGTAACCTCGTCCGCTCTGTAACCTCGTCCGCTCTGTAACCTTGTCCGTTCTGTAGCCTCGTCCGTTCTATTCCCCGATCTGTTCTATACCCCCATCTGTTCTATACCCCCATCCGTTCTATGTACTCATCGGCTTTATACACTCGTCATCCACGCTATACACTCATCCGTTCTATACACTCATTCGCTCTATACACTAATGCGTTCTACACACTCATCCGCTCTATACACTCATCCGCTCTATACACTCATCCGCTCTACACACTCTTCCGCTCTACATACTCTTCCACTCTACACGCTCATCTCTGTATTCATGCACTCATCCGCCATACACGCTTGTCCGGTCTACACGCCCAACCACCCCAGACGCTCATCCGCTTAACATGTTTATCCACTCTATACCTTCATCCGATCTACATACTCATTTAATTTACACACTCATTTGCACTATGTAGTCATCTGTTCTTCCACGCATGCATTCTTCCACTCAGTGCATTCCACCGTTTATACTCAACCACTCTACACACTCAAACGCTTAACAAGTTTATCCATTCTATACACTTATCAGATGTACATACTCATTCAATTTACACACTTATTCAGTCTATATAGTCATTAGTTCTTCCACTAATGCATTCTTTCACTCATTGCATTCATCTGTTCAACGTGCTTCATCTATTCTAACTATTTCATCGACGCCATTAATTTCGTTCCCTCCTCATGCATTATGTGCGTTTCAGCAGTTTACATCTCATTACAGTTTCCCTATGATTTATTTTTATTATCCGCTTCACTATTTTGATCTACTTTACTCATTTAATTCTGTTTTTCTTGCTAGTTTATATTTGGGGTCATTAGCTGTCAATTTCTCGCCTCAGGTAGTTTGTTGGGTTGGTGTCGTTGAGATGCTGATGTCTGTTTGGGTTAAAAACAAAAAGGTTGTGGGAGTAGAGCCCTAATCAGGAGAGCGCACACCTAGAAATCTCAATATGTGATTAGATCAGGTATTGGTTGAGCTGCTGTCGTGTGGATGGTAAGGTGATCTACCACTATCACCTAAACTGAAACAAATTGTGAGGGGTAACCATCTGCACAGGCTGCGCTAATAACCTGTTGTATACTCACTAAATGTGGTAAGTTTAAGCAGGATAGAAGAGGAGTATTCACAAAAAGTCACAACTGATTTGTGGTTCAATTGATTTATAGTTCAAAAAGCCCAGTTATTTTCATTCAAGTAAGTGATAGTACAAACTGATTCAAAGTTACAAAAGAAAAGAGGTACATTCTAGGTACAAATAGGTACACATTTCATGTAGGGTACTTGATAACAGATGATGCCAGTCAATGCCAAGAAATACAGAAAAAGCCAACACGTGTTTCAACCTATGAGGTCGTCATCAGGGCATATAGATATATGTAGTACATTGGACTATGATGCTAATGCTAAACCTGAACTGTGTTCCTTCTGGAAACCTGTCAGGGTAGGGGGAAGAGTGTCAAAGCAAGGAGCAATTGGAAATGGGAGAGAAAAAAAAAAAAAGAAAAACATGGTATTAAATTACTACGTACACACCATGACTCAAAGGGTAAGTATGTAGGCTATGAAAAATAAAGCATACCTTATTGTAATTGTTCTCAGAATGGTCAAAGTCATACTATTGAAAAAATAATAAAGCAACGGTTGATTTCCAAAACGTGTTACTGGTCAGTTCGGTAGGCTGTGAAATACGAAACAAAATAGAGCATGTTTAGACTATTGTAGAGTCCTTACTAAAGTATTCATAATATAATTAACGATTTTGTGTAACATGTAAAATAAAGGAGAGGCAAAAATTACCTTAGCTCGGGGCAGGTCATGATGTATTGCTTGGCCGAGGTACCGTGGCTGTAGCACTAATGCAGTATAAAAGTGCGTGTTTGGTGTGATTATTCCGGATATCTAGCCGTGTTCTGTAAAATGATTGGAAAACCGTGTTTGTAGAAAATGAAATTAAAAGCAAGCAATGTAATGAGCCTAATGCGATAGCAAGTGCTTACCGGCTTGGGGATTTGGCGTGCTCAGTGGCGGGTAGTTTCTCAAACACTGAAAGCAATCGCAGTTCTGAGGGGTTACTATAGTAACCTCGACAGGGTCAGTCAGGTGGCGCAATCACCTGACCTTGTTGCTAGGACACATGAACCAAGCCGGAAGACAGGGAAATGCTAGTTCAAACGTAAAATGCTAATTCAAAGTAATGAATGAGTCGTCTGATGGGACAGAAAAAATAACATGTGTTCCTACTAGAGGAAACCTGTGATTGGTTTATAAGCAAGTATTGATTAAGATATGGAATATTTTGAAACAAATGCATAAATCGTTGGGGGGGGGGGGTTTACGAGGATGTTGGATATGCAGTTGATAGCTGGAAAAAGATTGTGACAAGTAAATAATAGCTGTTGCAGTAAAAGATCAACAGATAAATCTGTGATAGTATATAACTTGGGCTCGGAAGCTGTAAGTAAGTTATTTGAAGAGTTGCCATAACACAAATGTCTGGTTGTGTCGAATTAGTTCGCAAGAATAATTCTAATACTGTTGTTGTGAAAAATATAAGGACATGTCATAATTTGCAAAGTGGAAAGGTGATAATCAAGTATGATCCTGTAAGGAAGTACGTTTGCATTTTCAAGAACTTTAAAGTCAACAAACAAAGATGGTAAACATTTGAATCTAAAAGTTCACAGCATTGAAAAAATATATGCATGTAATGCAGGGCATACCAGTAATCTAAAGGAATCCACAAAGTTAGGTCACTGGACCACCAGGTCGACTAATAATTTATATGAACACATTCAGTTCGGAGTCTTGGTTCAAACCAAGCGATATGCAGCGTAATTTGCAGATCATTCTTGCTTCCTGCTGCCGTAGGGTCAATTCTCTGTTGCCACCTCTCTGATGTTGTTTGATGTGTTGTAATCCAATACATTTTATATCTTTAGTATTGTCCAATTGATGATGTTTCTGCCAGTGGGAGGCCAAGGGAAGTCTCGTGTCCTGACTACTAAGGTGGTTGAGATGTTCCCGAATCCTGAAGCGTACTTCTCTAATCGTACTGCCAATATACACTTTCTGACAAACGCATATAATACCATAAACAACATATTTCGTTCGGCAATTAATGAAGTCAAATATTTTGGTTTGAAGGCCATTGTGACAAATAAAAATTTTGGTTGGTGATAAGGCGTGGTGACAAAAATTGCAAGAGCCACATTTATAGAAGCCTACTGGTTTAGACTTAATAGAGAGCAAGCTATCCTGTCCAATGGGATCAGGTTTGAGGAAAGAGGGACTCAGGATATTACGCAAAGTGGTAGCTTTGGTGAAAATGATATTAGGTCGGTCCGTGATATATGGTGTCAGATCAGAGTCTAGGTGCAAAATATGCCAGTGTTTTTGTAGTATATATTGAATGAATTTGTGATCACTGGAAAATTTGGTAATAAAGTGGACATGTATCGGGTATTGTTCTTGAGTCGACTTTGTCTTTTCTGTCAATAACTGCGATCTGGTTACTTGCTTAACTGCATTAGTTGTATTCCTGATTAGTTGTATTGGGTACCCTCTTTCCCGAAATCTGTGTCCGATAGACTTACATTCTGTTAGAAACATTTCATCTTGACTGCAGTTTCTCTTGGCTCTAAGCATTTCACCTCTAGGAACATTGTGAATAACACTGTGTCTATGGCTGCTGCTGGCATGTAATATGGAGTTAACCGCTGTAGCTTTCCTGAACGTACAGGTTTCAATGGTATCAGAGACAATTTTGATTTTTAAATCTAGAAAAGTAATTTCCAGCGGGTCAATGTGGCCTGTAAACTTGATGTGAAAGGTGTCACTTCTAACCCTACCACTCAAACTCTTAAAGAACTACAAACCTTACTCCAATTTTGGTATAACCAAGGCTTGTTATCAGATGAGGAAAAAATGTTTTTGTCGACTGCTAAACCTCTTATGCCAACGATTTACTTCTTACCGAAGGTTCACAAACCATTCCTGACTCTCCCACAAGTCAGACCAATTATGAGTGGACAAGGAGGCGTTACGGAACCACTTGCAGATTATATAGACAGCAGTATTAAACATTTGGTACCTGAGATTCCAGCATACCTCAAGGATACAACACACACGTTGCAAATATTACAAGGGATTATTTGGAAACCATCATATTATTTAGTGACCTTGGATGTGGCATCCTTATACACCTCTATCCAACACAAACTGGCCTTGGACACGATTGACTTTACTTTCAGAACGGCTTCTGCTTCTCATTATACACATGTCCAGATGATTAAAAGCTTCTTAGAATTTACTCTCTCACACAACCAGTTTCTCTTCAATTGTAACTATTATTCACAAAGTAGGGGGATTGCAATGGGGGCTAAATATGCGCCCTCTTTGGCCAATTTATTCATGGCCTTTTTTGAGGAAAGTTATATCTTTCAGAATAACCCCTACAAACATCATATTATCAGTTGGAAAAGGTACATTGATGATGTACTGGCCATTTGGGAAGGCAGTAGAGAAGCTTTTGAAGCATTCATGCTTTACCTCAATGATAACACCTTTCACATCAAGTTTACAGGCCACATTGACCCGCTGGAAATTACTTTTCTAGATTTAAAAATCAAAATTGTCTCTGATACCATTGAAACCTGTACGTTCAGGAAAGCTACAGCGGTTAACTCCATATTACATGCCAGCAGCAGCCATAGACACAGTGTTATTCACAATGTTCCTAGAGGTGAAATGCTTAGAGCCAAGAGAAACTGCAGTCAAGATGAAATGTTTCTAACAGAATGTAAGTTTACAGGCCACATTGACCCGCTGGAAATTACTTTTCTAGATTTAAAAATCAAAATTGTCTCTGATACCATTGAAACCTGTACGTTCAGGAAAGCTACAGCGGTTAACTCCATATTACATGCCAGCAGCAGCCATAGACACAGTGTTATTCACAATGTTCCTAGAGGTGAAATGCTTAGAGCCAAGAGAAACTGCAGTCAAGATGAAATGTTTCTAACAGAATGTAAGTCTATCGGACACAGATTTCGGGAAAGAGGGTACCCAATACAACTAATCAGGAATACAACTAATGCAGTTAAGCAAGTACCCAGATCGCAGTTATTGACAGAAAAGACAAAGTCGACTCAAGAACAATACCCGATACATGTCCACTTTATTACCAAATTTTCAAGTGATCACAAATTCATTCAATATATACTACAAAAACACTGGCATATTTTGCACCTAGACTCTGATCTGACACCATATATCACGGACCGACCTAATATCATTTTCACCAAAGCTACCACTTTGCGTAATATCCTGAGTCCCTCTTTCCTCAAACCTGATCCCATTGGACAGGATAGCTGGCTCTCTATTAAGTCTAAACCAGTAGGCTTCTATAAATGTGGCTCTTGCAATTTTTGTCACCACGCCTTAGCACCAACCAAAATTTTTAGTTGTCACAATGGCCTTCAAACCAAAATATTTGACTTCATTAATTGCCGAACGAAATATGTTGTTTATGGTATTATATGCGTTTGTCAGAAAGTGTATATTGGCAGTACGATTAGAGAAGTACGCTTCAGGATTCGGGAACATCTCAACCACCTTAGTAGTCAGGACACGAGACTTCCCTTGGCCTCCCACTGGCAGAAACATCATCAATTGGACAATACTAAAGATATAAAATTTATTGGATTACAACACATCAAACAACATCAGAGAGGTGGCAACAGAGAATTGACCCTACGGCAGCAGGAAGCAAGAATGATCTGCAAATTACGCTGCATATCGCTTGGTTTGAACCAAGACTCCGAACTGAATGTGTTCATATAAATTATTAGTCGACCTGGTGGTCCAGTGACCTAACTTTGTGGATTCCTTTAGATTACTGGTATGCCCTGCATTACATGCATATATTTTTTCAATGCTGTGAACTTTTAGATTCAAATGTTTACCATCTTTGTTTGTTGACTTTAAAGTTCTTGAAAATGCAAACGTACTTCCTTACAGGATCATACTTGATTATCACCTTTCCACTTTGCAAATTATGACATGTCCTTATATTTTTCACAACAACAGTATTAGAATTATTCTTGCGAACTAATTCAACACAACCAGACATTTGTGTTATGGCAACTCTTCAAATAACTTACTTACAGCTTCCGAGCCCAAGTTATATACTATCACAGATTTATCTGTTGATCTTTTACTGCAACAGCTATTATTTACTTGTCACAATCTTTTTCCAGCTATCAACTGCATATCCAACATCCTCGTAAACCCCCCCCCAACGATCGATGCATTTGTTTCAAAATATTCCATATCTTAATCAATACTTGCTTATAAACCAATCACAGGTTTCCTCTAGTAGGAACACATGTTATTTTTTCTGTCCCATCAGACGACTCATTCATTACTTTGAATTAGCATTTTACGTTTGAACTAGCATTTCCCTGTCTTCCGGCTTGGTTCATGTGTCCTAGCAACAAGGTCAGGTGATTGCGCCACCTGACTGACCCTGTCGAGGTTACTATAGTAACCCCTCAGAACTGCGATTGCTTTCAGTGTTTGAGAAACTACCCGCCACTGAGCACGCCAAATCCCCAAGCCGGTAAGCATTTGCTATCGCATTAGGCTCATTACATTGCTTGCTTTTAATTTCATTTTCTACAAACACGGTTTTCCAATCATTTTACAGAACACGGCTAGATATCCGGAATAATCACACCAAACACGCACTTTTATACTGCATTAGTGCTACAGCCACGGTACCTCGGCCAAGCAATACATCATGACCTGCCCCGAGCTAAGGTAATTTTTGCCTCTCCTTTATTTTACATGTTACACAAAATCGTTAATTATATTATGAATACTTTAGTAAGGACTCTACAATAGTCTAAACATGCTCTATTTTGTTTCGTATTTCACAGCCTACCGAACTGACCAGTAACACGTTTTGGAAATCAACCGTTGCTTTATTATTTTTTCAATAGTATGACTTTGACCATTCTGAGAACAATTACAATAAGGTATGCTTTATTTTTCATAGCCTACATACTTACCCTTTGAGTCATGGTGTGTACGTAGTAATTTAATACCATGTTTTTCTTTTTTTTTTTTCTCTCCCATTTCCAATTGCTCCTTGCTTTGACACTCTTCCCCCTACCCTGACAGGTTTCCAGAAGGAACACAGTTCAGGTTTAGCATTAGCATCATAGTCCAATGTACTACATATATCTATATGCCCTGATGACGACCTCATAGGTTGAAACACGTGTTGGCTTTTTCTGTATTTCTTGGCATTGACTGGCATCATCTGTTATCAAGTACCCTACATGAAATGTGTACCTATGTGTACCTAGAATGTACCTCTTTTCTTTTGTAACTTTGAATCAGTTTGTACTATCACTTACTTGAATGAAAATAACTGGGCTTTTTGAACTATAAATCAATTGAACCACAAATCAGTTGTGACTTTTTGTGAATACTCCTCTTCTATCCTGCTTAAACTTACCACATTTAGTGAGTATACAACAGGTTATTAGCGCAGCCTGTGCAGATGGTTACCCCTCACAATTTGTTTCAGTTTAGGTGATAGTGGTAGATCACCTTACCATCCACACGACAGCAGCTCAACCAATACCTGATCTAATCACATATTGAGATTTCTAGGTGTGCGCTCTCCTGATTAGGGCTCTACTCCCACAACCTTTTTGTTTTACGACTTGCCCTGTGGACTGCTGCACTGCTCTGAACACAGCTATAAGTATTCATTTTTATAATGACAGTAATGACAGATTACCTTAAGAATAGAGAAGAGGACAGTGCTGCCCTCTTTGCACCCAGGGGCTCTGATACTAACCCCTTCAAATCCAGACCCAATATATCTGAAACTCTTATACAAATATTCATCAAACTTGAAAGGTTATGTAAAAAAGAAATTAACAAGTATTGGGAACAGGTATCTCTTAAAAACTATATTCAACAAGATATCATACCAAGAGGTTTGAGAATATTAATCTTTCCAGACTTTGTTCACAAAGACGACCAGGACCTGGCAGCTGACTGGGAATCAAACGTTACAGTCAGCTCGGAGAATATGATGAAAATCTTAGTTAAACACGCTGAACGCGAACATGCTCGAGTTGTCAAAGAGATAGACAAACTCAAAACCGAGATTAAAGAAATGAATAACCCGTCCAGTTCGAAAGAAAAAAACTTCGCTAAAATGAATGAGATCCTGGTTGAATACCAGGACGAGATCAAGTTGCGTAAATTCAGAAAATTTTATAGAGATGAAAAAGATTACCTGAATGATAGAGTCTATACCTATCAACCTAAATATGATGGGGATTTTTCACAAATAGCCACACCAACAGCGTCTCCTGTCACATCTGATACAGACTCAGAAACTGACACTACTACTAATCCTAACCAAGAGGGAGAACAGGCGAACGCCGAAGGGTCTCGCCATTACCGACGAGGATTCCTAGCTGAAATTAAAAGGAATAAGAAAGGCAATCAATCGACATACAACCTACAAAGTAAACAAGTTCGTTTTCAGAAAAATGTCCCTTTAGGACGCAAAAACCCTCCTACTCCAACAACCTCAGAGGAGGAAGAGGAAGAGGAGCAAGGAGGAGAGGAAGGGAGAGATACAAACAAAAGACTCACCAGATCCAGTTTCAGGAAATCGATACCCAAGTCTATACTAAAAGCCTAGTGGTCAATCTATCTGATAAACACCTCTCACCTCAACAACTTTCTGTCCTCAACCATGGTCTTTCTTTTGCTCCGGTTGCCACATCCGATATGACTGAACTTCAAATTGACCTGTACAAATTTTCAAGAAAACTTAAACTGAACATTTTTTTTCATAACAAGGATGAAACATACAGACCGTTGGTACAACTCCCCCACACCAGTTCCAGAAGTATACAAGAAATTGAGAATATCCATCTACTGCATAACCTTATGGGAGAAGACTCTAAAAGTATGAGCGATATACAGGCAGAACTAGGTATCCATCAACGAAATATGGACATCAAGGAACACAAAAATAGATCTAAATTTTTGCCACCTACCACGGGAGATAATGTTACTGATACATTTTACAAGACAATTACCAAAGAATTTCATAAACACATTGATGGTCTCCAACAAAATTGCAGCAGCAAAAAACAGAACTTAACCAAATTGGAACGACAAGCATTACAAGATATCTGTGAAGACAGTACCATCATTATCAAGGAAGCAGATAAGGGTGGCAATATTGTCATCCTCAACAAATCAGATTATATCAAAATGGCAATGGAACATCTTGCAACACCAGGATGCTATGAGACACTCACTTCTAACCCTACCACTCAAACTCTTAAAGAACTACAAACCTTACTCCAATTTTGGTATAACCAAGGCTTGTTATCAGATGAGGAAAAAATGTTTTTGTCGACTGCTAAACCTCTTATGCCAACGATTTACTTCTTACCGAAGGTTCACAAACCATTCCTGACTCTCCCACAAGTCAGACCAATTATGAGTGGACAAGGAGGCGTTACGGAACCACTTGCAGATTATATAGACAGCAGTATTAAACATTTGGTACCTGAGATTCCAGCATACCTCAAGGATACAACACACACGTTGCAAATATTACAAGGGATTATTTGGAAACCATCATATTATTTAGTGACCTTGGATGTGGCATCCTTATACACCTCTATCCAACACAAACTGGCCTTGGACACGATTGACTTTACTTTCAGAACGGCTTCTGCTTCTCATTATACACATGTCCAGATGATTAAAAGCTTCTTAGAATTTACTCTCTCACACAACCAGTTTCTCTTCAATGGTAACTATTATTCACAAAGTAGGGGGATTGCAATGGGGGCTAAATATGCGCCCTCTTTGGCCAATTTATTCATGGCCTTTTTTGAGGAAAGTTATATCTTTCAGAATAACCCCTACAAACATCATATTATCAGTTGGAAAAGGTACATTGATGATGTACTGGCCATTTGGGAAGGCAGTAGAGAAGCTTTTGAAGCATTCATGCTTTACCTCAATGATAACACCTTTCACATCAAGTTTACAGGCCACATTGACCCGCTGGAAATTACTTTTCTAGATTTAAAAATCAAAATTGTCTCTGATACCATTGAAACCTGTACGTTCAGGAAAGCTACAGCGGTTAACTCCATATTACATGCCAGCAGCAGCCATAGACACAGTGTTATTCACAATGTTCCTAGAGGTGAAATGCTTAGAGCCAAGAGAAACTGCAGTCAAGATGAAATGTTTCTAACAGAATGTAAGTCTATCGGACACAGATTTCGGGAAAGAGGGTACCCAATACAACTAATCAGGAATACAACTAATGCAGTTAAGCAAGTACCCAGATCGCAGTTATTGACAGAAAAGACAAAGTCGACTCAAGAACAATACCCGATACATGTCCACTTTATTACCAAATTTTCCAGTGATCACAAATTCATTCAATATATACTACAAAAACACTGGCATATTTTGCACCTAGACTCTGATCTGACACCATATATCACGGACCGACCTAATATCATTTTCACCAAAGCTACCACTTTGCGTAATATCCTGAGTCCCTCTTTCCTCAAACCTGATCCCATTGGACAGGATAGCTGGCTCTCTATTAAGTCTAAACCAGTAGGCTTCTCTAAATGTGGCTCTTGCAATTTTTGTCACCACGCCTTAGCACCAACCAAAATTTTTAGTTGTCACAATGGCCTTCAAACCAAAATATTTGACTTCATTAATTGCCGAACGAAATATGTTGTTTATGGTATTATATGCGTTTGTCAGAAAGTGTATATTGGCAGTACGATTAGAGAAGTACGCTTCAGGATTCGGGAACATCTCAACCACCTTAGTAGTCAGGACACGAGACTTCCCTTGGCCTCCCACTGGCAGAAACATCATCAATTGGACAATACTAAAGATATAAAATTTATTGGATTACAACACATCAAACAACATCAGAGAGGTGGCAACAGAGAATTGACCCTACGGCAGCAGGAAGCAAGAATGATCTGCAAATTACGCTGCATATCGCTTGGTTTGAACCAAGACTCCGAACTGAATGTGTTCATATAAATTATTAGTCGACCTGGTGGTCCAGTGACCTAACTTTGTGGATTCCTTTAGATTACTGGTATGCCCTGCATTACATGCATATATTTTTTCAATGCTGTGAACTTTTAGATTCAAATGTTTACCATTCTTTGTTTGTTGACTTTAAAGTTCTTGAAAATGCAAACGTACTTCCTTACAGGATCATACTTGATTATCACCTTTCCACTTCGCAAATTATGACATGTCCTTATATTTTTCACAACAACAGTATTAGAATTATTCTTGCGAACTAATTCAACACAACCAGACATTTGTGTTATGGCAACTCTTCAAATAACTTACTTACAGCTTCCGAGCCCAAGTTATATACTATCACAGATTTATCTGTTGATCTTTTACTGCAACAGCTATTATTTACTTGTCACAACCTTTTTCCAGCTATCAACTGCATATCCAACATCCTCGTAAACCCCCCCCCCAACGATCGATGCATTCGTTTCAAAATATTCCATATCTTAATCAATACTTGCTTATAAACCAATCACAGGTTTCCTCTAGTAGGAACACATGTTATTTTTTCTGTCCCATCAGACGACTCATTCATTACTTTGAATTAGCATTTTACGTTTGAACTAGCATTTCCCTGTCTTCCGGCTTGGTTCATGTGTCCTAGCAACAAGGTCAGGTGATTGCGCCACCTGACTGACCCTGTCGAGGTTACTATAGTAACCCCTCAGAACTGCGATTGCTTTCAGTGTTTGAGAAACTACCCGCCACTGAGCACGCCAAATCCCCAAGCCGGTAAGCACTTGCTATCGCATTAGGCTCATTACATTGCTTGCTTTTAATTTCATTTTCTACAAGCACGGTTTTCCAATCATTTTAGAGAACACGGCTAGATATCCGGAATAATCACACCAAACACGCACTTTTATACTGCATTAGTGCTACAGCCACGGTACCTCGGCCAAGCAATACATCATGACCTGCCCCGAGCTAAGGTAATTTTTGCCTCTCCTTTATTTTACATGTTACACAAAATCGTTAATTATATTATGAATACTTTAGCAAGGACTCTACAATAGTCTAAACATGCTCTATTTTGTTTCGTATTTCACAGCCTACCGAACTGACCAGTAACACGTTTTGGAAATCAACCGTTGCTTTATTATTTTTTCAATAGTATGACTTTGACCATTCTGAGAACAATTACAATAAGGTATGCTTTATTTTTCATAGCCTACATACTTACCCTTTGAGTCATGGTGTGTACGTAGTAATTTAATACCATGTTTTTCTTTTTTTTTTCTCTCCCATTTCCAATTGCTCCTTGCTTTGACACTCTTCCCCCTACCCTGACAGGTTTCCAGAAGGAACACAGTTCAGGTTTAGCATTAGCATCATAGTCCAATGTACTACATATATCTATATGCCCTGATGACGACCTCATAGGTTGAAACACGTGTTGGCTTTTTCTGTATTTCTTGGCATTGACTGGCATCATCTGTTATCAAGTACCCTACATGAAATGTGTACCTATGTGTACCTAGAATGTACCTCTTTTCTTTTGAAACTTTGAATCAGTTTGTACTATCACTTACTTGAATGAAAATAACTGGGCTTTTTGAACTATAAATCAATTGAACCACAAATCAGTTGTGACTTTTTGTGAATACTCCTCTTCTATCCTGCTTAAACTTACCACATTTAGTGAGTATACAACAGGTTATTAGCGCAGCCTGTGCAGATGGTTACCCCTCACAATTTGTGTCTGTTTGGGTTAGTTTGGTTACCGGTTGGTTTTAGGGGAAGAGCCAGGTTTTCAGCAGTTTGCGGAAAGATGTTAAATCCTCAGTTTGGCGGATGTGGGGTAGGAGTGAGTTCCACAGGGTGGAGGCCAAGGCTGAGAATGCTGATCCGCCTAATCTGACTGAGTTTGTTTTAGGAATGACTAAGACCCGGCTGAGCTTGATCTTGGGGTGGGGTTTTATGCAGTGCTCGATGGGAGATGCATAAGGTTTTGAAAGTCACCCTTCGGGCTACTGGAAGCCAGTGCAGCGTCTTAAGGGCTGGGGAGATGTGGTCTCTTGGGCCGAGCACAAGTAGCAATTTGGCTGCCGCGTTTTGTGCCCTTTGGAGTTTATTCAGTTGGTACGCCTGGATTCCGAGGTATAGGGGGTTTGCATAGTCCAGTCTTGACATAACGATTGATTGGACCGCAGAGAGTCTGTTAGGAAAGGAGAGATATGGAAAGATGCACCTAAGGGTTTTAAGGTGGTAGTGGCAGGATCTTGAGTCACTGTTGACTTGTGTATTCAATGTATGCATTAGAACACTAATTAGGCGTATATAATACCGTGATTTCACAGTGCATAACTATGCTGATGAGGTCCAAATAATGATAACTAAAGATAGTATTGTTTTTATTTTCAATCAATTAATATAACTTTATTTGGGTGTTAGCCAACCATAAAAGTTACACACATAATTACACATGACTAAGAACAGCATGGGAATAAATACATTGGCCCTCATTACAACTTTGCCACTGTGGAATTAGCGTTCCAGTATTACTGTATACCGGCACGTTTCCGCTGTTGCAAAGTGTAAATTTGCCAGTGAGGTGGCCAGAATGACCTCCAGCAAAAAAGCTGGAGGTCATTCCACCACCTTAATGGCAAACAATAGCTTGTATTACCAGCACTGGTACTACCGGTGCCGTTAATATTGGCAATCTCCCATGGAGTCCTATGGGACTTCATGGAATGAGGATTTACCACTGTTACCGGCACTTGGAATACAGTGGACCTTCCACCAGACTGGGTGCCAGTAACAGTATTACCATTTGCCGGTATCCTGGCGATATTACCACCAGCATACCGGCAAACTCATAATGAGGGCCATTATCCCTTGACTGCTATCACGTTACAACATTTTGTCCAGGCAAATCATCTACTCTAAATTTTCATCCACAGCTAATGACAAATATAGAAAAATTATAAATAAAATAAAAACAATTAATCATACTACATTATAAATTGCCAGTGCAAAAGAATCATTAGAGCAAGTAATGGCTTATTAAACAGTCCTTTTCTAATAGCCAATGCAGGCTCAATATAGCTAGATAATCCATAGACAGCATCATTATATGGTGAGTTTATGCATAGGTCTTCTGCCTCGAATAAAGAAGACAGGGTTTCATAATTCCTTATAGTATTATCTCATACATTGGGTACAAAAAAAGAAATGTTGTACAGTTTATTTCACGTCAGGGTAAAAGGGCAGCTATCAGTCATTGTTTTCCAGCATGCTTTATAAGCAGCAATGAAGAATAGACCCAGTCTTAGTTGCAGATATGGGGTTTTATGAAATGGCTTGGTTAACATTTTCAGGTATTTCCCCAGGTCATGTATTTGCTTTTCAAATATGCAAGATTGTCCTGTTAAAAGACTCAAACATTTATCACTATTCCTAACGAAGGCCCCTTCACGATGAGTCCTAATTAAAGGCTTTATAGTACCCTCAGTGATTCTAGATGGTCACACCGACAGATCACCCAACTGCAACGTCATCATGGAACTCTTATCCTACGTACCCAGAGAAGTGAACTAACTCCTTGGTATCCTAATAAATCTATCAAAACCTGGTTGTACTTAACCAGAGACTGGCAAGACCATAATCGTACCCATAATAATAGAGGTTTCAATGTCATTTGGTCCTCAATAGATGCTTTCACAAGCTCAAATTCTAATGTCCGTGTTAGGTGTACGTGCTATTAGGGATAGCGATTTTTTGAGAAATACTTTTTCAGTCACAGACGAATTGGATAGGTTTGAATATGCCCAAAGCTCTGCTCCGTAAGTGACTGCTACAAGGGCTTGTGCTCTGTACACCTTCAATGCTAGTGAAAGATTGTTACTCCTGTACAAATTCGAGAACGCCTCTATGACATTGCTTTTCCTACTCCAAGCTAAATTAACTTTTCCAATGTGTGGTTCCAATTTTCCATTGTGATAAAGCTTAAGATAATCAAAAAAATATGACCTCCTCAATATTTGTATATTGTATAAATAGATGTAGAGGTACACGAGACCTATGTTTTTTTGCCCTGTGCATGCCTTTGGTTTTGTTGGCATTTATTGTTAAACAACCAGTGTTGCAAAATTTCACAAAGCTGACGTTAAGCTTTGTTAAGCCATTCAGGGTACAAGACTAGTATGTTGTCTGCAAAAACCTCAATAGGCACATTTTTTCTCCTCCCAATGATGGTCCATCAGAGGATAACGATGGTAACCAGTCTACAACCTCATCAAAAAAAGGTTAAACAGCATGGAGACTGAAGTGCAACCCAATCTAACAACCCTTTTCATAGAGAATTGAGTTGTTTGTTCACTTCCTGCTTACCCCCTTACTGAAGCCATGCTGTTGTCCAAAAATTCAAGGATTGCCTTAAGTAAGAGTAGAACAATGTGTTTCTTCATTAAATATTGCCATTGAATGCAATGCGCAGGAAAGTGCATGCGCGCACAGGGGATTCTTGAGTCCCAGCAACCCCCACCCCCCCCCCGATCTCCAATAGGCTGGTCAGCTTTGAAGGGAAGGCAGTGGCAATGACTGAAGACACCAGGCCACAATCTGTTTTTAAATGGGTTTTTTTAGAGACACTAGGGAGCCAGCAATTAATTAGACAATCTGTTTTCTGCACCATGTAAATGGGTTTTTACTTTATTAGGACAATTGTTATGGGACAGCTCACAAAGTTTCTTCGTGTAGCTTAGACTAGACACAAATAGGACTTCAGAACAGACTAGCTAGCACACCATAGAAAACTCAATTTTAGTACATTCAACATATGAAAAAATAAATAAAAAGGGAATGCAATTTCAAATCCCTTATCAGAGTACAGTAGTAGAAGAGGGATAGACTAGGAAAAATGGTTTTAAACAGGTTAAACGAAATGTCCAGGAAAACGAAAATGCGTGACACTAGTTTTTCTAAGTCTGTGAATGACAGGCAAGCTCTACGCAATGGAAAGGGAAGGAAATACAATTCGAAATCTGCACTCAGAATAGGGTAGGGGAAGAGGGATAGACTAGGGAAAACCATTTTTAAAAGGTTAAGTGAAATTTTTAGAGAAAATAAAATGGAAATCACACTCGTTTTTATGAGGCTGCAAATGACACTGCTGTTAAGCCCTGGGGACCTCACATAGGAAAAACTGTTTTCAGTAGAAATGACAGAGGCACATACAGGTAGACTTTGGGCAAAGGGACTACTCACAATAACAACATCAGTTTAAGTTTAAAATGACAGATGCAAATAGAACTTCAATTTGTAAAATACCATTTAAATGCACGGACACGATCGGTTTTTATCTCACAGTGACTTTAATTCTTTGGAGAATACTTTATACTTATAATGGCTCGCAAGACACTCGGAAGAAATAGTTAGTTTTGAATGCCAACTATTCCAATCCCGTGCAATAATGTGAAAATTAATTGATTAACTGAGACAAAATATACTAGGGATCTACACAAGCAACTAGTATTCTTTCAATGGGAAGTGACAGCAATGCGCAGGAAAACAACGGATTTTAAATGGAAACAATTAGTATAATGCAAAGACAAGTGACATATTTTTCAAGGGGAAAATTACTCTATGGCAATGCTGAAAAAGATAGGCTTATTTAATCTATTGCTGGGGATGTATATACTTAAAAGGAAAAAGGGGTTTATGGTATCCATGGGGCTTCACTGCAGGGACAATTAAGGGTCAGTCAAGGCCTCTCTCTGTCATCCAAGTGGGTCCCCCTCCAGCTACTCTAGCTCCAGGCTTCACTCCAAGATTAGGCCCAATACTGCAAGGATGGTTTCAAATTTGGTCAGCTGCACACAACATGATCTGGTAGGGAGAGTACTCATTTGAGGCGGAGTGACCTATTTATAACGCAAATTACATCACTAATTTGTCATAGTTTCTCGACAAATTGATAGGGCAGTGGTCAAAGGTCCCCTCCTATTGGCAGGCCGATAGGTGCACAGAAAATGGGAGTGTTCTGGGAGGCCAAGGTAGGATACCCCAGCCATCATCTAACTGTGACAGGGGATTAAATCTGGATTTTGTACATGGAAATCTCACATTATGACAAATGCCCTTTCTCATCATGTTATGCCACATATGGCAGCATTTTTGGATACTATATTTTACAGTGACTCTCATGAACCTTGTTTCATGACTATGCGACCTATTGGTGCGAAGCTACAGTATTTTCTCATTTGTGCCCAAACTATATAACTGAAAAATCTGGCATTCGGTGGGCAGACTATTTATCACCTGTTACACCTTTTCTCAAATTGTTATGGTTGTCACATTTATGCAGGGGTCACAATCAATTTTTCATCCATAACTTTTGGTATGTTGGTGTTACCACAATCTTTTCAGAAATCCGACCACGACTAGAGTATGATGAATATTTCCCAAGTTATCCCCTAAACAGCATATCTCATATTCTGTGCAATGGGTGTTTAGCTCTGCCTTCACTCTGCCCCCTCTCATAAAAGAGATCTGGTTTGTAGCTCTGACATCAAAAGGGAGGCTTATGTTTAGGTTAGCCTAAAGCTTCAAAGGATGATGGGCAGCTTTGTGATGGCTTCAGTGGTTTTGGTCATATAAGCCTTTGGAATTTAGTTTCACACTTGAGGAAATGAAACTACAACTACAATTTAGTCTTTTCCCCCCCGCTGCTGAACCGCATTTTACATTTACTCCACCCTTAGCAAATGCAGACAATCTGAGCATGTAACCCTTGCACAAGTAATTTCATGCAAACAGTGATTACAGAAGGGCAACATAATGTATATTTCAAGACTTTAGCTGAACATGTGGAAGCTCCAAGTGTTGATGTTTAAAAGCATAATTAAAATGTTACTGAAGAAAGTTCCAGCTGTGAAACCCTTCATTTTGTTGCAGTTTCAAAATTTCAATGAAGGTTCTGTGAATTATTTTGTCTTTTCATGATGGGCTCATGATGAACAAACCAACAATTCCGTTATTGCATTTTTGCACACATTTTGAAGAGCATGTCTTTAATATAAAGGAAAAAGCAGACTTAGAAGGCAATGATTTCGGTCATAGTGAAAAGCTCCATTCTGCTGTGCAGGCTTGCATACAATCTGGTCATTTTTATTTACATGCTGGATGCCGCTATTTCTGACAACAGTATGTTAGCTGTTTGAAACATTTTGCAAATGTTCCTTGAGTCTTTCCCTTCTGTGATGCCATGAGCAATTTTAGGCACCTCCAAGTTTGAATGTCAAATTTCGCTCCTTTCCGTTTTTGACCTCACATGGCCTTATTTCCATGTTAACTCAAAACAGGCCTTTTAGTGCGGGGCATATTCCCACACTGCCTCTGGCCTTTAGCTATGTTGTTTTAAGGCTATTACACCCCACACTCCATTTTGGTGGTGAGTTGCCATCCAGCACTGTTGTGCTTATTTGTTTTCTACCTCTGATGCCGCTTTCCGATCATCGGTGGCTTGCAGGGTCTTCTTTGGTCCATTTGATCATGTGGCCCTAAAGAAATGCCCTGGGCATCCACAATACAGGCACAGTAGCAGGAAAAGTGTTTTCTCTCATTCTTCACAGGTCAGTGGTCCCCTAAAACCTACTATTTGCATGAGTTCAGGAGCTGAGCTGGAAACTTTGGACGAGAATCCCCTTTAAGGTAACTCTTATAGATAATATGCCATGTCTGGAGCATGTTAACAACTAAGGATAATAAGGTTCTGACCTTAGACCCTAGTAAAAACATGGACATGCACAAATGTTGTGATGTAAGGGAGAAGATCCTGATCCCGTTGGCTTAATCCCAGGTGTTCATTATCAAGGGCGTGAACATGAGACTTCTGGGCAAATATTTTCACTGGGTCATCTTTTAAACTCTTATTGCCCCGTGATATCTCGTGTTAGCTTTTCTCTAACGGGATTGACCATGTGGCTGTGTTGTCCCATAAATAAGGGCATGAAAGACACTTTTGTGGTGTCATTCAAAAATGCTTGGAGCCTGCACAAAGTGCAGGCCACATTGGTTATCAAATTCAGCATACCTCTGTGATCCCCAATTAAGTATTGGGAGGGGCCAAATGAACCAGGATTTGTGTCCCTACTTCTATAGGGTTTGGAACTGGCCTGAGTTGTGTGGGGGGCCTTCCATGCACGGTTGAAGGGGTGTGAATTGTGCTTGTAGGGTGGTCACTCAAGCACATCATTTGTGACATCACTGTTTGCTATGAAAGCCTTCCTGAGAGCATTGATTCTGGCTCTACTAGCCTGTAAATATGTGTTTAAATCTCACACCAAGCCAGCCAAACCATTCCCTGAGTCTACATCCATGTCACACAAGGACACTAAGGGTTGCCAGTTGTTCTGTAAATACCTAACAAGAGTTAGCTTGATCTGGAGGCAGCACAGAACCCCTGCACTGATGTCCTTCTAGAACACCCCTCCAGGGCTCCCTATCAGCAGGAATAGGCACAGCCCAGGGGATGGGAGCACATTGGGTGGGAGGCTTGATACTGGAAGGTGTCTTCTACCATAGCACATGTGTGCCGTATACCCTGAGTCCCTGCAATGACAAGATAAGGATTCAGGACCTGACCTACCACTTCTTTCACCCTCACATGTAATACCCAGGGCTGCACACCTGAAATATGGAAGATCCCACAGATGACAAGACTCTTGTCTTCCTCCTAGTTGTATAGTGCCCTAGCCAGGGTCTTCTCCTCAGTGGCCTCAGGGGTGACCTATCCCTTGACTTGTGGTGCAGGTCATATCTGCAGACCTTGTGGTAGTACGTTTCTCTCCACTTTCTTGTCCTTGAGAGTTTAAGCTAGGCAAATTGTATTTGGTTGTTAATTTCTAATCTTTCCCATTCTCTTTCCGTCACATATGTATATCCGTGAATTTTCCAAAGTCCAGAGGTGAGCATGGACAGAAAGAAAGAGACTCTGAGGGTAAGTATCTGCTGTCCTTTCAGTTACGTCCCAAGTCACTATTATCTTAATCTAAGTTGTTTGTTTCTTTTCTCCTCCCTGTAGGTATGAGTCAGTGAATAGTCCATACATGGCTAAAGATGAGGGCTGATCTGAGGCAAGTGCTGTTTGTGTCTTGAATCAATCATCTTGTTGCAGGAGCTGAGAGGTTCTGAAGACTGGGACGCATGAAGCACAAGCCAGGCATTCCACAGAAGGGCTGGTATGTATCTTGTGAGGGTTGGCCCTTATATTGGCTGACTACTCCATAGAAGGCAGCTAATCACATGAGATGTCAGTATCCGACGTGAATTTGTGGCACTTTGTGTCTATGCGAGATCTGAATATCCTTGTAAGGCAGACCCAGCAGAGCCATAGGAATGTAATCTTGAGAGGCCCTCTCCCTGTAATGTTGTACCCTGTGAGGCTACTGCGCCCTGGCAGGAACGGACCCTCCTATCCCTCATCCTCTGTGAGAGTGGCATGTTTGTGAGCTAGAGATCAGCGAAGGGCCAATAATACGGGCAGAATTCAAACATATATGCAGGTCTATTTGACAAAGATCTCTCGAAATCTACATATAAATGAACCCACTAAATTGGCAGAAGAAAACGTTTTCTCTTTTTGTTGACACAGCAGCTATTTACATTCAGGTAGCTGATGAATATGACAATTATAAAGCCTGCTAAGCTAGTAATGTAAAAGCCAAGCCGGTCCGATGTTCTCCTCGAATAACACTACTTCATGCACACTCTTGTTTCTAACAAAATGCTGAGCATCACATTCAAATCACGTTCTATAACTCCTGGCTTAAGTAATACAGGCCATTCCTCCGCATGTTATAGATGTAGGACTACTTGTTCCAGAAAGGTGTGTGATGTGAGCTTGAAAATCAGGACTGGCTTATTTATTTAGACCTGACATGGCTCAACTTAAGATCTCTTCAAACTAAGCTTTAGGATGTTATTCTTTCAGACGTGAAAAAATATTCAAAACAGCAGGTATAGTAGCCACTTGCTTGTAGTCATTGCTTGTTACATGCAAGTGCCCTGGCACAATGGTGTATGGTGAGCCTCATAATAGTAAATCTAAATATAAAGATGTTAAAAGCCCCTTCCACATATTCCCAATTATACCCTCAAACCTGGATGTGAGTTGGGACTCTTCAGTTCTTGCAGGGTTTTATTTGCGTATGTACTTAGTAGCAGGGACTTTCTTCCAGTGCCTTCCTTTAGTGCTAAGTGTTGCATGTGTGAAAAAGCTCCTATCATGGATGTACGGCTCTTCTGTGCACTTGTACAATGTAAAAGGCACATTGAGCATCCTGCAAGCGGAGAAGGGAATGCTGCAGCAAGTTGTCTCTTCAATCCTGTGCCCAGTCCCAATTTCCATCCAGGGAAGACTCTGGGACTAATGGGACTCTTTGGGCTTATTTCCCTCCAATATTGTCTACTGTTCCTGTGAGATAGTTTCTGTACCTTTTTCAGTGCTTTACTTCATCTACACACTGATTGATCCTGAGCAGCTGCCTCCTCTACATTACCCTTCTTTACTGCATTTAAAAGTGCATGTTGGGCCCAGGTGAAAAGAAGGAAGGCATTACCCCTCAGGACACAGCCTTCCTATGCCGCTGAGTGCGCATTACCATTTTAGCTATTTTTTGTTTATGTTCGCTTGATTTTCCTAGCCTAGTTGCGTTTTAATACACGTTTTGTTCTGCTTTGTTTTCTTAACTAAGAATACACTTGTGGTGTGGGTGTTTCTTCTTTGCACATTACTGTAGGGTTCCCGCGGCCATCCCTCTGTCACATTACCTCGATGTCCGGGACGTTTGAAATCTGCAGTGCAAACATGACTAGTTAACTTCAATGACACAATACGACAATGTTCTTCTTCTTACTACAGTGCTTCAATGCTTCTGGTATTCTCTTGAAGACAGAGGAAAACATTTCTTCTAAACACATTCACACAAAGAAGCAAGAACAGTTGGATTCATTTAATCATAGACATTATGGCAAATGCTTTATTGCGACTAGCAACTTGGAGAATTGTGGATTGAAACCTCTGAAGTGTTGTTCCGCGTGTTACGCTCTTGTCACTTGTCCCTCCCAACTCCGAGGACTGCTTTGTTATACGTACATTTTTCTGTCTGTCACCTGAAAGGCAGGCAGGAAATGCATTACATGTGGGCCAAGCGCAGCAGCAATTTCTTGTACGAGAGCAGCCTGACCTGTAGATTTTTATTATAAAACGTGGGTGATATAAAAAAGCTTAATCACAGGCCATACGCGTTTCAGTTTTTCAACGCTGTGCTCAGTTTGTACACTGGTAATTGAGATGTGCCCTGCTCTGCTTTCGAATTAGTTCTGCAGTAAACTGTTCTCTATTCTTCGTTTCCTATCAGCAAGGCAACATTCCTCTCGCAGATACATCACCTCTTATTTTTTGCCAACAGTCTAATAGAAGTTTCTTTTTGTTAGAGTTACTTGCATTTAGGAATTACACAAGGTACCTGTTAGTGGGGGCTGCTCCGGATCACCGGGCAGCCCCAAACACAGGTCGGGATCACCCGACGTATACTCAAGGTGGCGATCACGCCGCGGGAAGGCAGTGGGGATCACCCCACTGCGCTCCAGGTCACTAGAGCCCACATTGGGCTGGGGCACCCAGCACACGACGGCCCCTGCTCTGGGGGCACCCAGGCCGGGTTCGTCCCCAATTGTCATGAACACATGGCCCGTAGATGGTGGAGTTCGGCGTTGCCCAGCAGGGGCTCCGGCCTCGTGGTGGGCCCGGGTTGCGCCAGGCAGGCGCAAGAAAGATCCACACCGGAGCCAGAGTATGGTGTGACTGCCGAGCTGGAAGCGGCTCGGTACCTTTATTATGTTGGTCACGTGGCTACAACAAAACAAAACTTATGCCACTACACACTACTGCTCCTATAACCACTCTACTAATTGTTCACCACTTTATTAAGCTGGGTGAGTGGTTTTACTATTACACAACACTAACACCACACAAAGACTGCCACATCTGTGGGTGTGCACGTCATCACATTGCGCACCCACTGGGCCATTCTCAGCGAGTCCGTTTCCGCAGTTGTGTATCTGAAAACAGTCTGTGTCCTCACCACCATTCAACAGAGACCAAAAAGGCCAGCAAAGCTGCACTCGGGGAGGCCCGGGGGCCACATCAGCCACGTCCATAGTCTGGGGGCGCCGATGGTGAGATGCTGGCACGTTGGTGGCAGGCCCCTCTTTCCACTTCCTTTCCTTGGTGGGAAGGTGTCAGGACAACATCGGTGGCAGGATGATGGGTTGCTCCCCTGAGGGACGCCACTGCCCGGCTCTGGGTGGTGATACCTTATCTGGGCCTGGCAGCCCGGGGCAGTCTGCACCCCTCCTCAGCATGGCCCCCTTGGCTGGTCTTGAGTTGAGGGCGCACGAGCACTCCCTTGGGGAGCCGCTACCGTGTGGCTGGTTGATAACTGCAGCCTCTTCCAAATGGGATGCACGGCCCTCTCTGCATGTTGGGCATGGGGACCTTCCATGCTCGTCCCTCTTGGTGGGCTTAGCGGGGGGTTGCCCTTCTCACCCTGCACCCCCCTTAGTTGATCACTGGGGCACAGGCCGGTGCTCCATGGGCCACACAGGGTGCAGGCCCTCACAGCTGCCCCTTTCTGCCATGGGGAGACAGGATACGCTGGCGTTCCAGGGTTCTTCACCCCCGCTCTCCTTGCCTTGGGGCTGGGACACTCCAGGCCCCGTTGAGGGATGTTGGTGGGCTGGGGGAAGTGGCCCATGTGGCTGGAAAGAAAGCAACCAGTGTTGTTGCTTCCCGTGGGCCGCAGGCCTCACTGTCTTTTTTTTTGTTTTTGTTTTTTTACCGCCCCAGGCCCGGATGTCTGAGGCCACACCCCTTCCTTGTTCTTATTGGGGCCCACCGCAGGGCTCTGCTGTCCTCCGCTTCCGCGCCCAGCTGGCTTTGGGCCCATCTCATCTTTCCTCCTTGCGAGCCCTGTTGGATTTGGGCCCGCCACCTACTTCTTGTTTTCTTCTCGGCACCCCTCGCCCCGTCCTATGGGTGGGGGAGGGGCAGCGCCGCCTCTCCATGCAGCGGATGCCGCATATATGGCTGTGGGGAGGGCCGCTCCCCCTTTGTTGCCGCTCGCAGGGGGGGGCAGCGCCCTATTCTTTTATTCGCTCCACTCTGGTGATCCCTCTGTTCTTGCGGGCCCAGTTGGGGGTGGGCCCGCCTCGTATTGGGGATGGGGCAAAAGGCTTCTGCCTGCCCCATCCACGGCAACCACCGCCTGGCAGCCGCTCTGGTGGGGGAGGGGCCGCTCTGTTGCTGAGGCAGCCTCTATGGTGGGGGAAGGGCAGCTCCTCCACGCTGCAGGGCAGCCGCCTGCATGTTCCCTTTCCCCCAGCGCCAAAAGGGCCAGTGCTCCACACTCCCTGGGGGCCGCCTCAGCTGTTTGGCGGCCCCAGCACATCCCCAGTGCGGCGGCCGGCGCCGCTCGATGTTCGAGGATGCCTCAGCTGTTCGGCGGCCCCCATTCACAGTTTTTCATCATTGCCCGCTCCTCAGAGCGGGCTCTGGCGCTGCGGGCTCCGGCGCTGCGGCCTGACCCGCATGGAGTGCGGCCGAGGCCTCCACCATTTTGGGGCAACAGGCGACCCTGAACCACCCCTCCAGCAGCCGACGCCGCGTCCACACCACGGGCACCAGGCGGGCCGTGCCCTTCAGCGGCACGGGCCCTGGACAGCCCTCAGAGTGGCCGACGCGCCACATGCATAGGGCTCCATCCCTCGTCGCCATTGTTAGGGGGGGTGCCGGCCTCGTGGTGGGCCCGGTCCTTGGGCCTACACCAAGCAGTGTTGCGCCAGGCAGGCGCACGAAAGAACCACACCGGAGCCAGAGTTTGGTATGACTGCCGAGCCGGAAGCGGCTCAGTACCTTTATTATGTTGGTCACGTGGCTACAGCCACGTGACCCATGACAACATCCTGGGAGCTACCATTCTCCCAGGAGGGGCAGTATGCAACAGTACCCACATGATATTCTACTTCTTATTACAAGACAAATACAAGATTTGTTTTCCCAATAATATAATAGATGAATTAACAGTTCACCTTCATGACTCTGATGAATGTGAACATAACCTAAAACATTCTTGATTTATGGAAATGGCATATTTCATTGTTTTGAATAACATATGATCATTGTGTATGCATGTGTTAATACAGTGCTCTTGTTTCCATCAAGAGAACATAGATTGTTGCAATAAACATTTAACACAAAGCTTTCAATTAAGATCCATAGGGGTGTCTCTTAAATATCAGGAAGGAGATCATGGTTGTCTGTGCAAGACATTGGCAGCTATTTCCTTGTTTGAATGCTGTATTTGCCTGTTGTGATGCAATGGCCGAGGATATTTGTTATCCACTGCAAATGTGTCGCTGCAGAGCAATACCAATTGTCATTACTATGTGTGTGTTTTTTTTTCCTTTTTGGGTTGCTGGGGGAACCTGGTATACTTTATGTTATATATATGGTCAATGTACGCCCAATCTGAGGCCCCTGCAATTCTGAAGCAAAAAGAACAATGCAGGGGGCGAAACAGTGATGTGGGGGGGAGGGGTCATGCAAAACATACAGATATGTGTGGGCCACGGGGGCATACCACCTCGCAGTTCCAAGTGATATCGACAACTTAAGGTTCACTATTGTTGTCTATCAGGTGTCACTCGAAACCCCTGTTGTTCATAGTTACCCAGTTGCTCAGGTGCTTTTACTGGTAGATGGTATGTGAATGAAAAGACAAAAACTCTTGCTTTTTAAGCCAATGATCGACCCGTCACTACAACTGCTGAGGGAAGATTCACAGAGTTAACCCTTGCAGAAATATTAGAATTCGGGGAGCGGGTTCACCCTCTGCTCTCCACCACTCATTTTAGTTTGATTTTATTTCATTGTAGCCAGCGCCCTGCCGAGGTGTTGCCGGCTCCCAGTTCCATTTGTTTTCCTTTAGCTCCTTCAACATCGCAAATGTTTCTGGACTCGCCTGTTATCTTTAAACTTTTATTTTAGCAACAATCCAAGATCGCCCTTAAGGCACACACAGCTTCTCTTCTCTCATAGTCTCAGCCAGCAGTCAAGTCCTAAAAATTTAGGTGGGGGGACTCATCAACAAACGCAATGGGATGTGACGTCGCCAGAAATGTGCATATAAAGGAGAAATATTCACATTTCATTTAATTGGCTTTGCATAACCACCCAAATCGAACAGGACGAATGGCATAAAATAAACAGAAACACAAAACCAAGAGAGGATATTTTCATCTAATTGTTTTTTTGAAAAGGTTAAAAGGTGTCCGTGTTTTAAACTCCAAGAACCAATACAAATGTTTTCCCTGGCACTTGCAGTACCGAAATGGGATATTTCCCCTTTAGTTTTTTGTTATTTTTTATCAGGTAATGTAGTGCAAGTGTCCGGGCTACAAACCTGATGACTGCGGTTTGATCCCTGAGGGCGGTTTTAATTCATAAATTCAAAGAGGGCAATCAATATTTCTCTTTTAGCTAGCCTCTGAATAAAGTGGGTGGACTCCGCCCACCCGCGTGTACCCTCGACTTGAGCCCTGGCCTCAGCTTCACACCAAATGCAGACATCGCCATGTTCCCCCTTGCTTGGATTATACACTCCTAAAGGGTAAACATCACGGGCAGCGCCGATCTATGTCTTGAGGGGGCTAAGACTCTCTCACTTTGAGGCAGCAGAACTCACTCTGCTGCGACACCCAACCTGGCTCAGAGAGCAATAACCTGTCAAATTTCTCAACTCCAAGAGAATATTATTTACTTTTACACTTGAAAAGTAAGCAAATCGGGGGTGAGAAAGGGTAACGTGACTGCTGCAGCAGAAACCGTACGGAGGCAGAGGACAAAAGCCTACCTAGGCAATATCAATAAAACCCCTGATGTTGAAGCTAAAGGCCTAACTGCTGGAATCAGACTTTAGGCGGCCCACCCCGCCATTAACTAGCATTAACAAAATACCTTTGAGTTGCAGAGGCGCAGACATGGCAGGACCTTAGCGGTCCAGAGGAAAAAGGTAAGAACATAAAAGGGTTTTCTTTGTGTCTATGTAAGGTTCTATACATGTATGGGAATGTGCATGTGACAGAAGGTATAAGTGCGTATGTGTGTATGCGAGGGGGTGTCTGCAAGTGCATGCAAATGAATGAATGCAGTGTGAATAGTGTACATGGGTTTAAGTGCATGTGTGAATGAGAGTGCAGTGTAAATGTTCTGGGTGGTCGTGTGGATGACACACACACATATACACAAATTCATACACATTCATCTACCAGTCACACACCCATACATGTTGTCTATCTGTTTGTTCATTTATTTATTCATATAGAGGACGATTCTCTTTTGAACACAAAAGAACTTACAATAGATAAGAAATCAGATTTGACGGGAAGCAGTGAACTTCTTACAATGGGGTGAGTTTGAGGGACATTCTGACCAGATTGTGGCGGGGAGTAAATGGAGCAGTCGGGGACAATACATAAGTGGTCATACATAGATTAAGGACAATCAACGTTGGACAATTTTAAGTGCAGGTAGGCAGTACGGCCAGCTGAGCTCGGGACGGGACCATGATGGGCCAAGTGCTAGAATGGAGGCAGAGGAAGTGAGAGACAGAGGCAGGTTAGAGGCGAGGGAAAAATGTTAGCTAGCAGACAGTAGAGAGATAGGTTAAGAGGGTAAATCAGAGGCAAGGAGACAGGTTTTTAGTATGGTTTTGAACAAATCTGGGTCGACTGTTTCTCGGATGTCCGTGTAAGAGAATTCCATGCAAGTGGAGCAAGAACAGCGAAAAAGCAGAAGCGAGAACAAGCACAGGGAGGACGAGAAGCCACAGGGGTAGTCAAGGAGGTAGAGCAGAGATTACGAGAAGGCTTATAGAGTTGGATAGAGGAGAATAAATACAGTGGTGCCTTAACGTGGATAGATTTCAGAACCAGGAGAAGAAATTTAAATCTGGCCCTGTTTTGCATCATCAGCTATCCAGCCTGGTGATGGTACGAGGACATAGGTGTGAAATGAGGGAGTTCAAAGACAGTCCTGGTAACAAAATTCATCATCTTTTGTCGAGAGGACAGAAACCATAGTTGGGGAGACCAAAGAGGATGCTGGCACAGTAGTCCAGTTTAGAGATGACAAGATTGGTTAAGAGAGGCTTGGCAGTGTTGAAAGGAAGGAGGTGCCTGATTTTCCTAATATTTAGGATGTTGATGTGTGCTGCTGTTCCAGTTTTAGAGATGAAATTAGAGAAGGTGTGAGAAGAATCATTAATGACCAACGGTTTCTAGCTGAAGAAGAGGAGAGGGTCGGGTGGGAACTGGATAGGCACAGGAAGAGATATGAGAGAGGTTTTGGCAGGGAAGAATAGTATCTCTGTTTTGGTGGAGTTTAACATCAGAGAGTACAAAGCCATCCAATATTTAATGGCAGAGACAGTTGGAAATTTTGATAGAAAGGTCCGAGTAGAGTTCAGTAACAAAGAAGAACCCAAAGGAGGAGATTAGTGCCCCAAGAGCAGAATGCCACGTACAACCAAATTCACCTCTGGATGTTGCTTAGTGGCCCAGCCCTGAACAACTCTAAAGCAAAGATCATAATCCTGGGCACTGGCCCTAAGTTGTGCCATCTTGATCAAGCCTACTCCTCCTTCTAAATTGCAGAATGTCTTCTCCCTACCCTCAAGAAAGTGAAAGCCTTGGGTGTTACCACTGATCAAGAGCTCTCAATGAGTGCCCCAATTAGCTGCCTAGTGTCAAACACAACGTATTACATCAAACTACTGGCACAAGTCAGACCGTACCTTGATGTGGCCAGCTGTGCTACTATAGCCAGGGCTATCATCGGGAGCCGCCTGGACTATTGTGCCAGTACCTTACTGGGCATTGGTAACTGGGAACTAAATCATCTGCAAGTTGTTCAGAGCAATGCAGTGAGCATTGTAATGGGTCTGCGTAAAACTGATCATGTGTCAACACCGTGGAGAGCATTACATTGGCTCCCTGTAGCAAAAGAGAGTCCTGTTTTGCACACTTTGCATCTCACACTCCTGCGTGTATGGCAGGAGTCCATCCAACCTAGTAGCTCAGCTTAAATGGCTACCGGATAGATGCAGCCTTAGATCCAACAACCCTGGTCTACTCCATAAACCCAAGGCAAAACTGACATTGTTAAAAAGTGGATGTTTTCCATTTTCAGCCCCACACCTTTGGAATATGCTTCCCCTCGACCTGAGATTATGCCCTAGTCTGTCCAGTATGAATCTTAAACTAAACACTTCCTTTTTTAATTAAATTGACAGCTGCCCTGCCTTACCTCCCACTGGTTCCCCCCACTGATTCATTACTTTTCATGTTTTGTGTTGTATGTTATTCCTAGCACTCCCATGCCTAAAAGCCTTTGTTCTAGCACTTTAGAAATAAAATAAATACATAAATAAATGTATATAGCACATTCACCAAAGAACTGTACAGAGAACATATTTGTTATACCGAAAAAGTAATCACATAGCCCGAATGGTACGAATAGTTTGTTGGCCAGAAGCAACAACTTCGCAAACTAAGAAACCTGAATGTAACCATAGGGAGTCCTTAACCATAGGGAGTCCATTTTGTAAGTGCCGGCCATTTTCTTTTTTGTAATGCTTTGTAAATATATTCTATGCTTTAGATCCACACACGGTGCAAGGCCACAGCTTGAACTCTGAAATACTAACGTAGGCAGGAATGTAGAGCCGTGCAGAAATACATTGTTTTCCCTCTGATTGAGGCCTTGAAGCTGTGCAGATGCTGTGCCTATTCAGTAGACTAGGTGCTGGTTTGTCTTGCAAGAGCTGTTGTAAAAGGCAGTTATATGCAGCTAGCAGTGCTCCTTCACGAAGGATGGTATTTTCTGCCTCAGAACTGTCTGACCCTTAGCTCACGAGCCGCAGCGAACCGATAACGTTGTATGGAATGTCTCTCTGCTAAGAACAAGATATCTTTCCTGTGCCAGTGCTTCATGTTCCTCATAACAGAAAAGTGTCTCTGCAGCCTTTGCTAGAATAACTAATGTTTAGACTAAATGAAGACGGTCATAACTGTCAAATACCGAACCCTAGCCTGTATGACATGTATAAGCGTGGGACGAATAGCATTAGCAAATGTTGATGTATGATGTATATATATGACTGCTTGAGCACTGTTCACTCTCTCTCGCATCTCACAGTGTCTGGGAACACATGTCGTGAGGCGTTGAGACCCAGTCGGCCGACTGAGATACTTTGCAATAAAACTAGACTTGTTTGGAAATCGAACCTCACGATTGATGTGTGAATGGGTATATGGTTACTGTGCCTATTTCCATGAATGGACTAGCAAAGATGGCGCCCGATTAGGGACCCTCCCTGTGATGCTCCAGCACAAATGTTGAAGCCAAGGACGAGTCGAGGATGAAGCTGTCGGACCGGGATCGGAAGGTGTTCGGGCACTCCTGCAGAAGTGATTAGAGACTCCTCCGCAGATCTGTACACAGCCGATCCCTGATTGACGAGCCACGGCCAGAGAGCATCAAGACGAGGGTCCAGGAAGCGAGGCAAATTGTGCCAGACACGTGGTCGTGACGATTCTTGGTTGCGCCTGTATACGGGCGAATTACACCGTGAGACAAATTGATTGATCAGGTGAGTCATGCCCCGATTCCTAAATATCCTGATATTGGTTGAGAGTTGCACTTGCAAGTACAAACGCCCAGGGTAAGGAAGGGGTAAGCATTAACCATGCCTGGGAAATTGTCTTCCTGTTTAGTGAGATTTTTTCACTGCGGTAGACAATCCTTGGAAACTGGCTAGGCTGCGCCTCCCGAGGGGTCGCCGGCACATGATATGTACATTAAGTACGGAATAGGAGCAATATTGTTCAATGCGGTTTGGCATAGGCAGACCAGACGTGTATCAGACCTTCAGTGGCCGACTAATGGGAGCTTTGAACTAGCACGTATAGAACATTTAGAATCAGTTTTGTTACGAAAAATGGCCAGACCTGCAGCATTTGATGTTGTAAGAGACTGGAGGAAGGAAGCAAATCTACGCTTGAAAAGTAGAGAAAAACACGCACGTAGACATAAATCAAATACAGAGAAAGCACTAGAGCATGATCAGTAGAAGCAGAAAGAAGCCATTAGGAGTATGGATAGGGCCTTCCAATTAGACATACAGAAAATATATCCTTCACAAGATCTGCATACATCAGACGAACTGATAAATCAGATACTAAATGAGCGAAAAAATGAACATTCAAGCACTGATCCAGTTGCACCACCTCCTTATGTACCTCCTCCGGTTGCTATTCCCGCAATTCCATCCGCACCTGCAGTAACCGTCCCATCTACACCCATGAAATCATTTCCTCCACCTCCTTCAGAACATGAGTTATACGCTTTAGTTGGCAGTTCTGCATCAATGGGACCTGAAAGAGGAAGTGTTAGGCTGACTTGTAATACGATTAGCAAGGGACGGAAAGATGAACTGAAACAATGGGCTGAGACGTATATTGATGATGAAGATGAAGTGGCTGTGCAAAGTTCTATGTCTGATTATTGAGGCCTTGGAGAACAGGAGGTATTGTTAGAATGTATGGGAGATTATCTTGTTAGAATATGGAGTGATTTGACTAATAGAGTGGTACCGCAAGAGTTGCATGATTTGATTGTCCTTTCCAATTTGCGAGATAATGCGGCAAAAATACGATAACATGTAGGGTGAATATTTGTGTTTAAGCGAGAACTTGATCGATTGCATAAAGAGATAATGAATAAAGGTGAACCGTATATGTCATATGTCCAGAAACAGTTTCTTCCGCCGTTGAAACCTGTTAGTGAAGAGATGCAAATTTGTACGTGAGATGCGCTTAGATGGATTGCAGATGCCGCCATTTCCCCGATTGAAGTGCATGATACGTTTAGTCAGTATACACCCGAAATGCAGAGAAAGGTGTTACAGGTTGTGGTGGAGTACTTGCAGGATTAATGTATGAAGAAAAGGGTGTGTTGTCCTGCTGATTTAATGATGATTTATAAAAGAGCATGTTCACCTGACACTGGAACAGCTGCTTTTGCACTTGATTTGGCTTTGTTGCTTAATAGACGAACAGATGTAGAATCCCCTACTTTGCAATTACCCATGAGAGAGGTGCCTCCCACATTTGTCCCGAAAGTAGAGGTTGCTGCCGATGGAGCGACTCCAGCGCGAACGATAGAAGCCCATTATATCGCACAGTTTGTACATGTTCCCTTTTCTAGGCCAGAAGTGAACACTATAAAGCAGACAGTCCCTGACATTAGGAAAAATCTGGCAAGGTTCTATAAGGAAATTGAATCCATTTTAAATTCATCTGTTTTTACACTGAGTGACATTACCCTGTTTTTACCCTGTGATTCCTCCTGCGGACATATGGAAGCAGATTAGAAGTATAAATGATGTGCCGATGCTAGGCGATACATGGGAAACTTTGATTAGAGTTGATAGTAAGCGAAAGGCTGGGGAGAACCCTCCGCAAGTAATTTTAACATTGCCTTTGCGGATAGTAGAGAACTTGAAAACTTTAGTCCCTGAGAAGAGAATAGTTTGGGATAAATGGACTGCTTGCTTACGAGGCAAATCGGAGGGAGCAACCGATTATTTTAACCGGTTTGAAAATGTATTTGCAGAATTTTGTGGTCAAGATCCAAGTACCAAACCTGGGAAGAGATTATTTGTTGATAAGTTTGTGTGAGGATTGTTACCGAAAATCTAGACATTAATAATGACATCTGAAAGTGCATGGCAAGCAAAATCACAAAGCAAGTATTACATATGGCCCAATATTATGAGAATCAAGTAAATTCAGAAAAGCATAAGGAAATAAGGGAGAAAGGAGATTTGAAAACCAGAGTGTTACTGCAACAGGTAGCAAACAATAATAGAGGTGGCGGGAACGCACCGTTTAGAGTCCAATTTGCATTATCATCTAACCTGCAAGGGGTCCAATAGGTATAAATCAATATGCTTATTGGAGACAAGAAGGCCATTGGTGAGCACAGTGCCCGCATTTACAGAATAGAAATGAGACTATTTCGAGAAGACCGTTTAGAGGTCATCCGGGAATAGCAGGTCAGAATAGAAATCAGATGAAGCCAAAATTTCAGGATAATCAGGTTAGTCAAAATAAACAACGGAACACCATGAATGGTGGAAATGTTTTTGATAATCCCTCCAATGCATAATACTCTGGAGACTTTACATCTGATGATGTACTGTTCCACTAGGACAGCCCGAAACAGGGGTTGGAAGCAGTGCCTATTCCCATTGACCAGAAAGAGCCCTACATAGAAATGAAGGTTGGGAAATGGGAACACATTTTTTTAGTGGACACAGGTGCACAAAAATGTTTGATCGACCATCAGCGGGTTCCAAATATACCACTGTCAGGGCATAACATGTGTCAGTAGGGTTTCGCAGGTACACCAGTAATTAGTCCAGTTTCACAACCAGTGCCAATCACACAAGGTCTATTTACTGAATCTTGCCCATTTCTTTTAACAACAAATTGCGGCAAAAATTTGTTGGGATTGAATCTATTGAAGAATTTGAATGCGGTAATTTATTGTTCTCCTGATGGAGTGTACTTGATGATTTCGTCCCGTATCGCAATTTGTATCCATGCCATTGCCGACTGAATTGTGTGAAGTGCCGGCTTGCATATGGGCAGTGAACGATAATGATGTTGGATTTTTGAAAGTAGAACCAGTAAAAATTGTTTTGAAGGAAGGAATTACATTACTGCGTATTCCGCAATACACAATTTTGAGTGAGGGTGAAAGAGCATTGAAATATATTGTGTCAGATTTAATTGCTGGACTTGAAGAACGCGTTTTTCAGTATTCCTGTACATCCAGACGGTAGATATTTGTTTGCTTTTACATTAGGAGGGCGCTCATTTACATTCACACGTATTCCACAAGGCTACACTGAAAGTCCAAGTATTTACAGTAGATCATTGAAGGAACAACTAGACATGCTTGAATTACTGTTAGGGTGTATATTGTTACAGTACATTGATGATCTTCTTATAGCAGCAGACTCAGAAGACATTTGTAAAGAAAGCACTGTCGCTTTGTTGACACATTTGGCAGCACACGGTCACAAGGCATCATTGAAGAAATTCCAGTATTGTCGACAGGAGGTGGCTTATTTGGGCTACCTCCTATCGAAGGAGGGAAGAAGATTGACACTAGAACGCATAGAAAGCATCTCTGATATGCCTATTCCAAACACGCAGAAGGAAGTCAGGGCTTGAATTGGCATGGCTTCATATTGTAGGCAGTGGATTGCTAATTTTTCAATGATTGTGAAACCCATAGTGGCATTGAAAAGGAAGGATGTTACCTTACCTTTGCCATGGAACATGGAGTGTCAAGAAGCTTTTGACCTGCTCAGAGCTGCATTATGTTCAGCTCCAGTTTTGGGCACGGCAAATTATGAGAAGTGTTTTATGTTATTTGTGCATGGAAAGGATGGATGTGCTTTAGCTGTCTTGACTCAGGAACACGGGGGCAGAAATAGACCATGTGGTTATTTCTCTTCCACGTTGGATCCTGTTATATGTGCTTTGCCACATTGCTTGCAAGTTGTTGCCTCAGCTGCAGTGTCAGTAAAACAAACCGAGGGGATGGTTTTAGGTCACTCTTTAACCATGATGGTACCCCATTCAGTAGACGTTCTTCTAAATAGAACGCAAACGCAACATTTCACACCCGTCCGACTAACAAGGTATGAAATTATCCTATTTGCACTGCATATTCAAATTAAGAGATGTTGCACTTTAAATCTGTCCGAGTTACTGCCCCCTCCCGGTGAAAAAGGGAGTGAGAAACAATTAGCGCATAATTGCTTAATTATTACTGAGCAAGAGACAAAAGGAATGATTGATTTAACTGATACTCCCCTGAAAGAGCCAGATGGAGAACTGTTTCATGACGGCTCTTGTTTTAAATTACCGAATGGCACATCAACTGCTGCTTATGCCATTGCTACACTGAAGACTATTATAGAGAGCAAACAAATCCCATATAACTCAGCACAAGCTGCAGAAATAATAGCGCTAGCCATAGCATGTGAAATTTCTGCAAACCTTAGTGTAAACATATACACTGACAGCTAGTATGCTTTTGGGGTGGTCCACAATTTTGGCCGATTATGGGCTGAAAGGGGCTTCCTGACGTCACATGAAACTAAGATTCAACATGGCACTTTAATAGTAAGACTGTTGTCGGCACTTGCGCTTCCCAAGTGGTTAGCAATAATGAAATGAGATGCTCATAAGAAAATAACGTGTAATGTAGGAACGGGAAACCATTTGCAGACCAAATCTCGAAACAAACTGCCATTGATTTGCACACAGAAATGTATGTCGAAACAGCAGAAAAAGTGTCCTGCATGATAGAGGATGGAATTGAGACAGTTAAGGAGATACAAGCAGAAGCCACTCCAGATGAAATAAAACAATGGTCCGAGGGTTCAGCAGAATAAGATCCCGAGGGTTGTTGGGTGGACAAAGAAAATAATAGATGGATGTTGCCAAATGCATATGTTATGGCAATGGTTACCATGGCCCATAGTCCAACACATATATGTGCGAAAAAGATGTCCCAGCATCTTGATTCTGTATGGTACAATACCAACATTAAGAAAACTGCTGAGAGATTGGTCACAATTGCATGACTGGTTTACAACATAACATTGGGAAGGGAACAGTGATACCAGTAGGAAGTTTTGGTTCCCCCTATATGCCCTTTGAGGTCATCCATTTTGACTTCATAGAAATGGAAAGATGCTAGAATTATAAATATGTCCTTGTAGTGGTCTGTGCATTTAGCCAATGGGTGGAGGCCTATCCCCTGAAAGATTGTTCAGCTATGTCAACAGCAAAATCCATGTTAAAAGAATACTTTCCCAGATTAGGGCTACTCCGTGTCATATGGTCAGACAATGGTCCGCATTTTATAGCGGATGTGATATTACAGATTTGTGCAGGCCTCTGAATCGATAAGCGATTCCATTCAGCTAGACACCCGATGAGTTGTTGGGTGTCCTGACCCATGTTTGGACTATTATGCTGTTCAAAACCCGTTTTTATTAATGTCAAAAATTGCCAAGATCATGGGCCTGGAACCACCAAACTAAAATCCAACTATGGTTGAGTGTTTTACTTTACTCTACTACAGATCCACATCAATGCCATGTCAAGCAAGGATCATATACTATCAAGTAAAATCATTTCTTTTGGAAATGTATTAATTCAAGACAGATCCCAAAAATAGGTGCAGTACCGGCATTGGACACAAGCCGGCGCTAGCGGTCTGAACTCTGACTGGGGACCTGTGTTGCAGAAGATAAACAGCATCCTGAGCTAGCTGGGACTTCAAAGGTGTGTTCCCAGGAGGCAGTCTGATTCAATTAAAACAGTTCAAAGGGCCTCTTTCCATGGGAAGCATTCACACCAGCCCTTACCAGCAACAGCCCAGGAGATCACATGGTCATGCTAACCAAATGCAGAGTGGCCCCCTGGTCTGCTGACCTCAGTCAACACAGTAGACTCTTTCAATTGAATAGGGTATGCAGATTTTAGGTGTTTACTGTCAACACACTGCTCTGGGAGAAGCCAGACATGTGATCTCTGACTCACCAAGCTTCTGGGGGCGGACCCAGACACTTTTTGTGAATTGAATTGAAGGCAAATATATGTTTTATAAAAACACTGATAACTAATTGTAACCAGATGACAGGAATGTACAATTTGTAGATCCTTAAAATGGGAAATGTACCTACAATTTGAGTCTAAACTCAATTCCGTACGATGTTCTGGGACCGAACCCCACAATTTATTCATGTTGCAGACACCTGGTTTAAGCTAGAGACATGGAAATTTACTGGAATATGTGTAGAAAGGCGGTGTACATTTGTGCCATTTTTGGTAAACGTCTGTTATTGGTAAACCAACTAAAAACAAAAATAAGTTGTCATTTTTGAATGCAAGCTCTTAGGAAGATCAGAGTTGAACAAGAATGTATCTTAAGTCATCTGCAATCTGTACATGTAATGTGAACCACTCATGTATCTGGGAAATGTGTTTAGTTATGAAAATGATTTTCTAAGGTAAAAGCAAAGGGGAGTGTTCTTTCTGTATGCCATAAAGATGACTCACTCTGACTCACTACTACCTTCTCAAATCAGGTCAAAGAGAAATCCTTGACCTATCAAATCGTGAGTGGGTTGGGCAAAGAAAGTTAGCATCCACACCCATTTTCAAAAGACATAAAAAGAGCCACTGGAAGCCAGACGGAGATTCACTTTCCACTTACTTGTGGGACGCTTTGCCGGGAGACTCCAGACTTCAAATCCATCAATCTCCAGAGACTACAGAACTTTCAACCAAGAAGGCCCACTGCAAGCAAAAGTATTCTCAGCAGGCCTCAAAATCATTTGCAAACTATTCAACAGCCGGGCGAGCTGTTTGAATTCTTTGCCAAGAACTTTTGCCAGAACCGGTAGCAGACCCAGAAAGCAGTGCTGTATCCAGAGAGACCAGAGATCCAGAGAGACCAGACCCAGACCAGATCGCTGAGAGCTGACCCAGATCGCTGTGCGCAGAACCAGTACCCAGTGGCGAGAGAACCGCAGCCAATCCTGACCCGTTCCGTGACGAAGTCGCATTCCTGTCCAAAATATAGTGTGAGCACTCAGCCAGAACTGTGCAAAGCCAATCTCTTAGTTTAAAATAATCTGATTCAAATTATTTTAACCTATTGAGAACTGCATCATAGAAATTGTGTCCCTCCTGTTGATTCAAAGCTGCAAAACTGTCATCTGTCATTCTGAGCTTTACTTTTATTTTGAGAATCTACCTTCACGAAATTGTCTGTATCTCTTGAACCGTTTGTGCTAGAAGTGAGATTTACCTTTCATTTTAAAGCTAAGATTCTGGGATTTCCAACGAACCCAGATCTGACTTTCTATTTATTATACTTTTTCTGTAATCGCCCTCGACGCACTCGGAAAAAGTGCCACGATTTGCGATTTGGCTCAAATGTCTTCACATGTCAAAATAGCAGCTTCTTGCTTTCCTTTGCTGAAATTCGTTTGCAACCTGACAATCATTCATAGAGCATTGCTAAAGTGATCCTGGACTAATTTAAAGTAGCTCTCACTCACCCTGAACCTCTAGAGGGAATTAAAAGCATTTTAAGCATATTTTCCCTTCTTTGCATACCACCTTTAAAGTACTTTGCCTGTGTTTAAAATCATCCCAGTTTCTCTAAGCTTGCTAGGGGGGAACTGAATTCATATTGTACTGTGATTGTATTCCTGAAGACTGTGTGTGTTACTTCCATCTCCTTACATTGCATAGGGGGGGAGTGAATTGTCAGAGAAAAAGTGATTCTATTATCTTTTGCTGAAATCATATCAAGTTTATCCCTGTGTTGCTTCTTTTCCACCTTGCATTTCCTTGTACCATATAAAGCATTCTCAGCTACCTTATCCTCTATACTACTCCTAAGTAATTAAACCAGTCTGCTAGTATAACATCATCCATTGTTGATCACTGTCATATGTCTAAGTGTGATATCAAACATTAATTTATTATAAAATTGTGATATATATCTATTGTTTAATTTTTCAAATAAACCTTTTCAATTTGCAAAACAAACCTACTTCTTGGCTCAGTGGGGTCAGGGGATTCTCAGAGAGGGTCGTGATACAAGGGTTCATCATCTGGATTATAACTTGTCATAAAAATATATAAATAAGGGCTTCCCTTGAGCAATCCCAGACAAGGCACTGACTTAGTGGGAATGCTTGATTGGAGTCATTAACAGAGTGCCGGGTTGGTAGAACGCCAAAACGGTATCTTGAAAAACAAACTGGCCAAGATATGCACCAAAGGCAATCTGAAATGGCCCGATGCATTACCACTAGCTTTACTGTACATGTGCATGTCTGTGCAGGCAAGGACTGGCCTCTCCCCATATGAAATAATCATGGGGAGACCAGCGAATGTCTGGAATGTGCCACGTCCAAAGAGATTGAAGGATGTTGAATACCGATTGCTCATTGACTATTGTAAACAGTTGACTAAAAACTTGCGTTTGTTTCATCAGCAGGTGCAGGAAGCTCTTCCTGTCAGATATGCAGGCCCAGGACATAGTCTGCAGCCAGGAGACTGGACCCTTGTAAAAAACTTTGAAAGAAAATCTTCGCTTGTACCACGCTGGAAGGGACCTTATCAGGTGTTACTGGTCACACAGACTGCAGTCCGAGTGAATGGTCGAAAGCATTGGATGCACGCAACACACACACAAAGAATCCTGTTTCCTTTGCCACATGACAAAGAGATCGATAGTCCTGACGTCGAAAGTAAGACAGCTATGATTGATTGCAAAGACATTGCCGAATTTCAGCCAAACGTCCTTCCTGAGCCCGAGAAGGGGCCTGGGGAGATTGCAACGAAAATTGAAACATCAGTGTTACCTCAACATTGTTCGACTGCTGCCTCATCATCATGAATTGCATCACCGATTGGCACTTTTTCTGCATCCGCTGCAAACACCGACAGTGCATTACTGATCGACCACACTGTACCTGGAGCTTTAAGGTACAATCTGCGTTCACGAAATCGGAAGTAATCAGCAGATTTTGTTTCGCCTTTGTTTCTAGCTCACGGCCAGAGCTGGGAACCAAGGCCTAGGCAAAGGGAGCGTATGACCTGTATCGGATGAGAGCTCAGACACGCGGTTTCCCAGTGCTACCATTGAAAGTGAAGCCCTTTGCAACCTAGCGTGAACAAGCGGGGGCAAAATGTACCAATACTATAAAATTGATATTGATACTTGCTCCTGCCTTTTTGGAGCTGTCGAGGTTAACATCAGCTTGCTGGCATCTTAAGCAGGCTGAACTGAACTTGTTTGAACTTTGCTGCCACCATGTGTTCTCGTGGATAACTTTTTCGATGGACGCTGAGAAACTTTACTTGAAATAAGCTTCATAGATCATGCCTGTATCCACTCCTGCTGCCGCCTGCACTGATGCTGCCGTTGATAGACATATAGACATTGACATTAAGTCTGCCTCAAGAAAGACTTGGTCTACAAAGACTAACCTGCTCCTGATTACCATACTTATCTGTATTGTATTTACATTGATCCCAATGTTTTGGTACTTGGAAACTATGCATCCCTTGAACACTCTATTGCCAACTGTCAATGCTCCCACTATAAGCACCCCAGCTCACGCGCTTTCTTACACTCTCTCGTCACGAGATGTGAAACACAGAAAAGGTTATGATAATAACACTTTATCACTGATAATGAATATGACTCATGCTATCTTGAATAGATCGAATTGCTGGGTTTGTTCACATTTACCCCAGCACGGGGAAAGTGGAATGGGTTGGTATATACATCCTCTACCGCTTAGTACTGCTTGTTATGCCTCATTAAGAGCTTTATTTTTTGGAAGATGGAATAATAGTGTCACTGGAAATTTTGACGGAACAAACATAAATGAATTTGAAAGATTGGTATTAGCACTGCTAGGTTGTTCCGTGTTCATAAATAGGAGCAAAATGAATACTGCATCGACCAGTCCCATAGAAAGATTCTCTAGTCCCTACCAGTCTCTAATTACTTTCAAAATGGCTGCGGTTGGAAACAAGGATGACATGCCTCCCTCCTATACTATTAATCCTAGTCCACATTCTGTTCCATTTTGCTTACAGAAAAAAGGTTCCCACTCAGTGGGAACATTTACTAGATGCATGAATACTGCTGTACTTGAGCAAGAAGAGAAACCATTATATATAGGAGGTTCTGTCTATTTTGTGTGTGGAGACCAAGCTTATCCATGGTTACCTAGAAGCTGGGAAGGTACCTGTAATTAGGGATACTTTTACCTGGTGTATTTCTTGACAAAATTTCTGAAATAGTAAAAATATCTAGATCTCGGCCACAACGAGATGATACTGCTGGGCAAATTTTTGGGGACATAGCAAAATCATTTATACCTTTTTGGGCACAGGCAATACACTCATGGAATATAAGAAAACTATCCAGGGTATTAGAGAAAACATTAAATGGAACGACTGACATACTTTGCAATATGACATTGGAACAAAAAGCAATCAGACTAGTTGCACTTCAGAATAGAATGGTGCTTGATATTATTTTGGCTGATTGTGGAGGTGTATGCAAATCAGTGGGATCAGTGTGCTGTGTATTGGTAAGTGACTCCTCCCCTACAATATTTAAAGCAATTAAGAAATTGCATGTCCTAAATTCTGAAATTCATATCCCCACAGGTGGCTGGAATGTAAATATAAGTTCATGGTTCTGGGAGCTGTTACGATCCTGGGGATGGAAAATAATTGCAATTTGTGTTATGATATTCGGTATCCTCATATTCTGCTGTTGTTGCATACAATGCTTGCCAGCTATTTGCTCCATAATTTTGAATGAATGTGTACAGACAATTAGTACAACGATTGTGAAGCCTCCTCCTCGTATGATAAATGATGGGCGAAACACGAAAATGAAATAATTAAGGACTTTATGGCAATCAATATTTCTGATGATGATGATAGCAACCTGGGTAGTTCAGAAAATTACACCTGGTCTGATGAGGACGCAATGTTTGGATGATAATGCTGTTTGCTTAAGGGCAAAAGGAGGGTTTGTTATACCGAAAAAGTAATCACATAGCCCGAATGGTACGATTAGTATGTTGGCCAGAAGCAAATCGCATCATGTGACAAACTTCACAAACTAAGAAACCTGAATGTAACCATAGGGAGTCCATTTTGTAAATGCCGACCATTTTCTTTCTTGTAATGCTTTGGAAATATATTCTAGGCTTTAGATCTACACACGGTGCAAGGCAACAGCTTGAACTCTGAAATACTAATGTAGGCAGGAATGTAGAGCCGTGCAGAAATACATTGTTTTCCCTCTCATTGAGGCCTTGAAGATGAGCAGAAGGTGTGCCTAACCAGTAGCGCAGGTGCCGGTTTGTCTTGCAAGTGCTGTTGTAAAAGGCGGTTAAACTTGAATTATATGCAGCTAGCGGTGCTCCTTCACAAAGGATAGTATTTTCTGCCTCAGAACTGTCTGACCCTTAGCTCACAAGCCTCAGAGAACAGATAACTTTGTATGGAATGCCTCTCTGCTAAGAACAAGATATCCTTCCTGTGCCAGTGCTTCATGTTCCTCATAACAGAAAAGTGTCTCTGCATCCTTTGCTAGAATAACTAATGTTGAGACTAAATGAAGATGTGTCATAACTGTCAATTACCAAACCCTAGCCTGTATGACATGTATAAGGGGGGATGAATAGCATTAGGAAATGTTGATGTATGATGTGTATATATATATATATATATATATATATATATATATATATATATATATATGACTGTTTGAGCGCTGTTCGCTCTCGATCGTATCTCACAGTGTCTGGGAAAATACGTCGTGAGGCATTGAGACCCAGTCGGCCGACTGAGATTCTTTGCAATAAAACCAGACTTGTTTGGAAATTGAACCTCACGACTGACGTGTCATTGGGTATATGGTTATTGTGCCTTATTTCCATGTACAGACTAGCATATTTACATCGAATTATCACTAAATTCAAATTGGTACTCATTTATCAGCCTCAGCAGGATGAAGGGCTGAGTTGACCTTGCTGGGATTTTATCCTGCGACCTGCAGATCACACTCATATCAGAACAGCGAGTGCTCAACCCACTGTGCTAGCTAACTGGCTAGCCAGCAAGGACATGGTCCCTTACTGTGGCATGGCTTTTATTTGTTGCTGCCATTAAGGCAATAGTTATAGTTTACTAGAGGAACAGTATTCTCTCTTTTCCTCTTAGAGAGGCAGCAAAGCACTGTTGGCCTAAGAACAGTGTTTCCAGCCAGGGACAGTTTTGTGCTTCCATCCAGGGATAGCACTAGTTTTAGTTTGCAGAGGATTACAACCAATAGATTTTTCCCTTATCTCTAGACACTCTCAGGGTAATTCATAGAATTCAGCGCACAAGTAGCGCACGCGGCTGGCGCACAGCGTGCGCGTGCGATAGTCTGCGCCAGCCGCGTGCGCCAAAACCGAATCCGGCGCACAGCGTATTCATGGATTTTAGGCTCCCAAACCAGCCGTGGCGCAGAGTATCGCAGCGACCCTGCAGCAGCGCCAGTAACGCCCCCAAGAACGCCCTCGCGCAAGGAAAAGCCATCAAAATCGCTAAATCATCGCAAAGGGCTGCGCCAACCCTGGACCAGTTTACAGGGCTGCCAAACAAGGAACGCAAAGCGGGTAACGTGCATATCAGGGGTACGCGTGAAGTTATACACGCGATTAGCCAGGGTACGTGTATTACAGGGGTATGCGGGAAGTTTAACATGCGATTAGCCAGGGTACGTGTATTACAGGGGTACGCGGGAAGTTCAACACGTGATTAGCCAGGGAACGTGTATTACAGGGGTACGCGTGAAGTAGAACACGCGATAGGCCAGGGAACGTGTATTACAGGGGTACGAGGGAATCATCACACGCGAACAGCCAGGGTGCGTGTATTACAGGGGTAGCGGGAAGTTCAACACGCGATTGGCCAGGGTACGTGTATTACAGGGGTACGCGTGAAGTAGAACACGCGATAGGCCAGGGAGCGTGTATTACAGGGGTACGCGGGAATTATCACACGCGAACAGCCAGGGTGCGTGTATTACAGGGGTAGCGGGAAGTTCAACACGCGATTGGCCAGGGAACGTGTATTACAGGGGTACGCGTGAAGTAGAACACGCGATAGGCCAGGGAACGTGTATCACAGGGGTACGCGGGAATTATCACACGCGAACAGCCAGGGTGCGTGTATTACAGGGGTAGCGGGAAGTTCAACACGCGATTGGCCAGGGTACGTGTATCACAGGGGTGCGTGGGAATTATCACACGCGAATAGGCTGGGTGGGCCCTCACAGGTGTACCCTGTACACCCTCCACGGCCCCTGCAGGCAGCCCACAAAACAGGGGACTACCCTGCACACCTGATCATGTCCCCCTGCACCCCCATCCACCAGGGGCACCCTCCACCAGGCCCCCACCCATGTCTCCCACCACCCCCACCCCCCAGCAGTGCAGGGGCACCTGCCATCAGGCCCCCACCCATGTCTCCCACCACCCCCACCCCCCATCCACCAGGGGCACCCTCCACCAGGCCCCCACCCATGTCTCCCACCACCCCCACCCACCAGCACTGTGGGGCACGTGGCCAGCAGGCAGTCAGGCAGCAGCAGATGGCAGGTGGGAGCGTGCTCAGGGCTCTGGGGGACTGTAATTCGGCCTCCTGGCCAGGAGCGTGGTCTTTCGTGTTTGGACGCGTGGACAGCCTGATAGGGAGTGATTTTGCACGTGAAAACCCCACACTCAGCGAATCGCGCGAAAACCCGTCACCAGCATATGTGCGTCTATAGTTACCTGCACGTGCAGTGTCAAAGCGTGTGATTGGTGAAAATGGATCTACACGCAGGAGTGACAAAGCGTGTGATTGGTGAAAATTGATCTACACGCAGGAGTGACAAAGCGTGTGATTGGTGAAAAGTGAGCTACATGCAGGAGTGTCAAAGCGTGTGATTGGTGAAAAAGGATCCACACGCAGAAGTGACAAAGCGTGTGATTGGTGAACATGGGCCAAGCACGTACACGCCGTAAGTGACGCTGTACGTGTGGGCCTGTATATAAGGTAGTGTTGAACACCATTTCCTTGTACGTGCTTTTCGTGGAGAGCGAGTGGGTGAATTCTGTACTTCTTGTCGTTTCACACGCGATATACTTCACGGCGTTTCCAGTTCGTACTCCCTGTTACCTCTGACAGCTTTTTCTCTTTTTCCTCTTGTACTGGTTTACCTGGGCCTGTTCCCTCAAACAGTGTCCCCTTCTACTGTTGTCCTGTCTCCTCAGACAGCGTACACATCTTCTTTTGGCGGGGGTGTTGCCAACCAAACGCGCTCATTTTTCACGCTCTTTTACCTGGCAGACGGTGAGTCACGCACGTATCTAACTTCTGTGCTTGCCCCGTGTGTAGCCTACCCCTTCAGAGGTCATTCTAGGCTGCGTGTGACACGCATACGTTCATTGTGTTACTGGATGCCACAGCGTAGTGCAGGGTTTTCCATCAGCACACGTGGTCTAGGAGGGGTATTGTGCACGTTCCTTAACTTTTCTGGGGTGCCTGTGCGTTGCGTGACCCGTCATCTTTCCCCAGGGGTGTCATATAGCCTTGCCACTGCACTAGGGTACGAATACCATCTGGTACCCAACCCCTTTGACACCCAATCGCCCAGGACAATTGTGCACACCGACTCCCATACGCACAATAACATCAGTGCCATGGTTGGGAGGCGTGCAAGCCGTAAGGGTGGCAAAGGTGGCCGAGCCACACGTGGTGGCCATGGAGGATCCACTAGGGGACGTGGTTGTGACTTGCAGGGTGCCCCTGTCCCCCCCAGTCTGGAGGACCAGTCAGGGACACCCATCCCCCCCCCCCCAGTTGAGGGTCATGTGGCTGATACCAACCCTGATCAGCCCTTGTTGGACCAGCCCATTGTGGCAGCAGACCTGTCCGAGGGTGATCCCATCGCTGACATCCAGGTCAGCAGGTCCACTGCACGTGCACCGGTGCACATTGGTGTCATCAGGGCACGCGCATCTATGCCAGATAGGTCATCTGCTGGCCCCCGTATCCAGGGTGTGGCTCCATCCACCCCACCTCTCATACACCCTGCCAAGACTGTGTCGGTCCTAGTTCATGCACCTCAGATCAGGCCTGACCCCATCCCACTACCCCCAATGCCTGCACCTACTCCCATGCTGAGTGTGCAATCCCACACACCCAGTACTGAGTCCATCACGGCTCCTGCCCCTAGTGTCCACAGCGGCGTAGGACACTCTGGATCCCCACCCCCTTCCAAGCGCAAGAGGAAGAGTGCACGTCCGGCACAGGCTGATTCCCCAGGCACGGCTGCACAGTCCGGCCCATCAAGGAAGCCAAGCTTCACAGACGCCGAACTGAATGCACTTGTTCAGTATGTGTCAGACCATGATAGGGAAATGGTCATCGTTGCAGGGTCCAAGACCACACATGCCAGACGCCAGGCACACTGGCAGACCATTGCTGACAGAATAAGTGCCCTTGGAGTAGTGAGGCGCACAGCTAGTGATTGCCAGAAGCGCTGGAATGACCTTAAGCGCAGGGCAAAGGATAAGCTGGCCTCAAGTCATGCCGCAACCTTGGTGACTGGAGGTGGGTCCCCAGCACAGGAAATAGAACTCACACCACACGAGTCCGTAGCTGGATCCTACGTCACCGAGGGACAACTCCAAGGTGTGGGAGATCTCCCTGATTACGAGGCATCATCCGGTGAGTGCACATGCATGTGTGTATTATCCATGTGCATGGTGTGTGTGTGAAGCATCCATGTTGGGTGCCTGTCAAGGGGGTGTGTGGCAGAGTAGATAGTGGCACCCATGTGCCTCATCCAGTATGTTCAGTGCAACACCATCTTCCCACAGCACTATCCCAACTGGCAACAGTGCACATATGGCCCTACACCATGGAAGTTGCCCTTGAATTGTCATTTTGTCACTACATTGTTGCTCATACTCCCCTGTCTATTCATCTGATGTCTTACATACCATTCCTATACTTTCCCCCAGCCAATCAAGTTTCATCTTCACATGCCTGACATGCAATGATACCACATGCTAATGCGTCCTCTGTATATAAATGCCAACCAACATGCTGTCATACTGTGGATGTTGCCTTGACATCCACCTCCTACCTGTGTGCTTTGGTACCGTCTGGTTTCGAGCCCCATTCCCTCACACTCCATGCTGCTCTTCATGGTCTATCTTCCCTGACTTCTACAGTTCAGACCATCGTGCCCTACTCACGACACCTGCTTGCTAACAGTCAAATGAGGGCACCCTGCCCTCCAATGCGACCCACCCTATTGCTGACAAGTGCATCTGAGCCTACTCAAAGCCAACTCTCACTGACATCTGCTCATACATGCCTTTGCCTGTCCCATAGACCCTTCACATGGTCCCTGTCCTCTCTCCTTGCTCCTCTTCCACCATCAATGGTGGGACCCGTTGGGGTGTACTCCTGGCCTCCTTCCAATCCTCAGAGGCCACAATTGATGTGCATGGTAATGGGAGCATCTCAGTCCAAGGCCCTTAGGCCAACCTCATTCTCCTTGAGAAATGCTAGCCACATCTCATCAACTTCCTTACCTCTCCTGCTGTCCCCCCTCCTCTCTCCTCATCAATCCTGCACTGCCTCCCTGCACCCTCCCATGATCCTTCTCCGCCTCCCACTCCAACTCCTACACATGCTGCACCTCTGATCTCTAGCACTCCCCGTAAGTCCTCCAAGGCTGTCAACCTCCTCCACAATTACACTCCTTTCACTGCGGCTGCATCAGGCATTCCTCCGATATCTGTCACTTACATGAGGTTATGCACCTTGACATCCTTGGTCTCATGGAAACATGTCTGACGGCCAGCTCTGTCTGCATCCTTCACACACTCCTACCTGATGTTCAGGAGACCCTCTCCTTTGCCCGCCACTACTGTGCAGGGGGGGTGTGCCCTTGGCTTCCCTGAGGGTATTCCTGCCACTGTCACTCCTACTTAGACCTACTCCACTCTGGAATGGCTTGTGTGACGTCTCTCTCTACCACACCTTGACATTCACAAACTGTGCGTACTGTGTCTGGGAAAACTGGTCAAATGTACTACTTCCTTTCTGAGTGTCCTCACCTCTCCTCCTCACTCATGTCCCCAGACACAGAAATCCTCTTCCTTGTTGCTGTACGCATCCACCTGCATGCTTGTTGACCCCCCCACGTGACCTTTCTGTGACCTCAGCAACTCCCTCTCACCCTCTAGACTCCCGTCTGTCCCTACTCATTCTGCAGGGCACACTCTTGATGCTCTGATCTCATCTGACTTTCCCCTCTCCGTCCATCTCTGCACTCCTCTCTCCTGGAGTGATCACATTCTCCTCTCCTCCCAGCTCACCCTCACCACACCACAGGCAAAGCCACCCTCACCACTGTCACACACCTTCTTGGTATTCCAACCCATGAAGTGTGTGTCAGTCGAGGCTCATGCTGCCAAAATCTCCCCCCCATCCAGCTCCCCCTTAGGCTCACTCCCATCCTGACAGGGCCCACTCCATGCTCCACTCTATGTCAGGTACACTGGATGTCTTTGCCACGGTCATGACCACCTGTCTGAAGCCCCATGCCAATGCAGAGTCCTGGCATGACTCGGATCATGTGAACCCAGACCACAGGTGCCGGGTGGCAGAGAGGGAATGTCCTGCATCATGCTCATCCTCTGGCAAACTGGCCTGCCACATGCTCCAAAGGCAATAGCGCCTCACCCTTTTCACCAAGATGAGATCCCCAATCCAAGGGCACATATCTGCGGCATGTGACAACTCTGCAGGACACATAGAAATCTGCAAGGACCTTGCCGAGCCAGATGCAGTGTGTACCTCCCTTGTCCCCTCCGAGCCCACAGCACTGCATGATTGTCTCTGTACCCCTATAGGCCACCCCCCCCAGCACTTGTCTGCGCCTAACACCATCTGCCCTTGACGTTAAGTCCTACTTACCTTGTACAGCACTTCCAGCCGCCACTTCCCCTTGCACATCATTGTGCCACCCACCCCTGCACTTGCGTGACATGAATGACACCAGCACCAGTAGGATTGTTGACTGGCATCCCCTACTGCCCCACCACCCCTCAGTGCTCCGCTGTACCTTCATACATTTCTGGACCGGTGCTTCACGAATGCTATATGATTCCTTTACAGGTGATGGGGAGGTGGAATCTCATTGTTTACTGCATTTTGTTGATGTAGACAAGGCACTGTGCATCGTGGCCAATTTGGACTAGCAGATCCATGTACAACATGTCAACTTATTGATGTGATGATGCAATGTCAGGACCAGAGTGGTAGAAATCCAAAAAAGTTGCCCTCCTCTCCCTCTTCACTTGGTGGCTATGTCACATGCCATGTGTGTGATGGCATGTGCCTTTGACATGGCAATCACCGGCCAATGTGTGATGGCAGTGCTAGGCAGCATGGTGAGCAGGCGTTGCTCTCCAATCTGTACATTGTATGCCCTGAGCCTCCCCTACAGACCCAGTGATGGTGAATGCATAGGAGGTCTCCCAGTCATGTGGGACATGTGTCGTAGAACTACTGCCTCTGTTGTTCATCAGCCCTTGTTGCATGCCATGGTGCTAATGCCTGTTTCCATTTTTCTCTTTCATGTCTTTGCAGGGGACGAAGCACTTGTTGATGCTGGGGATGTGGTGGTTGAGCCGTCCCAGGAGGGCAACCCGGGCCGACCTTCCACAAGTGAGGGACGTGGTGTGTTTGTGGGTGAAAACCCACAAGTGCTGCAGGTCGTGCTGTCGAGGGGTGTCTCTGGGGGTTCCTCCCCCGAGCAGTATTCAGGTGTAGACTCGGAGGATGACACCTATGTGCAGTCGCAGGTGAGTGTTCTTGGGAGAGAATCTCCTCTGTCCGACCCACCTGCAGCCGGGCCATTGCCCTCAATGGGGATGTCAGTGTCGGCAGCTCAGCCTCCGGTGGTTACGGATGCAGGGCCACACCACACAATCTCTGATCCTGTTCCTGGGGCTGCAGATCAGAGAGGGAATGCAGTCCTGCAGCCTGAGGCCTTGCCGGCACAGCAAGGCGCAGTCCGCCTTGCCCCAGGCAGGTGTGGTGCCCGTCAACGTGGTGGCCGTATGCCACCTGGCAATACCGCTTGGGAGCAATCCATCTACGGTATGGCCAACCAACAGGCAGCATCATCCGAGATGATTGCACAGGCCATGGATAGGGTGGCCACTTCCATTGTCCCCCCAGAAAGGCTGATGGAGCGACTGGAGCAGGCTACAGAGTCCATCAGCCAGGCACACAGGGAGGATATGTTGGCGTCCAACAAGGACAGGCGGGCGGCACTGGCGACTCTGCGGGAATCACTTTCCATGGAGTCCCAGCGCCACAGGGAAGGCCTGAGGGAAGAATTCCGTCACCTCAGGTCGACCCTGTTAGAGCTTGAGGCTTCATCCCATAGAAGGACAGAGGAGCAGCTGGAGCGTCTGACACGGACGCTCTCGGCCGAGATGCAGGCAACTCGTGCGGAGGTCAGGTCATCCCGGGAGTTACTGCATGGGGACCTCCGCATGATTATAACCCAGAACCAGAACTACCAGACCCGCCTGCTTGCAGCCATGGAGGAGCAAACTCGTGCTTTGCGTGGGCTGCCTCCCATTGTCACACCATCTTCTGAGGCAGCTCCCCCACCTCCTGAGTCAGCTGCAGGGTCTGGCCAGAGCGATAGCGACTCATCTCCCACAACAGAGTAGCCGTGTGGGCCACGAGCCTATGGGGTGTTTTAGTTTCCCATGATCCACACAGGTGGATTGTGGCGTGCATCCTGTCCTCGGACCTCATAGGTGGCCCCCACCCCCCCCGCCGGCCCTTTCATGGCCATTTTTTCTCAATTTTCTTTTTTCTTTTCCAAGAGTGTTGCCTTGTGTGGGTACCTGGGCATACACTGTATTGTGGCTGGGCACATGCAGGCTTGTCCTGAGTTTGGTTTAGATGCTTGGGTAGCAGACATCCACACCCCTCCTGCTTCCGTTTCCATGGGCTTGCAAAGGGTGTGCCCAAGTGACAGCAAATTACACGGTGACATTGGACTCCCATGAGCTGTTGGCCAGTCCATAGTCAATACTGTGTAGACATTCATAGTGTACATTGTTGTTGCACCTAACTATGCATGATGGTTTGATATGTGCCTCTACTTACATATGTTGCTCATGTTTTGCAGGTATTTCACACAGTTCTTCACACGGGCATACTCTCTGGAGTCAAACTACATGTCGGTAGATGTGCACTGACACTTTTGCGTGGCGCCATCACTGTACATCTGGACGGTGAGGACATACCAGCAGAATCAGGTAATGAGACTACCATTGATTACATGCATTGTGTCTTGTTTGGGTGGGCTTCAGGGTGGGTTGGTGTGTAATTTGATTGAAATTACTCTTACACAGGTGTGTAGTAGTGGCTCCAGCGCGGTTAGCTGTTCAAGTGCGGCTATGTTCCATTTGGGGCACTGCTATTTGTGACACCGGTGTCATGTTGTGATGGCCAGTTTGTTTGCTCTCACATACCATGACATGGTGTCCTCAGTGGCGGGACTGTGAAGGGAATGGGTGACATGGCAATGTTGTCATGTAGTGAATCGCCTGTGGCAATGCATATTTGATTGATGGAGTTGTGTCTTCTCGTTGTGATGCATTGCTGGTGTATGTGTAGGTAGGGGTGCACACATAGTGACACTTCCATGTTAACAATCTCAGGCTGATGTGTATCTGACAGTTTATTGTCGAGTAATTTTGTGACATTGTCAGGTAGTGTCATCATTGATTGTCAGATGGTATGTGCCAGAGCAGTGTGCACTAGCCAGCACTGTGATTCCTAGGTGAAGAAGTTGGCCACCAGTTGCGTACGGGCTGCCACCCCCCGTGCCCTTTCCCCTCCCATGCGCAGCGGGCGTGCATGTGGTTGTGGATGTGGGGGCACCACCATGTCCACGGGCAGGCCCCGGCGTGTTGCAACGTTGTGCAGGACACATGCTGCCACTATGATCCTGCACACTATTCGGGGAGCATATAACAGCTGCCCGCCAGAACGGTCAAGGGAGCGAAAGCGTGACTTCAGCACTCCGAATGTGCGCTCCACTATGCCCCGTGTTGCAATGTGGGCTGTGTTGTACCTTACCTCGGGTGGCGTGGTGGGGTTCCGGATTGGGGTCATCATGTGGGGGCTGATAGGGTAGGCACTGTCCCCTGCGGAGGTGGTGATGGGTATCATTAGTGGTGTTGTGTCATGACCCAGTATCTGACATGCATGCATGTGCAGTGGCATTCATGCTCACCAAGCAGCCATGTATCTCCATGCTGGCCAGCCTCCAGGTCCCGGCATAGTGTAGACATTCTGTAGATGAAGCTGTCGTGGGTGGACCCGGGATAGTTGGCATATACTGATGTGATTATTCCCTTGGCATTGCATACAACTTGCACGTTGATGGAATGCCAGTGCTTGCGGTTTCTATAGATGTGCTCTGTTGCCCTGGGTGGACGTAGAGCCACATGTGTGCAGTCAATTGCACCAAGCACTTTGGGGAATTGAGCCACACCATAGAATTCCTGGATGCACGTCCGCCTTTCTGCATGAGTCCTGGGGAGATATATGTGCCTGCGGACTGATGGCCGTGCAGTGATGATGTTCAAGACCTGGTGTAGGCAGCGTGACTGCGTGGCCTGTGACACACCACCCACTATGGCACTTGTCCGCTGAAAGGATCCAGTGGCCAAAAAGTGCAGTACATTCAGGACCTTCTGCAGGGGGCTGAGTGCTTGGGAGCACAGGGTGGGTGATGTGAGGTCATCCTCCCACTCACTGACCAGGTCCAGTATGATGTGTGCTGGAAACCTGTACCTCCCATACACCTGGTCATCAGGCATCCCGAATAGGCTGGTTCTGGGTGTGAATATTCTGGCCCTGACTCTCCTCCTCCTCCTCCTTTGGTAGCCCACTGCCACTGCTGCTAGGAACGGTATGTTCATCCTGGCATCTGGCTTGTTTATTGATAAGTGCGCAAATTAATGCCTTGCGCGTGTTCTAGGCGAGCGTGTGACCCTCGCACCCCTGGAATCTAGTTCCCACTCCAATAGCGTGTGGAAATTCCCACGCAGCAGGCATACAGGTGCGCTGACGTACTTGCGTGTGTAAGTGCCCGCGCACCCCTGTAATACACGTACATAGGCCAATGGCGTGTACGCGCACTTTTGGCCAATTACACGCGATGACACTCTGACGTGCAGTATTTCCACGTGTGCTCCGTCATCACGTGCTGAGTGGGGAACGCCCGTGCGGATCACGTCAGACGCGCTTACGCGGTGAGGGACTCTGGTCCAATAGAATCGCGTATGCATGCTGATGCACTTACGCGCTAAGGCCCTTTCCTCGGATTTCACGCTGACGTGCAGGAATTTCACGTGCCAAATCACTCCGTATCAAGCTGGCCACCCGAAAACACACGGAACACCACGCTCCTGCCCAGAAGGCCGAGTTACTGCCCCCCCAGTGCCCTGAGCAGCCTCCCACGTGCTATCTGCTGCTGCCTGCCTGCCTGCCTGCCTGCTGCCACCGTGCCCTGCCATTTGGTGCCTGCACATCAGCCATCTGCAGGGGTCCAGTTGCTGTGTCCACCCCTGCTGGAACTGAAGACTCCCAACTGGGATTACATCGCTCCACAGCCCAGCCCCAGGACCCAGTAGCCCACCCACACCTGCCTCTGGGGTTGCCATGTCGGGCACTTCGACATCTGGCACCAGTGGCAACCCCAGGCCAGAGGGGCAGAGGGGCACCAGCTTCACTGCCACCGAAGTTGGTGTCCTGGTGGAGCATGTCCTGGGGCAGTATGATGCCCTCTTTGGATCGTCCCGCGCCAGCAAGGAAGGACGGGAGAGGATCTGGGCCGACTGTGTGGTTGCCATCAACGCGGAGGGGGTGGCAACCCGCAACGTCCAGAAGATCAAGAAGCGCTGGGAGGACTTGAGGTCCAGGACCCTTGTGAAGGCCCGGCGCCTCGTGGAGGGGGGCCTGGGCCGCATGAGCTCCATCCAGAAGAGGGTCCTGGAACGCGTACGCCCAGCGCTCCACGCCCAGGTCCTTGAGAGGGAGGCCCGTCTGGAGTTGAGCGGTAAGTGTGCAAGCATTACTGTGTGAGACAGGGCATGTTGCGGTGTGCTGGTTCTATGATACTTGCCTGTATGTGGGCCATGTATGCATGTATGTGTGCAGGGACATCATGGTAATGCATGTGCGACCAGTGATGTGTGACCCACATGGTTGTTGCATGTGTTGAAATGTGGCATGGGGAGCCCTATGCAGATTTAGGACATGAAAGCATGCCAGTCTCTGTACCTGGACATGGATGGGGGTGAAGGATGGGTGCTGATGCCAGGTACATATATGGTAGCCATGTCTGTGTGCCTGACCTGCGTGTCTGTGACTTGTGCATGCCATGGATGCATGACACATGTGTGTGACAATGCACAGATTCTGTGACGCACCCAACTAACCCTTGTTTCGCCTGTGTTCGTTGTGTTTGGGGCCAGATGGATGTGACTGAGGTGAAGTGTGTGCATGTGATATGCATGAGCCATGATGCATGTGAGTCACATATCATTGAATGTTTCAAGAGTCAATTGGACATGCATGGAAATGTGCATGGCATGCACCATGCCTGTTACTGTGTGTGTTTTGCCTGGACTGACCCATGTGTTGTGGAGGGACATGATGGAAGTGTACTTTGACAGGGGTGCTCATCTGCTATTGCTTCCTGTCTAGGGGACCATTTTACAGTAGCCTGATGCTTGTGTCCTTTGTCTCCCTCTACGCAGCGGCTAGTGAAGAAGAGGGCGGAGACGGCGCTGTGGAGCAAGGCGGCGGGGATGCCCCCACGGCTGCAGCAGAAGGGGTGGGTGAGCCCCCACAGGGGCCTGCTACGGCGGGAGACGGTGAGGAGCCATCCAGGTTGGTGGTTTGCACAGAGGAGGAGGAGGCCGACACTGGTGCACACATGGGGCCTGGTGGGAGCATCCCTGCTGGTGCAAGTGGTGCAGTCCAGGGCCAGGGGCAGGAGGCAGCACAGGTCACCGTGGAGGTGCCTGTGCATGTCGCTGTCCCTGACCCTGTGAGTGCACCACCATGCACCAGCAGGGATGCCCCGTCCCAGGCCCGTCCGCAGGTAGTGGGGATGTCCATGTCAACTGACTCCCCTCCACCTGCGGCCGTGGGAACCCCTGGCCGCGTGGAGCAGGTCCTGATTGGGGTCGCGATGCGCACGGCTGTGATTCGTGATGACGTGCGTGCTTCCCGGGAGGAGCACGCACGTCATCACGGAGTGCACCGTGCCGACGTGGCCCAATTGGGATCGGCCATGTTCGGGGGGTTCCTGCATGTGTTGGCCAATCTGACGGCCCTCTCCTCCTCTGTGCAGGCTATCCAACGGTCGTTCTCCTTGCCGTCTTCCGGCCCAGATGCCACCATGGCCCCCTGTGGACCTGCCCCGACCAATGCAGCCAGCTCGGTGGGGATCCCATCCCTGCCACAGTTGGGAGTCGGAGGTCCAGCAGGGGTGGACGACACAGCAAGTGGACCCCAGCAGATGGAAGATGTGCCGGCATCATCGGGCAGGGCACGTGCACGACGGCGTCGGTGGTTACCATCAGCCTGGATGCCGTCGTGCTGGCAGAGGCAGTGGCGTCGGAGGCAGCAGCGGGCTCGACGTGGGAGGCATCATGGCTCAGGGCCATCAAGATCAGAGGGGCAGGCATCGGCCGGAGGGCAGGGCAACCCTGGCATGGCGGTGTGTTCCGTGTGGGAGGAGTTTGGCCAGCGGATAGGTGCGGAGCGGCAGCGGGCGGAAGAGGAGCGGCTCGCCATGGCCAGGGCGGAGATCTCCATGCATCGGGCATTGAGGCGGGCTGAGTGCCTCGAGGAGGCTCGCAGGGATTTTGGTGAGCACATGGGGTTGTCCCTGCGAGACCTCGGGGCCAGGACAGAGTCCCGCCTCCAGGACATTGACATGGAGTTCGAGGATGCCCTGGCCAGCATCACCAAGTGAGCCGCAGGACTAGCCCGCTGCCTTTGTATATAGTTTTTTAGTTAGTTAGTGCTAGGTTTCCTTTATTTATTTTTATTATTTTGGACCGCTCGGACAATGGCCACTTTTTTGTACATATTTATTTTATTAGTTAGTATTAGGTTTCATTTGTGCTGTTGGGCTCATGGACCCTGGAACATTCCTGTATATATTGATATATTTTGGGAGATACATTTTTTAAATTTTTTATTGTTTACACCATGACGTAATGGTTTTTCTTTGATTTCCTACTACATGGTTTTGCTTTGGACAAATTATATTGATTTTTTAATCCTTTGTTTTTTGGTTTATCATTTTTGTTCTCGGACATGGACCTTTTATTTACTTTGCCACATAGTTGTATGTTTTATTGGTTTACTTGATTTGTGTTTTTAATACATTTTTATATTATCTTACACTTGTGTTATTTTCTCTTTGGTTTCTTACATGTCATGATATGGGTTTTGACATTCACTTGCACCCATTGTGTATGTGTGTGTGTCAGACATGTGTTCTTTTGCATACTTGCCTTTGGGGTTGTGTCATGTGATTGCATTCACTATGTGGGTGCATGCAATCCTTGCCTGGGTGTTTGTGCTGGGTATGCTGGCCATTACTGCCATGATTGTGTATCGTCAGGACCTGGGGCCAGGGGGACATGGGTGGGGGCCTGCTGGCAGGTTCCCCACAGTGCTGGGGGTGGTGGGAGACATGGGTGGGGGCCTGGTGGAGGGTGTCCCTGGTGGATGGGGGGTGGGGGTGGTGGGAGACATGGGTTGGACATGGGTGGGGGCCTGCTGGCAGGTTCCCCACAGTGCTGGGGGTGGTGGGAGACATGGGTGGGGGCCTGGTGGAGGGTGTCCCTGGTGGATGGGGGGTGGGGGTGGTGGGAGACATGGGTTGGACATGGGTGGGGGCCTGCTGGCAGGTTCCCCACAGTGCTGGGGGTGGTGGGAGACATGGGTTGGACATGGGTGGGGGCCTGCTGGCAGGTTCCCCACAGTGCTGGGGGTGGTGGGAGACATGGGTGGGGGCCTGGTGGAGGGTGTCCCTGGTGGATGGGGGGTGGGGGTGGTGGGAGACATGGGTGGGGGCCTGGTGGAGGGTGTCCCTGGTGGATGGGGGGTGGGGGTGGTGGGAGACATGAGCAGGTGTGCAGGGTAGTTCCCTGTGGTGTGTGCTGCCTGCAGGGGCCGTGGAGGGTGTACAGGTAATGCCTGGGAGCACACAGCCATATCGCGTGTGGGACTTCCCGCGCACCCCTGAAATCAACGTACCCGGCCATATCGCGTGTGGGACTTCCCGCGCACCCCTGAAATCCACGTACCCTGCCATATCGCGTGTGGAACTTCCCGCGCACCCCTGAAATCCACGTACCCTGCCATATCGCGTGTGGTACTTCCCGCGCACCCCTGAAATCCACGTACCCTGCCATATCGCGTGTGGAACTTCCCGCGCACCCCTGCAATCCACGTACCCGGCCATATCGCGTGTGGTACTTCCCGCGCACCCCTGAAATCCACGTACCCTGACTAATCGCGTGTGGAACTTCCCGCGCACCCCTGCAATCCACGTACCCGGCCATATCGCGTGTGGAACTTCCCGCGCACCCCTGAAATCCACGTACACGGCCATATCGCGTGTGGAACTTCCCGCGCACCCCTGAAATCCACGTACCCGGCCATATCGCGTGTGGAACTTCCCGCGCACCCCTGCAATCCACGTACCCGGCCATATCGCGTGTGGAACTTCCCGCGCACCCCTGAAATCCACGTACACGGCCATATCGCGTGTGGAACTTCCCGCGCACCCCTGAAATCCACGTACACAGCCATATCGCGTGTGGAACTTCCCGCGCACCCCTGAAATCCACGTACCCGGCCATATCGCGTGTGGGACTTCCCGCGCACCCCTGAAATCCACGTACACGGCCATATCGCGTGTGGAACTTCCCGCGCACCCCTGAAATCAACGTACCCGGCCATATCGCGTGTGGGACTTCCCGCGCACCCCTGAAATCCACGTACCCTGACTAATCGCGTGTGGAACTTCCCGCGCACCCCTGCAATCCACGTACCCGGCCATATCGCGTGTGGAACTTCCCGCGCACCCCTGAAATCCACGTACCCGGCCATATCGCGTGTGGAACTTCCCGCGCACCCCTGCAATCCACGTACCCGGCCATATCGCGTGTGGAACTTCCCGCGCACCCCTGCAATCCACGTACCCGGCCATATCGCGTGTGGAACTTCCCGCGCACCCCTGAAATCCACGTACACGGCCATATCGCGTGTGGAACTTCCCGCGCACCCCTGAAATCCACGTACCCGGCCATATCGCGTGTGGAACTTCCCGCGCACCCCTGCAATCCACGTACCCGGCCATATCGCGTGTGGAACTTCCCGCGCACCCCTGAAATCCACGTACCCGGCCATATCGCGTGTGGAACTTCCCGCGCACCCCTGCAATCCACGTACCCGGCCATATCGCGTGTGGAACTTCCCGCGCACCCCTGCAATCCACGTACCCGGCCATATCGCGTGTGGGACTTCCCGCGCACCCCTGAAATCCACGTACACGGCCATATCGCGTGTGGAACTTCCCGCGCACCCCTGAAATCCACGTACCCGGCCATATCGCGTGTGGAACTTCCCGCGCACCCCTGAAATCAACGTACCCGGCCATATCGCGTGTGGGACTTCCCGCGCACCCCTGCAATCCACGTACCCGGCCATATCGCGTGTGGAACTTCCCGCGCACCCCTGAAATCCACGTACACGGCCATATCGCGTGTGGAACTTCCCGCGCACCCCTGAAATCCACGTACCCGGCCATATCGCGTGTGGAACTTCCCGCGCACCCCTGCAATCCACGTACCCGGCCATATCGCGTGTGGAACTTCCCGCGCACCCCTGCAATCCACGTACCCGGCCATATCGCGTGTGGAACTTCCCGCGCACCCCTGAAATCCACGTACCCGGCCATATCGCGTGTGGGACTTCCCGCGCACCCCTGAAATCCACGTACACGGCCATATCGCGTGTGGAACTTCCCGCGCACCCCTGAAATCAACGTACCCGGCCATATCGCGTGTGGGACTTCCCGCGCACCCCTGAAATCCACGTACCCTGACTAATCGCGTGTGGAACTTCCCGCGCACCCCTGCAATCCACGTACCCGGCCATATCGCGTGTGGAACTTCCCGCGCACCCCTGAAATCCACGTACACGGCCATATCGCGTGTGGAACTTCCCGCGCACCCCTGAAATCCACGTACCCGGCCATATCGCGTGTGGAACTTCCCGCGCACCCCTGCAATCCACGTACCCGGCCATATCGCGTGTGGAACTTCCCGCGCACCCCTGAAATCCACGTACCCGGCCATATCGCGTGTGGAACTTCCCGCGCACCCCTGCAATCCACGTACCCGGCCATATCGCGTGTGGAACTTCCCGCGCACCCCTGCAATCCACGTACCCGGCCATATCGCGTGTGGGACTTCCCGCGCACCCCTGAAATCCACGTACACGGCCATATCGCGTGTGGAACTTCCCGCGCACCCCTGAAATCCACGTACCCGGCCATATCGCGTGTGGAACTTCCCGCGCACCCCTGAAATCAACGTACCCGGCCATATCGCGTGTGGGACTTCCCGCGCACCCCTGCAATCCACGTACCCGGCCATATCGCGTGTGGAACTTCCCGCGCACCCCTGAAATCCACGTACACGGCCATATCGCGTGTGGAACTTCCCGCGCACCCCTGAAATCCACGTACCCGGCCATATCGCGTGTGGAACTTCCCGCGCACCCCTGCAATCCACGTACCCGGCCATATCGCGTGTGGAACTTCCCGCGCACCCCTGCAATCCACATACCCGGCCATATCGCGTGTGGAACTTCCCGCGCACCCCTGAAATCCACGTACCCGGCCATATCGCGTGTGGAACTTCCCGCGCACCCCTGAAATCCACGTACCCGGCCATATCGCGTGTGGAACTTCCCGCGCACCCCTGCAATCCACGTACCCTGACTAATCGCGTGTGGTACTTCCCGCGCACCCCTGTAATCCATGTTTATTTTTTCTCTCAGCGCGTGTCTGTGTTTTTGGGTACCCCTTTGTACGTCATTTGTCCTGGAGGGCCACAGTATTGGACATTGATCATGTCTGTATATAGGTGCTATTTGTTGGCGCACCTTTTAGTGCACATTTCTTGCAGGCGCAGAGACGCTACCGCCTGCTTTCTTGTGGCGGTCGTGTTTGTGCCTGTTTGTGCCTGTGCGCTGCTTTGAGCGTGCGCTTTTTTGCCCTATTCTATTCCATGAATACGTGTTGTATGCGAGTGTGTGGGCGTTCCGCGCACTTGCCTCCTATACTTTCCCGTGCCGCCCACATTCTTCCCCATTCCGAGTGTTGTGCCCCATTTTATTCCCCATTCCGAGTGTCCCGCCCTGTGTTCCGCCTACTTTAGAGCTGTGCGCTGCGCTCGGAGTGATAGCGCAGTGGCCGTGGCGCACGACGTTGGTTGACCTGTGCGCCGGCCTGCGCCGCACGCTTTTTCGGCGCACGTCCTCTGCTTTTCTTGCGCACGGACTTCCATGAATCGACGTGCGCTGGTTTCCCTGCGCTTTTCGCTAATTTTCGGCGCAGCGCACGTATTGGCCCCTCTGCGCCGGGATTTTCGGCGCACATTTATTCCATGAATCGGCCTGTGTGTGTGTTGTCTCTTGATGTTTTTTCGGTGGCATTTGCACTTTTTCTTCAGTAATTTTCCCTGAATGTATTTTTGATTAAGTCAAAGCCAACATGAATATGTTTTTATGTGGGGATACTGGCATATATTAGCAGAGCCAGGATGAACATGTTTTGTTATAGAAGTATTACTAGGATTATGGGCAAAGCAAACATGAGTATTTTCTTATGAGAGAATGCTGGCATATAATGGTGTACCAGAATGGACATGTGTGTGCAAAAACCAATATGAAAATGTCTTTTTACATTTGCAGAGTACTGGCATACAATGGGCAAATGCACTATGAAAATGCTTTTTAAATGATCCTGTGCATTGTTGGTAACTTGGCATTTACTGGACTTTTTTCATGTCTTGCCCTACAAAACTGATTGTAAACTGTGTGGCTTGTAATCTAATTTATTGCAAAAGTGTACTGTGAAATGCACATTTTTAAAAATTAATTATAAACAAACTGCAGGGAAGAGCCCCTTCCAGTCCCCTTAAGTGGTTAGTGCTCCCTCACTATGGAGGCAAATCCTGCACATTTGGCCGGGGGGAGAACAAGCCCCCTTCCCTCTGCGGGCTTACCTTAGGATGACCCCTACTACATTAGATGCAGACCCCACTTGTTACACAATCCTGGCTATGCCTGTGGTGAGTTGGGAGTGGGGGGGTGCATCTATTGGGCCAAAGAAAGGTGCAATATCTACTCAGCCTCCTAGACTCTGGGGGTTAGGGGGTGAGAGTCAATAGCACAATAGGTTTCATGACCCCTCTCCCTACAAGCTTTCAATACTGTCACCCACCTCCAATCCCCTCACTGCCCGGCCCACCAACATTTTCAGCTGGCTCTGCCCCGATGAAAAGCTATTGGGAAATCTTTTGAATTAACTAAAAGACATTTCTCTAATTTCAGGGCCCACAGCTGCAATACGCTGAACTGGAATATCTAGACGCATAATGACCTGACAAAACATGCATTATATCCCAAGAAAAGCACCAGAAGGTTGTCTGAATGGGCCAAACACATGTTTGTCTCTACATACATTGTATGCACATTTCTGCTTGATTGTGTCACACAATGGTAACCATCCTGCCTCTCATCCTTTGAGGCAATACCAATTGCAGTTAATCATTTCACATATGTAATGTCCTGTTCGGAAGTCAATTATTTTGCAGCAAATCCATTTGTGTTTTGGTATGTTTCATATGGAATTCTGTCTGGATTATGAAAGGGTTTGTGAAGGGTGTCTAAGTAAATCAGCTACCCAGATCGCCATGTTTCATGCTGCAGGAAAGGAACCTGACCTGGGAGTCTGTTTTGGAGCAAATTAATTTGTGTTGAAATCCCACTTGCTCTTTGGCCCTTAAGATTGGTCAGTTTCGTTATCCATTCCCATCATATTTGAAAGGTCTGCCACATACCGAGATCTGATTCAGTCCTATATAAAGTGCAGGCTGCCAGTAAACAGAGCACTTTTTACCAAGGAAATATAGCGCCTTCCTACTGCCAATTAATAACCTTACTCAGCAACTGCAGCTCTGGGAACAAGTGGAAGAGGATTGTTACATATGCAGATTATTCCCAGATGAGCCTAGCAGCCAACTGAGATGGGTCCCGTCTCCGCAATGCCCCAACAATTCGCATAGGTTGAATGCAGGACCCAGCGACTGCTCAGGCAAGACACTCATGGATGTAGCTCAGCGGGTAAGCTACATATTGAAGGCCACCCATACATGAAAGTGGCTTTAGCGTCACACACCGATGCCTATAGTTTAGGATATTTTGGTGCAATGATGTGTACATTGTTATCTGTAGCCTCAAAGACCTTTTCCATGCTACTTGTCTACAACACTTTGAGGTGGCCTTCTGTTGCATAAAACACTATACAATGACAATGGTGGCAGGCAATTTAAATGTTAAAAGGATATTCTACTCCCCATATTGCTACACATATTTACATTATCTAAAGCACTTGGGGGGTGGAGGGGGGTCTTACTTTTTTCCCTGTAAAACAATTTAAATGGTCTTTACATCAAGTCTCCACATCAACCTATCCCTCATTTACTGCATTCTAAAAGGTGTTCTTTGTGTATTTTATTTAGCTAAACCTTACTGACCAAAGCATTTAACAAAATAGTGTGCCAGCGGATAACACATCACTTTACTAAAGTGCCACGCTTTCACTGCATTCCGAAGAATGGCCATAACCGATATATCACTCTCTTCATCCCTCTATATTTCATTTGACTTCATGTATGGCATGATGTAGCTAACCATTCTGTCCTTCCATTGACATATCCTGATGGCAACTACTGTTTTCTGTTCCAACTAAACTATCCCTAAATGTGTCCCAATCTGTGCCTAGGCTGTCCACTGCACTATACTCTTTAGCCTGCATTTGATTTCAAGAGTGGCACAGATACCAAATAACAGTATCAATTGCAACAGAAAAAAAAACTATTTGCCAATGACATTTTGAACAACTAAAACAAATAGAGGAGTGGTGTAAATCAAGCTTAGAGGGCATGTGCTTTTTCTGAAAGTCAACTGTTCAATGATCTACAATACCAATGTTGTGGTTATGAAGTTTGTACAAGCGTATTTAAGCACTACACACATTGCAACCTCTCTTTCGCATCAGGAGTCTTTCCCTCTCCCCTGAATCACTCTTTTGTGCACTCCATTCTCAAGAAACCCACAGCCAACCCTTCTTGCCCGGAAAACTATCGCCCGATCTCCATCACACCTTCTCTTGGCAAACTCTTGGAAAAGCTGGTCATCTCTCAGCTTAACCTCCACTCTGGTTCAGTTGGTTGTCTCCATGATCATCAATCTGGCTTTAGAGCCGCCAGAAATACGGAAACTGCTCTCCTGAACGTCAGTGAAGACCTACTCTCCAACCTTGACTCTAATATCCCTTCTGTCCAACCGTCTTCATGACAACCTGGGTATCACTGATCAGGCTCTGTCCTGGCTGACTTCTTTCCTCTCTGATTGACCTTCCCAGGCCCAACTTGGGTCCTTCCTTTCCTCTATCTCCCTCTCTACCTGCAGTGTTCCTCAGTGGTTAACCTCTCTCCCTGGCTTTTCAACCAATACCTGCCATCTCTTGCCCATCGCATTGCCTCTTTCTGCCTGCTCCAATTGTCAGTGCTATGCGGATGGCACTTAACCCATTTTCAGGCTTCCCCCTGCCACCTCTTCTTCTTCTCTCATCTAAGATTGCCTGTCTTCCATTCAGGAGTGGTTTGCGATCCTCATTGACACACCTTCACCCTCCTTTCCTGTCGCTCTCTGGCCAGCCTCCCTTGGCCCTCTTCCTACCCCACTTGCAAGGCTAAGAACCCCAGGGTCATCTTCGATCCCCGCTTTCCTTTTCTGCCTACATCTCTGATGTCTGTAAAAAGTCAAACTGTCATGAACCATCAGACGCATCCCTTCTGGACGTCCTGGTCCCTGGCACATAGGGGCTTGCACTCAGCAGTACTCTCAACATGGCCACCAAACACGGAACGCTGTTTACCAGTTTCCGCGTCAGACGCATCACGTTCTATAAAGCAGACACGCCCCTGCGGCTCTGCGCGTCTCAACGCTACCGCTTACAGTGGCTAGACGTGTGTTGCCGTAGTTCGCTCTCGTCATCTCTGATTCCTGGTTCCCGGTCCCCTATTGTTACCTCCTAATCCATTCCTTCCCTTGTACCCACTTGCATCCCGGATCTCCCTATGCTCGCTTTCCGAGTACACGCTTGCTGTTTCCTGGACTTCCCGGAATTCTGAACGATCCAGGACTTGGAACGCTAAATGCACGCTGGAACCCGAGGACATTCGCACAGGGTTATATAAGACCCGCCCTGTGCGCAACAAGACTCTGTCAAAGAACTCCAATAAAGAATGCCGACAGGTGAGAAGGGGGGAAACCTGTGACAGATTGAGACGCCCACAAACTAATACGGACATGGAGGCGGCAGTCCAAGACCTCATGCGCGGCATGCAGGAGTTGACAACAGAAGTTCAGAATCTCAAGGCTGAGAATGCCACATTAAAACAATTAAACCTGTCACGTGATTCTGCGACCAAGGAAAGTGTATTGCTGGGCGGATTAGTGGATAAATATGATGCTTCATCATACAACCTTTGCGGATTCCTTGATTCATGTTTAGTCCACTTTACCTTTAAGCCCTATTATTTCTCTACCCCCAGGGCAAAGGTGGGCTTTATGATTTCGCATCTTTCCGGGAATGCATTAACTTGGGCTACGCCCTTGGTTAATTCTGGAGATACCCTCCTGAATGACTATGATGGGTTCGTACAGGCTCTAAAGACCATGTTTGACCGCCCAGAACAGGTCTACAGTGCCCAGGAATGCCTACTGGATTTCCAACAATGTTCCCAGGATATGCTGACCTATGTGACACGCTTTAAGCAACTGGCCAAGGAAGCAGATTGGTCTTCAGAGGCCTGCTTTACCCTTTTCCGAAGAGCACTGAATGAGGAAATAAAAGATGAGCTAGCCAGGGTAGCTCGCCTAGGCTCTTTCCAGGCTCTTATGGATCTCTCTTTACAAATAGACTTCCGTATCCAGGAAAGGAAGGCGGAAAAGAAGAAGACTAAAGTGCCTTACCAAAAAACCTCCATAGAACCTTCCTCTAAACCTGAGCCCATTCCAGCCCCCACTACAGACCCAGAACCCATGCAACTAGGGGCATTCCGTGGACCCATATCCCCGCAAAAAAGAATGTGACAGATTCATACTGGGCTATGTATGTATTGTGCCTCAGACAAACATCTTGTAAGAGAATGGGCCTCATTACACGGTAGGCGGTGAGCCATGGCGCTATTAGCGCCATGGCTCATGCCGGTAAAATACCGGCACCGCCTTGGCGGAAAGGGGATTTACCGCCCCATTCCAAGGTTGGAGGGGCGGTAAATCCCCTTTCCGCCATTGCCCTTCCCCATTCCCATTTCTGCCCCATAGGGCTCTATGGAAATGGGGAAGGCGCTAATTACGCCACCGCAATTTTGCGGTGCCGTAATTAGCTCCGAGGTCCCTTAGCGGGTTGGATTTTAACGCCTGCAAGAAGCAGGCGTTAAATCCTCCAACCCGCAAAGGGACCTCGTAGTACGGCGGTAAGGGTTAACGGTCACCGTTGCCATTAACGGTGACCGTTAACCCTTACCGCCGTCCGTGTAATGAGGCCCAATGTCCCTTAGCTCGTCCACAGCTTTCGGGAAACACCAGCTCCCGATCCTAGATGGAGCACAGCTTCGGGAGAGAGATGTTTTCTCCACATCTATTCCATCCTTGAACTCTCCTGGACAAAGCAAACTTGTGCTCTTGCAGGCCTTTCTATCGCCATCCAAGAAAGAAACTTACCCCATTTTGGCATTGGTGGATTGTGGGGCCATGGGGATATTTATAGATCAAGATTGGGTCACTACCCACCATATTCCATATGAAACTCAAGGCATCATGTAATCTGTAGAGGCTATCGATGGAAGAACCCTCTCTTCAGGACCCATAACCTTACAAACCAAAGAGATCCAGCTCTCCATTAACCATCATCGAGAGGTGATCAAATTTGACATCATTAAGTCTGCCCATTATCCAACGGTATTGGGTATGCCCTGGTTACAGAAGCACAACCCATACATCAACTGGGCAGCAGGATCCTTGTTTCTTGGTTCCGAGCATTGTATGTCTCACTGTCTATCCCTGGATTCTTCTTCGACATCCTCTGAAGGCACGCTGACAGACCAACAGGGCCCATTCACGGTCTCAAATATTATCCAGGTTCCCAGTGCCTATCAGGATTACACTGATGTGTTTTCAACTGCCATAGTTCAAGTCCTGCCTCCTCATAGACCTGAGGTTTACGCTATTGATACTGACCTCTCAGCAGTGATTCCCTTTGGAAGGATGTTCATTCTATCCGAATCCGAAAAAAGAGCCCTTCGAGAATACTTGGATACCAACCTTGAAAATGGCACCATACGGCCATCCAAATCTCCGGCAGGAGCTTTGTTGTTCTTTGTTCCAAAGAAAGATACAAAAGGAAGCCAAAGAACACCTAGAAAGGGCTCGAACTAACACCAAGCTTTATGCGGACTCTAAGAGAAGACAAGGGCCTTCCTATACAGTGGGTGATAAGGTCTGGCTATCCTCGAAACTATTGCCTTGACACTTACGACCGAATAAACGGGCTCCCCGGTACTATGGCCCTTCTTCCATGAAGGAAATTATTAACCCAGTGGCCTTCCGACTCAAACTACCAGACTCCTGGAAGAGGATCCACCCAGTGTTTCACCCGTCTCAAATGAAACCATACGTCCAGTCCTCCCGGACTGCTCCAAGGTCTACCCCTGTACTTGTCGATGACCAGCTAGAATACGAAGTGTCCAGAATATGTGACTCCAGGTACAGACGTGGTCAGCTACAGTATCTGGTTGAGTGGAAAGGATACCCTCCCAGTGAACGCACCTGGGAACCAATCTCAAACATAAATGCCCCCAGATTGCTCAAAAGGTATCATCTTATGCACCCGCTTACAGTGGCTAGACGTGTGTTGCTGTAGTTCGCTCTTGTCATCCCTGATTCCTGGTTCCCGGTCCCCTATTATTACCTCCTAATCCATTCCTTCCCTTGTACCCACTTGCATCCCGGATCTCCGTGTACTCGCTTTCCGAGTACACGCTTGCTGTTTCCTGGACTTCCCGGACTTCTGAACGATCCAGGACTCGGAACGCTAAACGCACGCTGGAACCCGAGGACATTCGCACGGGGTTATGTAAGACCCGCACTGTGCGCAAGAAGACTCTGTCGAAGAACTCCAATAAAGAACACCGACAGGTGAGAAGGGGGGAAACCTGTGACACAAACTTCTACTTCACCTCCTCAGAGGTATTCTGCCTCTCCTGTCCTTCCCTCCAGAAGCTCACTGTATCTCATGCCCTGGTTCTCTCTAGGCTGGATTACTGCAACAGCCTTTTTCTAAATCTACCTGCTTCTACTCTCTGCCCTTTGAAACTCATCCAGAACAGGACTGCAAGACTTGTCCTGGGCCTCAAGCCTTGGGATTGTATCTCTCCAGCCCTGAAATCTCTTAATTGGCTCCCTGTGGCTGCAAGGATTAAATTCAAGACCCTTTGCATTGTCCACAAAGCTTTCTGGGGCCTGGGTCCAAAATACCTTCAGGGTCAGTCGTTTCTCAAAGAAAAGTGCTGGGGGTAGATCTCTGTCTTCGTCTGGGTCCTCCCTCTGGAAGAGCCTCCTTGTTCGCTCCATGTCTCTCTGTATGCCCCTATCTCACTCTATACCTACAACACTTTCTATGTGGGCAAGAGTCACATTGGCAGGTGAGCATTTACGAGAGGCATCTCAGCTGTTGCTGGCAGTTGAACTAGCAGAGCGGGGACCAACAAGTATCTTGAGGTGCGTGGAGAAGTCTGTGCGTTTAAAAAAATAATTGAAACAAAAAAGAAAATTATTGGTTTTACCGATTTTGTAAACTACCACTTTTTAAAATGTAACAGTGTTTATTTTTAACTATAAAACTATCAATATATATGTTAGTTTTAATAAGAGTGTTTCTCCCCACTTATCCCAATGTAGATAATCATATGAATTACTCGGATAGGTTGTTTTTGCAAAATTGACTGGAAATATTGTACTCTTTTGAAATACTCCTATTTGGAAGGGGAAGGGAACAACACTAGTGAGGGTTCCAGTCTACTTTGCACAAAATAAGAACAAAAGAATGACCACAGTGCCTGAAAGCCAAGATGTGAGATTGTCTAAAGGAATGATCAACTTAGCCAAAAGGCAGCAGATAAGGAGAATGAGGATAGATGACAGATCATTGTGGTGAGATGGCTGGAGAATTGTTTAAAGGACGGGGCATACAGATTGTCTGCGTGAGTGAGCGAGTGGAACAACCAATCGCAAACAAACTAATGGGCTACTGTGGGCTTCACCCGAAGAAAATGTTAGTAATTATGAGGCAAGAAGGTGCATTTTACTGTATGCATTTCTAAAATAAATGGGTACAAAGCCAGCTATTTTTACAATCAGTTCTGTACGGGAACATATGAACTACTCCAATAGATGTTTGGTTGCTAATAGAGTGAAGAAGTATTTTTCAAAGAATGTCAAAAAAGTGTGAGCCCTACTGAGAACGAATATGGGTAAAAAAGGCTGTCCTGTTAGGAGGTGCCCATTTTTGAGGGTGCAGACACGTTTCAGCCCATTGCGTTTCATCATTTGCATATCAGTGTTGTCATGCACACAAAGACAGTTGAGGCTGAAAATGTTCAGCACTTTTCATCTAAACAAGAGTTCTAGCCGTGCTTTTTCGGGCATCATCAGTGAAGTATGGCTCTGATTCTGTATCTCTCTATGCACAGAGAACCCTGGGAAAATGTGTGGACTACCTTAAAAACCCTATCGTGAAACAGCTTTTCAAAATTTGCCAAACTGTTACAGTCGCTTTGGTGCACATATGTCTCCATGCTGGCTTGGTCCAATAACAGCCATAAGGTCGATCACAATATATGTCACATTAAATGACAGAATGGTTATTGTAAAAAAAATATTTCCGTACAGATTGTGACCAAAGAAATTCAACAAATCTGTCCCAACAATATGTGCCAGTTCTGGTCCCCTTTTCAGGATGTTAGTTCTCAAAAGACATCATGAGGCCTGTTACAATTATATTTTCCAGCATTAGGTTTGGGAAGCGCATAAAAACTTGGATCAGCCGTTAAAGTGTAGTGGTATGAATCATATTGTACCCGCATTGGAGACCATAAAGCAAACGTTATGGCAAAAACCAACAGGCCAATTTAAGATAATAGTTAGACATCAAACAAACACGGGGGCGTGAGCCAAACATCATTGCATTACCGAGTACATCGAATAGTGGTGCCTTCTTAGAATATTATTGTGGTCGTAGTGAGATCCCTGAATATTTAAAATGTTATGTTCATAGTTATACGATAAGGAAGTATTTGGCAATCAAATTCAATACCTTGCCTAGTTTGGAGATACTTGGCTCACGTCTTGGTATCCCAAGACAAATTAGCTATTGCTTGGCCTGTTGTGAAGGAGCCTCAGGTCCACAGCGGACCTTCTTCCTGCCTTCTTCCTTCTCCGGACTTCCTCGATTGGCAATTTCAGGGTAAGCCCTGCCTTTGTTCCTGCACATCGCGCCCGTTGCGCTTTTATTTTTGATTTTTATTTTTACAAAAACCACACATGTGTATGTGCAGGCGGCAGGGTGGCCATTTCACAAATTTTGTGCTGGCCTAAACTCCATCGGGTGGGTCTTGCCACTGTTTTTGTCACCAGCAACCATTGGGCCTCATTTCCAGGCCCTTCCAAGATGGCTTTATTCTTCTTTGACTTCCTGATGTGGCTCTGATTCGCCTGACCCCCACGCCCCATTGGCTGTCTGGGCCTTCATTGCCCAAGCAGAACAGCCAGGAGGTGGGTGCCGGCACCACCTTCGAAGGCCCACAACAAATGCCCCTGCCAGCTTCCCTGTCCGGTGACAGTCCGCCACATGAATCCTCTACCACAGCCCAACCCTCCTTTAGGTTGCTTTCCATAGACTACTGGACTACTATGACTCTGCTACTTCACCTTGCATGTTTAGTTAGAAACCTCCTCCTGACTGCCCCGTACCCTAATCTCTACCTGTACTGTCAGCTCTCCTTATTATGTACTAAATTAAGTCATTTCTGTACTCACCTTGACCATCTTACTCTCACTCCATTTCCTTAACAACAGTGCCTTGTAACCTGAAAGTCAAACTTGGGTGTATTCTGCATTTAACTTCCATTGATTGTAATCTGCTAGCCCAGTGACTGTTACTTATCACTGTACTTGCATACTTCTCCCTCTGCCTCCTCTTTCTTCCCACCATGGCGCTTTCTGTTTCTCCCATCTATTCCAACTGCTTCTCCATCAACTATCCATCAACCATCCTTCCCTTCTCACCAAGTCTGGAAAGAGGAAGTTTAAAAAGGATATCTTGGCCTCTAACCCGGGTCTCCCTATCGCTGATACCTATTCCAGAGCCTCCGCCAGACAGACCCTCACTGACATCCTCTTTGTCGTTCCTTCGTCTGATCTATGGACTCCGCATATGATCTCTGTGCTCTGTCCTGTCTCCTCCTTTCGCATTAATGGTGGCACTCGCTGGAAAGTTCTCATGGCTTCCTTCGACTCTGGTCCTCCAGAGTCATTTCAATGGCATTGTCATGGTCCAAGGTCCACAGGCCAATCTCCTCCTCTTCGATAGGCGTTTCCCTTGCCTCATCAACTTCCTTTCATCTCTGACTGTCCCTTCCTCTCATTCCTTGGCTACCTTGCCCACTTCCCCTCCTCCTCTGCCCCAGTTCTGGCTACCTCCACTCCTCCGTAGGGCATACCTCTGATCTGTACCCCTCCTGGAAGGTCTTTAAGGTTGGCAACCTTCATCTTGCCACTCTCAACTCTAGCTCTGCTGTCAAACACTCCTCTGGCATCTGCCTCCTCCTTGATTGTCCTTGGTCTTACTGAGACATGGCTCTGTCACAAGCTTTGACACTCTCCTCCCTGATGGCTACAAGATCCTCTGCACATCCAGATCCACCCGGCCCAGAGGTGGTGTTGCCCTGATCTTTCCTAAGTGGATTCCTGTCACCATCATTCCTACTCAGATCTACCCCTCTTCCGAATGCCTCATCTGCAGGCTCTCAATCTCTCCTAGCCACTCTCTTACTGTTGCTACTCTCTATCAGCCCCCCTGGTCAAATTACCTCTTTTCTCTCTGAGTGGGCTGACCTCTCCTCCTTCCTCCTGGCCTCAACCACTCAACTCCTCGTCCTTGGTGACCTCAACATCCATCTCGATTCTCCCTGTCCCTCATCTTTGCTCTTTCGCGAACTCTGCGATTCCCTCTCTCTATCCCCCCTTCTGGCACTATGCATTCTGCAGGTCACACACTCAATGTCTTGATCTCCTCTGGCCTCCCCCTCTCGATTCCTCTGACCACTCCTCTCTCCTGGAGTGACCACTACCTCCTCTCCTCTCATCTCTCATTCTCTTCCCCCCAAACCAAGCCTACCCCAACACTGCCACCTACCTTCTTGGACATCTGGCCCATGAAGTGCGTGTCAGTTGAGGCTTTCCCTGCCACCTTCACTCCCCCTCCTCCTCTGGCTGACTCACACCCTGACACAGTCCTATCTCTTCTCTATTCTTCTATTTCTGATACTCTTGATACTCTGGCCCTTGTCATGAGAATCCACTTGTAGTCCAAACCAAGTGCAATTCCTGGTCTGACTCCAACCTAGCCACACTCAAACGTAAGTGTAGAGTGGCTGAGAGGAAATGGAGGGCTTCTTGTTCATTCCCTGACAAACTAACATGTTGCCTGCTTCAAAGGCAATATCGACTCTCTGTCCTCACCAAGAAGCAAGTCCACATTCAAGCCCATGCCTCAGTGGCATCTAATAATTTGGTCAAACTTTAAAATCTGCAAGGAGCTGGCCAACCCAGCTGCAGTCTCTACCCCTCCTGTTGCCTCCTAGGCTCTGTGCCATGCCCTTGCCTCTCACTTTATCTAAAAAACCCAGGACATCCTGTCCACCATCTCCTCCCCTTCCCCTTCTCTCCCCTCTCCACCTGTGCTTGCTGACCCTCCCTCAGCCACCCCCAGACCCCGCTTCTCATCCTTTCCTCTTTTCTCCCCGATGAGGTTGCTAGACAAGTCCGATCTATGAAAGCCTCATCAAAACAGGTTAATCCTGGTTCCTCTTAAATATCAAGGACCACATTGACACCATTGCTTTGGCCCTTGCTGATTTTTGCAAGCACTCCTTTCCCTCAGGATCCTTCCCCTCCCCTCCGAAGCACTCCCTTGTGCATCTTCTTCTCAAGAAACCCACAGCTCATCCTTTCTGTCCAGCTAACTATTGCCCAATTTCCATTACTCCCTTTCTGGGCAAACTTCTGGAAAAGCCGGCCATCTCCCAGCTTAACCTACATTCTGATTCTGTTTTCTGTCTCCACGAACACCAGTCTGGCTTCAGAGCTGCCAGAAGCATGGAAACTGCTCTCCTGAAAATCTGTGAAGATCTGCTCTCCAACCTCGACTCTAACATTCCCTCTGTCCTCATCCTACTTGATCTCTCTTCTGCCTTTGACACAGTCAACCATACCATCCTGCTCAACCGTCTCTGTGATAACCTGGGTATCACCGATCAGGCTCTGGCCTGGCTGACCTCTTGCCTCTCTGATCGACCCTCCCAGGTCATACTGGGGTTCTTCCTGTCTTCTATCTCCCTTTCTACCTGTGGTGATCCCAAGTGATCTGGCTTTTCAACCAATACCTGGTGTTCAACCAATATCTAGCAACCCTCGCCCGCTGCATTGCCATTTTCTGCTCACATTTCCAGTGTTAGGCTGATGAGACACAACTCATTTTCAGGTTGCCATGGCCACCTCCTCTCCCTCTCTCATCTCCAAATGCCTTACTGCCAATCAAGATTGGTGTTCCGCCAATGATCTTTGTCTGAATGCCAGCAAGACTGAGATCCTCCTCATCGGCACACATTCTCCATCCTTTCCCCTTACTCTCTGGCTGACTGCCCTTAGCCCACCTCCTACCCCCCGCCTGTGAGGCTAAGAACCGCAGGGTTATCTTTGACGCCACACTTTCCTTCTCTGCCCACATCTATGATGTCTCTAAAAAGTCAAACTTCCTACTGCAACTCCTCAGAGGTGTGTTGCCTTTCCTCTCCTTCCCCCAGAAGCTCACTGTCTCCCAAGCTCTGGTTCTCTCTAGGTTGGACTATTGTAACACTAAATCTACCTGCCTCCACTCTCCGCCCTCTGCAACTAATCCAGAACAGGACTGCGAGACTGGTCTATGGCCTCAAGCCCTAGGATCGTATATCTCCAGCTTTGAAATCTCTCCATTGGCTCCCTGTGGATGCAAGCATTAAATACAAAATCCTCTGCATTGTCCACAAGGCTTTCTGGGGCCTGGGTCCAAAATACCTTCAGCTATCCCTCCGCAAATACCTCCCCTCTCGAGCTCTTCACTCCTCTACCTCTAACTCCCTCAGGGTCAGTCGTTTCTCAAGGAAACTAGCAGGGGAAGATCTCTGTCTTTGGCTGGGGCCTCCCTCTAGAACAGCCTCCCTGTCACTCTAAAACTTGAGGAGAACCATCCCCAGTTCCAGAAGCACCTAAAGACCTTCCTCTTTGCTTCTGCCTTTGCCCGTCCCTATCCCCTGCTGATCCATTCTCTCTTGGCACTATGCACCTGGTAACTCTGTCCTCCGGGCCCAGGTTCCTGCTCACCCTGCTACTCTCCTGCACTGCCTCCGGGCCACCCCTTGCACTGGGGTCTGTATCTGTACTCATGCAGTCCCCCCCTTTGTTCTCCCTGCACTTGACCTACCCTGTCTGCTGTCTTAAACTCAACACTTGCCACTTGCTGGCTGCATTACCTTTTTGTTGTTTTTTTTATTATTTATTTATTATTTATTCTGTTCTCCTTTTGGTCCACACTTTCCACTTTTCCCCCCTTGCACTTTTTCCCTCTGCCTCCACCATGCACTTGTGCGTTCTCAATGTCACTGGGCCTAGTAACATCGTTGTTTTGTTCTCCATTGTTTCCCTCCCTTCCCTTCCCTTGTCGCGCTCTGACACACTTTGTATTAGCGCGATAGAAAAAAAATATCAATTCAATTCCATTGTCAGCTGTGTGGGGAATTAGTCCTAGAAACATTAAACCATCTTCTAATAGAATGTGACTCCCTAAATAAATTGAGGTCGCAATTCTTAATCAGTATGAGAATAATATTGGCTGTCTTAAGATACGACTGATATGGGAGATACTTTTTAGAGGTCATGATTTTAACCTGATGTTTTATGTGGCCAAACTTTGTGATATGATTTTTTATATTCTTAATGACTTGTATGATGTATGGGCTGTTATACGGTTTCAAGAGTTTATTCACTTTATGATGTTATCTATCATTTATTTGTGAAACGTTGGTAAGGATGCATTTATTATGTATTTGTGAAATATTTGTAAGGATTGTATTTAAGGCCTTTTATACAGGCTATATGTAAGTTTTAAATTTTAAAAAATATATATTTGAAAGCACTATCCCCGATGCCATCCTGGTAGCATTGAAAGAATAAGATAGGGCCTGTCATAACAATATATCACAGCATTGGCCCTGTGTCTTCCTAGCAGTAACCAAAGAATATCATGAGGAGTTCCTCAACAATATATGCCAATGCCTTAATAATAATTTAGCATTTATATAGCACTATGAACCCTCAGGTATCGGAGCGCTGCTTATTACCCACGGTGTGTGGTGCTCATTTATCGACTCGGACTGATGAAATGCGGAGCGACCAAATACCTATATTAACATTATTTCACACTTTTATTTAGTATTTTGGAGCATATTTATTCTTGTTTAGAGATAATACTATGCACGGAAAATGGTATAGTCAAACTATAAACCCCAATATTAACAATGCACTGGGCACAGTCATCGCATCTATTGAAATAAAGCCAAGACTAAAAAATAATGCTGAATAACGGTGAACTGTGCTGAAAAATTCAAATTGCTGGATGCTCCATCGCCACACTCTCTTGGGATTATACTGCACCAAGAACAAAAAATGAAGGTGCATGTCAATAGTCTGGTTTCATCCATCTGTAATCATCTTAAACTATAAGCCAGCTCAGACCTTTTCTTAACCACAGTAATTGTGGCATAATTTCAAGAGCCATAATTGGCAAAAACTGGATTATCGTTCCAGTATTCTGCAAGGCTTTGGCAAAGGAGAGCTGGTCCGCTTACAGGCTGTTCACAATAATGCAGTCAGGCCTGTGGAGAGCCTATGCAAGAAAAATCACATCTCAGAGGCTAGAAAGCATTGCACTGGCTTCCGGTGGCTGCTAGAATCACCTTCCACTTGATTTTGATCACACACAAGCATCTGCATGGTGCAAGCCCACTATACTTGTCCAATAGGCATGCCTGGTAACAGGCACTTAGAGTGCTAAATTGACTGGTTCACTCAAGGGTCTTTTCGCTATGCTGCACCCAAATTTTGGAACGCCCTCTCACCTTATCTGAGGTCCTGCCTTTCCATTATCAGGTTCAAATATGATTTCAAGACAGTGCTGTTCCATAAATATTTGGTTATTCTCTGCCCTGCTCATGGTGCCATAGGTAATTTTTTTGTAGTTTATAATGTTAGAGCTCCTATACCTATGCGCATTGTCTCAGCGCTATATAAATAAAATAAATAAGTGTGTGGCCAATGAAACTGTGTATGGAGAATCAAAGAGCTATGGAGACTGTTTTAAGTTTAAGTGAGAGAGTCACCAAAAAGATGTAATGTTTGAGTTACGATTTCTGCCTCTTGCCTGCTACCATGACCAGGGTGCACACCTGTGCACCCGAGAGACAGCACTCGACACATTGGGCTTTAAGTACATTCCATCCCAAGAGTTTACCCTTATCAAGGAAAACAGGAGCCGCAGAATGCATCAGTTGAAAAAAGAACTCTATTTCCAAAAGTGTGAAGAATTCTGAATCTGCCAACATTTTAATCCCTTTAACCCAAGTACATGACTGTGATACATAAAGTTTAAAAAGATAACATTTCAGTGATATACTGTTGTCAAGAATTCTGATCAGTGTACTCATGTATTTCTTGCTGTACATCAAATGAATGAAAGGAATCTGAATTCCTTCAGTCTTTTGATGTCATGTTTTGTTTTTGCACAACTGTCAGATTATTGTATGAAACGTACAACAACATAGTGCACTTAAATAATGTTATACAGTATGATATGCAGAAAAGCAACAATACTGCAATGTTGGTTTGAATACAATTGTTTGATTCAGCTTGAAATATTGCTGGCTGCGAGTTGACCCAGTTTTCAATTCAGACCAAAAACCCCCTCCCACCTTTGGAAGTCTTCTAGAATGCAGTGTCAGGAAAATAATCTAACATTACAGGGAAATCGATTTTGCAGAGTGTGTAGTGATTAATATCTGCTGGTAAAGGTCTGTTTGGATTTACAAGCCAGGTTCAAAAGTTTCCATTGCTTTTAGTGTGAGATGTTGAAGCATGTTGAATCATCAACAACCATAAAACCTAGCATGTCCTTAGGACTAAATACAATGCGAACAATGAACCCTGTCCACTGACTTACATACATCGTCAATCAAGGTCTCACTTAAATCATGACATTGATCTGTTTACTAGGAATCATGTGCTGATCACAAATCCATAAGGTACATTACAGGCAAGTTTGGGCAGGTCAAATCTAATAGTGTAAATAATACCAGTAGATGGTATGAGAATCACTCCAGAGAGCGCAGAAGTGATACACATTACACCATAGCCGCGCAAGGTTAAGCAGATGTAGCAGTTCTTAGGTCAGTGCAATTATTGCAGAGCCTGGGTCTTTCACTATTCCACATTCATTAAGCCTTTCCTTCAGGGACTAAAAGAAGCACAGAAGGTTAAAGGCCCCCTAAAATGGACATCTGAAATGAATGTCTCATTTGCCGAACTGAAGGAAGCTCTAACACACGCACCAGTTTTAGCAACCCCAAACTATAAATAAACATTCTTTATGTTTTCACATTTTGATGGCAAAGTGATGATGGTTCTCCTCATTCAAAAGAATCCACAAGGACACAAGCCCCATACAGTGGTCTTCTAGCCCTATTAATGCAATGCCAATTACCATGCGAACAGGCACTCACCACAGTGCATTTTCCATAAAGAAATCAGCAACAATAACAATGGGCTGTGCAGTCACGCTCTATGTGGAGCATTTACTTTTTGCGATGCTAGAAAAATCAAAGTCCATGTTAACAACTCAGAGAGCATCAGAGCATGAGGTAATTTTGCCCAATCCAGCAACTGAGGTACCAAAGTGTCAGGTTGTCAACTCAGTGACATTCATAGCACAGCCAGTGGAGGTAGGGGAGTATGTGCACGACCATGCCTCATATATGGACAGGATGGGGGTTACTCCAAGGTACACAAAGAGCCCATAGAAGAAGGAGACATGCTCTTTATTGATGGGACATCAACAATAGATTCAAGCATGGGTTATCGACATATGGGTGTGGCAGAGGTTTGCTATCATGAAGGAGAATTTAAGGTGTGGGCTCAGATGAGGTTGCCACTACATTATTCAGCAAAGGCAGCTGAGCTGACAGCTCAGATTATGGCTGTGGATATGTTGGAGGGGCCTGCCATAATAAAGAAATGTAAGCTTCAGTGTACGTCACATCCACAGTGCATTCAGGATTATCCCGATGGAAAAGGAGAATGTTCCAAAGGAGTGATGTCTCCCCCATACAACATGCAGAGATATTGTCCCAGCTAATAGACATACTGCCCCTCCCAGGAGAATTGGCGATAATAAAATGTGCCGCCCATACCAACGGCACAGATGTAATTTCACAAGACAACAATAGGGCCGAATCTGCAGCGAATGAAGCAGCATATTTGCCACTACACACAACACTGTTGAAGTCTTTTTGAAAGGATCAAAAACCCTTGATGGCATTGCTGCAAAGGCAGCACCCCACACTCACAGAGCCATTTAACACGTTGCCTGTTGTCCGAGTGATAGAGTTAGAGGGGGGAGCACCCCAACAAGAACAGAAGTTATGGAAAAAGAGGAGTTGTTCACTGGCACCCACGTACCTGGTGTGGAGACAAAACAATATAGGGAAACTGGTGATGCCCCAGGGGCTGCTCCAAACAGCCCTGGATCAGCTGCATTACCCAGCACGTGTGTCAAAAGAGAATGTAGCTGCCGAGATTAACAAACAATGGTTCATACCTAATGTTCAAGAATGGTAACTGGGTTTGTAAATAGCAGTATAGCATGAAAGAAATGTACAGCAGGGCACCCACTTAAAACTGATGAAGGCAACAATACCATACCCGGAGAGGCCCTTCTGGTATTTGCATATGGATTATGTTGATATGCAGGATCTATGTAGCTCCTACAGGTACATGATTGATGTTGCACGTCCTTTTTCACATTGGCTTGTGGATGAACCATGCCCTCATAATGATGCAAAATCTGCAGCCAAATATTTAGTATGTAAAATGTTCCCAAGATAGGGGGTATCTGACGTGTTGAGGACAACATTTGCCAACTATCTTTTTAAGGAGGTAACGTCCTTATTGGGCATCAAGCACAAACTGTGTTATGCATATCATCCTCAAGCCAACAAACTTGTTGAGTGCCTTAATGGACTGCTTAGAGAGCACCTTGCGAAGCTGTCTGCGACACTTGGCAATAATTGTCTCTATTGACTCTTGCTCATTTTACTTGCACTATGTAATTCCCCTGGCGCAGATCATCATTTGACTCCACACAAAATTGTCACTGGCAGGTGAATGCATGCACCTCTCACTCTTAAATGTACGATTTTGGATGTGAATAGCACTGCCCAACTCCTGAAGATTAATGTAAATTATAATGTAAATTAAATCACTCACCTACATTTTGCACCATATTCAACCATGTCAAGGCAGGCCTGTTGACCCTGCATCAAGCACAGACACACCATCAGCACAACAAACAGAGATGTTCACAACACAGCCTCTACTTTATCCAGGCAACAAGGTATTCATGCGCAACTTCACAAGATCTTGGAAGGAACCGTGCTTCACAGGACGCCTCATCATGACGTACTACACCCCAACAGCAGTGAAGGTAGCAGAGAGGCGCCCATCGATTCATCTTTCAGATGTCTGATGGGACAAGGATGTAACTCCCCTCGCAGGGGTAGAGAGGGGGGCTGACTAATGGGAAGCATATATGAGTTAACCATGACATTTGTATCTTCCTTCCACTTACAGATGACTAGTAAGTGGTCTGAAGGAGTTGCAGCAAGTTAAATGAGCAGGAGGGGGAAGGACATTGTACAAGCTTGATTGTTGTTTTTTGTTTTTTTCTTTTTGTTGAAAGAGGACGGTGTGCCCCTGCTAGGATTAATAATCCGGCACTGTTCAAAGATGGCATATGGGGCAGTCATGGGATGGCCAAGCTCTTTCTCTCTCACAAAGTGTCATTTGAAGCATTGGTGTATGTTTGATGCATTTGTCATTATGTAAAACAAGGAGTTCTTTGACATTCGGTCACTGTCCAATGGTTTGATTAGGGGGCTGGAAGTATAGGTTGACAATTATATGAAACTCACAAAAATGAAGAACAAAGAGGCCACAAAACACATTATATCAGAATTTGCGACAGAAGAGGTGAGAAGGGGAGAGTAACTGTTCACAATGCACAGCAAAATATAGTGTCACAATTACACAGGGAACAGTATTCTGCGGTGCCATAAAAGATCAATGATGTGCATTGAGGGGTCTGTTTTCCATGGTTGGGCATGGGAGGGGGAATGTTGCAATGTAGGGTGGAAGGATTGGTAGGGTTCGAAGAAAATGTAGTGAGAAAAATGAACTACAGCTGTCGTATAATTTGGAATAAGAATGTTCACGCCCTAACGTGGATTGATGAGAAAAAACAACCTTTGCACAAAAAGGATCTCACACACTTTTCTTGTGTTTTAGATCCACCAGTTTGGACAAACACTGGTTGCACCAAAGTGATTACTATTTCATCACTGAGGAACGGGACTGCAGTTATTATGGATAAGTAGTGGGCATGCAGGACCCAGGAATATTCCAAGTTTCCTCCAGACTGGGATGGGGCATTTCCTACTTAGTGAGTCTACACAGCCCCACCCTGTTGGTGCCCCATTCAGAACGCATTCCGTTTACTGATCATCCCGAACTATTGAATAAAGATTTACACACTAATAAAGATTTGAGCAGGAGGTGCATACAAGAGCAGCCCGACCCTTGAACTTGAAGAGAATTTGCAGGGACAGCAATTATTGGTCCCAAAAATCATCGGCCAGACTGGCTGCTATTCCACCAGAATATCCAAGGCGTCTATCTTTTTTGCATCATTATTACTTCCAGGGGTCCTGGCAGCGGCAAATGCCAAATGGCTGCAGATCACCCACTACCAAGTATTACAGTTTGTGAATTCAACGGAAAAGGTCTTGAACACTGTGAGGTAGGAGCTACATCAGCTGGTGATAGGAACGTATCAATGTATAGGAGACATTTTATGTGCGCTCTCTCATTCCAGACATTACATGGATTCCCAAGCTCTTTCTCTCTCAAGAAGTGTCAGTTGAAGAATGGGTGTGTGTTTGATGCATTTGTCATTATGTAAAACAAAGAGTTCGTTGACACTTGGTTACTGTCCAATGGTTAGATTAGGGGGCTGGAAGTATAGGTTGACAGTTATATGAAAATCACAAAAATGGAGAACAAAGAGGCCACAAAACACATTATATCAGAATTTGCGACAGAAGAGATGAGAAGGGGGTAGTAACTGTTCACAATGCACAGCAAAATATAGTGTCACAATTACAAAGGGCACAGTATTCTGTGGTGCCATAAAAGATCATTGATATGCATTGAGGGGTCTGTTTTCCATGGTTGGGCATGGGAGTGGGGAATGTTGCAATGTAGGGTGGAAGGATTGGTAGGGTTCAAAGAAAATGTAGTGAGAAAAATGAACTACAGCTGTCGTATAATTTGGAATAAGAATGTTCACACCCTAACGTGGATTGATGAGAATAAACAACCTTTGCACAAAAAGGACCTCACACACTTTTCTTGTGTTTTAGATCCACCAGTTTGGACAAACACTGGTTGCACCAAAGTGATTACTATTTCATCACTGAGGAACGGGACTGCAGTTATTATGGATAAGTAGTGGGCATGCAGGACCCAGGAATATTCCAAGTTTCCTCCAGACTGGGATGGGGCATTTCCTACTTAGTGAGTCTACACAGCCCCACCCTGTTGGTGCCCCATTCAGAACGCATTCCGTTTACTGATCATCCCGAACTATTGAATAAAGATTTACACACTAATAAAGATTTGAGCAGGAGGTGCATACAAGAGCAGCCCGACCCTTGAACTTGAAGAGAATTTGCAGGGACAGCAATTATTGGTCCCAAAAATCATCGGCCAGACTGGCTGCTATTCCACCAGAATATCCAAGGCGTCTATCTTTTTTGCATCATTATTACTTCCAGGTGTCCTGGCAGCGGCAAATGCCAAATGGCTGCAGATCACCCACTACCAAGTATTACAGTTTGTGAATTCAACGGAAAAGGTCTTGAACACTGTGAGGTAGGAGCTACATCAGCTGGTGATAGGAACGTATCAATGTATAGGAGACATTTTATGTGCGCTCTCTCATTCCAGACATTACATGGATTCCCAAGCTCTTTCTCTCTCAAGAAGTGTCAGTTGAAGAATGGGTGTGTGTTTGATGCATTTGTCATTATGTAAAACAAAGAGTTCGTTGACACTTGGTTACTGTCCAATGGTTAGATTAGGGGGCTGGAAGTATAGGTTGACAGTTATATGAAAATAACAAAAATGGAGAACAAAGAGGCCACAAAACACATTATATCAGAATTTGCGACAGAAGAGATGAGAAGGGGGTAGTAACTGTTCACAATGCACAGCAAAATATAGTGTAACAATTACAAAGGGCACAGTATTCTGTGGTGCCATAAAAGATCATTGATATGCATTGAGGGGTCTGTTTTCCATGGTTGGGCATGGGAGTGGGGAATGTTGCAATGTAGGGTGGAAGGATTGGTAGGGTTCAAAGAAAATGTAGTGAGAAAAATGAACTACAGCTGTCGTATAATTTGGAATAAGAATGTTCACACCCTAACGTGGATTGATGAGAATAAACAACCTTTGCACAAAAAAGACCTCACACACTTTTCTTGTGTTTTAGATCCACCAGTTCGGACAAACACTGGTTGCACCAAAGTGATTACTATTTCATCACTGAGGAACGGGACTGCAGTTATTATGGATACGTAGTGGGCATGCAGGACACAGGCATATACCAAGTTTCCTCCAGACTGGGATGGGGCATTTCCTACTTAGTGAGTGTACACAGCCCCACCCTGTTGGTGCCCCATTCAGAACGCATTCCGTTTACTGATCATCCCGCACTATTGAATAAAGATTTACACACTAATAAAGATTTGAGCAGGAGGTGCATACAAGAGCAGCCCGACCCTTGAACTTGAAGAGAATTTGCAGGGACAGCAATTATTGGTCCCAAAAATCATCTGACAGACTGGCTGCTATTCTTTATTTAGCAAAGTATTACAGTTTGTGAATTCAACGGAAAAGGGCTTGAACACTGTGAGGGAGGAGCTACATCAGCTGGTGATAGGAACGTATCAATGTATAGGAGACATGGAAACGTATAAAGGGTATGCAAACAGCATGTCAGAGGGCACTCACGTTATGCTTGTAATGCTTCCTCATGGCACCTTGCAGGTTGCACAGGAGAATCAATTCATTAATTGGCTTCCTACTGCTTGTTTCTTCCTGTGCTGTGCACTTTCTAATATTGAAATCTTTCCTTACAGATTTTGTGTGGGGCAACTTGTTGAAGGGTGACATGTGAATATCAATGGGATTCCCCATATACTGGGTCATCCCGTGATTATTCAGAGAGCTCATAGTTAAGGGCAGTCTTCTGTAGTGCTGCAATGTATTTGTAATTATAGGCACTCAGTAGCTGACAAACTGACACCTCCCAGCGAATCATGGAGCTTGGAAAGCAGGCTTTGCCTGATGTTGTTGCCTTCCTTCAAAGGCCCCCAAACCGTGGGATGCTGCTATCTTGTCTCATGGCATATGTTCAACCATCCCCCTTACCGCACTCTAAATTGCCACCAGATGCCCCCACCACTCCCTCACATACCTGTGCCTGTAACGGCCAGGATCTTCTCTATAACATTCCCAACATTTTCCCTCTGTCGTAATGGCGATCATGGAAATGAAGAAGGGACTATGTGATGTTCCATTATCCTTGCATCCATGGTGGACATTTTGCTTAGAAATTTTTTTTACAAGTTAGAAATGGCAACCATTCCTTTTTTCAATGTAAAGAAAGGGATTAAAACCCTGGAAATCATGCTGGGGTTCTAGTAACTATAAACGTTGCAGTGTCAGGGGCATTACCAGTGAAGTAATGGCACTGGTTCCCAGGTTAAGCAACTCGGGCACCAGGCCATACCTTACCAGTAATGCCCCCACCTCGGGTCTATTTCGTGATTAAAGGCAGCAAAGGGGGGTGGAGGCTCTGCATGGCCTGTAGCATCCTTTTTTTGATTAATCTATCCAACCCACCCACTCTTAAAAAAGGAAAGACTAATCATTCTACCACAGTCATTCTTCTACTGAAGCAGCATGTAGAATTGTTTTATTTTACCATCAAAGTATTGCTGCCTTCCATTATCTATGTGTCAATGTAGACTGAAGTCTACCGTCTGTTATCCATTATGCTTAAGCACATCAGAAATGTGGTTAGGTTGCAAGTTATGCTTTAAGAATTAAAATATACTGCACTACCCTGCAGGTACCTTTCCTACCCTTCAGTGCCGTACAAAGTCCAATACGCTCCTACACTGCCCTGGACAAACGTTTTGATAGAACAACAAAAAGGTACCTGTGTTTCGGGAGCATCCAATTTGGGTGATTCCGCTTAGTTCAGAAAAAGCTGGGGAAAAGGATATTCTGGCACACTTCAGATGATCACAATTGTGTTGCTCATTTGCCTCGTTTGTTTTTGTAGTGTGTTTAATGTAATGTATTTTTGTAATTACCAAGTTTATTTGGATAACAGCAGAAAACCAAGTGTCACACCATGTAAACTAAATGCACTGCTCCTTTGCACTTCATAAGGACTTCGATAGCTCTTAGTTTAATTGCTGTATTTCACAGAACGACTCTCTGGGAACACACACACTTTTACAGTGACTTTCCTATTTTGTGTTTAGGTAAAATCTATACAATATAGCCCGCATAACCTGCAGAGTTTACATTATTTGTTTGCAGGTGTCTGATATAGATGCACACGCTGTACACATTCTCTGGGCGGTGCACACACCATCAATTCCAGGATAAGAATGAAAAAGGGACGCATGGAATGTCTGGGGATGACGCACATGCTGATGCAGGCACTGACCCTTTATGAATAAGTGCAGCCATTTTCCCTTTGCTGCGGCTAAAAAAAATGCATTTTGTAATATAACTGTCCTATTCCACAAAACACGCTCCTCCTTGTACGTTCTCCTTTCTATACAACAATAATATGTTCACTTCTACCTGAAGTACCGGAGTGAAAGTCAATAATCCAAGAAAAAAAAAGGTGAGCAAGCCAGCAGGTCCATTACCAACAAGATTAGATTGCTGGTGTTTTGTAAAATGTCCTGGTGGTGTATACAATTCACCTCTACATAGCGGCATAAGGTAAAACACTTACATGTACAGCATACAATCTAATTTAGCCTCAAACAAAGAATCCATAAGGTTATGGGGGAGGAGGGGCAGTTTAGCAAGGTGCATTGTAAATCTTTTTCATAATGCTTTAGGGGGTACATTTATTTATTTGAGAAGACTGTACCTTGTATGAAAATGTACTACAATGCAGTATTTCTCCAGAGTAATCTCTTTTCTTGTGGGTCTAGTACCTTTAATAAAGGAAAACGAAAGTGCTGCAATGCAATTAAGATTTGCTTGATTGCCCACTGGAGAGTTACACTTCAAGAAACATGTTTCATTTCTTTTTAATTTTTCAAACATTTGGTGCAAGTGCAGTTTGGGACAGATGCTGTACCCACTTTACCTACAAAACACTGCATATCAGAAAATATGATTTTAGTTATGAACATGAATAAAATGCAAGAAACATGTAGTGATAACTTTATTTGGAGGCACAAAGAATCCAATAAAATATTTAAATGCTGAAATGAAGCCCTATGCTTACATTTATGCTTGAGTGAACAAGATTGGCCAGAACACGAAAATGTTTGTGGCATTCAGAGTATGACAAATCGTGTATACCTTAAAGTCATGTTATGTAGTAGGATAATTAAACAGCAGATTGGTATGCCCTTAAGCCAGCCTTGGCACGAGATGCTAGTGGAATATTAAGGATCCTCCTGAAACCCGAACCCTTAGAATGCTCACAGGTTCACCAAGATAGAACTTTGCAGGTTTCCCACAGGCTACCTGATCTGTAGTTTGGAGACAGATAGTGTACTAGAGTGTTGAGAAGAGTCATGATAGCAACTTATTGCGTTTTTTATGGTATTTTGTCAATAAGGTGTTTTTGTATTTGAATTTTATAATTGTTTTAGCCATTATGTATGTATGATGAATTGATATTATTAATGTGATTATTTAATACATTGAAGAATATTTTTTTTATCACAGTAGGGTTGTAAGTGAACAGCACCTCCACCCTGATACCTTAGCATTAATACTATTTTCCTGATACACTGTAGCAGATGCCACTTTTAGTCAAACCCTCTTTTTCTTTGTAATATAGCTTGTCCGGGAACAGGTTTGGCTATTCCAATTTGTACTAATTAGAAGTTAGTCCAGCGTTTTTTTATTTTATAAATAGATCAATATTTCTCCCATCGTCATGCCTCTCTCTCACCAGTTGACTGTTCTCTTTCAACCCTCTTAAAGTCTCGGTAAGCTGTGACTATGCTAGAACACTCTTAGACACATGTGCATTTTGTGAGAGTGTCCCAAAGCATTCTTATTAATTTTGTAGATTGGTGAGTAAACAATAGTACTGACAGACACATGAAATTTGTAGGCATGGGAATATGTGAAAGGAGTCTCAAGCATAGGTTAATTTGACCACCAGATGCCCCCACCACTGGCGGGGAGTATGCTATAGCAGTCTGAGGCAGTTGTGAATGTTCTAAGTGTGGCAGTATGCAAAGGACACCATAGGCACAAAAGGATTGTATAGGTTTGGCAGAATGCCAAAGCAGTCTTGGATAAGTCTATTTTGTAGGTGTTGGAGCATGCCAAAGCAGTCTTCAAGCATACATAAATTTATTTTGTGTGGGCATGTGCTAAAGCATATTGGGCAGGCATGAATTTGAAGTATGCCAGACCAATTTTAGGCAGAAATATTTTTAGACAGTAGCGTGCATCAAACCATTAATTTTTTAGGTGAGGGAGTATGCTAAAGCATGCTTAGACGGTCACATATTTCATAAGCAGGAGTAAAGTGCCAAAGCAAGCTTATCAAATGTGAATTGTGTCGGTAAGTTATGTCGGTAATTGTTTCTAGGGGTTTTCTCTGCTCCTGTCATGTTTCTCCTCTTTTTTCATTTTTGGAATGTTGAAGGTGAATAGTCTCTGCAGCTTTTTTATGTTTTTCCTCCTGTTGATTTCTCAATGTTGACATTTGTAAGTGAATTTGTATATTTTATCATTACAAGAGGCTCACATTTCTTGAGTGATTAGGGAACAAGGAATGCCCACTGCTAAAGGCGACTTTTGTATGATTTGTTTTATTTTTCTCCTTGTGGTTTTTCAGTTTGTACTTGTGTAGGTGAATATGTTCTATGGAACACTTACGTTTCTCTTCTTGTTCATTTTTCAGTTTCACTTCAGTGTCTTTGCTTTGCCAAATCGTTGCACAAGCAATTAATTAAGGTCTTTTTTATGTTTGTGCATTTAAGAATAACACCATGCACAAAGGTTTCTTGTGAACTAGCTGAGTTGCTTTTTGTCCTAGGACTTTAAGGATAGATATGATGGCCCAAACTATTTTTACTTTTCTACTGCAGTCGAATTTCTCTGTTGCTTTTTATGTTTCTCTGCTTTCTTTTATTCAGTTTTGACTTTTATAGCTGAATTTTCTCTCGTGCTTCTTATATTTCCCATTCTGTAATTTGTTCAGTTTTGGCCTTTGTAGTTGCCTTTACCTGCTACTTTTTAACTATCCCCTCTCATCTCCATGACTACTCTCTCCTTTTGCACTCCATAACTACTCTTCCCCATTGCTCTCCATGACTAATCTCCCCTCTCTACTCCACCCCACTTTCTACTTAGTCACCCTTCTTTCACTCTCGTAATCATCTTCCATTCACCCTGTTCACTTACCTAACACTCCCACTCACCCACCTTAGCCACACACGTATAACATTGTATCACTTGCTCTCACCAAACAATACCACACCTTCTCTGCAAAATGCCTCCACACTTCAGTTCACTGCCCTTGCTCCATCTGATTACTTGGTCTGCCACCTCTTCCTCCTAGAACCTCACCTGAACAACCCATACCCTTCCTATTTACTGTACCCCCTTTTATCCTCCCCACATTATCCCACTGGTCTTCTCCACAAACCTCACCTGAACAACCCATACCCTTCTTATTTACTGTACCCCATTTTATCCTCCCCACCTTATCCCATTGGTCTTCTCCCCATAGCCAATCTCACCTTATCTTCCCCGCCTGAGAGGTGTTAAATAATCCAGATACATAAGCCCCACCTCTTTTTACCACATGAGACCACCATTCAAGAACAGTAGTGGCTGAGAGTAAGTTTGGAATTGTGCCTGTTGTGAAGCTCCATTATGTCTTCTGGAGCTCAGCATGTGCTAGTGTCAGCTGGTGGTGTGCAGCCTTTCTTGTTGCTGCGGTGGCTATATGCTGCACCACTGACTCACTCTCTATCTTCCCACTGCTCAAAGTGATCTGATGACAGGAGACATCTGCCAGGAGGCTCTGGTGAGTTGTTTGCTTGTGGACAGTACACCCAGATGTTGGCTGTTTGTTGTTGCTGAAATGAAGAGAGAAATTGGACAGCAATGTCTTGAAGCCATACGGGCTAATTCTATGACACATTCATTCTAACAGAAGTGGGTACTACACTATTTGTTTTATGAGTACCTTTTGTGTTTACTTGTTTTTTCTGTGACACCGTTTTAACTGGCTATCTTAGCTTGCTACGCATTCCTTGTTGTTGTTTTATACATTGGATGTTTAAGTTTTGTACTGTGGACCATTATATTTAATTACATGTTTTAACCTCCATGATTCACTATTAAAATTGGGTATTCACCTTTTTAACTCTGATTGGACCCCTTTTTCGAATCACTGTTGAACCTTTGTGTTCTGGTATTTCTAGCATCTGTATTTTAGCTTTGTCTCCCTATTTTATGAGCATTATGGGTTGAGCCACAGTGGTACTATACAAACATATTCAGACTCTTTGGGAGAGGACAGGAACTGGGGCACTACTTGTGATGCAATGACTTCTGCCCCACAGGAGCATAAATATGAGTAGTGGCTAAACCGTATACTGAGTCTTCATACCTCTACAAAACAAGAGTGATCCAAATCATAGAGGTGAAACAGGCGCAGGTAAGAGATATCTCTCCTTTTCCTTTTGTAGTAACATGGGCTGAGGGCAGGCTATACTTTTAAGAGGGGTGTGACTGTGATCCAGTAGAAACTGAAACAGCAAAGAACAACAGTCCAAAATAAGGAATGTCCAGTGAAGCAGGCGTAAATGTTTTCCGTCAATATGTGTAGCGAGGGAGCCTGAATGAACCATGGGATGTTCTGGAGGGGGAGGGGTTTCCCATGAGAACAACTTTAACAATATTTTCAGCACACTTTCTGTGACAATATGGTTTAAAAAGCCACAGTTTGCAATGGTCTTTGTAGGGTAACAATGTAACTATCCAGTAGATACAACAATGCACTGGAGCAATTTCCAACTCCTTTTCGTGATGATTTCACAACCCTTCTAGTTTCCCACCCTTTGAGCACCTCCATCTCGCCACCTCACTGCACAAGAGCACCCAATCACATATTCTGATCGGAATTACCCAGCCTCCATACCCAATGGACCATGTAAGGCCGGGGAAGAAAAAAGTCCACTAAGTTTCCCTTTGACAGTTTAAACCAGCTCAAGAACACACCTTCATCTACAAAATGCTGAAGGAGTGCTCACTGTTTACACTGGGCTGGTTTGGCTCCTCCATAATCTGTGAGTGCACTGGCGGGTCAGTGCTCCTTCTCTCATTGTGGATGAGCGGCCACTATAAATCAAAGTTATATAAAAATATATACACTTTAATTAAACCCACAATATGCACAAATGACTAAATAGAATAGGACCTATGTTGTTAATGCGATGCCGAAAATGTTGCCTTTTAAAATGTCGAGGACATTCACGGCGATGCAGTAACAACATAGATGTTATGCATGAAGAATACAGATAAAGAAAACATACCTCACAATAGGCAGGATGTAGACAATTGTAAGAAGGGATGATCATTTTAATATTTACCTAAAGGAATGACAAAAAATGTACGTTGTTGGTAGATACGAAGGGATCTTAGTAGATGAGAAGGACGCAAGAGTTGTTTTCGTTCTGTCATTAAGCCATAACAAATGGGTTTATTATTTTTTTTCTTTGTTTTACATGCCCGCATGAGCATGAATAAAAAATGGAAACAGCGATGTGCATGCATATTGTAATGTAAAAAACAAAGGTTAAGCGTTTTTGTGAACCATGATATTAAAGGTAGATGAATCATTTTTAATAAAAACAAAGACAACAACATAACGGTCACATCTACTGTTGAGGTGATAAGAAGAAAGTTAAGTGAACATTACAAAGGACAGAAGAGCAGATTTTAGTCATAATAAAGAATGTCTAAGGATGAAAATGGTAAGTCCTTTTGAAATTATGGAGGATCAAACATTAATAATGACTTAATTCAGAGATAAGATTTATAATTTGCTTTTAATTGTACTTTTTGTTGTAATAGGTGAAGGTAGCATAATGGATAAAGCTCAGTACATTTATTCAAATAAAGGAAATACATAGCTGAGTCTACAGGGATATATGTATTCAAAGGAAAAAGTTAAAAGTGCTGTAATTCTGTGGAAATGTACTCAGTATGCAATCAATAATTGCCATGGATGAGCATGCACTTATAATGAATCTGAAACAATCACATATATCAGAGAACATAACCACAAACCAAACATTAGTGGGATACAAGTAAGGGAGAAAATACACGAAATGAAAACATAAATGTTACCATGAACAAATGACAAGTGGTGAAGTGGTGAGACAGGTGCTAAGTGAGGCACCATATAGCAAAACACTAAAAAGGAGGCTTTTGTACAAACATTCAAAAAAGGAAAATCCACCAAAACTGTCCAAAGGTAGTGAGGAAGTTGAAATACCACCACAATACACATTCACAAGTAAGAAAGAGACATTTTTAGTAGAGGATGGTAATGAAGAGGAAAGAGATTTTTACATATTTGCAACAAATAAAAATCTAGAAAGAATGGCAGAAAGCGAACACTGGCTAGTGGATGGAACTTTCAAAAGTTGTCCTAGACCGTTCACACAACTTTATAGTATACATGCAAAAATGTGTAATTACTTCTTCCCTGTGGTATATATTCTAATGAACTACCGTTTGGAAAAAGCATACATTAAAATTCTCGAAAAAATTAAAGGAAAACTTCCAAAACAGATTTTGCTTACAATCCGATGTGGAATGGACAATGAATTGGCAGCTATGAAAGCAATACAGCAAGTTTTCCCAAATATTCAGATCCAGGGGTGCTTCTTTCATTACAGCCAAAATATATGGAAGAATATTCAGAGACATGGTTTGCAAACAAAATATGCATCTGACAGTGAATTTCAATTCTAGATGAAAAAGTTGTGTGCATTAGCATATGTGCCAAAAGAATCTGTAATCAAAGACTACAAAGAAATATTAACAAGTGAATACTATAGAGGAAAATATGAATTACTTGCACAATTTCTGAATTACTATGAAGAGACATGGTTGGGTAAAGAAACATGCTATTGTAGACGCCATCCAAGAATCTCAGTGGAATACTGGAGCTGCTATGAAGCAATAATCACAGAGACATCCAAAACAAATAATAAACTAGAAGGTTGGCATCACAGCCTGAATGTAGTAATTGGAAGAGGCAAACCAACATTATGGACATTTTTACACTCATTACAAATTGCAGAAAGCGTCCAAGAAATAAAAATAATGCAGCACATACGTGGCCTGGCTGTAGCAAGGCATTAAAAAAAAAACAGAACCAAAAGCTACAAGAAATAGGCCTAAAGTTTGCCAAAATGAATTTACAAGACTACATTACAAGTGTCGCATTTAATGTGCCATTTTTCATTCAATAATTGAACGTATACATGGTCTGAGATCATTGCAAAAATGTGAAAAAACAGTTGGCATAGCACAATACATTTGCAAAAGTGTTTGCTTCTTTTTAAGAATTTTGTCAGATTTGTATAGTTTAATAAAATATTTGCCGTTTCAGTAATGCTTACAATTTGTTTTGTAATTGTTCACAACAGATATAAATTACATAATAAAGACATTGTTTGAAAACATGCTATTTGTCAGACAATAGATAACTTTATAATACAGCCAAACCAACCGCACTGTACATAAAAACAATTTGCCCCGAAGATCCAAGTTAATAGCACAAAAAAGCATGGAAACAAACGGACCGTTCTTAGTTTGAAAGCCAATGAAGCAGGGGAAATGTACACAGAGTGCAGTGAATACTGGTGAAAGCACACACAATTAAATAATAAAGACATTCAATAATAAAGACGTTGTAAATATATAATAACCAAACGGACCGCATTGTACATAAAACCAATTTGCCCGTCCACATTGAATAGCACAGCGAAACATGGAAACAAACGGACCTCTCTGATTTGAAAGCAAGTGAAGCAGGAAATGCGCCGAGTGCAGTGATTACTTGTGAAGGCACACACAGTTATAAGCACAAAACTTGAAAGTTACAGAGTGAAAGTCACAGTAATTCGTCATTGGGAAGCAAACAGAGTGAAAGTCGCTGGGGGAAGTCGCAGTAGTCGTAGTAAATCCTCATTTTGGCACATGGGAAAAACGCAAATTTGTGTATGCCGTACTTTTGGATGCAACATTTTTGTGCACTTCCAATAGAATACACTACAAAAACCCACCTAAGTGGAAAGAACGTAGAATGAAAGAAAGAAGCAGAACTCTGGGTAATGAAGTAGGGCTGAAAGGCAATCAAATATGACAATGTTTATCAAAATAGTGCATTCTTGTGTGAAAAGGGGATTAAAGGAGATATTACCAGTCTCTAAGGCCCAAAGATGGACCAGTGAGGCAGCTAGAAGTCAATGATACCTTTCTGCTGTTCTTAGAAGTTCAACAGCATTGTACCAGGCTTCTTGGCACAGTGGGAGTGGTTCAAATCAGTGAGTCACAGTGATCAAGACAGAAAGCAGGAGTCGAGTTATGTTCGAAGTGAGGCATGTGGCATTTTGAATGCTTCCACATCAGCAAGCTTCTGGTCTGAGCCGAGGCAACAACACACTCAGCTGTAGCGGTACAGCAGTGAACTGGTTTGAAGATGCAGCAACACTAGTTTGAAGAGTTTGAAGAAGTACAAATGGCATTACCACAGGTTCCATTGGTTTGAATGCAGTTGAGTGTGGTTGAAATGCAGGAGAGAAGCTGGGTGACTTCTTCAGTTGCTGTGAGGCATAATCCAGGGTCTCAGAGACAAGATGGCATGTTGCTGTCACTCTCCCAAACACGGGTGAAGCTGGCAAACACCTGCAGGGGTCCTTCACCTCCAGTGAGGTCCTGGGTACTGGTGTAGCTAGTGGGGAGGCACGTCTTGTTCTAGCAGCAGGTCACCCTAATGTGTCCTAGGGGTGGTTACAGAGCAGAGGTTGCCTTTGCCATGGATCACCTGCCTTCACCTCGCAAATGGAGGACTTTGGAAAGGAATGGTCGCACAGCGGGATCCAGCAAGTTCTTCTTGAAGGGTTGAAGTCCAGAGATACATAAAAGGAGTGGAGGGCCCCCTCTTTTATAGGCAAACGTCCACAGGTGCTTGGACCAAAGCAAACCTGCCTTAAAGGGTCCAATGACTGTCCTTTAGACAAGCGGTCTTTGCCTTCTGAAATTGTACACAAAGTGCTTAGTGATAAAGGAAGTGGAGAGGGGGAAGACAGGTAGAAAGAGAAACAAGATAGTGGAACCCTCTTCTAACTATTCTGGGCTCCCTATTTCTATAATGCGTCCACCCACTTCACTGGCCCATAGCATCAAAGGCCCTTCCAGTATGCAACTCCTTGGCTTGAGGATAGACACTCTTTGGGGTTTGCTCTTTGATAATTTTTTCTCAGGCCAATGCCTGCCGAGGGCTTCCTTGGCTGGAGGGATGCGTTATCTGATCTCACAAAGGACCAAAGAAGAGGCATAGCTATTCAGTCTCTGGTCCTGTAAGGCCAGCACAGACAGCGTGTCTGACCAGACTAAACATAAATATTCCACAGCTGAGCTGGGCTCACAGTGTTGAAACAGGTATGATATAAGTCGGATGTGGATCTTAACAATTATGAATACCCTTCACTACCATACCCCACAGCCCTTCCACCATGTGAAGGGTTTATCATAATAATATTTTTGGGAACTTTGGAAGCAAAGGATGAGGACCTAAAATAAACTGATGACAAAATATTTCCTTTCAGAGTGAGAGGCATTGCCTACAGGAGTTTGTTCTATGTTGATTGTGTATTTAGCTCACAGCTACGGTGATAATTTGTATTACAAATATGTTCTGTGTACAGTAAATGTGCCCACAATTTAAATGTGATTTGTATTCAAGGACCATCCTTATTATGTGGTTTAGAGTACACACATTTGTAAATTATAAGGCATATTGCAGTATTAAGTAGAGAAGATCTAAATGACACTTGTGTGGCATTGAAAACTGTATACACTCTCTTTCACATACAGTACTAGCAGGTGTTTTAATTTACTTTAAATTAGATATAGAGCAATGCATGAACCAATACAAAAGTTCCTATTCATTCTACAATACATGTATTTCCTTTGTAGTCCTAGAATTTTAAATTCGAAGGGAAATGCCTGATTCTGCTGATTGAAAAGGAGAGCTTAAAGAGGGAATTAAAATCCCTTAATAGATTAATTTCCCTTCCTGCCCAGGTCAGGAAGGCACAATAGCAAAACATGAAGAGTCTAACACAAAGGGCCTTGTTCTGTCCAAACACATTCTGGAGGCCAGCCCGAGCCTCAGTAGATGGTCAAGCTGATAAACAGAAGTTCAAAGGTCTTCTCATAGTTTGCCAAAGATAAGGCCTGCCATAAAAAGTAAATTAGCAAAGAAGTCAAGGAAAGTTATGAACTCGATATACAGCAAAACACAACTGCTATCACACACATTAAAATATCATGCAAAAGGAGCATGTAGGTGATACCACTGCCACGTATGGGAAAACATCAGCAACTCCACACAAGAAAACCTGATTCATATTGACATGAGGGAAATCTAATATTATATGTTTACTCAATACATTTGTTACTGCATCCAAATGGAAGCTCACATCAATATGAAATTTTGACATAATGTAATCAGAAGTAATATCTATAAGACTAAATAAAATAATATACACTGTGCCATATTTTGAATAGTTAACAAAAGGCAGAACCTTGCAACCACTCCAAATGTCATCATAGCACAATCATTCAAGCATCTAGTTGTGCGCACTGACACAGGGAATCTGATATTAGGTTTTATGAAGCTAGAACATTTTAATCAGAAATAAGAGTTCAAAAAATGAAATAGGCTTTTCTTCAATAGGCGTGGTTTTGGCCCATGCCCTCCTGAATCATGATATAAAAACTAAGGGGTGCCCACGCTGCATAACAACTTGATATGTTGTATATTATTACAGTTACTTAAAAAGTTCATTTTGTGGAAATAAAGTCACAAAGAGTATCTCAAACATAAATAGAAATGTTATATATATATATGCTAAAAACGGGAAACCATTGTTGGTATACATATCAGACACAAAAAGCATATTTACAAAAATTGAATAATGAGACAGTAAGCTGATTCAAAACATTGTTATAAATTGAATTTACCAGATATAATACAATAAGACAATTAACATAAAAAAACAGAAACCAAAATTATACAGATCCTACATTGATTATTTGCAATCCTATACGTAAAGTACTAAAAGGTATAATTAATGATTCCCTGAAGGTTGAGGCATGATTAAATCATAATCATGCCTTAAATGTGTCATCATGGGACTGGGAAAACTACACCTCTGTCACAAGGCAGAGGTGGAGCCTTAATGATATAATTGCATACACACAGGACATATGAAGGAGATGTTTATGGAATATAAGGAGATGAACATGGAGTATTGACCCCCGGCAAATGGCGACCAGTCCATGGGAAGAAGGATGACTAGTCTATGTTTGAATTTGGGGTTCAGATAAGCCACCAGAAGGGAGGGTTTGTTGAAGGAATTATTCCAGTCCATGCCGACTGTGTTCCCTGCCGACTCCCCAAAATAATGAGACACATTCAAAAGATGAATGGCATCCTAATCAACCCTAAACCGACAAGAAAGATTGACCATGGTAAACTCGGGGATGGTAATGAAAAGAGACCTGCAGGGAATGTAATTTAAAATCAGGAACAAAGGTGCTGATATTTCAATGCTGTGTTCCCCCATTTAAAGGTAACATAAAGTGAGACGTTTCTTTAAAGCCCAATATATTTTGTATTGAGAAATTCAATTTAAAACTGAATGCATTTTGGTGTCATTTTAATGAGGAATTGCCTTTAAAAATTAAGCACTATTTCAAATATAATATATATATTTATATAATTAGTGGCTTAAGCTGGTGTAGAGTCACCTTGGGATGTAGTATCAGTGCAAAATACTATTGCCTAGGGTGGGTGATAGCATGTATTAAGGGGAGGAGGGGTCATAGACATAGATGAGCTGTTAGTGAAACAATTGTGTATATGAATAACGACTTCTATTTTTTGAAGAATTGCACAAAGGGCAAAACCCTGCTTTCCCTTATTTTTAAATGCACAAAAAGACCTATTTGCAATGTGGAAGGGCGGGGTAAGGTGGGGGCTTGACATTGTACATATTTCTGGAGAATTATTACAAATCCAGCCCAAAAACACATGCAGGTTGCAAATTACATGCAGACATACTAAAGCTATGCATTCATCTATAGATTGAAAACAGTATACACGCAAGTGAATGTAAAGCTGCACACAGTCACACATGCATACACACACACACGTATAGAGTTCAAGTTTAGTGAAAGTCACACATGCATAATTAGTGAAAATGGTCCCCATGTATTTTGAGAACACAGCATACATGTGTGTTCAGAACAGGGTAAACACATCCATGAGAGTATTTTCTAATTTAAGCAAGCAGGTGCCAAATTAAGTTGCCCATTGGCTACACTGGATGGACTATACATAGCCAATATATTCACTATCTCACACCTACAGCGGAGAGTTAACATGACTGAAAATGTAATCTAATGTTTAATTATTCAAACCATTTTCTTTGATAGCATGCTTGTCTTGAGAAAATTGAATGTTTGAAACACATTTGCATCATCTTGAACTGCTATCATTGTGTAAAATATGATATTTAGACTAAATCCAATGTAGAATCGAAATGTTTAGAATTTGTGGAATCAGTTAGGATTCAACATATATTTAAATTAAGAGTGAATGTGTGTATGGACTGATAACAGTAAGATTCTTATAGGCAGCTAATTTATTTTTTTTTACTATTGGTGTTGTTATAGCTTTGTTTTGCTCTCCATGGTGTAAAGCTGTAGACCAATTTGGTTGAAGTTACATTATTCTTTTAAATACATTTCGATTTCTAACTACCTCATTGTCTGTTCCTTTCCCAGACCGTGTGTGTGATTGAATAAATGGAATAAATGGATCGGCATGTTAGAACAGCATGAGCAAGATTTTCAAACACAAATATTCCTACAACATGAACAGAGGGGTACACTTTAATCCAACCTTTGCACTGCAGGGAGTTGGCAGTCACAGAAGCTGTTAAAGAGGGCATCCCTGACATCTGAATCAGCTTATTGCCACTGTAGAGCAGGAGCTGCAGATCAGCAGACGAATGCAGAAAGTCACAGGTGCATGTTGTGCTTTTGGCATGGAGGATATTAAATGAGGGGCTGGTTAGCAGGCCACCCTTTCTGAGATGGAATTACCCACATCATGTTATTAGTTAATACAAATCAAAAAGCCTGGCAGATGGTATCAATCAAAGGAAGAATAGAGGTTTCAATGTGGCTGGCTAGAATTCTCATAAGGTTTGGCACCAGGTTGCGGGTATTTACCCTATTTTGGAATCAATATTAAAAGGAATTGGTCAGTGTTTCTAAAATGGTAAAACAACTTCTTTACATTGGGGCAAGTGGAGAAGCTAAATTCTTGTAGGAATGGGGCAATAAAACCATTGGGCCTGGACTTGCGTCATTATTTTGGCCTTGAGATTGCCCCTAAAACCTCTTCTTTTTAATGAAGAGATCCAGTATGTCTTTCTATGTTTCTGTCAATCTCTGCAGCAGCACATCCTGAAAATATTGATCTTGCAACACTGGAGAGCATGTTCTTTAGACTGCAGGGGTGTAGAATACTTCTCAAATTCCTTAATGATGCCCCCCTCTTTCTGAGCCTGTAATCAACCCTTCCAATTTTCTAATAAATATATAGGTTTTAACTTGTGAGTGCAGAAATTGCAGTCACACACAAGGCAATCAGTTGAATTGTTTGGGGAACAGAAAGAAAAGTGGTGGTGTTAGTGGCCGGGTTTACAGGTGGTAGGCACACAGCAATGCATCACTTTGTAAGAGATGCTGCAGGTGTTTGTGCTGTTTGATGCAAAGGGCACCACAATTTAAGATGTCCTCTGAGCCATTGGCCAAGCATGGGATGGGGAGGCCGAGGGACTTTAGAAATGTTGCACTATTCACTTCAACAGCAGTGCAATTGCTGGGGATACACAAATCTTGGGTAGTAGAATAATACAGCAGTCAAAAACCACAAACTGTAAATCCTCCACTGCAACAAGTGTTGCAAGCATTCAAACTCCAGTTAAGAAGGTGGCTACTAGTCCTTCCAATGTCATTTCTACTTTAGCAGTTTTGTCCACTTCAGTGCAGCTAGCCCACGCCCCAAATGTCCTCCCTTGTTGCAATATAAGAGTGTACATGTACACGATCGAGTCCTGCAGGGGCCTGCTAAGGTGCCATTTGAAGAGACTGCCAATGAATCTGTGCAGAAGAATAAGATGTTCTCCAAGGGGTAGTGGTTCCATTTTCAGCTCTCGGCGGCAGGTCAGGGTAGAAGAGGTATATTAAATTTCCCATGTTAGAGGAGGCAATTGTTTCTTAGCCTAGCACACAAACCTGCATCTACCAACCTTGCCCTCCTTCGGCCTCTTATTTTGATGATTTCGATGATGGTAATGATGTTGATGAGGATGATTATGCCAATACATTGACTATAACCCTCTTCTCATAAAAAAACACTGGGAGATGTTTTTTATGGCTACATGACAAACAAAGCCTGCACGGGCATGAACTACCAACACAACTCCTGCATGGGTTCAGAATGAAGAAATACAACCACAATGCACTTGTTCTGTGCACACTCTCTTTGTGACACCTCAGAGATCCTGAGTTGGCAATGGTGTATATCAATCAATAACAGGCCCTACCAGATCATTACAGCAACCAGAACCACTTCTTGCTCATATGTTTCATGAGGATCATGTGGATCCGCATAATCTCTCTTCTTCTGCCTCTGCTCAACAGGAAACAACAGGTACTGTGAGGCCACAGTGCATATCTATGGTGTGGAATTTCTTTGTATTTCTTTGTATTTGTATTTATTTGAAATGTACTTAAACCAATGTGCTGTGCATAGCGTCCAAACAATACAAGTATAAAGTTTAACAAGTCAGTTATGTCAACCGTGCTGGAGTAGATGAGATTTCAATGATTTACAGAAGAAAGAATGGACTGAGATAGAACGTAGAGGAAGAGCATTACAGTGCAGAGGGGCAGGAATAGAAAATGTGCGAAAGTATGACTGCGCACATGGAAGATGAGGAACTACAAGGAGAAATTGAGAAGTAGATCGGAGAGAACGAGATGAGGTATAGAATGAAACCAGAGAGGAGAGATAGTCAGGTGCAAGACCATAAAGAGATTTGTAGACAAGACACAAGAAATTGAATTTGAGTTGAGCTTGAAAGAGCACCAGCCAAGAGTGAGAAGAGCAGAAAAAATAGAATCACATAGCATCGTGCCACCTGCACTCTGTGTAGAAAAGCTGTGTCATTCGGGAAGACAGGGACAAATCTGGGAGTGCCATAATTGTTGTGGAACAGGAAGCAACATCATGCATATAGGTGGGACCAACATACCCTGTAAGGAAGGCATGGTATCAAAGCAAGACAGATACAAGTGATCACAGTTCAGAAGTGTTTATTAAACTGTAGAAATGGGGGAGATAAATGCCTAACCAAAACCTAAATCTAAGATGGGAGCAAGCTATGACCATCAAATAATAACAATACCGTCCAAGTGGAGTCTAGTCAAATAAAAACGGGCCTTTACTAAGAAAACATATTGCCAATCCTTACCAGTATGCTACAAAATAGTGTGGGATAGTGTCCACAAGAAAAGAAAGACATGTTCTCAAAATGATAAGTCAGGATGTTATGGCTGAGGTCTCCCTTCCCAACGTTTTTTAGCACGGGACAAGGCAGGGCTCTTGAGCACAACACACTCCTGGGATTCCTGTTCTAACTATCAGGACCTTCTGTGTCCAAGTCTCTTTCATGCAAAGTCCCTTGCTTTAGACAAAAAGAAGGTTCCTTCTACTAATCTTCATGTCAGGTGATTACTCTTTACCCTTGGATCCCCCTCAGCTGGCTCCGATCCTTCTCTCAATGTTAGTCTCCCTCAGTCGGGCTCAGACCAACAACTCACTGTAGACATCCCTTAGTCGGGTTCACGTTTGTCATCACAGTGTTCATGGGTGTACTACTCCTCACCCTAATTTGCAGGCATCCCTCAGCCGGGTTCACATTTGTCAAAATAACACTGTTCACTTAGTTTTCTCACAATGTGGGATTCACTTCCCTTAGTGTAGCTTTTTCACAAGGTGGGATTCACTTCCCTTAGCTTTTCGCTTGACGACCATCAGTCTGGTTTACTACCGGCTTTCAAATAAACTCTCTTCATTTGTAATTTTCAAAAGTGTCAATGTCTTTAAAACAACCTTCTAGTTTAGCTAGGTCCCCCTCATTCGGGCTCAGACGTTCCTTCACCATCTTCCTAAAGCACTTGCTAGTTCAAACAAAGACTTCCGAGAGCAATCACATCTCGCCGGGTCATTCTGTCATTCTCTGGCAAGTACATACTTCAAAATATCACAGTTCACACAGCATTCCCCTCATCCGGGCTCAAGCACCAGTTTCACATTTCCCTTAGTGGGGTTTACACTTTCATATTCCTTAAAGAGTACTTCAACGTGCCAAGGAGTTTCGATTGTACAAGTGCTTCGGCTTGACCCTTGTATGACCACCTCAAGCCGGCCTCCCCTAGGGCTGCTTGATACTTGTTGTTTCAACAACAACTGAAGACTTTCGACTGTACAAGGGGTTTGGCTTGACCCTCGTATGACCACTTTGATTTCTTAGTTCAACACATTTTCCTTTTTCAGGAGCCGGGTATCAATCAGAGTCCTTTGATTGAGCGCCCACGTGACGCCGGACCACTCAAATGGATACCTATTTTGCTTACAAAAGACCTTTGTGCTTTAGTCTTCTTTCTTCATACAATGTTGCTCTTCACAACCTTGAGCCCAACACAGTCCGATCTATTATCAGCTCTTTCTGACTCACTCTGTTGGCATCTTCTGCCTCTGGAGTCAAGGACAGGAGTCAAGGACAGTACCACGATGGCAACCGCTTCTCCCAGACCTGGCTATCACGTGCATGAGGGTCTCATGTACCACTGACATCCTTTTCACAATTCGTCAGCTGCAATTCCTGTTCTTACATTTCCCTTCTCGGAGGCTCCGTGGGTCTCGACTGAACAGGGCAAGGGAAATTCCCTTCTCATTGTCCTTTCAAGTCTCACCACCTTTCGTCTCAGTTTGAACTGCTGTCCTGGAATAGCTGCTTACTCATGCATTTGGCCTTGCTTCCCATGTGCTTTTGTGCTTTGCCTTTTATCCCTATGGGAAAGGGAAGGGAAGTCAGGTGAGTGTAATTCTCTTCAACTGCCTGACTCTGCCTGACCCTTGTGTTGGGACATGTCCGGTGTACGGCTCTGGTGTTAGTCTATCATTGTGATGCTGGAAATGCATTGGAGGGACAGGGCCTCCATATCCTTGTCCTTTATTGTTTTTTATCATGTGTTCTGACTTGTTTTCTAACAGGAGTTCAAGTGGGACTCCTGGCAGTGCAGCTCTTCCTGTATTTGATTTGGTGAAAAGACCCTTGGGATACCCTTATGACACCCATGGGTGGGAGTACGACCCTGTACTCGTAGTGTATGTTTGCGGGCACTTGTGTGTGGCCCGCAGAGCAGGGTACAGGCTGGTGGCAGATCTATCCTGAATTGACATGTGCCCTGCGCATCCTCCATTTTGGGATGCCCAGGCCCTGTCATTGGAATTGGTGGATTCCTGATAGGAAATAAGATGGCCCCTGTGGCTTCTTGCTTTCTATTGCCTGTTACCTTACTCTTCCCAAAGTCCTGGGAAGCCCAGAGTCTGTCCCTTCCCCCTGACTGATGTTGGGTGGAAGTTCCATATATGGTGTTGTGGGGAAGTCCAGGCCAGACTGGCTGGAGCCCTCCCAATGACTGTATGTTGTGGGGACGCCCGTGGCGTGGGACCTGGGTGAATGGAGTGTGTGACGAATACACATTCTGTGTTATGGTTGTCTAGTATCTGGTGGTTGACACAATGACTGAGACAGCCCTGCCCGAAACTGGTATGAATCCAGTGTGTAGTGCTGAATGGGGTGGTACGTGTCCGAATCCACATTCTGTGTTGTGAGTGTCTGGATGGAGAAGAATGGCTTGATTGCACTGTGTGCCAGATTGGTTGCCTGACTGCATGAATGCCCTTCTGAATGATTGTCTGCCTGAGAGAGACCCAGCAGAGTGAATGGGAGATCAACTAGTATATCTGGGGGCCTCTCACTGCTAGGAATCGTTCAGAAGCTGAAGTTGAAACTGATCTTGAAACTGATGCTTAACTTTGAAGCCCACTGGAAGAAGGAGAACTGCTGCTTCTGTCCTTCGCTAATCTGAAAGCTGCTGTGACTTCAAGGAACTGATCCAAGAGAGGGCCTGGCTAGGAGGCTTCTTCCCGAGCTACGAGGGACCATCGTGCACCAGCTGATATTTGCCAAAGCTCCCTGGTAGACAGACTTACGAAAGGCTGCCGACCAGAGAAGGGGAATCACTGAGGAGAATGAAGAGAAGCACCAGACAGCTGTCCACCATCGACAAGGACTACCTTGTTCATCATTGTCAACCACTTTGGTCCTGCCGGAGAAATTCAAGGCCGTCGACGACCGAGGAGAATCCGCTGGTGGGTTTCCCGCCACCTGAAGACCTCAGAGACGCTGACGAAGCTACTGAAGCCAGCCGTGGTGACTTCCCATTCACTGACGCCAGATGCTGATGACCCAACGCCCTTGCTGGGCCAAAGTTCTTCACTAACTTCTCTAACAGTCACCATCGAGGTGTACCGCACGCCTCTTCTTCACAGGACGTTCACAAGCTTTCGTCAACGAGCACCACCGAGTTCGAAGCTGCTCCCTCAACGGCCACCGTTCACCTTTTTCTTAATCTCGGAAGTTTGACGACCCGTGGCTCCCGTTTGAAAGGGAGTGCACTCAAGAAGGGCCCGTTGTTTCCCAGACGAAGAACTCTGCAACAGAAGGTACATTTGGGTTGCAGCACTATAGAAGAAGATAAAGACTTTAATAGACATACATATATGGACTGTGTTTGTAGTGCATCTTCATTTCCAGGTTGCCTAGGTGGGAGATCCTCATACAGAACTGTGCCTAGTGGTAGGGGCTCAGTATTCTGGTAATTGTCTAACCTACTTGTCTTCCTCCTATATCTATGGTTGATACTGTTTTGCTGTGTTGATTTGTATGCTATTTGAACGGAGTACAGTTGATGCATTTTAATGAAATCAGAGTAATAGTGGTACCACCTAGAACGGTATATATTTGCCATTTTAGAATTGTCAGAGCACAAAGTGTATTATCGTGATTGTTTATATAAAGACTGTGTTTTAACTAACAGTGTGTAGACATTCCTTTGTGGTTGCTTGGGTACTGCACTTTACTTATGAACCAGCCTGCATCACCTCCTGAGAAGCTAGGCCCTGATTGCTCGCCCATTGCTACCGTAATTGAGAATCTTGGATGAGGTCCTCTGTGCCTCTACGCTACCATATAGAGAGCAGGTGTACAGACACCCCCCTCCGGTCCTTCACAATCATCTTTTGTGGTAATCGGTCTGTGAGAAGTGTTTGTGTCAAGAAAGGAGGGGGTTGCGTTTCTAGATATCCTATGGGGTAGGATGGCGAAAGGGTGTCATAAGGAATTGGGAACCATGTCTCACCCTTCGGCGTCCCACTTCCACTCCCTGAAGACCCCTCACCCAAGTGATCCTCCCGCACTAGTCCACCCCCAAGAGCTGGATCCAATAGCGACAGCTGTGTCCTGGCAACCAGGAAGTCAGATCCCTGGGGACTAATAAGTGAGATACCTTCAGGTTTCTCACAACCCCTACGAGTCAATGAAAACTCAGCAGCCTGCTGGCTATTCCCTGTGAAGCGAACCCAGACCTGGAAGATGTATCAGGACAGAAAGTAATTATGTTTTTCTAAGGGGACAATGCACCAGCAAGTCATTTTTGTGCAGTCAGAAATATAATTGTACGTGTCCGTGAGAATTGATGCTCAATGCTAATTTGGAATAATGCTGACAGCCAACCTTCTGCCATACACCTTTGGTGAAAGTATAGGTCTCAAGGAGCTGAGAGGAAGTCCTGATGGCGACTGGTGAATTCCCTGTGGAATTAATTTGCATGCAAGGCTGTACCTGTGCTCCAAGATGCAGTAGTTCTTGTAGTGAGAAAGCCCTTGGACAAGTCAGAATGTGGCAAAGTTCACTTCACTATGGATATGTGGACAAGCAGGCAAAGCACTGATTACATGGCTGTAACAGTGCTCTGGGTCACCTTCCATTTTGCTGACAAGCAATACATTATACAGCAGCTGTATGCTGTCCACTCAAGCCACTTGGCGTGCACAAGGTTTTGATAGCAGGATCCATACAGTATCATACATCTGGGATAAAAAGGAGCATGTGGTGGCAGAGTGGCTAACTCCACGGCAACTAGCATTTGATTAAAAAGGCAGCAGGCAATGTCTCCAATATCTTTGCTACACCAAGGCTCTGGAACACAATGAAACTTCTATACCTTACCCATTTTTTTCCACTTCTGCAGACATGTTTTATTTGTGACTGTTCCCCCATCAGTGATATGCTTATTTTGGTCCACAATAGCTGCTTTCACTTCACACGGTCAAAAAGGTCAGAAATTAATTGAGTGCAATGCGGGTCCTGCACAGACTACCACACCACCTAATATGTTTAAAATATCTGTTCAAAACTGGTGGATTTGTTGACCGGCTGTCTGAGCGAAGCAATGATGCAAACGACTGCAGCTACAGTCACAGTCAAACACTGGATGGGGCCTTCTTCACCCCGACGCAGTGGCAGCTCAGGCAAAATATCTGTTTGCTTTGCCCTCTGTGGAAGTGACACAATATATGAGACAAAGCACTATGCCACTGAATGAGGTAACTCTACTGATCTGGACAGGTTCATTTAAAGCAAGTGGAAGAGCAAAAGGACATTGTAACATGAGTCAGACATTGGGCCTCATTACAAGTGAGACGGAATGGGTTAACGGGACCCGCTGAAGGAGGCGGACCTGTTAAACCCGTTCCGCCTCATTACAAGCTCCCCTCGCGGGACCCGGTAAGTAACACCTGGTCAAACCAGGTGTGCTTACCGGTCCCGCGAGGGGAAGAGGGAGCAAACAACGGGCCGCTCGTAATCGGCCCATTCTTTGCTCCCTCCCCCATTCCCATTCAGCCCTATGGGGGCTGAAATGGGAATGAGGAAGGTCCGGGTCCCGGTTCCTGGAGGGAGGAATTACCGGGCCCTCCGAACTCGGAATGGCCCGGTAATTCCCCATTCTGGGAACCCAGACCCAGACCCGATTTCGGCAGCAAAATCGTAATGAGGCCCATTGTGCAGCTGGTGAAGGAACTGCTGGCAATCTTTCAGAATGACCCATGGATTAAATACATGAAAGAAACCATTGAGTATATTTAAGAGTCATACGTAAACCCACGTTTTAAGGTTAGCATGGCTGTATTTGAGACTGTGGATAGTAGGAGGTCGCATACAGAAGACCGAGTTGGAATGTTCTTGACTACACTTTGGAGGGGTTTGCAATATTACTACCTTCATAGCAGAGGTGTATAGGACAGGCAAGAACAACTTCAAAAACAACTGAACATCCTCAACAGACAGTAAGAGGTCTGTCTTCCCTGGTAGCACCCTCTGCTCTGCAACTGTTGCAGGTACAGGGACACTCCATAAAGGGAGCACACTGCTCACACACATATAAACTCCTGTGGGACTCACTTCCAGATTCTGTATTCTTCAATGTGTATGGACCTAGCAGAGCAATAGGTAGCGCTTTTGGGACTACAGCAAAAAAGATGGTGACTGCATATGTGTGCAATACATTCCATCTGGGAAAGGATAATGACTGACTGCACTATTTCCAGGTAGACTGTGTGGCACTATAATTATAGCCATTGACATTCTATGATGCCCCCCTCACCCCCAGCTAGTATACTGGCAGAGCGTGTTTCTGTGCTACTGACACTGCTGTCTCTGGCCAAAGGAGACACCTCTCGGAAGTTCATATAGAACAAGCAACGTTCATTAAAAGAAATGTGCACTGTTTATTAGTCAACTATAAGAAGATACTGTTGCTTTTGCATGCACAGGGGCAGGAGTGGGGACACAGACTTAATTTGTAAGCTGTAAAGAAACTGTGCTATCTAAGAATTTTCTGGGAAATGCAGGACTACTGGTGTATCTGTGGTTACTTAAAATCGTTGGGTCTAGTGTCCATTTCTTGAGCAAATGGAGAGAGCAAACCCAACTTCAAATGATCAGGGAGGACACCTTTTGAAAAAGGAGAGATTCAAGATTTCCAATCGAGTGAACAGAACTTAAATAGGGAAATATTCACAAACACATGAGGTAATGCATTTTTCAGGTAAATAAAGGGTTTAAGGGATCACAAGAGAGATCCAAAATCGAACATAGAAATAGGGGCAAACGTGTTCCATGGCAACATTTCTCGCTGTTCAAAAAGGGGAGATGGGATGGATTGCTTTGGATCAGCAATATCTTTTTTACTGTAATCATTTTCTATAAAGGAATAGCAGTACAACATCCAACCAATAATCAACCATAGGCAGGACCTGGGTTAAAACAGTGATACTACACCTAAAGCAGGGCCCTAAACTTGGTAGTAGCATAGTTAACTTGGTAAGACTAGTAATTGTTTTTCTCTCATCAATGCACACCCTGCAATTGCAACATATAGAGTGTCTTTTAGAATTATCGGTGCACTGAAAGCACTGAAGCTATTCTAATTTGCAAAAATTATGTTTGATTTACTTAACATCTTATAATACCAGGGAACCATTCTAGGTTTCTTTTTCACATTTCAGAGGGCCAGGAACTATAGATTCACAAAATTGGAGATTGATGGTTGAGAAACCTGAAATGCGGCATGAACACCAATTCTATTGTCCTCAAGAGGGGAAGACCCAAATGTGAAACTTCAAATAACAGATTTAGAGTCCAATATGCATCTAGTATGCTAGTGTGAGTCCAGTCATATTAGTACACCTATTGCAAGTGGAGTCTGCAAATCCCTTGTCGGTCTCTACTAGCTGAACCAAAATGTGATGGTATCCCCGTTTACCATTTTATGCAATCGTTTAGATTGTTATAGGTTTAGTGTTGGCATTGTAGAGTATCTTCAATTGAAATTTTAGTAAAGGAAAGCATTAAATGACAGAGGCACATGATGATTTCCAGGAGTATTTCATATACTATACTATTGTTCTTGCTAGGTGTCATTTTATAAATAAAGTAAAGAGTCAGTGATAAGACTCACATGATCCCCACTCTGTTAATCCATCTTGGAATGGTATTAATGGATTTCCCATGACCACACTTCAAGCTAAAATTGATCCCCTTACAGCTATATGTATTTTAGGAGAACCAAACCAAGCTCTTCCCTTAGCGACAGTAATAACATGGTTCCAAGTGTTCCAAACGGCCAACTAGAGAATGCTAGATTACTTATAAGCAAATGCTTACACTGTGTAAATGCACATTTCTACCAGCTGGGCCTAGGCCATAAGCATATGGCAATGGCAGAAAGGATGGGGTGAGTAGAGCCAAATCATCTATGGTGTTAACCTTTGCTGATGTAAAATAACACATGTTGGGATTCATAGAGCATCATAAAGATAATTTCCTCTCATTTGGGGGAAAACATGCAGGCAGATGTTTTACAATCCAAAGGGGAATTTGTATTAGGGAACACGAACACTCCCCAAGTTCGTTTTCTCTTTGACAATGCTTCTTTGAACAAACCTACCTCTGGTGGGAATTTATATGAGAGACTGTGCATCCAGCATCTAATGAAATAGCCTTGGCAGAAATGGTTGATGTTTTTCATATTACACAGGATAAGAGCTAATTTGACTAACAAATTAACTTGTCCCCCCTTCACTTATACTATGCCAACTGTGCCCAAACAGGATTCTCCAGTAGAGAATGAGAATATAATGTGTTTATATTATCATGGAATATTGCAGGTCTTAAACCCAAGTTCAATGATGAAGCTGGGGTATCCTTTAGAGGTTTTTATCCTATTATACTGCTGGTGCAGTAATTAGCATTTGGGCATTGGTTTGTTACTATACGTCAACTAGTGACTATTAGTAAACGTGGTCACAATTCGGTGGACTTTTATGCCTGGATATTGAAGTTACTTGATCTGAAGTTTGAAACATGTTTTAATTTTACAATTAACATATTGGTGATGGATCAAAGGTACAGGGAGAGAATAGTGGTTGGTTAATTTCTAATCCAGTTCCCCCAGTCTGCTGGCCCATCCCAAAATGAATATTTCTGATTCTATCAGAAGATTATGTTAGGACTTCCAATGATACGGTTTATAAACAATTAAACAATAAACATAATGTAAAATAAAATCAACATTGCTGAGAACTTAACTTGTCATTGTTTCTGGTTTGTTAATGCCTTCATGTGTTCTCAGTGTTTTGTGTTTAGTTTATAAACTGATTTTCTATGTATGTTGGTTTGTGTTTCAAATGTGAATATTGGTAGATGTTTGGTGTGAAATGTGAAATTAAGATGGTACTTGGAGTAGATGTTATTGTAATGTAGGTGTAGTATGTGTGGGTGTATGATTTGAGGGGATTTCGTTTTCAGTGCATATTACTATTATGTACTGAAATGGAAATATGTTGTGTTTTTAGAATGTCATGTAGCCATGCTTGATGTTTATAGAGTCTAAATATATGTCTTATTCGTTTTTTAGATATTGGCTCCACCCCCTTCCCAGAAGGCAACAAAAGGTGTGGTCCGCGCGCTCCTGTGCGTGCACTCAGGGCAAGTGGCTCTATAGGTGGCTGTTCGGTCAATTGTTTACGTCACATTCTTTTTAGGCTGAGAGATGACTTATATTGACTTACACTTATATTTATCATGCTAGTTCCATGCTTGAAGAGTATGACATTGAATTTATGGGCAACAACAAAGAGATGTCATTTGTAGATGCTGTATCAACGCCTTACATGCTGTTACTGCATGCTTTTAGCAAAGGGCCGAACAATAATGTTGTGATGCAAATTCTGGTGTTTAAGTTTGAGCCTAAAACAAATCCCACCGGAACCCCACATGTAAGTTCGATCCCCGAAGAAGTGTAACTACCATGTCAAGGGGTGATGGTAATAGCACCAGGGCAGAGACACAATTAAAAACCATAAATGCATCAGATGAGAATCTTGATATTAGTCGAGATGAGGTGAGCATGTCCTCTGACGACATGTTTAATGCGTTTGAGAATCTGCTCACGTCATTTCTCACCAAATGTGAACGGTTGGAAACAAAACTTGATATACAATCACTGCTGATACACCAGAGTTTGAGGTTGAAGAATGTTACTGTGTGCCATTGTAGCACGAGTATGTCATCAGAATGCATGGATACCCCACAAAATGCTAAGCCTAACAGTTATTGTAGAACACTTTAAAAAAATGGAGTCGATTACCCCCTGTACACCATGCATTTATGTACAGCAAAAAAACTTTACTGCGCAAAAATAGACTACCTCCAAAAAAGAAATGTGCTGCAGAAAAGTTGGTTGCTGCAGGTGTGTCGGGTGAGGCTAGTATTGACAAATTAGAAAAACCTATGTATGATAAACCAGTATAATCGATAGACATCTCCAAGACGAATGGGTTAACGGCAGGCAATCCCATAGTACCTTTGGTAGAACAAACCTTGCCTCCAACACAGATAACGGCCGATATGGATGGCAAAAATCGGAGGTTTTTAAAGCCTGTTCAACATGCCCAATCCACTAGAACTGAGTTATGGAAGCCGTCAAATAACAGCGTTAAGGAACAGGGTCATTCTATAGATAACACACCTGAAGCTAAAGGGAGTCATCTGAGAGCTCTGCAATTTCAACACATTTTTTGCTAGGGCAAACAGATACCCCTTAATCGCAGGGCGGTCATGAGCATTTTTCAGGCTATCGTCCCTTTTACGGGTAATCTTACGCCAAGATATACAGCTTGTGGACCAAGTTGAACTCACAAATCAATACATCACAAATGTGTGTTTTCACTCAGATATTGCTCTTAATTTCATCATGGGCTATCAAGTCGATATACTAAGGTTGGGATACACCATAACAATAGTCGCTATGCCATTAACTAAAACCCACCCCCACCATGTTGGGTAATAACTGCCTAAATAAATCTCCATCTGCCCCTATAATTGTGTAGTTGGTAATGAAGGGGGACAACCTAGGAAGAATCTGGTCAATAATGGCTCTATTGTAAACAAAATACAAGGCACTGAAATAGTTCCTATAGATACAAACCCTGCGGCTGTACCAAGAACAAACTCTGTCCCTGATGGGTATTGGCAATGGCTCCCTGCTGTGTTTAAACCTTACTTCACTGAGGAACATCGATGACAATCGATAAATGGGACATAATGTAGTCTTGGAATACAAGGGGACATGTCCGCTTGTTTGAATCGAAGGGGCTATCATCAATCTTAGATGTTTTTTCGATCATAGCCCTACAAGAAACATGGTTAACGGCTGAAGTTCAATTCGATGGCCGTAGCACTGTTCACCAGGTAGCGACTAAAGGCCATAAAGGGAGACCAAAAGTGGGACTGTTGGCAACAGTGAAACCCGCATGGAAAATAACTAGGCTAAAACAATCTTCGTCCAATGTATTGGTCACAGAGCTAACCCTTTGTGGTGATATTGATGAATATATATGACCCTCCGAAAATGGTTGGTACCAGAGAGAATCTAAAAGTCGTCAGAGACATATTACAGCAGGTTAATCACTGCTATCCTATTTGGTTAGCAGGAGATTTCAATGCAAAGATCAGTTTACTTTCAGTCCAAGATCCCTGTAGTAACAGGAACCTATTATCTACAGCCATTGAGACTAAACCCAATAAACAAGGGTTAACGTGGTATTAACTGCTGGCCTCTCATGAACTCACTAAACTCAATGGGTCCACTCCAAGTGATATAGGCTCAGTGCCCACTAGAATAGACGGTAGGTCCGCTGCCACCTTAGATAATGTCTTAACTAACAATGGTGGGCTAGCATATATTAAAGACATGAGTATCGTTAGTCGCGAGGAAAGTGATCATCTCCTGTTGTATACCTTATTAGCTATCCCAAATGTCTGTTTGAAAAGTGTCGACCATGATCGTAAAGGCCAATTGTATTTAAGTGAGGGTAGTAACGTATACAATGGCATCAACAAATTGTAGATTCTGCCAATCAGGTAGCTAAAGATCTGGTCCTACAATTCATATCAGAGCACCACAATGGGGAAAATGCTAACGAGATGATTATAACAAACTTCACAACCATGATGGGCACAATCCGCAAGCAAGTGCTGTTAGAACGATGTTATAAAACCACCATAGAACGAACAAACAAATTGGGATCCAAAAGACAAGGTAACGATAAGTTGATAAGGGCGGTTAAAAAGACTATGCGTAGTGAGATATTGCATATAATAGCCTTACGCAAGAACATAAGAGAGGCTAAGTTTGTACCCACTTGGATCCGCGAAGTTAAAAAGATCTATAGACAATAGTTAAAACATCACAGGCAACAGTGCGAAATTGAGCAGTGGCAAAACATTGCCATTCTAGCACTCACTAACAGTTGGGATTTGGGAATTATTGTGAAATGGAAAACAATGTGATATCTCAATAAACTGCATCCCAGAAGCTCGGTGGAGTGCCCACATTAATGCTCCTCTAGGCCGTGCTGAAGATGCAATAGAAATTTTTCCTCTACCGATAGAAAGCTGGGAATGTCAAGTCTCTGTGTTAGATATCATATTGATAACAGAAAAGCTCAATAATTTTCGGACAGCAGGTCCTGATGGTCTATGTAACCTACTGCTGAAAATGGAGCCTGAATTATGGGCAGCGGATCACCATTTATTATTCACTCAAATTGATAGGTTCAGTATGATCCCTAAATCATGGAATATAAGTCACATACTCACAGTATATAAGAAAGGCACCTGGTATAACCCAGCCAATTGCTGTATGTTAGATATTTCCTCAAAAATGTTGCTCGTGTACTGCTTCTTGAATTAAATGCATGGATAACTGAAAATCAAATGTTACCAGTGAACCAAATTTGATTCAGAGCAAAGCAAGTACTGCCCATAACCTTTTTATTTTAACATCAGCGATGGAACAGGCCTAGCAGAGCAGAGAGCTCAATGTTTATTGTGCATTCATTGACTTCTCTGCGGCGTTTGATACAGTGTTGAGGAACCCGTCTGTGGAAGAACTAAATGCATGGAACACCCCTAAAGGCCTGTTAAAAATGTTAATGTTACTCTACTCTGATGCAAATGTCATTTTGAGACTGAATGCCTCAGGGAGGCTATCAGCAATGTTGTCCAATAGTAGTGGTGTCAAACAGGGATGTGTTGTGGCAGCAACCCTTTTTAATCTGTATTTGGCAGATATGGTAGAAATGTTTGGTAATATTGGTGCTAATCCAGTGAAGGTGGGAGCCACTGTGATAGGCTGGTTGGCTTATGCCAACGATTTGCTACTGTTAGATTGTACGCCTTGCCTTAGGGCCTGCAGCAAATGTTAGCTGCTCTTGCTGGATACTCCTTGGCTTACGGGCTGACCATTAACATCGAGAAGAGCAAGATGATGGTGTTTTCAGCAAAGAAAATACCCAAGGACTAAGCAACAAAGTTATAAGCCATCTACAAATGTTGAAACCCCCTTCTAAGTTTGCCCCCTCTTCACAAAATCCAATCAAACTTTGCAAAATAAGATAAGAGACTCGAACAAGTCCACACATATAAATATTTGGGTGTATTAATTGATGACAAAATTGGAGTGTGATTGCCATTGGGATTCAGTAAAACCTTGCTGCCTCGTATCAACATATGCATTAAGTGTATTCATTGGGAGAAATGTGGGGTACTCTACACATGCCATACTGGCAATATACACAGTTAAAATCAGGGCCATTCTGCAGTATGCAGTAGCAATATGGGACCATAAATACTGCAGACAATTTGTAGCCTATAAAGCATTGTTACTTTGTAAATGAATGCGGCTCCCTAGGAACATCTCTGTAGAATATCTCTAGTTAGAGTTTGAACTGCAAAGTATTAGGATGTGTTATATTAGCCAAAATGCAATTTACTTAGTGGAGTAGTGAAAAATATACATAGGACTATGTCCTCAATCTGGATTGTTTGTTATGCGAAAACTATTTATTCCAGGTCTGCTCTTTTTATTCTGCTACAATGAGCGAGTATCATCTTTCAATGTATAGTGTATTATATTCTGTCACTACAGGAACTGATTTATTCATGGAGGTTGTCAAGTTTGTAATTCAGTTTGTCCAGAATGACACCTTATTTAACAGGAAAACTTTCAATATTTGCCAGTTGCATTTCTAGATATTTCTATAATTTATATAACGTTAGTACAACAATACAGTTGTTATGATGAGACAGTTATGTTGTGCTATGTTCTGTAGATATGAAAGTGAGTTAACATCTTATGTATTCATTTTAGATCGAAATGTATGTTTTTGGTTGCATACTATTTCAATTATGTTACTGATGTCTGCGTTGGCAGATGTCTGTTTGGTGCTCATGTTTTCTGAAATTTGGCTGCAGCTTCAGCCAAAAGTCGGTGATCTTTTGTGTTCATGGTTTGCAACAGAAAGGAGGGAGGATTATGGTTTGTGTGGTCTGATAGGAATGTGTTGTCCTAGACTTGACATATTATGGGTTTTTTTGTGTTCATGTTTACAGGAGGTGTGCATGTGACTAAATGGTTGCTTTGAATGTTCTGGAAGTTTGTGAAAGTGAATGTGATGCAGTTATGTGTTGACTGTCTGCTGAGTGCATAATTGCCATTGTTCTACTTTGTGTTTCTGAGAACGAACACATGTGCCGATACTGCAGTGTCACACTCACATAGTAAGTGCATGTATAATGTGCTTGATTGTTTGTTCAGAATAATAATGGCTGCATTTTATGATTGTGTGTGATTTATCTGTTTTAAGGAGACATTTTTGGGGAATTTATTTTGTTTCCAATTTGTGAATGATGTTGCAGATAGTACTGATTATTTAATAATATAGTGCTCAATATGTTGTGTCCCTATGCCCATATGTTGCACAGTACACTTCAGTTTGTGTAGAGTACACTTCAGTTTGTGTAGTGGTGTTTATGTGTGTGTGTGTGGGTGTGTGTGTGCGCATGTGTTACTTTTCTGGAATTTATTTCATTTTCCAGTATATGTTCATTGTTGTTTTGTCCCCCTGTTGTGTGTTGAAGATACCGATGTTTTTGTGTGTTTTGTGGTTTCTTTTTAATTGCTGTTCCCCTCCACACCCACTGCACATGTAGAGACATATTTACATGGTTTATGGCCTTAAAAATGAATGAATGTCTCCAGTTTATCTGATCCAGTTTGCAAATTATTTTGTGACCTGCACTACTTCAGCTTAAGGCCGAGTTATGTGCCAAAAAACGCAAGCACACTATTCTGAGACATTGTGGGCTGAATAGTGCCTTTCAGCCTCTATGAAAAGCCCAATACAAAAATACATTTCTTCACATCCTTTTTTCAAAAACAAAAACTTGCACATTTGGTAGGGTTGTTTGTATTTGTAGAGAGCAGTGGCCCGAAACATGTTGTGAATCTTCATGGACAGAAACAAAAGTTAGATGGCCATTTTTTTTAAACAAGCTAGGTCAGAGGTGCAGACATACTTCATCATAGTGTTATTAGATGATATAATCGCCTCTGCCTCCAGGAGACCTGTGGTCTTGAGGCTAAGTTTAAACAGGTGTTCACCACTTTCTGAATCTCTGCTTAGAAATCAGCTTGAGATTGTTCTTCTGGGAGCTTTACAGTATGACATTCTGGACCATCTCTTGTTAATTTCTAGTTAAAGGGCTGGTTGATGACTCACATTATATATGCTATTGGGTTTATCAGAGAGGTGGATAGTAGTGACAGTTATTTTTAATGTAGATCACTGCTATGTGACCTGGACAATTCCATTTGCGTTTTGAAGAGTGTTTTGGAAACATTCCAGGTGTCCTAATTCTTCTTCATTTACATACCAAAACACCCACAGTTAATGTCAAATATGCATGGGGAGCCAAACGTAGCTCCTGGTAACTGTTGATTTTAAGCTAACCGGGCTTTCCTATGGTAGAGGCAGGAGCTAAATATCTCCCACAAAACTATAGATCAAACCTTGCCACCTACTAGAAAATCATGCATGCCTCATTGGTTCTTCTCCTCCTAATGACCACACTATAAGATCACTTCATAAATACAAGTGGTGGTGTAATAATGAGAGGTGAGTGGCAAAAAGAGAACTTTTAGCTTCATTCGCGAATATCTGGAGGGGAATATGCTGGGATTATTGATCAATACTGTGTCAAATATAAGAGATTAATTCGAAATAGGTACAGGAAGAGCAAAGGACCTAGTTGGATATTTCACAATTCCAGGCCATCAGCATTTGGGGATCGTAACCTGATGGTCACGGTGGGGGGGGGGGCGAGGGCAATCCTTCACATGACCATTTATTTCAGAGACTGTTTGGGGATAATCACTTCACATCTTCCTATTCTGTTTTGAAAACATATGACATTCTTTGTCAGCACTTCCCTCTGTGAAGGTGCTCTGAGGCCCTATGGGTGGGATCAGAGCTGTATACATTAAAATTAAATTAAATATCTAATCAGCCCAGCACTCAACATACTCTTAGGATTTGTGAATGCCTTCCTCAGCAAAGGTGCCCAGATGTGTTTAAGAGGTCTCTCATACGAGCCCTTCTCTAAAATATTTGATTAACTCAGAGGACCTAGTCATCTAGAGACCAAACGTAAGCCTCTCGCTCATTAGAAAGCTTTTAAAAAAAATACTTGCAACCGTGCTTTGAAACACTTGTGTATAGGCGTGTTATAAATGCCATATCATATCAACAACTTTGACAAAATTGACCAGTTCAGCCTCCTCCATGATTCCCGGTCCAGCTTCCCCCCAAATGCAGACTCTAACCAACCAAGTGTTGGATGATGTGCTGCAAATCAGTGACAGAGAGTACTCGTGCCTCGAAGTCCTCCTAGGCCTCTGGGCTACCTTCCACACAGTTAACCACCTAACACTCCTCTTACTCTTCTCCAACAGGATGGGCATCTCTGGAATCTCCTAAAATGGTTCTGGCCTTGCCTATCTGGCACACACCAGGCCCATTCAGATCCAACTGACTCCCAGTCACATGTGGCGTCATCCAAGATTCCACCCTTCCCCCAATCATCTTAAGTCTATACGTAGAACTCTTGAGATGTCTCCTAAATGACCTCAGCATAGCCAATCATCAGCATGATGACGACACTCATCTGTAGTGTCGAAATGTATTGGCTTCATGTCATCGGCCTTCGTTGTGTTTGTGAATAAGAGGCTGGTCTCATCATTAAGAACATTATTTTAATTGGATTAAACTATTGTGGACAATATTGTATTGTATTTTATTTATATAGCATGCCGAGCCCTGAGGCAACTGGGCACATTTCTTAGGTACATATAGGGGCATATTTATATTTACAAATACAGGCATAGTAAATCACATCAATTACAATAACAGGCATAGTAAATCACATTGTTTACAGGCCTAGATAGACAAGTACAGACATAGATAGTACACACCAGGAAATATATACAGTGTAGATAATTAGTGACTAGAATATTTGGCTACTAGGACTGGGAAGCTTTTGCCCCCTGCCTTTTGCAGTTTGAACTTTGGTATGATGAGATAGTTTGTGTTGGAAGATCTCGTTTGTCTTAATGAAGTTTAGAGTTTGAATTTGTCGCAGAGGTATTTGGGTGCTTGATTATGTATGCATGTGTGTAAGAGGGAGAGAGTTTTGAATTTTATTCTTTGGTTGATTGAGAGCCAGTGAACACTCTGTCTGAACTCTGAGATATGTAGTTTTCTGGGGGAGTTGGTGGCTGCTCTTAGGGCGATGTTTTGATATATCTGTAATTTATTTAGATTGTGCTGACTAGTATGTAGGTACAGAGCATTGCAGTAGTCTAGTTTAGTTAGTACTAGCGCCCTGGCCAAGGTGATACAACTTGCATCATTTATTTTGAATATCATTGTGCCTTGAAGGCATGAAATCCCATAATGAGGCCAGTGACTCAAGATGCCCGGGTGGCCCTCGGGTAGATCAGCACTTGGGTAATATGGGTGACTTGTCTGCCTATAAAGAGTATAAAGGTGATCAGGTATACAAGATGTTACTGGAGAGTGTGTTGCCAGACAGTAAACATATTGGGCCTCATTACGAGATGGGCAGTAGCCATGGTGCTATTAGCACCATGGCTGCCTCCCATACCGTGACCGAGTCCGGTCTTGTTCAATGGGGACTCACCGGTGTAGTCCAACCCTGGCGGGACCGGTAAGTCCCCATTGAACAAACCATTCCCCATTCCCATTTGAGCCCCCATAGGGCTCGATGGGAATGGGGAGGGTGCTAATGACAGGCTCGCGACTTGCAAGCCCGTTATTAGCGCCCTGGTCCCTTAACAGGACCCATAAGGGACGTGTGGTCAGACCACATGTTCCTTACGGTCCCCACCAAGGGACCTTGGAATAGGGCGGTAAGGGATTACTGGCACCGGTCTCCTTACCGGTGCCCAGTATCCCTTACTGCCCAGCTCGTAATGAGACCTGTTGTCTTAAATCATTCTAATACCTTGCAGCTCTTGGGTGAGATCCAAACTTACATGCAAATGCTTCGAGAGATCTTGAAAAAGCTGATTCCAGAGACTTATACAGGACGGATCAAGTAGTAATCCATATTAAATCTTAAATCATCATGGAATCCATTATGAAAGCACTACAATCTGTAAGAGTGTTTGTCTTTGACTTAACTGTTTATGCTGAGAGGGAGCAAAATCAAATGTTAACGAATGTTGGAAGGTATGGTTTCCCTGATGCCAAACGGGATTGTGGTTTCTCTGGAGCCAGGTAGGTATCTGGCCCATCAGTTTCATGTTTTAAAGAGTGGATCTAATCCCACAGAACAAATAAAAGATTGGTTGTGGATTACGTGATGCATTGTGTGCGGCTAATCATGGGCAAGTCTCTTACTCTCCCTAGCACAGAGCGCCCAGATCGGATCTTAACACTACTTTCTTGGAACTCTCGTGGCCACAAGCACCTATTGACTAATCCTAAAAGTTGGGTCTTTTAATAAAAGTAAATTTTATCTTATGCCTGCAGGAAACTTGGCTTCTTAAGTGTCCCTCGATGGATGGTTTTGTGTCCAATTTTTAATCAGCTAAAAGGGGCGATCAGGGTCTTCCATTTGGTGGCCTTTGAACCTTGGTGAGATTGTGCAAGGAACTGTCTGTTATTGAATGTAAAAATCACTGCTGGGGTGTATTGGCTACCCATGTCAGGATGGGGGTTGAGTACATCCTGGATCTCCTCATTTTCAATGCATATTGGTATGCCGGCAGTAGTAATTTGGAATCTTTTGTAGAGCTATTTCTATTTTGTGCCAACAAGTGAAATTATACATTTTTTGCGAGGCCAAATCATTTTTTCTGGTGACCTTAATGCTAGTTGTATACATCTGGATTCCAATTTAGGACGGATACCGGATGCCCTTAGGATGCCGGGAAAGCAATACCATGGTTACGTGTGGTGGTTTAGGTCTTTCTCTATTGAATGATTCTACTGCAGGAGACATTCTAAGTAACCATACATGGTCTAATGGTTCTTCCTTTAACACAATAGATCGCATCTTCATGGGTAAAAGCCTCTTTGAGAAATGCAAATTGCTTCAGGTTACTCTAAAAGAATTTAGTGATCATTGCGCCATGTCAGCAAGGTTCGAGATCAGAACAGAGAAACATTGTGTGGATGAGCATGCTCCTAGTGACTTATGGGTGAATGTGGCACGGAATAGGAATCCTGGCACGGTAGGTCAGGTAAATTAGATACTTACCACTTATCTTAGTCTAACTTCACCTGACTGGCAATACAACAAACTGTCTGTGGAGAACTATGATAGGTTCCTTGAAGTTGTTATAGATTACAGCTCGATTATTGATAAATCGTGAACCATTAATGTAGCAAAGAAGCATTTACATGTCTTTGATGCTCAAGTGGCTATGAAGAAAAAAGAGAAGAGAGTGCAGATTAAATCTTTAGAAATTCTAAGGGTGTCATTTTCCTATGAAATGTGTTTAAAAATTAAAAAGGTGAAGCAGGTGCATAAAAATTGGCTACGTGAAAATCGGGTGTTACGGGCCCAATGGAACGCAGAATGAATGTTGTAGGTTTTGTGAAATAAAAACTTGCAGGCATTCTGGAGATTGATGAACAACATTGATATTGCGCAGCCAGTTCAACAGATGAATCCTGTAGCTAAACAGCACTGGGTATCCCATCATTTTAAGGGTTTATTTGCAACACCGAAGCATTGGGAGGGATTGAATGCGAGGTAGTTGACCTACAAGAGAAGGGTAAGAAATCGTTAGGGGACAGAGGACACGTGGGGGAAAAGATTAGTTCTTCCCAAGCTTCATGGCTGAATAAACTATCCACATTTTTATTTAAAGGGAACCCAGCAGTTTGGGCAGCGATCCTGATCTTTTTGAGCATGTGGCAGACTTTTTCTCACTCCCAAAATCTTGGTCAATGGCATACTTTGTGCCAATATACAAAAAAGCTGCCCAGTGGGAGCCTAAAAATGATCCACCAATTGCCATACTCGATGCTGACAGCAAGGTTTTTGCGTCCTTGCTGTTGGAGCATCTGGAAGTATGGCAGCAGGAATAAGGTAGGATTAGGAAATGGAAGACTGGGTTCCGTAAGACCTTAGGTACATAGCTGAATGGATTTATTTTAAAATGTGTCCAAAGTCAGGCATGGTACAAAAAATGTGATTCCATCCTTTTGTCCACAATCGATGTATCAGTTGCATTTGATGCAGTCAATCGTTGTCTACTGTGGACTAAGTTGGAAAAATGAGTTATTCCCCATTGGCCCCTTCGCTTAATAATTGGGTTGCAGGAAGAATGCAATGTCCAGTTTAGGATGAACCAAAGTGGGGCCTTGTCACATAATATTGCAACTTTTAGAGATGTCAGGCAGGGTTGCATCTTGGCACCCTGCCTGTTCAATTTCTATATCATAGACTATCTGAAACTGGCAGCGTTTACCACTCTACAATTCAGGCCAATATTGAAGGCATACGCTGACGTCTTCTTGATACTCGGCTGAACAGTGATTGGTTTGCAGCATCTGCTTAATGCCTGCACTAAATGTGCATCTTATCACTCCCTTAAGGTAAATGCCACCAAGACTAAAGTAATGCACTGCACAGAAAAAAAGGAAACAACATCTATATTTCAATTGCGAATCGGTCAATATCAATTAGAGAGGGTACATAGCTTTGTCCATCTCGGGTTTCATATAACCGCTAAACCACAGAAACTACAAATTAAGCAATAGTTAAAAACATGTGTAATTGCACCCTCGAACAATCAGAGTAGGATTGATTCAAGATATGGTAAATTATCTGTCATTCCCATCCTGAAGTTTTATGAGGGGGAAATAGTCCCAAAATGTGTATATGCTATTGTGCTGGTGTCGTGGTTCTTGGATTTTTTACCTTATCTTGAAGGACTGATTTGGAGGAGAGCCCTCAGGGTGCCAAGTTCTATACCATTGGCAGCTATTTAATATGATCTTGGCATCTATTCTTTAACATGTAGGGCTCATTGGAAAAGTGCATCTTTCTATTATACGATTTTAAGTCCAATGAAAGAATCCTTGTTTTATGTTTTTAAGACTATTTTCAATGGGAGCAGTGACAGATTTGTAACCATGTTTTGCATCAACCTTCTAAAAAAATGGTTCTGATTTCGATCTGATGACAAATCCAGAGACAGTAAAACAGATGCTATATACATTTGACTGTATAGCTACTGTGAAAGAAATAAACAGGTATGAATCTTTCAGCCATCTAAGTTTGGATCACAAGCGAGTGGGAGTTTTAGCACCATACCTTGCGATATATCCGGACAGGATGATCAGGCGCTCCTTTTTAAGATTTAGATGGAATTTGGTTCTGACCAAGGAAGTTCTGGTAAGATGTGGTTTGATGAAGCCTGAGCTTGTGGATTGCAGGTTTTGTAAGAGCAATGGTCAAAGTGAGACTCTGAAACACCTAGTGACATCATATATTGCAGCGCAACGGAAACATATGATATATTTAAAAAAGTTTGAAAATCTAAGTTTGGGGGAGTGGGAAGTTGTGTGAAACTATTGCTTGGCAAGATGCACAACTTCATCTGTGTTGGCTATAAGGTGATATTTCAATTCTGTGCAGTTGGAGTTATTTGACAGCAGGATGGTACCATAGGGAGTGTGCTTCACATATGTATTATAGCTTCTCTTGTATAATTACTGTAGCTATTCACTCGTGCAATCCCAATGACATTTATTTCATCTTAAATGTTTTTATGAATTGACTTTTTAAAGAAAGGGCTTATGAATTATGAATCTTTTTTATTGAAAGTTATGCATTTAGCTGGAATTGTAGTTGTGTTTAATGAGATTCGCTATGTTTGTATTTTCTTCTAATATTTTATCATGTGTGAAATTTTGAAGTATGTTAAAGGTTATTGGCTAACCATATAACAAAAATGTACAAAAAAATAACTTTTTGATGAAATAGATTAGCAATTATCACGATGTGGGTGCATTCCAAACAAGGGAAGGTTTCCCTGAGAAAATTCAGACCATCTCGAGTATAGAAATGGTAAACATCTAAGACTATTCTCAAGTGGCTTTAATTGTAGCATTGCTTTGTCCTTCCTGTTAGTAGGCAGTAGCCACAAGCAATCAAAGATACGTTCTCACAGCTTTGTGGAAAAAGCACAAACTCCATAAGCCAAGTATGGAACTAACATATTGATTCAGATTTCTGGCTGCCAGATGCCCTAATTGTACTGCCTTCTGTACTGCAAGGTTCCTAATACAGGAAAGATGGTCCTGTTTTACGGTCACAGGAGATGATGATGGCTGCCATTGATTCAGATGATAATCAAAAGTGTGGGTAATTGCTTAGCTCTACCAATGTAAAGTAACATCAAAAGCCGTGAAGGTATGAAACTGACTTTCAAGCAAGATGGGGTTTCATCAGCACTTGGAAAAAAACAAGTAGCCACCTGTGTGCTGGCTCACACTTAACAGATGAAGAGTACTGCTTTGCATTTAGCTGCATTAAACTCACTCTTGACTGGAGCACCACTGCACCCCTATAGCACGTAATTTAAATGGCCGACACAGACTGTGAGAACTTCATAGAAGAGATCTTCCTAACACAACTTCCTAACGCAACTATGTCTCAAATCCTTGGCAGTTTGGGTAGTGCCTTGCTTTCGATTCACATGGCCTTGCAATGTGCGTATGGTTGCTACGCACATTGTATGAAAAGAGGACTGTATTACAAAAAGAGAACTACTTCATCATGAGCCTCACTAACACAGAAAATAATTCATAATTGTCCTCTTCTGCTCAGAAGACTGATCCACTTTCTCCCACTCCTCAAATTCTCACTTGTCCCTAACATGCTGCTCTGAACTGTTCACCCCTTGCTCACACACCCGCCTAAAACACACTCCTCTCCCCCACATATGCATCTCTCGTTTTTTCTTTGATTCACACACTCTATTCTCTCTCAGACAGAAGGATCACTATTCCTCCTCACTTACTTTGGATAAGTAAGTGAAGTACTGCAAATACATCCTCATACTGCATATGGATCCCTGTACCTCTTGTGCACCAATGTATTGCACATGCATCCACACACTTCACATGTTTACACCTAACATACATTGACACAATGTACATGCTAGCTCCCACTGCATGTATACACTCAAACAGCACATACTGTGGGTGTGGAGTGCATGTAAAGGCCCCAAACAGACATCTCTTTCACATGAATGGCAGGATTGTAAACACTGAAACTAAAATGGCCAGGTCCTTGTTTATGTTTTTCAAGCAAATTTAAAGAGCCATGTTGAAAGGGGTCTACCTGCCATTGTCAATGGAAAAGCACCATTCTAATTTACAAAAGAAGGAGGATTCAAAATCCTGGTCATGTGGAAAACAGGATTTTAAACATTGAAAATAGAAATGGCCTGCAGAGATGTGTGTAAATAAAATCAGTTTTAAAATGAGAAGAAAAAGTGTCACTGCTCTCAGACAAATGTCAGGAAAACAAAACATGATATGCAGATTGACAAACAGCAATGTGTATTATGTTTCACCTACAAATCTCCAGTGACATTTAGAAAAGCCACTTTGTCTTCACGGAAAATGTCAGCCCCAGGCAGATCCTTTTGCTGGCTGTGGGACAATCTTCACAAGGAGATATCCTACTCTCAGCCTGGATGTCACATCTCCCATCTAATGAACAACTGCAATAAAATGTCCTGCTAAAGGTGTCGTAATGCAGTGTTCTCCAGACCTGCTGGCTCTCAAAGCATTGACTTCAAGAAAAGTTACCCTTGGCTATAGATTGACTAATATATGTGAAATTGGGGGCACCCACTTCAAAGAGCAAGCTTCTAACACAAAGGAGACTGATAAAAAAAAAAGAAAACTCTGGGTACAGGCTGACCCAGTGAAAACAAATGGCGGGAATTATTGCAGGGTACTTCCCCAAGATTATAAAAATTGGTGGTGCCATTGCTGATATATAAGGGGTACTGCACGAGGACAAAAGGATAAAAGCCACACAAAAACAGGCAGACAGAAAAAGGAGAAGGAGCGGAACAGACAGACAAGAGACAAACCATCAGGAAGGCTGCTGAAAGCTGCCATCTGACAGCTGTAAGGAGACATCGGAGGAGATTACAGAGTGTATCTCGGTGGAGCTGTCTATTTCTAGGAAGGCCTCAAAGCTACTGGGTCCTATGTGGAGTGACCAGGCCCCTGCCCTACCTCTCCAGGGTGTCCTGAGATGCAGCAGGCTTTCCTGAACCTTAAACAGGGGCTTGCTATGTAAGTAGAACTGAGCCCTGTGAAACCAAAAGGTGGGGGAGTCGGCTTGCCTTGAATCCATTCCCTTTATAGTGGGTTGGGGGGCATAACTATGTAGATCCTTAGCCTATTTAACCAAAAATATTAATTTAATTAATTTCCCATTTGGCAGAACACTACGGGGTGAATTTTGTTAAAACTCAAAATGAACAAAGCTCACTTCCTAGTATGTGCTGACAACTATAGCCTGTAAATCAATTGGGTAATCCTTGTTGTCCAGCTGCCCCCGACTTCTTTAAGAGGGGTGTCTTTGTTCTTAAATCAGTCCAACCTTTTGATCCAGCTTCCCCAACAGAGGCCTTCCAGTAAGGGGTGTCTGAAATCCAAAATTCCCCAAAGCATTCCATATTCTGTCTGACTTCCCAGCCTAGACCAAAGCAAGGGGGTGGGGTCTGAAAAACAAACCAATAAACCACCCTGTGTTTATTTTAAACCAAAATTGTGGGTAAAATCATAATTACCAATCTTGAAATCCTATTGCTAGCCTTTTAAGCCTGCAGGAAAATCCCAATTGGACAACATTACATAATAAGTACCTTTGTGTGAAATTTGAAGAAACTTTTGATTGTGTTATGCCACGGATAAAGTGGTGTTTGACATTTTTGTGCTATGTTGTATTACTTTTATTTAAATAAATACCAATATATTTCCCGTACGGCGGCCTGGCTCTTGGCTCATTGTTAGCTATGGGGAGAGGGATGCAAGGGGCATGACGTGTCTGAGATAGGGCTGAAAAAGAATCGGTTAAACAGTTTTTTGCATAACGTCTTGAATGGGGAGGAAGAAACTCCCTGTGTTGAGTTTGGCTTCTCAATAAACCATTAGAATACAACCTCACATGACACTCCCATCTGCACAATGCAATGCATCCACACAGTCCACGTGCATGCTCACACAGCATGTATATGCTCAAACAAAACATGCAGCCACACACTGCACATTTATTTATTGAGCATTTGTTAGGCGCCTATACAACAAAATTGTGTTTTCAGGCGCTACATACTGAACATATGCATAGAACCCATTAGAAAATGCCTATGCCAATCACTGCACATACACCGCAACATGCATATACACCAGCACACTCAACATGCATGTGGACAGTGCTCATACACTCTCACACTTTGTATGCACCCACAAATTTCAAACATTACACTCACACTGTGCATACATCCACACACCTCACATGTGCCCACAGACTTTGTTTACACATACACACACTGCACAAACACCCACAAAATGCCCTTAAACCAACATCTGCACATTATGCAATGTCTATGCAAAGCCAACTATTGGCTTTCCCAAGGCTTGCTATATAATTGTGCGGATGAGAGCTTGAAGTCTATGAATGCAGATACTCCAATATTAAATGTTGCCACAGTTCTACTGCTTTTTACACTGAGAACATAGTTCTTTTTGTGTGCATTCAAGTGGCCCTTGTGCGTCTATTTAAAGCATTAAAGTGGCCCTTTGGTTTCCTATGTAATGTGTTTGACATATGTTGCATAGGCCTCCTGATAAATGTGTTGAGCCTTACGGTTGTATGTACAAAGAAGCTCCTTAAACTGATACATTTGCTTGTTAAAACAAAAACAAAAAACAAAAAAATACTATCTACATGTTTCATTTTCCTGACATTAGGTTACATTTTAAAGGGACATGGGGACTCATTACGACCCAGGCGCTAATGGGTTAACGGCGCTGTAAAAGGCTGCGGCGCCGTTAACCTATTAGCGCCTAATTACGAGGTCCCTTTGCGGGACCTGACCTTAACGGCTGGTGTAGACCAGCCGTTAAAGTAGGGTGCCGCAAAGGGACCTTGGTGCTAATTACGGTGCCGCAATTTGCGGCACCGTACTTAGCGCCTTCCCCATTCCCATTGAGCCCTATGGGGCAAAAATGGGAATGGGGAAGGGCCATGGAGGAAGGGGGAATTACCGCCCTGCCAACCTTGTAATGGGGTGGTAATTCCCCCTTTCTCCATGGCGGAGTCGGCAACTTACCGGCATGGACCATGGTGCTAGTAGCACCATGGTCTTCCGCCAGTGTCGTAATGAGGCCCATGGTGTGGCAATGAGATGAAGAGTACATTTACACTGGCCAGAGAAATAGTACACTAAGCCTGTGCAACGGTATATGTGCAGAATGTGCTGCAGCAACTCCAATAGAGGCAGGCACATTGTGCCAAAAGCATGTCAACACTCCTATAAGAATCAGATCCGTTTTTTCATTATTTATTTTAGCATGTACACTCTCATCACATCCCCTTCTTAGGATTCCGTCGGAAAAGACATGTTATTGACATCTGCTAAACCATCCTCCTCGTGCCTGAACGTCACGCTGAGAATATGAACTCCCTGTCAGATATATTTTCCATGATGGCCACTGTTGTTTTCTATCAGCTTATGTAGCAACAATAAAGACACCATCTCTACGGACGCTTCATTGCATATCCTAGCATATCATGATGTGATCTGACCTCACTGGGTTGCCGTGGCACCTAAACTTCGGTTAAGTCATGAACCCTACTTGGGTCTGGTCCAGCCGGCTTATGTCAGGGCAATGAATGACACATGTAGTTGGGTGTGCTTGCTTAGACCCAACAGTGCTTACTTAGTAGGGGTGTTTTCCAGGGCTCAGCCCTGGCACTTATTTTTGAGCCCCGGCACTTATTGTCTCAGACGCACTTTAATTATGAAGTGGGGATAGTCATTCCATCCATCAACCACGATAAGCAGGGGCGAGCTGCAGTGTAACCCCAAAAATGTTGCTGTTCACCCGCAGTGTCACAGGAGTGCTGGAAAATATTTGGGCCCTGGCACTTATTGTTTGTACAAATTAAACACTGGACCCAACCATGGCAGGGGTGCCACGAGCCACGCTTGGGCGGTGCGATTGACACCCTTACTGAAAACACTGTAGGTAAGAGCCGAGAGAGGGGCCCTTACTGTCTGTCCCTTTACTAGCCTGGAGTGTGCACATAAATTGCGAGTCATCACACTCTGAACTTGCATGATAGCTGACTACCCCTGCCATCTTATTTGACTTCTTATACTCATTTTAAGATATGATGTGATATTATAAACTTCAAATGGATTTGTCGGACTTTTGGAAATGCTGTGTGCTTTGTGTTTGCAGACCCTCCAGCTTATAGCGATTTTGCGATCCCGCAAAATGCCGCAAAAACGGCCGTTTTGTGCAAAATGCAGCAAAAACGGCCGTTTTGTGCAAAAATTGCATCTTAAAAAAAAAAAAATGTTTACTTTTTTTTTTTAAGTAATCTGCAAAAATTACTGTTTTAAAAAAAATAATACTCAGGGTGACAGGTTCTCAACTTTTTTTTACACAAGTAATGAAATGCGCTAACACATCTCATCACTTGCGCACCAAAAAAGTGCAGCCCAATTCACAAGGGACACATGAATGGGCACATTCTATATGCGCGCCCATTCAGATGGCCTTTTTCACCTCCTTGATCAAATAAAGTGGCGTTTTTGTCAATTTAAAAGCGCATCCCTCATTTCCAAGCAAGATGCACTTTTAAATGTGCAGAAATTGTAGGCAACCCTACGCGCACGGGATGTGGGGCTGCCACTGCATGGCAGGGTCTTTCCTGACCCTGTCATGCATTTCTTTTAAGGTATGAACCGCTGCTGTGCCGCTTGCATTTCTGTTCCTCAAACAGGATAAAAATGCATTTTTTGGGCTGCATTTTACAGTGGCAAGCACCTGGAGGGCCTGTCCCTGTGAAAGGCGCTAGGAGCTTGCAGAACACTGTCGGGAGAGCGATTCTATTCAAAGTACTGCCCATTTTGATGACAAAAATCTATCGAATGTTACAATTTGACCTATTTTGTCCAGTACTATTCGATCAATTTTTATAAATACTGAACATGTGTTGCGTGGGTGTCACCCGCTCCCCATGTTCCGCATTTTTGGTCTAGGGTGGTTGCATAAGTGTTTTCCCCTTTTTCCTCAAAATTGGAGCCGGGGACAAAAAAAAAAAGAAAATAACAAAAAATAACAAAAAAGGGACGGATCTGGCACCGCAGGGTTGCAGGGGAAGTGGCAGCGACCAAGCAGTTAAGTAGGGGAGGGGATGGGGTGGTGGTGAAAGGTACATTTTGGGTTGTTTGGCTAAAGTGCAAATCAATTTGCAGCGAAATCTACTACGGTCAATTCTGCCGCAAATAATTACACTTCGGTCAAACAACCCAGAACACCATTCAAGGCAGCTGGCCAGCGCACAATTTGCGCTACAGCTCAAGCCTGTGGAAATGCGCCGGTCACCTTTGAGAATAAGGTGACCTGCTCATTTCCAAAAATGGGTTGTCTAAGAATAGCATATCCTCCGTTCTTTTTTTAAATGCCCCACTATTTGAGGAACTGGGTCAAAATCTACATTTTAAAAAAATGGTTACACTATGAAAGAGGGAGAGTGATGGGTGAGATGTGAAGTGATAGGCAAGAAAGCAAACGGAGAGCAGTGGGTCAGAGGAGGAAGCGCAGCACAAGAGAGCAGAGGAAGCAGTGATGCGGTGGGCCAGAAATCTAAGAGCGAGCAGAGGTACAGAAAGTAGAGGGAGCGTGTGGTCAGTGAGCCAGAAAGCAGAGAGGAAGCGGTTGGCCAGAAAGAGGCAGTGAGCTGCAGATTGGGAAAAAGTATGAGGGAAGAGTGTGATAGAATGGGAGAAAGGATGCAAGATGCAGAAGCAGCACAAAAGAATGAAACTGTATATTGCGGGAGGAATTGTAGAGTGTAAGGTGTGAGTTGGGAGTATGATTTGGAGTGTGGCAGGGGCTGGGCAGTGCAAATTGTGACTTGACAGTGTGACATAGCACGTGAGTATTTGTATGACAGAGTGAGAGGTTAAGGAATGTAAGTTGGGATGGAGAGTTGGTGAGATGTGTGTTGGTGAGAGAGGTGTGTGGGTGTTTGGGGGATTGGAGAACATAGAAGGGGAATATTTTCAGCATTACAATTTATAATGATCAATTTAGTTAATATTATTAAATAGTTCAAAGAAGGTAGCAGGCGCTCCTCTCCAGAAAGAACATGGCATGATAACACGTGTATGGGGTTGCTTTTGGTACTCTTGTGGGCGGACAAAGACTGATATGCAAATGGACATTTCCCATCTGTGAAAGGTACAGTGAGCAAAAAGCATGTGCTGCAAACTCTCATCTCAGAACAGGTAATCATGCCATGTTCTTTCTGGAGAGGAATGCCTGCTACCTTTTTTGAAATACTATTAAATAGGCTTGAACATTAAACCAGAAATGTAGCCAAATCAAACACTGTTCTGCCAAGCCAGAGACATCTGGGACTCTTCCTATTAAATTAATACAAAAGATACATAATAATGATACCCTAGCTCTCTTGTAGCCTTGCACTCTGCCTATTTCCTGCAATGTGGCAATCTTACACCCTCCAGTTAATACAAAATGTCCCGCAAAAATGCCGCAATAAATAAAGGTTTGTGCCGCAAAATTTGCCATTTCATGCCGCAAAATTTGCCATTTCATGCCGCAAAATCCTGGAAGGTCTGAATTATTCTTTGGGCACAGAGAAGTGATTTTCTGACATGTTTTATGGATGTAGCAGACGCAATCCAGCATGTACCAGAATGCCCGAATGTGGCATGTGCCATGGTACCCGACTGAGGCATAAAGTGTGCTCATCCGAAATAAATAACAGGTTGATATATTAATTGGGCTAAATCGGTTATTGAAAGGGTTTGCAGTCACACGACCATTTCTTTATGTGAGTTTCAGCACCATAGCGTTCCCTTCTGAAATTATATATGCTTCAGTCTCACTGTGCCTTTGATTTGCAGAGAGGGAAGCATACTGTAATGTTGCATTGCACAGATGAGATTGTGTCCTTTATAAAAGATGCAATACACGTAGTCTGTGCACTGTGTTCACGAAGGTGTGCATTCTTCGTATGTTGGGGCGGGGTGAGCCAGAGAGACAGATTCACACTGAGGCCCTAGTGGCCATTTCTTTTTATTAAATTATTAACATTTAGAAAGCATGCAGCAGCCTCGAGGCATCGTGGCGCTGTTATACAGAAGGTTGCTGGTTACAAAACAAAATACTTAGTTACATGACAGTGAGGAATGGGAGCGACAAACAGAGGAAGCAAGGAAAAGAAAGCACGCTGAAGAAAGGTTGGCCGTGAGGTGGAGGGATGCAGGGGGAGAGTTAGTTGAACAGTGTTGTTTTGAGGGTTTTGGGGAAAGCTGTGAGAGAGGTTTCTGCTCTGAGAGCAGTGGGTAGGGCATTTCTCTGGAAGGCTGAATGGGGTAGTTAGTGTCAGGCAGATGCCTCCTGCCTGTGAAAGGCCCTCGAGTGGGCAGGGGGAAGGGGTACATGTCTCTTTGGGACGGATGCATGCAAGGCCCACATGTGAGGGGTATGTGTGCTAGCAAGAGAGACAGTTTTGTGTTGGCATGTCTCAGCAAGACCAGTTTGGTTATGGAAAGGTCTGCCCTGTGTTATTTTGGGTGTGCAGGGAAATAAGAGCTAGACCAATCTCATGTTAAGTGGTTGCCACTCCAAGGACAGCAGGGTGGGGCTATAGTGTTGGATGCAAACAACCTAATAATAAACCCAGCAAAATCTAGGGTAATGGTGTTTGGTGAGGATGATCGATGCAGAAGAGTCAAAAATGTAATATGGTCCTCCAAAAAAGAATCGATCAAAGTGGTAAAAGAACTTGTATACTTGGGAGTAAATATCAACACCAGTAGAAGCAAATTACCCCATATAGCTGCAGGGAGTAAAAAAGCCACAAATCTTGCAGCGCAAGGAAAAATTCTACTAAAAAAGTTCTGTAACTTTTCACTCCTGCCACTAATTTCTTTTTACAGAGCTAAAGTGGTGCCCATTTTGACATAAGGAGCGGAAACCTCGCTTATGTTGACGGAAGACATCTGGCCACTTCTGGAGGGTATCTTTTGGAAAAAGGTACTGGATTTACCAAAACGTATTCCAATTCAGATTGTATGATGGGAATTGGCGCTGACATCTTTAAAATCGATTGCTAGATGGAACTCAATTTGCTTCTACAGAAAATGCCTGGAAGACAATCCGAAGAGAGGCTTTAGAATCCTAAAAAAAGCTATGACAGACCCTAAAGAACTGATACTGAATGAGTGGAGACACATCTAGCAGAAATTAATTGAAAATTTAAACGAATCAGAGAAATCATTGCTCCAAAACCCTGATAATTTCAAGAGGAAGCTTGATCGTAAAGATTGGATTGACACCATGGAAGATATATGTAGATATAAAAATCAAGATGAATTTTGGTATACTCCGAGAAAACTTAATGACCCACCACGGTATCTCCCAATCTTCCCAAAATGGTTCCTGCGTCAGCAATACTTGAGATTTCGTTTAAACATATGAGGTACAAGAGTTGCCAGATCCTCCATATAGAGTGCTGAATCAAATTTAATTTGCGATCTCTATAAAAAACAATTTTCCACTCTGTCAATTAAACACCTAGTTATGAACTGTTCGCTTCTGAAAACAGAAAGACTCACTACTTTGGAACATATCATTACCAAATATGGGGCCGCCTCGGAAAAGCTTTGGTGGTCTATCTTGTTTTAAGGAGAGAAATCAAAAATAATAATTGCTCTGACAAAATTTTTGCTACTGATATTTAAGAAACTAGCAATTGCACAGTAGAACTATAAATTGGAAGAGCTCAGTTAGACAGCGATGATCGAGAATGAACTATGAAAAGAAGATCTGTACTTCACTTGATACCTTATGAATCTAGTGTATTCTAGAACAAACTATTTATTTTACTTCTTTTTTTCTTTTTGGTACATGTCCCTTTTTTGCTTCTCTTTCTGCTTCCTTCTTGTCTTGTATATAGGAAGTTCACTTGATTTTTTTATGCAAACAGTTGTATGGATATTTATATTTGGTATGGGCTAAAGGTTTTCAAAGAGGAAACCAAGTAAGCCAATAATAAAAAAATGTTTTTTTAAAAAAAATGTGTTGGACGCATGCTGGCAAGGTTCCTGTTAGAGGCTGGAAGGTTTGGGGTGGCGCCAGTAACTTGCAGGGCACCGCTTCTGAAAAGCGTGCGTCATCAGGATCTAGTGAGTGCCATGTTGGGAACATTGGTGTGTCTAGAGCAGAGCCAGTCAGGTGCCAGGCTGCGACTTACATGTGGTTGGTGGAGCCTCAGTGCAGTCCGTCGAATGTTTGGGAACGGCCTCTGGGTGGCCAGTGGTGTTGGGAGAACATCAATCGCACGGCCGCTCCTTTTCTCCAAGAGGCTGGAGTGGTTGAGGCACAGGGTGTCATGTATCCGTTTGATGCCTCTGGGAAGGGGGAGTGGGCACTGTCACTCAGGTCAAGTTCCAGTAATGGTTACATATATACACATCATGTATGGACTGCAGTACTGTGATAAACACGTGGCTGCATGAAGCGATTGCTTCTAGTGTATAGAAACATACATGGTTTATAGAGACAGCCCTGCTATCAGAGAACAACGCTGTATTCTTCCTGGTGCACCATCGCAGGACCACACACTCCCAAATCAACACACTGTTGCGTCTCCCACACGGCTGAGTAGCTTCAGATAAACACAACGTGCCCTGCCACACGCTTCCAAGCTACTAAAACCGACGGTGCTCCAGAAATGTCGCACATTCATATTTGCACTCAGCAAAAGAGATTTGGTAATCTATGTTGACCACACCTCGCTTACAATGGACAGTGGTGTCCACGCGTGCTGCCTGGACCACTTTAGACATCACACACTATCTGCGGCGAGACAGACAGCCGACCCAACCCTCCGTGCGCTGGCGTCGCCTTCTCTGGTCGAGATGAACGGTCGTGTGTGTGCGTGTGTGCGTCTTCCCGCGCTCGGGAGCACATTCGATGAGATTCCGAGTTCCACGTACGCTCTCCTTCCCGCGAGCGCAGGCGAGGGAGGGTTCGAGCAGGGGCTTCATTTTGCGGATATGCCCAGGGCACAAGTGAACCCACTACGGGAGCTGAGCAATTACGGTGCACCCGGGGCGACGCCAGGTAAACGTGCACACTGCTCGCCATCGCCCGCGCAGATGAAGCCGTCAGCGCCCACACCACCGCTATACAACTTTTTTGTATTTACCTAAGGTGTAAACGCCTGCGAGTAATGAACGGCTGGGCACTATGTAGCGTGTCAAGTTGCAAACGTTAAACCGCTTTCCTTCATAGCACCCTACAGTAGAGGCAATCGGTCATCTCTCAGCGTCGTTCCCAGATCACAGACAGAGTGCGTCCTTTGACTGATGGAGAGCCCAACCCCGGTGCTCTGTTCTGCATTGTTTTTGAAAACAGGAAAACAGTGCACCCACCCTTTCACCGCCGGTTCCACACACATTACAAATCACGTACGTATCTAGAACCAACACCACCCCCACCCAGCCTTGCATCTGGAAGCCTGCATCCCTGTGTTACACTCACTATGTTGATCTGAGAAACACCAGAAGGGCTGGACCGGGCAACAGGACACGCTTATACGTTGCTTGGCAGTCAACAATCACCCCCAATGTCTGCCCGACACACTGAGGCTATTTTGCATGAACAGCTGACATAAATCCCGAACACTGATAGATAGAAAAACGCCGCGAGAGCCGCATTGCCCACGGAACCTGGCATCCGTGCCAGGGGCAGGCTGACCACTGTACCGGGATTTTTTTTTTTTAACAATGCGGTAGAATTAATGGGAACTGTGCGCTCATCCTTTGCCAGACAAGGGAGGGCACCCATGGGAAGGTACAAAAAATCGGACGCGTGCCCTCAAACAGTTGTGCCTACCTTGGAATGGTCCAGCGCAGCCAGCAGGAGCAGAAGGCTGATTGCTCCGGGGCTCGCCCGCATCCTTAGGCCGGTCTCTTTCACTCCAGGGTCTGCTCGTGCATCCCGCCCCTCCTCTGCAAGTGCAGGGACCTGGGTAACTTCACACGGCACGGCCGCCGGTCGTGCAGGGGCGGCTGGCTGTCGGGGAAGGCGACGCACTGCAGCCCGAAGCAGTCCGTGCGGGCATCCTAGGGCTGGGAGCACGGCCCGGCTCTGAAGCGAACACGCAGACTCAGCCCAGCAAAAGTTTTCCCCCAGAAAAGGACCGAAATGAAGAGAAATCTGTCAGGGAGACCGCACTGAGAGATGTGCAGAGACAGGGCAGCGGATGTGACATCACACACGAGATGCGAGGGGCTTTGGGAGCTGCCTTGCTGGGAAGGTGTTAACCAGGCAAGGGCTGGCGGGGTCTCCCCAACGCGCACGCAGCGGCGGCCAGTGACAGCGGCGGCCAAGGGACCGTGCCTGATATCCGAATTAACCGTTTATATCCCTACACAAACGGCCGCAGAGAATTTAGCTTGAAACGCCGCGAATACCCTAGGGTCATTTTCACGTGGAGAATGTCGCGTTAGCCCTGATGACCCCTGTATGGAATGTAACATCTGTGCTTTGGTCGCACATGTATGCATTGTCGAAATAAGAGGTGTGCATGCCTACTTGCACTCGTGCACACCGACGATGTATGCCCATCCAGGACATTTGCCAGTTCCCCTGGTACTCCGGTGGCCTGGCATTCTGGAGAGGGTGAGCTACGGTGTTCATTAAAATATATACGGGCGTGGCGTCTGCCCTAGCCTGGCATCCAGTGCGTGCTTTCTCGTGGTACCCGTGTTCATGCTGGGTGGGTGCCCGCGTGCGCCGCAGGGCGGTGTGTAATTGGATTTTCTCACCGCCAGACCAGTGGCACTTCCCATCACTTGGGAGGAGAATGGAGCCCGTCACAACTAATTGGCCTGTGATGCAGACTAAAAGCTAAAAGGGCAGGCGCAGGTGGGGGTCAGAGGACGGGTCAAGGCCCATGGGGAAGGAGTGTGCCAATGATTCGGGTGTGCGTGTCAGGTAGTGAGCTGTGTGTGCGTGTATGTGTGCTAGGAACTCGGAAGTCTTCGAGACGGCGAACGACAGCGAAATGCCAGTAAGAGAAAGTCGGAGAAACGCCTGCTCCTGAGAATACTGCGCGCATGATTTCTTATGGTCTGTCAAGCCAAGAGCCACCCAGGCGGCTACGTCTGGTGCAGCCGCCGCCTCTAGCATTAGGCTGTGTAGTGTGGGCTTCTCCTTGCTCTTGTTTCCTACCTCCTATACTATGGAATGACTTACAGACAGATTTGTTGTGGAAAAATGATTGGCCGTAGGCATTTATTTTCTACAGAAAATAACACAAACAAGAATCATGATAACAACATGTGTCTGTGCTTTTGGGCACACCGTGTCCAGGGTTAGCGATGCCAGCCTTCTCCTTGGTCAGTCTCGGTTACCCTCGGGAATCCGTTCCTGGACACGTGCCGCCTATGACTTTCTTCTACCGTGTACCGAAGAAAGTACTCGGCGTTCCTGCTCCTCTCTCCGCTCGTTTCCTTCTTCCTGAAGTTTTGCAGGGTGGGTTGGGTGGCAAAACGCTTCCTTCTCCTTTGCCCAGGTCCCAAGACGCCTACCCTTACGAGGTGAGCGTCTTGCCTGGTTTGTTTTTCTACCTTGTCCTTTGGCCATACTTATACCCCCTCTGTCCTTTTGTTATTCTCCTGGGGGCCGGGCCCTGCCCAGCCCCCTGCAGGTTTCCCCTCACACCTTGCCTGTTGTTGGGGGCCGTTGCCTGGCAACGCTGGGGCAGTGGCGCCAACTGGCTGCCCCTCCCCATGTTTCTTCGCGCCATCTCGCCCCCACCCCGCGCCTAACCCCCCAGGCCCTCTATCGGGCCGTACTTTGCACGGCCCGGGGCCTGGGGCAATTGCGTAGGTCTGCGAGAACTGCCGGCTGAAGGAGGATGCCCCAGAGAGGACATGTTAAACTAGCACGCTAGCCGGAAGATCCTACCCTTGAACATTGCTCATAAAATCGAATGCCGCTGACAGTGCTCAAGGAATGTGGAGCAGCCGTGGTTCTATTGTAGCACTAGTCACTAACACACAATTTAGAGATTTCGAAAGATGGCGAACTAGTGCCTAATTTACGGGGAGGGTTGTTGGCTGTTGGCCGAGAGGAGAGGCCGCGTACATGTGCTGTTGAAAAAGTCACAAATATTTCGAATAACAAAAACAATGCAAGTATAATTGTGTGAAGAAACACTGCACACAGTGGTCAAACGGGAATGGTCGGGAGCGGAGTTCCACTACTTTTATTGTTTACTGTTAACCAGTGGCGTCTCAAGGAATCAAATTTAGGGGGTGGGGGCACAGAGGGGGCCACCTATAAAAGGCCAATGTATATGCTTTTGTCAAATTGACGTGTGCAAAGTAGTCCAAAGTGGCCCGGGGCAAAATTGGAATACTTCTGAAGCCAGGGCATCAACTGTAAGCCGCATGCCATTAATCATAGGTCAGTAGAAATGACACTAGTTTTAATATTGGCCGAGGAGTACATGCAGTGCACAGCATTGAGTTCCGATGTTCCAGAATATAAAAACATATCTGGTAAGTCACCATGTACAAGGTGTAGCCTTGGCTACAGGGGCTTAGCCCTGTGGGCATGCAGTGGGGTTCAGGAGTACTCAGTCCTACTGACGTGCTACCCTAGTGAACGCAGAGTGGAGAGGTTAGCTGGGTGCTTCCAATACTCAGTGGCTACAGGGCATGCAGTGGGGTTCAGGAGTATTCAGATCTACTGACATGCTAACCTAGTGAATGCAGAGTGGAGAGGTTAGTTGGGTGCTTCCAATACTCAGTGGCTACAGGGCATGCAGTGGGGTTCAGGAGTATTCAGATCTACTGACATGCTAACCTAGTGAACGCAGAGTGGAGAGGTTAGCTGGGTGCTTCCAATACTCAGTGGCTACAGGGACCTCGCACTGTGGGCATGCAGTGTGCAAGATGGGGTGTACACCCACAGCCGACATGCATAGGGTGCGGTTGGGGGGACCTCTGTGCCACCAACGGCATCTCTCGCGTATCTGATCACCTTGTGGTAATGTATATTACAGGCAAATAAGTGTCACAAAAACATTTTGCGCAACTATATTAACCAAGTTGGAGGTAGCCTAACTCATTGAGGGCGGGGCCTTCCTGCACATTTCCCATCCTGTGCAAGCTTTTAAAAAGAAAATCCACTGTTTACGTTCTATCACACAATTACATTCTCGTTTTGGTGTAAATCCCAGCCCCACATTACAGAAATGGTGCACCGATGCAAGTGCAATTTTGCACAATATTAGCACTCGGCCAAAGATTGGCCAACTGCAAAAAAAGTATTCTTTCAATGCATTTTTGCACTAGGGCAAATAGTGCTAATATGATGGCAAGCTTTGTCGTGGTGCAAAAGGAACTGAAAGAATACATTTTTTCACTAAGACAATAACATTGTTTATTAGAACATGTACAAACTTTGCCCTGGTGCAAAAATTAATTCAATGAATACTTGTTTTGCTCTAGAGCCATGCTTGCCCTAGTGCTAATATCATGCAAAATTGCACATGCACTGGGGCAAAAGTTCTGTAATCTGACCACACCACGTGCGTTTACTTTCTCCAACTCCATGTTGCCCTCTTTAGCGATGTCGGAGGGATGAAAGGACGAATTGACTTTTCTGGGATTTGAACCCGTACCAAGGACCTCGTGTAAGGATCTCAACACGAGAAAATGCTGTGCTCTCCTAAAAAAAGGAGTGAACCCAGGATCAGACTGGAGCCTTGGTTTGGACCACAATGAAAAGGTTTCCCATAATCAATAGTAATTTTGATCCTTTTTTGAGAGACTGTTGGAGTGTTGCAGTGTATATTTTAAAGTATATTTGATCCACAACAATGGACGAAACCTCTAGCTGCACAGCGTAGTAACTCATAAACCTGGCTCACTTTCACCAAAAAAAAAAAACATGTCCCCAATAGCATGTTGAGCCTGCACATCTGACATTGCCCTGCACACAAATACAAGCCTGAGGAGGAGAAATATTTTCCTCACTGTTTGCTAATGTACCACAGTAGATTGACTTGTTGAGCTATCTTACCCAAGCTAGATTCTATCCTTTGTCTTGTAGGCTGCCCACACATCAGCTGGAGCCTGCAATGCAGCCACCGCCCAACTCACCGAGCTATCCCACAAGCAAAGGTGGAATCCGTAGTTTTCAGGTCGTACACAAATCGCAGCAGCCTAAACCGCTAAGCCATGACAGCAAAGCAGTATTCAAATCTGTGACTCACAGGTGCACAGAACGAATTTCTGCTGCAGTACAATGTAACCTATTGAGCTAACTCACTGAAGCTATTTAAATTGGAGGCATGCACATTTAAATGCAGATCCTTGCAGCAGGCGCAATAAACACACAGAATGGCCTCTTGGCACTGCCAGCCACTCAATGAATGCCTGTGTGTCATTCGCAGCGTGTTCAGGTGGGGAGTTGAAGCAAAGCAGTAGGGACGTGCCTGGCAGGTAAGCCGGGGGATTGTGTTTCGGCCCCCAGACCTTATGGCCCACACATGACTTGTGTGAATCGCCCCGGGCTGAATGCCTGAGTGGCCAGCCCACCCCTGATTCACACACTGTGCCTAGTATTACGATCACAAGTCCACGGTGCCATTATTCATAAGGTTTTGCCAGGAAAACATTATTATAAAACCTGTTACAGGTATTGTCCTCCTACAGTAAGGAACTCACATGGTTGCCAGGTACCCAAACCAGCAAAAGCAGCATTTCAGAGGTAAAAGATTGATATGAGATGGACTTTCAGAGGTACTGGTCTAATATGGAATGGATTTTCAGAGGTACTGGTCTGATATTGGAGGGCTCTGTCCTGTACTTTCAGAGGTAGTGTCTAATATGGAATGGATTTTCAGAGGTACTGGTCTAATATGGAATAGATTTTCAGGAGGTGCTGGTCTGATATTGGAGGGCTCTGTCCTGTACTTTCAGAGGTACTGGTCTAATATGGAATGGATTTTCAGAGGTACTGGTCTAATATGGAATAGATTTTCAGGAGGTGCTGGTCTGATATTGGAGGGCTCTGTCCTGTACTTTCAGAGGTACTGGTCTAATATGGAATGGATTTTCAGAGGTACTGGTCTGATATTGGAGGGATCTGTCCTGTACTTTCAGAGGTCGTGTCTAATAAGGAATGGATTTTCAGAGGTACTGGTCTAATATGGGATGGACTTTCAGAGGTACTGGTCTGATATTGGAGGGCTCTGTCGTGTACTTTCAGAGGTACTGGTCTAATATGGAATGGATTTTCAGATGTACTGGTCTAATACAGGATAACACTGTCCTCAACTTTCAGAGATACTGGTCTAGTGTGTGACTGACACCGTCCCAGCCCTCCCGGCCTCTCATATGGAACCGGCCTGTCTGGAAATTGCTCAAACAACCACTACCGGCCGGGGTGTCAATCTGGAAAAGTGAATACCCTTCATTTAAATGATGGACGTATCTTGATGGCCGAAGGCCAACCTTTTTATGCACAGAATTATATAAATACAGACTGCTATGCTTGACCAACAAGCGGCCATTTTAAACGTAGCAAGAATCGCCATTTTGCTTGTTAACCATTGCTCATTGCTTTCTGTCTAAACTGCTTTGCAGCTTGCAATTCTTGCGAATTCTGCTTACTCTGCTCAACTGTTAACATAGTTGTCTGAATATGAAAGGGCAAGGTCGCGGGACTGAGGAGTTTGTTGAAACTCCTCATGAGTAGCCCAGAAAGGAATATCCACGCTCCCTCTCTGTAGCCTTGAGGGAGAGCTGCAGGGCATTTAATCATTTCACAGCTGCCAGCCAGTCTCGTACTGTGGTAGAATATGTTAGAATAAAGCAGCTAAAAGCTTAAATTATGCTCTTCTTACGGCCCCCCTTCGCAAAACCCTTTAGAGCATGTCGGCTCCCAGGACACGAATAGCACCTCATAGATAGCAAAGCTTGGAATGTGGCTCTTCCCCCGTGTGCAGCTTGCTTCCAAGAACAGAACCACCGTGTTCTGTTCAACAACTAGAAGATGCCTCTGCACTTTCTAATTGCACATTGTTACTAGAATAGACATCGAAAGTGTCATAAATGTCATACTCGTCGGAAATGTCCATCGTCATCCTGAGTTCAAAGAAACTTAATAAAAGGAGGTGTTAAACATGACATAGCTGATTGTATGATATGCATTTTGTATATATGTAACTGATGTACGTAATTCGCTCTCTTGCGTCCCTCGAGGTCTAGAAAATACACGTTGCGGGGCGTGAGACCACAGTTGGCCAATTGGGACTATTTTGCTTGCAATAAACCCTAGCATTGGGAATTTGAACCTCGTGTCTGGCGCATCCTTTCGTGTATGGTTATTGCCTTGTTTCCATATCGCGAGGGACCCCTCGGGGCCCCTTTCAAGATGGCGCCCGAATAGGGACACTCCCCCACTTGCCCCATCGTATACGTTGTAACGGAGTAAAGGCGGAAGAACGGCGAGGACGGGACGATCGAGCCGGGATCAAGAGGTGTACAGGGCGCCCTGTAGAAGTGAGGAGAGATTCCTTCTGCAGATCTGCACACATCTGATCCCTGATCGACGTACCGGGCCAGAGGGCAAAGGAGGCGAGGGTCCCGAAACAAGGCAGAAGCCAGAGAAGCGCAGGCACGACGTTGGGAGAGGTTGCGTCAGGACAGGCGACTTGTTTTATCAGGTGAGTCATTCCCCGATTCAAACAAAACGCTGATTTTTGGTAGAGTTTTGATTTTGCAAATTCAAACATCCAGGTTAAGGATAGTAACCAAGGGGAAGGTTAAAAACATGCCTGGAGTACTGTCCACTTTAGCGGGGCTTTTCCGCTGCGGTAGACAGTCGTTGGAAAATGGCCAAAGTGCACCGCCTGGGGGAACGCCGGCATATGACATGTATGCAAAATATGGTGTGGGTGCGATAATATTTTGTGAAATTTGGCATAGGCAAACTAGAAAGCAACAGGACCATCAGTGGCCAATTAATGGTAGCTTTGAGATTGCGAGGATAGATAACCTAGAAAGGGTGCTGATTAGGAAAAAAAGCGCGATCCGCAACTTTTGAGACTGTCAAAGATTGGAGGAGGGAAGCAATGCTCCGACTTAGGAGTAGAGAGAAGCATGCGCGTAGGCACAAATCGAAGCTTGAGGTAGCAGAAGAAAAGGAGGAGGAGGAGTGGACGGCAAGTCTAAGACGAGAAGGGAGACGTGAGCAAATGAACATAGAAGGAATATACCCGCAGCGGGAACTACACATAGCAGACGAATTAATGGAACATTTGTTAACTAATACGGGTCGAGGCCCAAAACCAGGATCGAAACCAAACACGCCAGTAGTGACTGCGCAGGCCCAACCAGTAGCTCTCATACCCCCTCCCGTAGCCCAAGCACTTCCCCTCAGGCAAGCATTAGCCCAATCCCCACCCACAGCCCGAGCCCTCCCACAAGCGCAGACCACAGACGCGCAATTTCCCAGCACCCAGCAAGGCCCTTCACAGATGCCACCTGTGTCACTTGTCCCATCCGCACCGCCTGTTCCAGAGACAGATTCAGCACCATCCGCCCCTCCTGAAGTCGAAATTGAGACCGGGGAGGCGAGAGGCGGGGCTGAAGGAACAGGATTCGTACGGATAACTCGAAGCGCGATCAGCAAAGAAAGAAAGATTGAATAACAGCAAGAGGCAGAAATGTACATAGAAGGAAATGATGGGACGCCAGCATTGGCCTCATTGTATGGGTACCGAAGAAGTAATGAGAGACAGGTAGTGTTGGAATACATGGGAACATTTTTGGTGGGAGAATGGAAAAAGTTACTTGAGAAATTACCGCCACAACGATTGATAGATTTAAACCAATTAGCATGTTGTAGAATAAAAGATGAAGAAGTAAAGGACCATGTGAATGGACTTTTTGATCTTAAAAATGAGTTGGATAATGATTATGCTGAAATGTTTGCTGCACCTGGATACAGGGGTTGGGATATTAGAAGAGATGGGAGAGGGACGGTAGAACCATACATACAGCGGAGACATTCAATGTCATCTGTACAGAGGGGCGACAAGCTGAAAGTATGTATACGGGAAGCGATAAAGTGGATGTTGAATCCTAGTATCCCAACAATGGTCATACATGACATATTTGACGAATATTCCATGCCAATGAAAAGAAAGGCACTGCAATCGATGGCTGAACATTTAATAGACAAGGATATAAAAAACAATAAGGCTAGCCCACCTGAGATACTAGCAGTATACAAGAGAGCATTCGAGCGAAGTACAGGAGAAACGGGCCTATCACTGGACTTAGGAATACTGTTGAACCTAAGAGAAGGGGGAGGGATCGTGAGTGTGGCATTTCCAATGAGAGAGGTTCCGGCCACGTTTGTACCAAAAGTAGAGGTCCCTGCGACGGGAACAGAAAGAGCGCAGGTAACACCAGCCCATTTCACCGCCCAGTATGTGCATGTCCCCTTTTCCAGGCAAGAGGTGAATACTATAAAACAGATGATTCCCGATATAAGAAAGAATCCAGCAGGTTTCTACAAGGAAGTAGAGTCAACCCTGAGATCAGCAGTGCTTACTATGAGTGATATAGATTTGATTTTCCCAGTCATTTTGCCAGCAGATATATGGAAACAGATAAGGGCGGTAGATGACGTGGGGGCTTTTGGTGCCACATGGGCGGAGTTACTATTGGAGGACAAAAATAAAAAAGTAGGGGAAAATCCGGGAACCCGCACGGCAGATCTACCAGAACGGATAATGCGGAGATTCAGAGAAATAATTCCAGAAAAAAGGATTTAGTGGGACAAATTAACTACATGTGTACAGGGCAAGGATGAGCCAGTAACGGATTATTTCAATAGATTTGAAGGAGTATTCACAGACTTCAGTGGGCAGGGTGTGAGCACAGAGTCGGGGAAAAGGCTATTTGTTGATAAATATGTGAGGGGACTAATATTACCAATTCAAGATATGTTAATGGCATCGTAAAGTGCCTGGGCAGCAAAACCGGTGAGTGAGATATTACACATATCCCAATATTACGAGAACAGGGTAAATGTGGCGAAAGAAAGAGAGATGAAGGATAGAGTAAATTTAAAAACGAGGGTGTTAATGCAGCAGGTAATTGGATGCAATAGAGGTAGAGGGAACGCGCAAGTCAGAGGAAATTTGAATAATATGCACGGGGTGTCATTGGGATTAAATCAATGTGCGTACTGTAAAGAGGAAGGACACCCGCGAGCGCAATGCCCACACCTACAGAATAGAGGTGGGTTTGGCCAGAGTAGGCCTCATAGTGGACATCAGGGGTCAAATGGCCCAAGCAGAAATAGCATGCAGCAGCAGCAGGGATATACCAATGAAGGTACTCAAAACCAATCCTATGGTCAAAACCAAGCTCAACAGAACCAGGCATTGAACCAAAGTGTTCCGAACCAAAATCAGGGCGGGCAGGGCCAACAGAGAAATTATCAGAGTGGAGGACACCGAGGGGGAAATGGGAATATTTTTGATACACAGCCAAACACGTATTATAGCAACACCAGTGACTACACGTCGGACGATGTGTTATTTTCGCAATAGGACAGCCCACGGCAGGGGTCGGAACCAGTGTCTATTCCCGTGAATCAGAGAGGACCCTATGTAGAAATGAGAGTCGGGAATAAGGAGCACCGTTTCCTTGTAGATACAGGGGCACAGAAGTGTTCGCTAGACCACCACTTGGTTCCGGAGATCCCACTGTCAGGGCAAAAGAATGTTTCTGTAGGGTTCGCAGGTACACCAGTAATTAACCCCATGTCCGAAGCTGTCCCAATTACAATAGGACCATTTACGGAACAGTGTCCATTTTTCTGACAGAAAATTGTGGGGAGAACTTGCTAGGATTAAATTTGTTGAGAAAATTGGGGGCAGTTATACATTGTACGGCAGATGGGGTGTTCCTCACGATTTGGCCTCACGATGCACCAGTGACGGAATTTATGTCAAAAGCCTTACCAGAAGAGCTAAGTAGAGTACCAACCTGTCTGTGGGCAATGCATGATAACGATGTAGGATGCTTGAAGATAGAGCCAGCAAAAATAACTTTGAAAGAAGGTGTTACATTACCACGAATTCCCCAGTATAAAATTTCTGTTGAAGGTGAGAAGGGATTAAAGAGTATTGTTACTGACCTGGTGAGATTGGGGGTGGTTGAAGAAATTGCAGGTAGCACGTGCAACAGCCCGATTCTTCCTGTTTACAAGAAAGGCGGCAATGAAGTACCATATCGTTTCATAATTGATCTGCGCGAATTGAACAAAGCGGTAGACCCACAATTCCCTTTGGTCCCAGACGTCACAACAATACTGACAATGATACCGGTCACTGCAGAATACTTTAGTGTAGTTGATTTGAAGAACGCGTTCTTTAGCATTCCAGTGGATAAAAGCAGTAGATATCTGTTCGCGTTCACTCTAGGAGGTCGATCATTCACATTCACACGCATTCCACAAGGATACACAGAAAGCCCGAGTATTTACAGCAGAGCGCTAAAAGAGCAGCTAGACATGTTAGAATTACCCGAAGGTTGCGTACTCTTCCAGTACATAGATGACTTATTACTAGCTGCTGACACAAAAGAGATCTGCAAAGAAAGTACTATATTACTATTGAACACACCTAGCGACCCATGGTCACAAGGCAAGTTTGAAGAAATTCCAGTATAATCAAAAGGAGGTGTCTTATTTGGGTTACCTACTTTCGAAAGAAGGGAGAAGATTAACACCAGAACGCATAGAAAGTATTTCTAGTATGCCTATTCCAAAAACTCAAAAAGGAGTGAGAGCTGTAATAGGCATGGCCTCTTATTGTCGGCAGTGGATCAGTTATTTTGCGTTGATTGTGAAGCCGATGATAAAATTAACTAAAAAGGATGCAGTGATGCCTTTACAGTGGGATGAGGAATGTCAGAAAGCGTTTGAGCAATTGAAAGCTGCATTCTGTGCTGTGCCAGTTTTAGGCACTCCTAACTATAAAAAGATATTTAGACTATTTGTGAGCGAGAGTGAAGGATGTGCATTGGCGGTTTTGACACAGGAACAAGGTGGAAGAAATAGGCCGTGCAACTATTATTCTTCCGCGCTGGACCCTGTAGCGCGCGCACTACCACGATGTTTGCGATCCGTCGCAGCGGCTGCTGCGTCAGTGAAACAAACGGAAGGAATGGTATTGGGGCACACTTTAATTCTGATGGTGCCACATGCTATAGACGTTCTATTAAATAGAACACAGACACAACACCTCACTTCTGCCAGACTAACAAGATATGAGCTCATCTTGTTTGCACCCCACATCCAAATTATGAGGTGTAGCGCATTGAATCCTGCAGAATTAATGCCACTGCCCATAGCAGAAATTGGTGTCAACGAATCACCACCCCATGATGTTTAATGGTCACTGAAGAAGAAACAAAGAGAAGAGTTGACTTGAGCGACATCCCGCAGAAAGAGCCATATGGGGAGTTGTTTTGTGACGGCTCTTGTTTTAAATTGCCTGATGGCACATCAACGGCTGCATATGTAATTACTACCCTAGAGAGTGTTGTAGAAAGCAGAAGAATCCCCTACAATTTGGAACAAGCCGCAGAAATAATAGCACTGACCCGAGCCTGTGAACTCTCTGAGAATTTGAACGTGAATATTTATACTGACAGCCAGTACGCCTTTGGCGTGGTTCATAACTTTGGCCGACTCTGGGCTAAGAGGGGCTTCTTGACATCACATGGGGCCAGGATTCAGCATGGCCCTTTGATTGTACGATTGTTGTCTGCACTCACGTTTCCAAAGCGTCTAGCTATAGTGAAATGCGAGGCGCATAAAAAAGTAACATGTAAAGTGGGAGATGGAAACGCATTTGCAGACAGGATTGCGAAACAAACAGCCGCTGATTTGGGAAATAAAATGATGACAGTACAGACTGAGGAAGTACCTTGTATGATAGAGAATGGAGTTGCCACAGTCAAAGAAATGCAGGCTGAGGCCACGACCAAAGAGATTCAGGGGTGGCCTGAGGGCTCTGCTGAGTTAGATTTGGAAGGATGTTGGGTGGACAAAGAGACCAAGAACTGGATGTTGCCAAATTGTTACGTAACCGCAATGGTTACAATGGCGCATAGCCCTACCCACATTTGCGCGAAGAAGATGGTACAGCATTTATCCACAGTATGGAAAAATGAGCACATAAAAAAGAATGCAGAAAGGTTAGTGCAGAATTGTATTACATGCCTGCAACACAATGTAGGGAAGGGAACCGTGACTCCAGTAGGTAGTTTTGGCCCACCCTCTATGCCATTCGAGGTGGTCCATTTTGATTTCATAGAAATGGAAAGGTGCCAGAACTACAAATATGTGTTAGTGGTGATTTGTGCATTTAGCAAGTGGGTGGAGGCATATCCTTTAAAAGACTGTACTGCCATGTCAACGGCAAAAGTAATGTTGAATGAGTATTTCTCCCGGTTCGGGTTGCCCCGTGTCCTGTGGTCAGACAACGGCCCACACTTTGTGGGCGCAGTAGCACTACAGATCTGTGCAGGTCTACAGATAGAGAAACGATTCCACAGTTCCAGGCATCCCAGTTCTGCCGGGCTTGTTGAGAGACATAACAGTATCTCAAAGTCGAAGATAGCTAAAATCTGTGCTGGGAGCAAGTTGAGTTGGGTGGATGCATTATCCCTAGCGCTATTATGCATGCGCACGTCTGTGCAGGCTAAAACTGGGCTCTCCCTCTATGAAATTATAATGGGGAGACCGGCAAATGTATGGTGCGCACCGCAGCCCAAAAGATTATGTGAGGTTGAGCATCCTGTGTTAAGCACGTACTATGGCCTTTTAATGCAGAAGTTGCGTTTGATTCATCAGCAGGTGCAGGAGGCTTTACCAGTGCGATACACCGGACCGGGGCACTCGCTGGAGCCTGGAAGCTGGGTCCTGATTAAGAACTTTGAGCGGAAGACAGCATTAGCACCCAGGTGGCGCGGCCCCTACCAAGTACCGTGGCGACACAAACGGCTATTTGAGTGAACGGTCGGAAGGCATGGATCCATGCGACACATGCCAAAAGATTCCCAGGACTGCTGACAACTTCCAACGACCAGAGAAAGGAAACGGTCTCGGAATTGAAAGAAACTGTTGCCAGTCCACTGCCACAGCATCAGCCTGAGCGAGAATTGAAAGTTGAAACAAAGCCCAAGCGAGAAGTGAAACTCGAAACAGAGCCTGAGGAGGCTGCCAGTAAGGGGAAAGGGCGAAAAGTGCCCCAACGTTGCTCAGCAGAAACAACATCACTGCCGAGCGACACAAACTCTGCATTTCAAACACGAGCAGAAACAACGCGTGTACCCCTTTGGCGCCCACCAGTTTCTGCAAATGCACCAAAGCCAAAGAAAGAAACTACATCATTGCCACTGCGCTCATCGCTACCCATCATTGTGCCGCAGGCTGACACTGAGCCTGATACTGGAAGTGCAACGGCACTTTTCACGGATCATACAATACCAGGAGTGAAACGATATAATTTGCGGCCTCGACAGGTAAAGTGAGCCACAGATCTTTGGTGCTTTTCTTTTGCCTTTGGTTCCACTCACGGACCGAGTAGGAGCCAGGGGCATAGAGGAAAGAAGTGTGAGAGTTGTGCAAGTCGGACAATTCAAGACTCACGGCTCCTCGGTGCGCTTATAAAAAAAAGTACATGTGTCAGGAGCCAGAGCAGGACAAGCTGGACGCACATAAGTACTAAGGCTGATAGAGTACATGTGTCCTAAGCCAGAGCGGGACAAGCTGGATGCACATAGTACTCTATCAATAAAGAACTGTTTATAAATCGTCTGAACAGTGGGAGAAAGAACAACTAATCTTGCTCGGAGTGGATAAGTGATCTAGGCTGTGAAAGGGCTGTCAGAATTGAACTGTGACATTTTCGTTGAACTTTTCTGGCATCAAGAACGAGAGACATTTGCGACGAACTTTGCCAGCAAGAAGAAGGACGATGAAGAACAAATCAAGACCGGTTTCAGCCTCCTCCTGCACCCCTGCTGAAAAGATGATAGTTTTAGAGACTGTAAATTTAGGGAAAAAGCATGGTAAAAGGAATAAGTGTAACGCTCACCTGACTCCCACGGAGGCGCTGGCCTGGTTTGCGCTGCTGTGACCTCTTCTAAGGTGATGCGCAGGGTTCGGAAGACGGACTGGACCGGGCCCCCAAATCTGGCTTGTCTGGCTCGCAGAAGTATCCTTCTGTAGGCGAAAATAGGGGATTAACTGTTTGCGGGGTAATGCAATCAGCCTCCCACTTTCCCCTCTCACCCTCCTCGAAACCCTTCTGTGATTCCTCATAGCGTCTCACCTTAGGGTCTGGAAGGACGAGCTCTCCATCCTGCTTCTGATGCAGGGGCGCGTTGGTATCCAGTTACTTCACTGGATTTTCGGATTGGTGAGAACCAAACTTGCTTGGCTTCCAGGTAAGTTTTTTGATAAGAGATTCCCCTTGTGTCCATGCATTAATGTACTAATGCTAGTGTCTTTTTCCCCATAGGGGCCGGGGTACAGAATGCCGGGGAACAGGCACCGACCCGAGATGAGAGGAGAAATCCTTGTAGAAATCAGGTAAGTCTTTAATGAGCGTTTTTTGGTAATGTCTTTTCATTCGCTCATTAACGCTGATGTCTCTTTTTCCCCATAGGAGCCAGGGTCCGGAAATGCCAGGATGCGGCGCGGATCCGAAATGAAGAGGGAATGAATCAACAGGTAAGTCTTAACATGGAGATTTAGCTTTCCTTATTCCCTTCTCTCTCTCACCTTTTTTTCTGGTCTTTTTCTCCCTAGGCGCTGGGGCGTGACTGCGAATCCGGATGATCGCTGCTGAACATGGAGGCGCCCTGTAAAGGTGAGTGGAATGCAGCGCTGCAGCCATCGACGCGATGAGCTTTTAAATAAAAGTCTTCCTTTTCAGGATTGTCGGCGAGATGTCTCCGGGATGCGGATTTAGCAGGTAAGGACTTTTCCTTCTTCTGTTCTCTTCTTCTCTTCCTTTGCAGGTGATCCAGGATGCTGGCAGGCGTGGCAGAAGTCAGGATGCAGGAGCAGACACGGTGAGCGTCCAGCTGCTAGATGCAGAACAACGCGAAATACGTGTGGCTGTTTGGGTGGGGTTTAAATAGCCTTGGAAGAAGTTCCAGGTAGGTATGTATCCTTCCTCCAATCAGGTATGTATCCTTCCCCGACCACGCCCGGATGGTAAATTAGTCCCACAGGTAAAGTAGTTCCTTTCAGGCCTCAAGGTGGCCGGGATCCTGCAGCATGGTCTGCATCAGGTAGGTGCACCCAAGCACTTCCATTATGAGCCTGGTACCTATGGCACCAGGACTGATGTCTTTTATGAGCCTGGCACCATAGGCGCCAGGACACTGTCCAAAGGGCCCCTATATGGGGTTGCTGGGTCCTTCCTTGGGGACTGGATGTCCGCTTTCGGGGACGCAGGGCTTGAACCGACTCCCCGGGAGCGGGCATCATGACAGCACTCCCCCCCAAGGCCCCTCCCAAGGTTGTTCCCTCCTGGGGTTTTGGTTTGTCTGGGAAGAGTCGGTGGAATTTCCTGACTAATCGAGGTGCATGCACATGGTCGCTGGGTTCCCACGACCTCTCCTGAGGTCCGTACCCCTTCCAATCAATTAGGTAGAACAGTTTTGACCTAAACATTTTTGAGTCTAAAATGTTCTTCACTTCGAATTCAGGCTCCCCATCTATTAGAATAGGTTCTGTAGGTTTGAGTAGTCGGGTTCCGGGTACCACTGGTTTCAGAAGTGACACATGAAAAACAGGGTGAATTTGCATACTAGCTGGTAAATCAAGTTTAACAGCCACTGGGTTAATTATTGCCGTAATAGAATAAGGTCCCAGATATTTTGGGTTAAAAGTTCGAGGCCCTTTGAGTGGTAAATGTCTGGTAGCTAACCACACTTGATCCCCAATCTGATACGGAGGTGCTTCACTCCTATGTAGATCAGCATTCTCCTTGTATTTTCTCTTGGCTTGTAAATGCGTAGTTGCCTCTTTGAAGGCTTGGGTAATTGTAGAATGCAGATGTTCTACTGCAGGCATTCCGAGGTTCTGAGGTGAGTCAAGGTTTGAGGTTCGAGGGTGATGCCCAAACAAAGTATAAAAAGGACTGTGGCCAGTTCCAGAGTGTACCGAATTATTATATGCGTATTCGGCTATACAAAGAATGTCTTTCCAGTTGCTTTCAGATTGCTGTAACATACACCGTAAGTATTGCTCAAGGGTCTGATTTGTCCTCTCGGTCTGACCATCGGTCTGAGGGTGGTGACTGGTCGATAATCTTACGTCGATCTGTGCCATTTGACAACATTTACGCCAGAAGTGGGAAATGAATTGGCTTCCCCGGTCAGAGATTAGTATAGATGGGAATCCATGTAGCCGAACAATATTTTCGAGGAATTCTTTGGCTAGGACAGAAGCTGAAGGTAAACCTTTCAAAGGAATAAAGTGGGCCATTTTGGAAAACAAAGCCACAATTACCAGAATAGTATTATACCCTGAACAAGGAGGCAGGTCCGTAATAAAATCCATTGATAGGGTGTGCCAGGGTGCTGGCGGTATGTCTAGAGGTTGAAGGAGACCGGCTGGTCTTTTCTTTTGACTTTTATTTTGGGCGCAAACACCACAGGACATCACAAAAGATTTAACATCTTTTCGCCAAGAGGGCCACCAAAATTGTCGTTTCACCTTTTCCTCTGTCTTGGCAATACCGGGGTGTCCCTCTATTAATGCATCATGATAACCGGAAATAACTAGTTCGTGTAATTCCTTATGTGGCAGGAATAAGCGTCCTTGGAAATAAGGTAAACCATTATCTATGGTAAAGTCTGATCCCTTTTGTATCCAATCCTGTAAGGTTGTAGGGTCCAGGAGTTGTTTCACTCTGGCTTGAATGTCTTCAAGCGTCTGTAACAAAGTCATGCCTAGAATCCTCTGTTCGGGAATTATTGGTACTGGTTCTGAGTTTGTATCAGATTCTCCCATTCCAATTTGGGATAAGGCGTCTGCTTTTCCATTCTTGCAGCCAGGTCGATAGGTAATCACAAAATCAAATTCAACAAAAAACAAAGTCCATCGGAGCTGCCTTGATGACTGAGCCTTGGGGGTTTTCAAATACTGTAAATTCCGGTGATCAGTGATCACTGTGATGGTATGTCGAGCGCCAAGCAGATAATGCCGCCAGGCTTTAAAGGCGGACTTAATGGCTAACAGTTCTTTGTCCGTGATTGCATAATTAACCTCGGGTGCTGAGAATTTTCTGGACCAAAATGCTACGGGATGCAGTTGGTTGGTTTCGGGATCTCTTTGGGACAGGACAGCTCCCATGGCTAGGCTGGATGCGTCAGTTTCGACGACATAAGGGAGATCTGGACGCGGGTGTTTCAATATAGGTGCGGAGGTAAACTTAGCTTTTAAATCCTGAAAGGCCTGCTCGGCTTCTTCAGACCATTCAAAACGTTTATTTTTCCTCAAGAGTGCAGTAATGGTTTGTACCACGTGTGAAAATTCCGGTATAAACCTGCGATAGAAATTGGCAAAGCCGAGCATGCTTTGAACCCCTTTTACAGAGCTAGGTGATGGCCATTTGAGGATGGCATCCACTTTTCTTGAGTCCATTCGGACTCCTTTGTGTGTCAGGATGAAACCTAGAAACTCGACTTCTGTGGTATGGAAAACACATTTCTCCAATTTAGCAAATAGTTTGTGTTGGCGCAGTTTTTCAAGTACTGCCCTGACGTGTTTTCTGTGATCAGATTCCGAAGAGGAGTACACCAGAATGTCATCGATATATACGACAACACAAACATCGATGAGTTCCCGAAGGACATCATTCATGAAGGATTGGAAGGCAGCCGGCGCGTTACACAATCAGAAAGGCATCACCTGGTACTCGAATAATCCGTATTTAGTACGAAAGGCAGTTTTCCATTCGTCGCCTTCTTTAACTCGTACCAGATGATAAGCCCCCCGGAGATCTAACTTGGTGTATATGCAAGCGTCCTTCACCTTGTCAAGGAGTTCAGGGATCAGAGGCAGAGGATAACGGTTTTTAACCGTTATCTGGTTCAATGCGCGGTAATCGATACAAGTTCTAAGGTTGCCTTCTTTTTTGGGCATGAAGAACAAAGCCAAGGATGCCGGGGACTTTGACGGGCGAATAAAACCATTAGCTAGGTATTGATCCAAAGATTGTCTCAAATGCCGATTCTCAGGTTCGGTAAGGGCATAAATCCTGCTACAAGGGGGTTGTGCACCGGGCACCAGATCGATTTGGCAATCGTACGATCTGTGAGGAGGTAACGTGTTGGCCTGTTCCTTTTGGAAGACGTCCTGAAAGTCTTGGTATTACGGAGGTAGTTGCATGGAGGCAGAGGTTACAGATGCTAGATTAATCTTCAGGTTTTCTGGGTAGCAGGTTTGTGTACAATCCGGGAAGGTTATTCTCTTAGCTCGCCAATCAATTCGAGGATTATGTGTCTCTAACCAAGGGATTCCAAGAGTAACCTGAAACTGTGGAGCCTTGATTACATCAAACACAACACCCTCCCGATGGCCGTCGGGACCAACAAGAGTCACCTCAGTAGTGGAATGTGTTACCGGTCCAGAGGCAATTTCAGTTCCATCGACTGTGGTGATGACATCTTTGCTGGTTTTAGGACGGAGAGGGAGGTTAATCCTAGAGACCAATTCACGATCCACATAGTTGCCAATAGCCCCACTATCGATGTATGCCTTTATTGCATGCAACCGCTTAGGCTGTTCTGGATCTACGAGAACCATTGGCACAATGAAATGCGAGGTCTGAGAGTTAGATTTCAAGCTCGGCAAGCGGACCCCTACACTTGTCGGGCGGAGTCGTTTCCCGAAACAGAGTCTTCATGGTTTTTATCAGCGGCTCCTACCGCCTTTCGGGGCGGTTTTGCCGGGCAATCTCGTAGAAAGTGTCCAGAATTCCCACAATAAAGACATAATTTTAACTGCCGCCTCCTTTCACGTTCCTTTTGAGTTAAGGGTCCTTTAACCCCTCCAATTTGCATAGGCTCAGAGACATCAACTCCCTTGGGATTAGCATGGGTCTCGACCAACACCCGGGTCTCAAACCTGGACTGATCTGCTTTTCTGTTTTGAAGTCTGTGATCCAATTGGACCACTAAGTCTATATACTCTGTGCATTCTTGGGGCGGATTTACAACTTGGGCCAAGACATCTTTAAGTTCTCCGCGTAGGCCTCGATAAAACAACGTGACTCTTTTATCCTCTGGCCATCCCGTTTCCACAATTAGTCTATTAAAGGTTGCAATATAGGATAGGAGGTCCTGATTGCCCTGTCGCAGGGATAGAAGTTCGTCATCCAGAGCCTGCCCCTGAGAGTGTCGAGCAAATAACCTTTCCATGCTTGCTTGAAACCTTTGAAAATCACGGAGAATCGGGTCATCTTGAGTAACCAGTGGAACGGACCAATCGGCATACCGCAGCCGCTGAGATATGACAATACAAAGGCTACCTTGGTCTGATCATTAGGGAAGGCCCCAGGTCTGCATAGGAAGTGCAAACGACACTGATTCATGAATACGGCGAATCGTTTGGGGTCCCCAGCAAAGCGTTCGGGTGGGGCCAGCGGCACGTTTCCAGGTAAATTAATCTGCACAGGGTTACTGGAAACCACAGGAGCGGGGTTCCCTCCGGAACTGGGTAGAGGAGTTTGCCCAGCTTGACCTTGCAAAAGCTGTCTGGCTAGGTCATCAGTTCTTTCCTTTGATATTATTAATTCCCTCCTGAGGGCATTAGTCTCTTGACGAGCGGCATGTACTTCGGCCCGTAATTCCCCCAGTAATTGGGCCAACTGATCAGTCTCAGAACTTTCCATAGCGCCTGGGTGGGAATTTGTAGGAAGGCTTCACGTTCTGTAACGCTCACCTGACTCCCACGGAGGCGCTGGCCTGGTTCGCGCTGCTGTGACCTCTTCTAAGGTAATGCGCAGGGTTTGGAAGACGGACTGGACCGGGCCCCCAAATCTGGCTTGTCTGGCTCGCAGAAGTATCCTTCTGTAGGCGAAAATAGGGGATTAACTGTCTGCGGGGTAATGCAATCAGCCTCCCACTTTCCCCTCTCACCCTCCTCGAAACCCTTCTGTGATTCCTCGTAGCGTCTCACCTTAGGGTCTGGAAGGACGAGCTCTCCATCCTGCTTCTGATGCAGGGGCGCGTTGGTATCCAGTTACTTCACTGGATTTTCGGATTGGTGAGAACCAAACTTGCTTGGCTTCCAGGTAAGTTTTTTGATAAGAGATTCCCCTTGTGTCCATGCATTAATGTACTAATGCTAGTGTCTTTTTCCCCATAGGGGCCGGGGTACGGAATGCCGGGGAACAGGCACCGACCCGAGATGAGAGGTGAAATCCTTGTAGAAATCAGGTAAGTCTTTAATGAGCGTTTTTTGGTAATGTCTTTTCATTCGCTCATTAACGCTGATGTCTCTTTTTCCCCATAGGGGCCGGGGTCCGGAAATGCCAGGATGCGGCGCGGACCCGAAATGAAGAGGGAATGAATCAACAGGTAAGTCTTTACATGGAGATTTAGCTTTCCTTATTCCCTTCTCTCTCTCACCTTTTGTTCTGGTCTTTTCCTCCCTAGGTGCTGGGGCGTGACTGCGAATCCGGATGATCGCTGCTGAACATGGAGGCGCCCTGTAAAGGTGAGTGGAATGCGGCGCTGCAGCGATCGACGCGATGAGCTTTTAAATAAAAGTCTTCCTTTTCAGGATTGTCGGCGAGATGTCTCCGGGATGCGGTTTTAGCAGGTAAGGACTTTTCCTTCTTCTGTTCTCTTCTTCTCTTCCTTTGCAGGTGATCCAGGATGCTGGCAGGCGTGGCAGAAGTCAGGATGCAGGAGCAGACACAGTGAGCGTCCAGCTGCTAGATGCAGAACAACGCGAAGCACGTGTGGCTGTTCGGGTGGGGTTGAAATAGCCTTGGAAGAAGTTCCAGGTATGTATCCTTCCTCCAATCAGGTATGTATCCTTCCCCGACCACGCCCGGATGGTAAATTAGTCCCACAGGTAAAGTAGTTCCTTTCAGGCCTCAAGGAGGCCGGGATCCTGCAGCATGGTCTGCATCAGGTAAGTGCACCCAAGCACTTCCATAATGAGCCTGGCGCCTATGGCGCCAGGACTGATGTCTTTTATGAGCCTGGCGCCATAGGCGCCAGGACACTGTCCAAAGGGCCCCTATATGGGGTTGCTGGGTCCTTCCTTGGGGACTGGATGTCCGCTTTCGGGAACGCAGGGCTTGAACCGGCTCCCCGGGAGCGGGCATCATGACAATAAGGTACTGATTCGGACATTGGTCTTGTGTTCTCTAAGTATGGTAGTACCAACAATAATAGCTATTACACTATGGTTCCAGGAGTCCGCACACCCATTAGAAACACTTTTGCCTAAAGCAGCTACTGAAAGCCCGGTTCATGTAATCACTGGTACTTTGCCCCCAATGGAAGAAAGACATAGAGAAGGATATGGCAACAATACATTGTTGCTCATCATGAACATGACCCATGCGGTTTTAAAGAAAAAAGATTGCTGGGTTTGTGCCCATTTACCACAGCATGGTGGGAAAGGGATAGGCTGGTATGTACAACCGTTACCATTGGTTTATTCATGTGAAGTATCGTTGAGTGTAATGTTCTTTGGGAAATGGAACAAGAGTAATACGGGTCAGCTAGATGAGACCAATATGAATGAATTTGAGGAAATGATCGTGAGACCTGTGGGTTGTTCCATATTCCGCAAAGCTTGCTTGTTTTCACCAGATCCCATGAGGAAGAATACACGAAAGACAACAAGACTAGATATATTACATAGGCAGAATAGACCGACCCCGCCAGCAGAAGAAACATCAGTAATGACATTTCGAATGAGGGATGAATGGAATAAAGATGCTGTGCCCCCTGCCTATACAGTGGATCACAGCCCCAAAACTGCTCCCCTATGTTTACAGAAAAAAGGTTCCTATAAAGTAGGAACGTTTAGCAGCTGCCTGAACACAGTGGTTTTAAAGCACAAAATAGAACCCGTGTACGTAGGGGACCCTGTTTACTTTAAATGTGGGGAAAAAGCATGTCCATGGTTACCTAGGAACTGGGGAGGTACATGCTACCTAGGTCTTCTGTTTCCAGGAATGTTCCTCTTGGAAACAGCAGAAGTAGCCAGACGAACAAAAGGTAGAACTCAAAGGAGTAGTGAAGATGGAATGATAGCACTGAATGTAGCCAAATCGTTTATACCATTCTTGGCCCAAATAGAAAATTCCTATAAGATAAGGAAACTGTCTAGAATATTAAAAAAAAATACAATAGATTCAACAACAGATATTTTATTCAATATGACGTTAGAAGAAAAATGAATAAGACTAATGGCACTACAAAACAGGATGGCTCTCGATATAATATTAGTTGATCGTGGGGGAGTTTGCAAAATCGTAAAAACTGCATGCTGTGTGTATATAGATGATTACTCCCCTACGATATTTAAAGCAATCCGGAAATTACATGTCCTAAGTTCCACACTCTCCACTGAAGAACGGGGTTGGGGGATAGGATCCTGGTTTTGGGGACTATTGCGGTCCTGGGGATGGAAGTTAATTTCGATACTAATGGTGGTACTTGGTATATTCATAACATGTTGCTGTTGCATACAATGCCTACCAATAGTTTGCACTGAGATAACTGAGGGATGTACTAAGGGATGTATGCACATGGTGTTGAGAGGAAAACAAACGCATGGCCGAAATAACAGAGACACTGATGAAACAAAAACAGTAAAACAATTCATGGCTATAGACATTAATGATAAAGATGATGCTTATGATAGTATGGAAGGTCCAGACATATCCTCATCAAAGGAGGATACAATGAATGAATAAGACGTTTGGCATACGGCCAAAAGGAGGGTTTGTCAATCTGGAAAAGTGAATACCCTTCATTTAAATGATGGACGTATCTTGATGGCCGAAGGCCAACCGTCTTATGCACAGAATTATAGAAATACAGACTGCTATCCTTGACCAACAAGCGGCCATTTTAAACGTAGCAAGAATCGCCATTTTGCTTGTTAACCATTGCTCATTGCTCATTGCTTTCTGTCCAAACTGCTTTGCAGCTTGCAATTCTTGCGAATTCTGCTTACTCTGCTCAACTGTTAACATTGTTGTCTGAATATGAAAGGGCAAGGTCGCGGGACTGAGGAGTTTGTTGAAATTCCTCATGAGTAGCCCAGAAAGGAATGCCCATGCTCCCTCTCTGTAGCCTTGAGGGAGAGCTTCAGGACTTTTAATCATTTCACAGCTGCCAGCCAGTCTCGTACTGTCGTAGAATATGTTAGAATACAGCAGCTAAAGGCTTGAATTATGCTCTTCTTACGGCCCAACTTCGCAAAACCCTTTAGAGCGTGTCGGCTCCCAGGACACGAATAGCACCTCATAGATAGCAAAGCTTGGAATGTGGCTCTTCCCCCGTGTGCAGCTTGCTTCCAAGAACAAAACCACCGTGTTCTGTTCAACAACTAGAAGATGCCTCTGCACTTTCTAATTGCACATTGTTACTAGAATAGACATCGAAAGTGTCATAATTGTCATACTCGTCGGAAATGTCCACCGTCATCCTGAGTTCAAAGAAACTTAATAAAAGGGGGTGTTAAACATGACATAGCTGATTGTATGATATGCATTTTGTATATAGTTAACTGATGTACGTAAATTCGTTCTCTTGCGTCCCTCGAGGTCTAGAAAATACACGTTGCGGGGCGTGAGACCACAGTAGGCCAATTGGGACTACTTGCAATAAAACCTAGCATTGGGAATTTGAACCTCAGCTCTGGTGCATCCTTTCGTGTATGGTTATTGCCTTGTTTCCATATCGCGAGGGACCCCTAGGGGCCCCTTTCAGGGGCAGTGGCCCTTGAGCCCATGAAATAGTCTGCATCTAATTCGAGTTGTCTCTTTTAACATGCCTACAGAGCCAGAGGCCCTGCACAGTTTTAATTTGTTGGCACCCCAACTGCACTGGAGCGCGCACCAGCGTGTAGGAAGATGTTATGGTTCTCTTTAATGATACCCTGCTACTGACAGACTTTGGAGCTCCACATGGCCTGGCAGGGGGCTCTTTGAGATAGTCCAGATTTCTTTAGGGAGAGTTCCCCTCCCCTCGCCTCCACCTCCACACTTCCTGGAGCAGAATCGGCAGTGACATCCTAACAAGAAGGAAAGTAGCATGAGTCAGTCCGGGCCTGTGAGACTCCTGCTGCCCTCCATGATCCCAAATGTGACGGCGGTAAGGTGTCAGGGCCTATCAACTTTTTCAAATGAAAGGGACCTCGAGCCACATGAGTGCCACCAGCAACTGCTCCCATGTTGCCAGTTAGCAGTCTATAATTCGGCAATAGATTCCTTTCTTTATATATATTTTTTTCTCGGGCTTTACATGTGTGTGCTTTCACGCTCGTGTTACAAGCTACATTTGCTGGAGCCCTTCATCAGGCATGGCGTCAGGGACTTTCTACTTTTTCAGATGAAAGGGGCTTCAAGCAACTGCCCCCATGTTGCCGTTCAGCAGTCTTGTAACACGCCAATGTATTAATTTCATTCTGGGGGTTAAAATGTGCCCTTTGAAGCACCAGCATTACATACTGTGATTCTCTTCCAGCTGCTTGAGGGACTGCCTCAAGGCTGCAACCACACCCCTCCACCCCCCAACCGTTTGATGCTGTAAACAGTGTGTGCAAGACCAACAAAGCGATCTCTATTTAAATGAAATTGGGCTGCTCAGTGTTCAGTGCACACGTACCTTCAATCCGATTCCGTTTGGGTTGGTGCTGCAGCTTGTCGAGCTTGATGGTCAGTGGTCAGTGAGTGTCACTACACTCAGTGTGCTGCTGCCTGCTGCTATGCACTGTGTGCAGTGCACAAGTGTGTGTGTCCAGTGTCCACAGTCAGACATCCGCCAGTACAGCACTCATCACTGTAGATCAAGTGACTGTCTGTCCGTCGGTCGGATTTGAATGAGCAACAGACAGTCCCTAGCACAATCAATCATTATATCGCCCCAAAGCAGAGGAGGAGGCATATGAGGTCGCTGAGGTCGGGCCTAGCCTGCCCTGGCCGGACGGGAATTGGAATTTAACAACAAATGTTGCTTTTACTAGTAGATGATCATAACACCAAGCATCCAGGACTGCAATGCAGAACCCAGGTGCACAGCTAGCCTGGGTTTTGCCGCGTGCCATTGCTGCTAAAAGGCTGGCTGGCATCTGAGAGTTGAGGTAGCGGGGGCACATGGGGGGCACATGATTTCAGAGGGGGGCACTGGCCCCCCCAGACCCCCCCTATAGCGACGCTACTGCTGTTAACAGTTCCACTACTTTTTGCAATTCACCATTCCGGAAATGTGAAGTGAAAGCACACTTCTCCCCTTTCCCACCCCATAGCAGTTAAAGCTAAACTGAAATCAGTTTAATCTCAATTGGCTGTCACCCTGCATGGCTACAACCAGGGCTTTAAGTGTGCCGTGGGTCAGCCGTTGCCAGGCCCCGGCAGACTCCAAAAAGTGGGGCTGAGCCGAAGGCCCTGCCGGGACCCCCTGGTCCCCCACAACATTGGCGGGACACATTATCCTGCCTTGGCCGCAGCCACGACAGGAGAGGCACCCACCATTAGGTCAAGCAGACAGCAGTGCCAGCCAGCCACAGTGTCGCTGTAGCTAGCTGGATCTTCTGTCAGTCACTGTAACTTCCTTTGGTGACCCACCAGAGGCCGTTACTGTCCCTTTGTTTCCCCAGATCTCCGAGGCGTCTTTAACCCTGGGGATTCCTTGACATATTTCAAGGTTTATAAAAGATGGCTTCAAAAGTACACAATTCAAGCCATCTTTCATAAATCTTTGCCGATGGGCAGACGCCTCAGGCTTTGTTCGTCGGGAAAGCTTTATAAAAGATGGATTAACAAGCATAGAAATGTTTTAAAAAGATGGCTTGAAAAGTACGTAAACCATAAGGTATACACACAAATATAGATAAATGTTATATATTTGTGTGCGTACCTTACTATGGTTTGTGTACTTTTCAAGCCATCTTTTGTAAACATAGAAATACATTTCTATGTTTAAAAAAGATGGCTTGCATAGTACACTAACCATAGCAAGGTACACACATACATATATAAATGCTTACATTAATAGATTTGTCTGTGTGCCTTACTATGGTTTGTGTACATCAAGAAGGCTTGAAAAGTACACAAACCATAATAAGGTACACACACAAATATATAACATTTATATATATTTGTGTACATACCTTATGGTTTGAGGTACTTTCTCAGGCCACGCCCATCCCACAAGCCATGCCCCCAAATGAGGGCCCCCGTTTGATTTCTTACCCCACTTAAAGCCCTGGCTACAACCCTTGAAAAATGTGTTGCACTTGCACCGCTCCTGCCTATCCTGTCTCCCACCCGGGTCACAGTTCCACTACTATTGTTGGTACACTTCTACCACTGGCTATATAATAATTGTGTGCTCGAATCCACAAGCAGCAGTGGGCAGGGAGAACGTGCTTAGTCTCCTTCATGCCCTGCTGCTCAGATTTCCGTTTAACAAGACAGGACAGGCGCAAAGTTCAGCATTCAATGTTGCCCAATTCACACAGAATACGGCTATCGTGGATAATAGTTTATGCAACTAGTTCATTGTAATTGAGTAGAAGTTCCTGCTTTGTCTTCTCTTCAGTCTGACACGGAAATCATTTCCACTTATGCTGTAGTAAATATTTTTGTTTGAAGCAAAATCTTTCACAGAATTTTACTTCGTAGTACAGAAGTGCCAAATTAGGACACACTTATTGTGCACAGGCTGTCTTGCTTGAATATCTTTTCAATGTGCTGTTTCTGTGTACATAATTACAATAAAAGACATGCAGTTGACCAGGCGCAAAATGAAATGACAGGATTCACTCATGCCGGAGTGCAAGGACGAGTAGAGGTTAAAGCACCCACTCATCCCTCACACTTCTAGAAGATGCATCACAATCATAGGTAAAACAGGCACAGTTAAGAGATATACCACCTTTGCCTTTTGTGGTAACGTGGGCCAAAGGAAGGCTGGTCTCTCAAGATGGGTGTGAATGTCTTCAGTAGCAGCCCAAACAGCAAAGTACAACAGTCCAAAATAAAGGAATGTCCAAGCAAGGTGCTATAAAAATATGTGTACTTTAATTAAAAACACCATGTACAACAGTAACTGACTCGGAAATACTACAAACCAACAACCCTGCAGGTAGAACGAACACATAATATGCTGTAAGAATATCCCCATTGAATACAAGTGCAAACTGAAAAGACAACATGTGTAAAAGGGGGTCTGCCCGGTGCTGGTGTGAATAGAGTTGTTGTATGCAAATTCGTTTAGCCAGAGAATGTTTTTCCAGGACTCTCCTGTTTGTTACAACATACATCTCATGTATTGTTCCAGCGTCTGGTTCTTCCTTTCCGTTTGACCATCGGTTTGGGGGTGATGACTCGTGGAAAGCCGGAGGTCAATTTGGGCTATCTTACAACATCTTTTCCAAAAGGCCAAAACAAACTGAGGTCCCCGGTCAGAAACCAGTACAGATGGGAAACCATGTAGTCTAATGATTTGTTCCAGAAATACTGTGGCTAGAGTAGCAGGGTTGAGAAGTCCCTTCAGTGGGATAAAATGCGCCATCTTTGAGAATAGGTCGACCACTACTAATATCGTATTAAACCCATCACAGGGTGGCAGGTCGGTAATGAAGTCCAGTGACAAAGTATGCCATGGTGTCAGTGGTACTCCTAATCATCTCAATAGCCCTGCAGGGTTATGTTTTTGGGCTTTGCTTTGTGCGCAGACACCGCAAGTGGTAACAAACTTGTTTACATCCTTCCTCCAAGAGGTCCACCAATAATTGGCATGGATTTTGGCTCTAGTCTTGGCAATTCCAGGGTGTCCTTCCACCAGTGACTCGTGATAGTTCGCTATTATTTTGGTGCGTGTTTCCTTGTCTTGAACATATAGTCTTCCCTGGAAGTATGGCAGATTGTCTTTGACAGAATATTGATCCCCCTTACTCAACCATTCCTTCTGGGCAGTTTGGTCCATCTGACTTTGGGAATCAATTTTTAAGTCTTCCCAGCAGGTAGTTATGGCGATCTGGTGTTGAATCTGTTCTTTGGGGATAATGGCAATGGGGTTGACTGGATTGAAGGCATTTTGGTCCTCTCCCATTCTCGATAGGGTGTCTGCCTTTCCATTACACACTCCTGGTCGATACTCAGCAAAGAATAAAGCCCAGCGGAGTTGACGTGAGGACTGAGCTTTAGCTGTTTTTAAATATTGTTGATTACGGTGATCAGTAATAACAGTGACTGTGTGTTTGGCCCCTAACAGGTTTGGGGGCCAGGTCTTGAAGACTCCTTTGATTGCCAAGAGTTCTTTGTCAGTAATTGCATAGTTCTTTTCGGGTGCTGAAAATTTGCGAGACCAAAATGCTATGGGATGGAGTTGCCCCTTCTCAGGGTCCTTTTGCGATAGCACGGCTCCCATGGCAATGCTGGAGGTGTCCGTTTCAACCACATAGGGTAGATCCGGTCGAGGATGTCGAAGTACAGACGCCGAGGTGAAGGCTTGTTTCAATTCCTGAAAAGCGCTCTCTGCTTCGGCGGACCATAAGAATTTCGTATTCTTCTTTAGAAGGGATGTGATCGGATGGACTATCTGAGAGAATTGTGGTATAAACCGTCTGTAAAAATTAGCAAATTCCAACACGCTTTGTACCCCTTTGACAGAGGTCGAGGAAGGCCATTTGAGGATAGCCTCAACCTTGCGTGTGTCCATTCGAACACCCTGTGGAGTAAGCATAAATCCCAAAAATTCGACCTCCGTGACATGGAAGGAGCATTTTTCCAGTTTGGCAAACAATCGGTGCTGACGGAGCTTTTCCAGCACAGCTCTTACATTGCCCACATGATCTTCCTTGGACTGTGAATAGACGAGGATATTGTCGATGTAAACAAGAACACAGACATCCAATAGTTCGTGGAGTACATCGTTCATAAAGAACTGAAATGCTGCTGGTGCATTGCATAACCCGACTTTTTGCATACACAAAAGTCCATATTTGGTCCGAAATGCTGTTTTCCACTCAATGCCACTTTTAACTCGTACGAGGTGATAAGCCCCCTGGAGGTTTAGATTTGTGTAGATCCGAGCCCTCTTTACTTGGTCGAGTAGTTCTGGGATGAGTGGTAGAGGATACATATTTTTAAATGTAATTTGGTTCAAAGCCCTGTAATCGATGCACCTTCTGAGTGAAGAAGAGTGCTGAGGATTCAGGGGACTTAGATGGACGAATAAATCAGTTCGCCAGGTACTGATCTTGGTAGGTCCGTAGGTGTTGATTTTCTTGCTCAGTCAAGGCATATATCCGACTGCACAGGATTTGGGCCCCGGGTATCAGGTCGATCTGGCAGTCGTAGGGTCTATGCGGGGGCAACGTATTTGCTTGTTCCTTTTGGAATACGTCCTAAAAGTCTAGATATTCCAGGGGTAAGGTGCTCGCAAAAGCCAGAAGTGCCTTTGCTTTGGATTTGGGTTTCTGCAAGTTCTTAGGATAACAGGTTTTGGCACATTTTTGCGGAAAGTTCAGCACTCCTGTTTTCCAGTCTATTGTGGGATTATGGGTCTCCAGCCACGGCATTCCTAGGATCATCTGGAACTGTGGTGCTCCAATAAGATCAAAAGAGATGTCTTCTCGATGACCGTCCTGACATATCAGCATAACTTTTTTGGTGTGTTGAGTTACTGGTCCTGAGGATAGCTGCATCCACTGCAGTTACGTTTTTCGCCTGCAGTTTATGCTGAAGAGGAAGGCCTATTTGTGCCGCTAGATCCTGATCAATATAGTTACCAACTGCTCCACTGTCTATGTACGCCTCCAAGGCGTGTACCCTTGATGGTTGCTGAGAGTGGACTATAAGTACCGGAATGACTAGGTGTGAGGTCTGAACTGCTTTCTTTATCTCCCTCAACAAGGGGACCCCTACCCTTGTCGGGCGTTGGAGTTTTCCAGAGCCAAAGCCTGGTCTTGCTCGTTATCGTTATCATCCGTTGCACCTACAGTTTTCCTGGGAGGTTTCATTGGGCAATCTCTCAGAAAGTGTCCAGCTTTGCCACAATATAAACAAAGCTGTTGTTGCCTCCTTTTTTCCCCCTCTGCCTTAGATATGGGGGCCCGTAACCCCCTGATTTGCATGGGTTTGGCCGTTTCATGGGCCTTGATGTGGTTATCTCTGGTTCGCATATAGACTGTTCTCCCTTCAGTTCTTGTGCAATCTAATTTCCGGTCTTGGAATCTAACGTCCAGTTGCAGCGTCATATTATTGTACTCTGTACAACCTTCGGGAGGATTGACCACTTGGGCTAGCACATCCTTTAATTCCCCACGCAACCCTCGATGGAATAATGTGGTCCATTTTTCTTCAGGCCAGTTGGTTTGTGCAATGAGGCAATTAAAGGTGGATATATATGTCAATAATTCCTGATTTCCCTGTCTTAGAGACAATAGTTCGTTATTCAGAGCTTGTCCTTGGGAGTGTCTCGCAAACAACTTTTCCATTTACTGCTGGATCCCCCAAAGTTGTGGAGTACTGGGTCACCCTGATCGACCAATGGTATTGACCAGTCTGCAGCACTGCCTCCTAAATATGAAAGTACGAAGGCCACTCTGGAACTGTCATTCGGAAAAGCCCCAGGACGGCACACAAAATGCAGGCGACACTGATACATAAATATCACATATTTTTTGGGGTTGCTGGTAACTCGTTCGGGTGGAGCCAATGGTACAGCCCCTGGGAGCACCACTTACACTGCTGGTGATGGTGGCAAAGGGGTTGGGGTGAACCCAGGTATTGGAACTTCCCTGCATGTGTTTGAAGTACCTGCTTTGCCAGTTTGTCGGTTCTTTCTCGTGCAACAATAAGATCCCTTCATAACTAATTAGTCTCTTGTCTGGAGGCATGTACTTCAGCTCTTAGTTCCCCCAACAATTGAGCCAACTGGTCAGTCTCTGAAGCATACATAACGGCCAGGCAGAGATTCAGAGAGGCTTTGCGTTCTGTTACGCTCACCTGGTCTCTGCTGGGGCGTTGGGGCGTGGTTGGAGCCCTCCCTGGACCTGGCTCATGTGGATCAGCTCTCTCCCCCAGCCACTGCGTTGTCGAGGACCCAGGACACTGCTTCTGCTCCTGTTTTGATTGAAAGATGAGCTTGCTGTCCTGCTTTCTTCCAGCAGGGGCTCTATAGATGGACCTAGTTGCATCACTATCCTTGGCGTGAAGGTCCAGACCAGCTGCAACCATGCCATCTTGAAGGTAAGTTTTGGAACTATGATTATTGTTCGTATTGATAGTGTTAATCTTCTTCCATGATTATTGTCCGTAACCCTATATTGTCCTTTCTCTGTCCCATGGGTATGAAGATGACCCAGGAACGTGTGATGACAAAGTCTATTGCGGAGGAGCTACCAGAGGTAAATGGCCTCTACCTGAAGCTCGCTGCTTAGAGTATGAAAGTCTATGCAAGTGCTAACCTTGTGTTTCCTTTCCCTTTGCAGGTGCAGCTGATCGGTGCTTGATGGGCGGTTTCCGAACTCCAACAGGCAGCCAGAGATGAAGATCCTCGAGAATGGTGCATCGGAATGTTAGGCAGAATCCTGTGCAGTGCCCTTAGGGACCACTACACACAATTAAGACTACAGGTGGCAATACAAGTTTTACCTTTGGTACAAGCCTGTACTACTATGTTAAAGTGGTAGCAGTAGTGGAGCAGCCAGGCTTATCTCAAGAGTATATGAGCAGTAGCAGAGATTACACAAAGGGACCACAATTACTGTGACTCAAGCAAACACTGACTCAAGGTTTCAGGTAAAAAATATAAGTACGTTTATTTTTAAACCATTTGTTATAAACACAACACTTCTATTCATTAAAAATCACACGTAAAATACACTACAACCAACCAATTCACTTTGGTACACTCTAACTCAAGGTAAGTACCCTATGTTTTAACGAACCAGTGTTGTGAAACAAAAAACATTAACGGGAATACACTTGCGATCACTTTTTGACAGTAATGACAGTTCGGTCTTACTAAAGAAATGCGTATCCGCGGCAAGAAATGTTACCAGGGCAAAAACACACTTAGCACCTGAGTTAACCAGAGAGAGTTCTAGGCAAAAATCATAGGCAATACTTTTGTCAAGGCAGACAGAATCAGAGAACACTCATAGACAGAAATTCAAGAGTCAATAGGCCGGAGCCAGTGTCAAGTGGAACCGGGCTCCTGTTGTCGAAGATCACACAGTCGGACAGTTCGAGATTCAACATTGCCAGGAGTACTTAGATATTGTCAACAGAGGAAGCAAACGTTATAAGAAGGAGGGAAAACAAAGGCAAGCCTTGGAGGCAAAGAAAAGGGGTTCACCCTAATTCTTCAAGCAGAACACAGTACCTTATTCAATGAAGAGGCTGGTGCCACGGCAGTTGTTCCTGGTAGTTTCCTGCAGACCCATGGTTCCTGGAGCTTCGGTGCGAAGGAGGACATCTGGAGGGGTCTGCACCACACAGGGATGAGGCCGGCAGCAGCGTCGGTGAATAAAAGGTGCGCTCCTTAAAAACAGGAGAGGCGCTTCAGATGGCTATCCGGACCACTACAGCTGTGGGCAGCAATTTCGACCAAGAAGAGGATCCTCTGGCTGTGGAAGATGAGCTGGTTATCCCCACCAGGCTCAACGGAAGAAGATCCGGACTGGATATTCTCTGGTCGTTGAAGGGTAGATGGCTCAGGACTGCAGCAGGGCTTCACGGGGACGGGGTAGTTGCAGCAGCCGTCGTCTTCTCCGCTTCTCTTCAGTTCCTTGCAGTTCCAGTGGCGACTCTGACTTCTAGCCCAAGAGACCTGCCTTTTATGTGAAAATCCCCCATTCACACAGCCTGGCTGTCAATCACGCAACAGGGGGGTTGTCCAGCCCGGACAACCACCTCAGCCAATCATGGCAAAGTGCGACTTGGGTTTCCTAGGATACCCTGTGCAGGGGGTGACTACACCCCTCCCTCACATTCAGCCCACCTAGACACACAGGTGCCTGGAGGAGGGCTTCTTGGCAGAAGCCTGCAAAAAGACAGTGAACAAAAGAGGCAAACCTGGTTTGCCGCGCAAAGTAAAACACAAGAAGGACTTTAACAAAAAGAAATGGCGAATTAACCCAACTGGAGCCAAAAGAAAAAGTATTTGGTCAAGTGGGTTTAAGTTCGAGGCTAATATAATAGCCTAAAACAATACCACGTTTATATAGTATAATCGCGGTAGAAAAGTTAGGGTAGATACCACTGCCTCCAGCCAAGTCTAAACGTTAAAAGAGCAAAACAATTCTCTAGGAGGTACAGATAAAAAGGGCTAAGGATTAACCCTTTCCAGCACTCCATGTAAGATGGGGTGTACTGGATCTGTGGTTAAATGACTAAGGAAAGTTAATGGCAACTTCACCCTTTTCTGGGGGACAGTAGTCAGCCTCAGAAATGGAGTCGGTGGGAAGTCTAAAAGACAACCCTGTGTTACTGCACTGAAGGTGCTGTGTAACACACACAAGAAGGGGGCTACTGAAGTGGTATACTCCAGAGTCCACAGTCACAAAAGCAGATGAAATACACATGTCAAAAACACAGGTAAGAGTGGGAAAAAGAGGCACACTCTTACCAAGTGAAAAAAATAACTACAGAAATCCAGCAAAGCTGCTGGGGGACTCACTAGGTGAGGGAAATTAGCCATAACATGAGAATTCTCCCTAACACGGAAGAATATCCCGTGTTGATGGTAGTTTTGGGACTGGTAAGGATGCCAGGTTGCACCTGCGAGGATCTGCAGATCCAGGTATGATATGCGCGTGGCTGCAGAAGGGGAAGCGATAGCAGTGGTTCAAGCGATGGTGCGGCTGACTCGGGTAAGATGTGCGCGTAGCTGCATAAGTGAAGCGCTGGTGTGGCTGACCTCAAGGTAAGATGCTGGAGTAGCTGCAGAAGTGAGGCGATGTTGTGGCTGACCTCAAGGTAAGATGCTGGAGTAGCTGCAGAAGTGAGGCGATGGTGTGGCTGACCTCAAGGTAAGATGCTGGAGGGTTCCGGAGACCAAGGATACACGTGCTGAAACAGGTAAGGTCTTCTGAACGGTGATAAGCGTTACGCTGCACTAGCAGACTAACGCGAAGCGCCAGCATGCGGGTGGGGCCGGCTTATATAGCCTGGCCCCAGCCACTCACTTTAGGCCCTGCCCTGAGGCCCCACCTTGCCACTCCTCCTGCCTTCTGCACGTGCCTTCCATCCATTGCTACGGCCCCGCCCTGCCCAGATGCACGTGCCCTCAACAGTCTGTGTGCAAAGCACGCTTTATCATGAGCTTGGTGCCAAAGGCGCCAAGACTGGCTCCATTGGGACCCTGCAGGATGTGAAGTGACTGGCCAATGACCAGTGGCCATGACATCTTGCATCAATTTATATGTGCCAGAGAGAAGAATCTGGTGAGCAAATGATTAAAGTAGTCACATGGGTGGAATATATTTCGACATGTGATACATTTTAATGCAAGAAACCTCTGAGATGACATCATATTAAATGGGAGGGAAACCGCCTATAGAAGTTACTCCGATTGACTACTCTCTTCAGTAATATGCCTTATGACTACCGAGGGCCAGGGCAATTGTAATGTCACCTTGGGAGCATTATCCAATCATATACATTGACCAATTAGATTGGGGAAATCATACAGACCTCAAAAGGGTGTTGTTTCTGATCTATAAAAGATCAAACTCACCAATAAGACAGGCAAATATTTTCTCCATGTGCACTCGCTGAAGAAACTCACTCACCCACAGAATGATGGAGAAAGAGGAGAGAAAGGAGGATTGATAATAACCAGGAGATGGAATAGATTGCTCTTCTTTTGGACCCATTTTGGATTATGATCAGAGCCCCGGAACCTAGCAGGATCAGATTTCAGAAGTGTATGTTCTTCTGGAAAAACATATGCAATTGATAGACAAGGTCGATGAGATAGTGAGATCCCCTGACTCCATCTCTGCACATTGCACAAGCACGGAAAAGCCCAGGACCTCTCACTGTGTGCATACCTAGACAAATAAAGTAATTAAAGTCACTTCCTGGATGTACCATTGAGAAGAATATTGTTGTTAAAGCTAAGTTGCTCAATGTAAAACTGAGAGGTTGGTTATTCACTGTCCATTTCTTTCTGCTATTCAAGGTGCCCGTCGAAAGAGAGAAAGGTACATATTATACAGAAACTGAAAAGAAGCATCACTGAACAGAATTTTGCCAACGTACTGCTAAAGATACATCTTCTTTTCTACAATCCATTCATATACCCAAAGGTCCTGTAACGATATATTGAGAGACCACCCTTAACATGGGGAGTTTCTTCACCACCAATCAAGGTGCCACACAATAAATCATTATATTGTTCAAACTAGCCCTATCAATGATTCATATAGATCCACGTAGATCCCTCCCCTGTGCCAACAATGAGCCAAGAACCAGGTACAGAAAGAATATATTTTTATTTAAATTATATGTGCACCAAATAATTACATACACTACCTTCTTGCTGGCACAAAATAAAGCTTCAATACAAAACGCCCTTTTTCTTTGAATGTTGCTGTAGTCTCATGTCCATGGAACACAGTCCAAATAACAGTTTCGTCCTCTTGTCCCATTAACCCCTTTTATCTCAAAATTAAATAATATCTTGGCACCTTACTAGAGCATGATCATTAGCATTTCCTGATTTATTTATTTACTTATTGGATATGTATAAGGCGCTTATACAACAAGACAGTGGCCCTGATTACAACCCCGGCGCTAAACCATGGCGCTATTAGCACCATGGTTGGTGCCGGTGTTGTAACGAGTCCGCCATGGTGGAATGGGGAAATACCGCCCCATTCCAAGGTTGGTGGGGCGGTATTTCCCCATTTCACCCTGGCCCTTCCCCATTCCCATTTTCGCCCCATAGGGCTCAATGGGACTGGGGAAGGCGCTAAGTACGGTACCGCAAATTGCGGTAGCGTAATTAGCACTGAGGTCCCTTTGCGGCACCCTACTTTAACGGCTGGTAAAACCAGCCGTTAAGGTCGGGTCCCCGCAAAGGGACCTCGTAATCAGGCGTTAAGGGTTTAACGGCACCGACACCTTTTACGGCGCCGTTAAACCCTTAACGCCAGGGTCGTAATGACCCCCAGTGTTTCAAAGCACCACAAGGCAAAAGGGAAGGGAACAAGGGAGCAAATAAACATTGACAATTGACAGTGAATAAAAAGAAAGAAACAATGGTCCTACTAGGCCATGTGACATTCAGAGTATGCAAGTGCAGTGAAGAGAAAGAAAAAGGGGGTTTGGGGTAAGTGCTATTAGGGTCCTCCAACGGTGGGATTTTGAAATCACAAAGACTTTTTAGAATAGGTTGGATTGTTATTACCCTCCTTCCTACCTCACCCCAAAGCAATACAAAATCTTTATTCAATCATGGTCACTTTCTCACTCTTAGGAAAGAGTGTGCATTTTTCAATTGGAGATTACACTTGGTTTCACTTGGCAAAGCACTTCTCTAGCGAAAACCAAAAACCCAGGCTTCAGTTATATCCAGCACCCCTCTGTTTAAAGGCCAGGTCTGGGGAGTGGTGAAAGTTAGGAATTTAGATTCTGGACAAGGCCACCCCTTTGCCCCTTAGGAAAGTCTGGGTTTGACAAGTAAAATAGGAATACACAATTACTTCAAATTACTATAACTTAAATTACTGCTAGGAAAGAGGGCAGAGGTTTCAAACTCCCCCAAGACCCCCCTGTGTCTATCTATAGGGGAGTTAATTACATTATTATTCATCAAAATATGCTAAGGATTGTAAAGACCGGAGGGGGGTGTCTGTACTACTGCTCTCTATAGGGTAGAGGAGAGGCACAGAGGACCACAGCCAAGATTCTCTATAAGGTAGCAATGGATGAGCAATCAAGGCCTACTTTCTCAGGAGGTGATGCAGGCTGGTTCTTAAGTACAGTGTAGTCCTAAAGCACCCACAAATGAATGTCCACACACTGTATTATTTAAAACACAGTCTTTATATAATTAATATTCAAGGTTATGTACAATATCACAATAACTCACTTTGTACTCGTTATCTATAATGGCAAATATACAGTTCTATGTGGTACCACTATTACTATTAGATCTCATTAAAGTGCATCAACTGTATGCTTAAATGTCACACAAATCAGTTTGTAAAGGAAACCTACAATAGTTATAAGAGGAAAACAGTTGGTTAGAACAATAGGCAGAATACTGGCCCCGTTTACTTAGACACAGTTATGTGTGGAGAACCTGTAAAATAAAAATATATCACAAGCCCATTCCATATATTGTTCACATAAATCTTAAAATAGTTCATCAACCCCTAGTTCCTAGTCGGGAAATTGACGGCCTTTTTTGAGTGCACTCCCTTTAAGGCAGGAGCCACGGGTCGTTGAACGTCCGGCGATGAACAGGGTGAACTACAGCGATGAGTGGCAGCTTTGTTCCTAGTGGTGCTCGGCGACGACAGAGCGTTGACGTCCTGCAAGGGTGAGGCGTGCGGGGCACTTCGATGTCGATAGTTCAGGACCGCAAAGAGTTTGAAAAACTGTGGCCCAGCAAGGGCGTTGATTCGACGGCATCTTGGTGGTCTTTAGGTGGCTGTAAACCCACCGATGGATGCTCCTCGACACGTCAGTGGCCTGGCCTTCTCCGATGGGATAAGGCGGGTGACGGTGCAGGCGAGAGCGTCCTTGGATCAAATGAAGTTCTTAGGCAACGGGAGCACGGCAGCTCCGGTCGGCGATGGCGGTCATCGACGGTGATGGACAACAGTTCGGGTGCTTCTCTTTGGGATTCTGTGTCAGTCTCCGGTCGGCAGCCTGTCGTAGGTCTGTCTACCAGGGAGCTTTGGCAAAGATCAGCTGGTGCACGATGGTCCCTCGTAGCTCAGGAAGAGGACACCTTACCAGGTCCTCTCTGGGTCAGTCCTTGGAGACACAGCAACTTTCAGATTGATGAAGAAGGGCAACAGCAATTCTTCTCTTCCAGCAGGGCTTCAAGGTCAAGCTTCAGTTTCAAATCCAGTTTCCCTTCAGCTTCTGAACACGAATTCTAGCAGTGAGAGGCCCCCAGATATACAAGTTGATCTCCCATTCATTCTGCTGGGTCACACTCAGGCAACTAATCGGTCAGAAGGGCATTCATGCAGGCAGGTATCCAATCAGGCGCATAGTGCATTCAGGCCATTCACTTCTCTCCAGACACTCACTACAATTTATGTGTATTGGGACAAGTACCCAGCCATTCAACACTACACACTGCATTCATACCAGTTTCGGGCAGAGCTGTCTCAGTCATTGTGTCAAACACCAGATACTAGACGTCCGTAACCCAGAATGCGTATTTGTCACACATTCCATTCACCCAGGTCCCACCCACAGGGTGTACACACAACATAAAGTCACTGGGAAGGCTCCAGCCAGTCTGGCCTGGACTTCCCAAAAACACCATATATGGAACTTCCACCCAACAGCCAGTCAGGGGTTAGGGAGAGAGTCAGGGCTTCCCAGGACTTTGGGAAAACAAGGTAACAGGCAATAGAAAGCAAGAGGCCACACGGGCAATCTTGTTTCCTATCAGGAATCAACTAATTCCAATGGCAGGGTCTGGGTTTCCCAAAATGGAGGATACTCAGAGCACCTGTCAAATTCAGCATGGAGCTGCCACCAGCCCATACCCTGCTCTGTGGGCCACACACAGGTGCCCAAAAACACACACTATGGGCACAGGGTCGTACCCCTACCCAAGGGTGCCATAAGGGTATCCCATGGGTCTGTACACCAAACCAAAAGAGAGAGCTGCACCACCAGCAGTCCCACATGAACTCCTGCACGGAACGTACAACAGAACACACGATAAAAGGGAGTAAAGGACAAGGATACGGAGGCCATGTCCCTCCGATGCATTTCCAGCATCACAGTCGCCCCCTCAGACTGAGGTTAGGGTGCCTAATCTCCCACGAGATAGACACCCTCATCCAGACGATCAACATACCTTCTGGAAAGGCCATCTGCATTATCGTGACTCTTCCCTGGTCTATGCTTTATGGTGAAGTCTAGCCCTTGCAGGCTAATGGACCACCTGAGCAGTTTCGGGTTCTCACCATTCATCTGCATAAGCCACTTCAGGGGCTTATGATCTGTTTGGGACTTTGAAGGTAGACCCTGTAAGGTAGGGCCCACAACGCCTAAGGCTCCAAACTATGCTAAAACATTTCTTTTCAACAGTAGCCCACCTAAGTTCTTTACCCTTGAGTTGTCTACTGATTAATATGATAGGATCTCCCCTCCCTTTGTCATCTAAGTGGGACAAGACAGCTCCAATTCCAGTGTCGCAGGCGTCAGTTTGAACAATAAAGGGCTTGCTGTAATCGGCACCCACAACACAGGTGCCCTACACAGACTTTATTTCAAGCCATCAAAGCCCTCTGACAGTCTTCAGTCCAATTAACCTTCCTAGGCTGCTTGGGTGAAGTCAGAGCTGTCAGGGGTGCAGCTATGGTTCCATAGTCTGCCATGAAATTGCGATAATACCCAGTGAGGCCCAAAAAGGCTCTCACCTGGGTTTGAGTAGTGGGAGTCTCCCAGTCCTGTACATCATGTACTTAACTGGGGAGAGGTTGGATTTGGCCCCCTCCTACCTCATGACCAAGATATGTGACTTTCCCCTGAGCTATCTGGCACTTGGTGGCCTTGATAGTGAGGTTAGCCCTCTTCAAGGCCTGCAACACCTTATCCAGATGTGTCAAATGCTCTTCCCAGGTGGAACTGTAGATGGCAATGTCGTCTAAGTAGGCCACACAAAAGGCCTCCAGCCCACTGAGCGCATGATTGACCAATCTCTGGAAGGTGGCTGGGGCACTCTTCAACCCAAAAGGCATGACCCTAAACTGGTAGAGTCCCTCTGGTGTTGAGAACGCCGTCTTATCCTTGGCATGGTCTGCGGGCTATTTGCCAATAGCCTGAGTTAAGGTCAAAGGTGCTCACAAATTTGGCAGCACCTATGGTGTCCACAAGCTCATCAGCCCTGGGCAATGGGTGTGCGTCGGTTTTGGTGACGGCATTGATTCCTCGGTAGTCCACACAGAACCTCCAATCCTTGGTACCTGCCTGGGAACTTGCCTTGGGGACAAGGACCACTGGACTGGACCAGGGACTCGTTTGAGGGTTCAATAACTCCCAGATCCAACATCTTGGCGACCTCAGCCTTGATGTGGTTCTTAACTATAACTGGCATACGGTAGCACCTGCTTTTGACAGGCACACTGTCACCAGTGTCAATTTCGTGCCTACACCATGGTGTAACACCTGGAGTCAGTGAAAACAGAGAGGCATACTGCCGGAGCAAAGCCCTGCAGGCCCTCTGCTGCTCTGTCGTCAGATCGGGAGAGAGATGTACTCCCTCCACTGAGCCATCCTGAGGGTTGCTATGCAGCAAATCAGGAAGGGGCTCACTCTCATCCTCTTCTTGTTCTGAAGCTAGCGAGAGACATGAGACTTCTGCTCGCCTGTGGAAAGGCTTGAGCCTGTTAACATGGAATACCTGAGGGTCCACCCCAGAGGCTCCCATGTCAACCAGATAATTGACTTCGCCCATCTTGGAGATGATCCTGAAGGGTCCAGTCCACTTGTCTGCCAAAGCTCTAGTCTTGGTAGGCTCCATCACAAGGATTTCCTGTCCTGGAGTACAATCCACTTGCGAGGCTTTAAGGTCATGCCAGTACTTATTCAATTCCTGGATGGCCTTGAGATTTGTTGTTGCCTGACCCATCATCTGTGTCATCCTCTGTCTGAGGCCTAACACATAGTCCTCCACTTGCTTCGCGGGACCTGGAGGGGTGGCCTCCCAACCTTCTCTGATCAAGGCTAGGGGCCCCCTCACGGAATGTCCAAAGAGTAACTCAAAGGGGCTGAAACCAACACCCTCTTGAGGTACCTCTCTGTAAGCAAACAGCAGGCATGGCAGGAGGAGATCCCATTTCCTCCTTAGAGGCTCTTCCAAAGCCCCTAGCATGCCCTTGATAGTTTTATTAAATCTCTCAACTAGACAATCGGTCTGGGGATGGTAAGAGGTGGAGAACTTGTAGGTTACCCCGCACTCTTTCCACATGGTTTTCATGTAACTAGACATGAAGTTGGATCCTCTGTCAGAGACAACCTCCTTAGGGAATCCAACATGGATGAAAATGCCCAGGAGAGCCCTAGCAACCACCTTGACAGTAACAGTCCGAAGGGGTATAGCCTCAGGGTACCTGGTGGCATGATCGACCAAGACCAGGATGAACCGATGTCCACCTTAAGTGAGAGGGTCAAGGGGACCGACAATGTCGATGCCCACCCTCTCAAACGGTGTGCCAACCACTGGCAATGGCTGCAGTGGGGCAATGACCCTGCCTCCAGTCTTGCCAGACAACTGACAAGTTGGGCAGGTCCTGCAGTGGGACTCCACTTTCACTCCCCAGGGCCTGTAGAAATGGGCAGAGAGCCTCTGCTTAGTCTTCTTGGTACCAAGATGACCAGCTAAGTGCACCTCATGCGCCAACTGCAGCAGGAAGGGCCTGTAAACCTGGGGTACCACCAACCTCTGGAAGGCATTAGGTTCAGGCGTACTGGGCTCACTAGCAAGAAGCTCACCCTCCCAATAGATCCGGAATGTCCTAGGCCCTTCTCCTTGTGCCTGGGACAGGCCTGTTTCCTCAGACCCTCGAGAGAGTGGCACTCTTTCTGTCCCTTACAGGAGTCCGCCCGGGAGGGTCCCCCTTCAGCCAGCAGGCGTTGAAGATCAGGGTGGTCCTCCGGGTTGAGAACCCTTTCCCACAGGAGAGTCTTCTGTCTCTTCTCCCTCAGGAATTGAGTTTGGGGTTTCCACTGGACCCAGCCCATCCGGAGCATGGATCCCAATGGGTGCTGTCAGAACAGCAGGAAGAGCAGGAGTCCCCTCCACATAGGTGACCTTCTTACTCTTCCATTTCGTTTGTGCCTTGGGTCTCGCCTTTGTCTCGGGTACCTGACTCACAGCCAGACCCTGTGCCACATGTGACCTAATGACTACAGCAGTAGTCATGGGGAGACCATCAGAAATCAACCCCAACTCTACTAGATTGTTGCCTAACAAAATGTTAGCAGGGACATTGTCCTAAACCAGGACAGGAAGCTTTGCTGTCTTGTCTCCAATCATGATTGTGATTAAGGCTACAGGCGATAATTTGGGAGGCCCACCAGCTAACCTGGTGGTTCTCAGAGGAGCACCTACATAGTCCTCTGGCTTGATCAGGGTCCTGTCCACCACTGTCATGCTTGCCCCAGTGTCTCTCAAGCCAGTAGAAGGCTGGACATTTAAGAGGACACTTCTCAAAAACCTACAGGTGTTCTGTGGGATAGTCACCAGTACTTCTGTGTACTGGTCCCAGACCCCAAGGGACACTAAGGACATTTCTACAGGAGCACCAAATGTGATTCCTGTAGAAGAGGGGAGGGCAGTGGCCTCCACCTCAGCCATTGTATTGTATTGTAATTATTATGTTTATATAGCACTTTACTCCAAAACTCTGTACATTCTGACAACTGGATACATATAACATTATAACAGAAGAAGCAATTTACAATTATGAATCAAACTAACAAAACAGTAAGTAGAGCAATTAAACTGAGAGGGAAGAGGGAAGGGTGAGAAGGGGATGGAGGAGGGAAACAGAAGGGGAATAAGGGCGAGAATGGGGTGGGTGGAGGGAAGGGGAGGTAGAGGATCATAAGGAAGAGACAAAGGAAGGAGGGGGAGCAAGAAGCGGGGAGATTTTCATGGCGGGGGATGGAGAAGGAGAGATTTTAGGGAAGTGCGGAAGGAGGAGACGATAAGTATAGAGCGGATTGAGAGAGGTAAGGAGTTCCAGTGCAGGGGAGCTAGGAGCTGGAAGGAGCAGAAACGGGAGGGGCCACACGGGGAAGGACGAACGGTGAGAAGGAGGTGGTCAGCTGTGCGAAGGGAGCAGGAAGGAGTGTAGAAAGAGAGGAGGAAGGAGAGATAAGGGGGAGCAAGACCATGGAGAGATTTGAAGACTAAACAGAGGAAATGACATTTAAGTTTGGAGTGAAAGGGAAGCCAGCCAAGTGAAGAAAGGGAAGCAGAAATGGAGTCTCGGGAGGTAAGGAGACAGAGGGTACGGACAGCAGAATGGTATATAGATTTGAGGGGGGCGAGATAAGAAGTAGGTAGTCCAAAGAGTAAGGAGGAGCAGTATAAGAGGCGAGAGAAGATAAGGGAGGAGATTAAAAATTTAGTAGCATGGAAAGTGAGAGAGGAGCAGACTTTGCGAATATTAAAGAGATGGAAGCGACAGACATGAGAGGTGAGAGAAATATGATGGGAAAATGAGAGGGAGGAGTCAAAGTGAATGCCTAAGTTGCGAGCATGGGCAGAGATAGGGAGATTAGAGGGAGGAAAGTGAATGAAAGGTGGAGGAGAGGGAGGGGTAAGAGAATTGGAGGGGAAGAATAAGACTTCAGTCTTATCAGTATTGAGGGAAAGAAAGCGGGATGACATACAGTTTTTAATGGCAGTAAAACAGGAAGAGAGTTTAAGGTGGAGATCGGGAGAGAAGGAAGAGAGGAAGAGCTGAGTGTCATCAGCATAGAAATAGTGAGAAATACCGAATGAAGAGATATTAGGGGCAAGGAGGGAGGTGTAGAGTGAGAATAGGAAAGGACCAAGAACCGAGCCTTGGGGTATACCGTATTCCAAAGGCTGGGTTTGTGAGGAACGTCCGCCCCAGGAAACAGTGAATGAGCTGGAGGACAGGTAAGAGGATAGCCAGTTAAGAACAGGGCCTTTGAAACCAAAGGAAGAAAGAGTGTTGAGAAGAAGTGTTAGGCAGAAACCTGTGCAGTTCCCCCTGGGACCACTGCAAAAGATTTAAGACTACAGGGGGTTGGCAGTAAACCCAATTGGTAGCAGTCTGTACCACCCAGATTTACCTGGTAGCTGTGGCTGAGCAGTCAGACGTCTCTCGAGAAGAGTTAGGCAGTATACAGAGTATTCACAATAGGTCAATAGAACAGAGTAGAACAAGCAAACACTGACCAGAGCTTGGTGTAAAAGAGATATCATTATTTATTTAAACACACATCTAGGTAAACACACTGGCACTAATATCAAGCAGTTCAAAAACACAGTCACTAAAAGATATACACTCCCTTCAACGATTATTAGACAAGTCTTAAGTAAAGCAACACTTATTTTCAGACAGCGGTGAGCGCTTAATGAAGATGGCACTCTAATCAATCGGTTTAAGAGGGAGAGAAAGGCAGAGCAAAGATAGCAACAGATCCCAACACTTTCGGAGAACACAGTAGGAGAAGAAGGCAGGTTAAAACCGTACAGTCAAAGTTAAAATGGCCAGACCCACTTTAAGAGGCTCCGGTCGAAATGTGTCCAAGGTCACACGGTTGAAAGAGCCAAAAAGTCTTGCAAAAGGTTCAGAAAGGGTTGGACCAACAGAAAGGGACCAGTTAGATGGTCAAGGCGGCCAGCCCAGTCCAGAAGGTTAAGGGCTTATTGTTACCTTGTAGCAATCTTTAGAAAGGGAGGCCTGGCGGACACGGTACCTTAAAATGGTGAGAACGCTCCAGCGGGGGCTGTTGTTCCTGGCAGCGGGTGCAAGTCGGTGCTTCGTCCGGGGGAAGAGAGGATCTCGTCGGGGAGGAAAACAGGAGTCCGTTGCACTGCCAGGGAAGAAACCAGCCGCGGAGTTCTCAATTAAAAGGAGGGGTCCTTTTATTCGCGGTCCAGTGGTAAGTGGCTATCCGGTTGCCGGGGTGCTTGGCACGGGCAATTCGACCACAAGACGTCCTGGGATGCGAGAAAAGAAGGTAAACTGGTTGTGCCCACCAGTCAAGGGAAGAATACTCTCCAGCAGGGAGATCTCCTCTGTCGTTGGGAAGTGGTGAGTCGGTTCAGCAGGGCTCCACCGGTGGTGTCGTCGTAGCAGGTCGGCTCAGCTTCTCCCTCGTCGGATTTTCAGGTCCTGTGGTGACTTCTGAAGTTCCAGTCCCCAAAGCCCTGCTTTTATGCAGAAAACTCCCATTCATTCAGCCTAGCTGTCAATCAAACATGCTAAGTGGTGAGCGGGGTGGCTCACCACTTGGGCCAATCACGCAAGAGTGCGACTTGGGTTGGCAAGGCAACTTAGTCCAAGGTGCCTAAACCCCCTCCCACACCCCCTGTGGTACCCAGACAGAGTGGCACCCCTTTGGAGGGCTTCTGTGTAGAAGCCCACCAAAAGTGGAACAAAGGGCTCGACCTTTGGTTTGGAGTTACAGAGGCGAACACAAACGCCATTTTAAAACCGAGTTTTGGCAGAAAATACCAACCGGTGAATTAATATTAAATAAATAAACCGGCGGTATGTTAGAGGCTATGTAAAAAAGTATTAGCCTCAAACGAATGGGAAAATCCCATAGAGATATATTTGCGGTTGAATATAAAAAGTAGTATCCACTGCCACCAGCCAAAACTCGACGAGGGGGGACGGGACAGTGCCCCCTCGAACAACAGACCCAGGGGTAATCGAATTGCCCCTACCAGCACGTCCACAATATGATGGTTTGTACTGGTCCTTTAGTAATCTGGGACTAGTAAAGCCAATGGTAACTTTACATGCCCTGGGAGACAGTAGTCAGTCCCAGGGTATGGAGTCTATGGTGGGGGGTCACTATGACACCCCGGTGTTACTGTACGAAGGGTGCTATGTAACACATATAGGAAAAACACATGAGACCCTATGGAGTAAAGGATCCTATAGCCCATGAAACACATTAACATTCAAAGGAACACCACGAATCATGTTCAAGAGTGGGAGAAAAAGAGTCTCACTCTTGGCAGGAGAAAAAAAACAAACTCCAGAAATCCAGCAAAGCTGTTGGGGGACTCACTAGGTTAGGAAATTCAGCCTAAACAGAGAATTCTCCCTAACAAGAAGGGGGTGATCAACAGTGTTGAAAGCAGCAGAGAGGTCAAGAAGAATAAGGACAGAGGATTGCCTAGAGTGTCAAGCAGAGAGGAGGGAGTTAAGGATGTAGGTGAGGGCCGTTTCAGGAGAGTGTTTAGGTCGGAAGCCAGATTGAGAGGGGGGTAAGAGAGAAAGATTGGTGACAAAGGTTGAGAGCTGGGAATAGATAAGGCATTCAAGTAATTTAGAGAGGAATGGGAGAAGAGAGATTGGGCGTAAGTTAGAGGTAAGAAGGGGATCAGCAGAAGGTTTCTTCAGAATCGGTATGATAGTGGCATGCTTGAATGCGGAGGGGAAGGTAGCTGAGGAAAGGCAGGTTTTGAAGAAGGAAGTTAAGTAGGGAATAAGAAGAGGGTAGATATTAGGGATAAGAAGGGAGGGGAGAGGGTCAGTTGGAACAGACGTGGGGTGGGGTTTGGACAGGATGATGGACACTTCAGAAGGGGAGACAGGCGAGAAGTCAGACATGCAGGTTGAGGGGGAATAGCGAGAATGGGAAGGGGAGAGTAAGAAGAGCAATTGATTTTTTGACGAAGGGCAAGAATCTTGGAGAAGAAGAAGTTTGCAAAGTCAGAGGGAGAAAGGGTGGAAGAGGCTGAAGGGTCGGCGGTAGGTGGGGAGAGAAGACGAGAGAGAGTTTGGAAGATACGGCGAGGGTGAGAGGCTTGGGAGTGGAGAAGGTTAGAGTAGTAGGAACGTTTAGCCGAGGTGAGGCATGAGTCATAAAGATAGTGGTAAGAGAAATATGAGGTTTGGTTGGATAGCGAAGGAGATTTGAGGCAGAGTCCCTCGAGACATCGGAGGAGACGACGCATGGAGAGAAGTTGAGGAGAGAGCCATGGTTGAGAGGGTTTACAGGTGGGACAGAAGAAGGAAAGAGGGTAAAGTAGATCAAGAGTGGAGGAGATAGAAGAAGTAAGAATGGATAGTGCATCACTGGCCAAAAGGGAAGAGAAATCTCGGAGAGAGGGGAGAGAAGAAGAGCAAGTGTTGAGAAAGAGGGAGAGATCAAAGTTGCGAAGGTCACGTGGGGAAAAGATGGAAGGGAAGGGTACAGGAGAAGAAGGATGGGGAAGGGGAGTAATCGGAGAGATAGAGAGGTAGTGTAGAGACAGTAGAAGAGGGGTAGGTAGAGTTGAAGATAAGGTCAAGAGTGGAGCCAGAAAAGTGAGTAGGAGAGAAAGGAAGAGGGGAAAGGAGGTAGGAGTCAAGGATGGATATAAGGGGTGAGGATTGAGGGGGAGTAGGGAGGTGAAGATTAAAGTCGCCGAGTACAGTTAGAGGAGAGGGGGAGGGAGAGATAAGTGAAAGGAGGTGATCAAGGTCGTCGTAGAAGGAAGAAAGGCCGATAGATGATTAGAAAGGAGATGGGGTGAGTAGAAGAAAAGGATTTGTAAAGGTATTCGAAGGAAGGGAAAGAAGGAAGAGATGGTGAGGAGGTAGAGGAAAGGTATTTAGGGTGGAAGAGGAGGCCAATACTGCCGCCACGACCAGTAGAGCGAGAGATATGAGAGAAGGATGAAGAGGAAGTGGTGAGGGAAGAAGGGACAGTAGAGTTGTGAGGGGCTATCCAGGTTTCGGTTAGACATAGGAAATGAAGGTTGAGACTAAAGAACATGTCCAAAACAGCAGCGGTCTTATTGCAGAGGGATCTGGCGTTCCAGAGAGCAATGTTCATGAGGCTGGAGGGATGAGCAGTGGGGTGGTAAATAAGATTAGGATTGTGGAATAGGAAGAGTGGGGAAGGGGATTGTAGAGGGGAATGGACATGAGGAGGAGGGAGAAGGAGAGTAGGAGAGGAAGGGGATAGAGGAGACAGGGAATGAAGGGGGAAGAGTAATGAGGACGGGGAGAAAGAGTTTTGGCAGTACGCATAACAGAGGTGAGGAGAGTGGTATGATGAAGGAATAAAGGGGGAAAAGAAGGGGACGTGCATATAGAGGAAGAAGGCGGGAGGAGAGAGGGAAGGTGAAAGAAACTAGTAACAGAGCAGCAGGGAGTAGCTGAGCAGGAGGAGAAGTTAGAGGTGGTTGATCCTTTAGGATGGCAAGATCAAGGATCAAAGTAGGCAACAGGAGGCCACAGAGCGGAATGGGTGAGCGACCACAGGAGGCAGGTCAGGGACTGATACGCGGAGTGGAGGGCCTTGGGGGTGGCAGGCAGCCAGGGACCAGGTGGGCTCAGATGGTTTGTGCAGCTGAACGGAATGGGTGAGCGACTGCAGGAGGCGGGTCAGGGACTGATTGAATCAAGAGGGGACACAGACGGGAGAGCCTTACTGGTGAGAGGGATACTGGCCGGGAAGGAGTTGGTGATAATGAACTCATATGCTCCAAAAACTGACGGACCAAGCAACTTTAACTGGGTGATGACTCATCTAGGGAAGCTCAACACTGCAACTATCATTTGGGGGGCAGACCTCAACACAACGCTAGACCCCAGAATTGACAAATCTCAAAACACAGGAATGAACCCCTCTATGGCGTGCCTCCAAGTGAAAGAAATCTGCCAAGCGTTTGAGTTATCCGATACGTGGAGACAATACAACCGAGATGCGAGAGAATACACCTTCCATTCAGCCGTTCACAACACCACTTCACGGATAGACTATATCTTGGCTTCCACCCACGGCCCATTCAGGTGGGGCGCGAGCCAAATACTTCTGCGATCCTTTTCAGAACACTCAATGGTGACGCTTGAGGTTTCGCACTCCGGCACTTTGCCACCAGGGCTCAACTGGAGATTCAAACCTAGTTTGCTAGCAGACACCGTGTTCGCAGAAGAGCTATGCCAAGAAATAACAGCATGTCTAGAAATAAACCAAGATTCTGTGGACTCAACTAGCACCGTGTGGGAAACGTTAAAATGCTACATACGTGGGGTATGCATGGCAAAGGAGAAAGGCATGCTAAAACTAATACGCAGAGAGCTCGCTGCCAGCGAACAGCGCTTGAAGGAACTAGAGCTTAAATACACCACCACCCTAGAGCCACATGTCCTAGCGACACTGAAAAAGGAACTAGTAATGTTCAAAGAAACAGCACAACGAGAACTGAAATTCCTGGGGCACAAACATCAGATCTGTCAATACGGAGAAGGACAAAAACCAGGCGCACTGCTTGCCCGTCTACTAAAAGATGCACGCGGATCATCACTCTACACAGAAGAAGAAATAGCCAACACATTCCGTTATTTCTACCAGAACCCATACAGCTCCAAAGGCAGCACAAGTCCAGAGACGATACAAGAATTCTTAAACGATACCGAACTATACTGGGTGGAGAGTGAGCTAAGAGAACCCCTGAATACACCAATATCACTAGAAGAAATCCTAGAAGCAATCAAATCCCTCCCCAACACTAAAGCGCCAGGCCCCGACGGCCTCACGGGAGAGTTCTGTTAAGCCCACGCGGTCATTGTGGCCCCCCTCCTACTCCGTGTATACGAAGAATCAATAGAATGAGGGAGCCTCCCCCCCACATTGCGTGAAGCCAACATAATAGTCCTTCACAATGCTGGCAAACCCCCGGAAGACTGCTCATCATATAGGCCGATCTCCCTAATTAACTTAGACAACAAGATGTTGGCAAAGATCCTAGCATCATGCCTGCTTCCCCTATTGCCAGCCCTAGTACTCGGCGATCAGGTCGTATTTATTCCGGTACGCAGCACTACATATGGCATTAGGAGACTATTCGGGGTCATGGAAGCCCTTGACCCGACACAACAGGCAATAGCAGTGCTACTCGACACTGAGAAAGCGTTCGATTCGGTAGAATGGCCCTACATTTTTGCAACACTCACACACATGGGGTTGGGGAAATTCTTCATCAGGCTAGTGTCTCTGCTATACAATGACCCAAGGTCATATATCACCTTGGGAAACACTAGGTCCGCAGGCATCAAGCTAGAGCGTGGAACTAGGCAGGGATGCCCCCTCTCGGCCCTCATCTTCGCCCTGGTCATGGAACCTCTCGCCTCACGGCTGAGATCCAACCAAATGCATAGAGGTCTCAAGCTGGGTCCCCACAGACTAATAGTCTCCCTCTGCACTAACGATGTGATGCTCTTCGTGAGTGACCCGCAGACTAACCTTAACCCAATAATACGTGAAGTGATCAAATTCGGCCAAATTTCCGGCCTTAAAACAAATCACTCAAAATCAGTGATATTACTACTGACACCGAACACCACTGTGTTTACGGATGATCACGGTTTCAAATGGGAAAGCTCAAAGGTCCGTTACTTAGGCATTTACATGTCCCTCAACCACAACAACATATACAAAGACAATTTTACACTAAACACGATACAGGAACGCGTCCACAGATGGAAATTGCTACCATTAACGATATGGGGCAAAACCTTACTAACTAACATGGTTATTCTCCCCAAAAGCCTTTACTTATTCACCAACGTGCCGCTGCTCCTTCCTCCAAAAGGTAAAGAGTCTTATACTTGAAATGCTATGGGCGGGGAAACCAGCTCGAGTAGCATATAGTACGCTGACACTGCCGACCTCAAGTGGTGGCCTGGCACTCCCGGACGTAGAGAAATACTACTGGGCTGCCCAAGCACAATTACTGAGTCACTGGTACTCAACACATCTCGCCCACCCACACGTACAGGTGGAACAGACCCTTGCATCCCCCAACCTGCTAAGAGTCATCATTATCAGCCATATGCCGTTACCCCACAACATGCTCAACACGGCCTTATCCACATATGCGATCTGGAAAAAGATTGCCCGCAAGTACAAGGTTGAAATAAGATTCTCCCCACTCTTACCGATCAAATTCATTCCGGGCATCCCCCTCACAAACGAGAGAGCATTCCTCGTATGGGTCGACAAAATCAAAGTGCAGTCCTTCGGAGATCTATTCCCAGAGGGCACCTTTCTAACCCCACAGATGGCCAAGGACCGGGGAAGGAACACCTTGCTAGACTTATTCCTGTACTTCAGACTACGCCATACTCTACAAGCGCTGGTCCCCTCATTCCCCAAGCAGCCGCCAACATGGGACCTACTACATAACGTAATCCAGTCCCAGGGAGAAGGAAGATTAGTATCACCATTGTACAAAACACTTCTAATCGACACAGTGAAGATCGAACCCCGGGTGAAACAAAAATGGGAAACAGCTTTTCAAGAAACAATATCTGTGGAAGAATGGTCCTATATTCTTCGACAGACCCAAAAGGTTGCATTGAACACGCGCAATAAATTAATTCACTTTAACTTTGTGTATCAAACCTACTACGCCCCAGTCAAAAAACATAGACATCACCCAGAACTGCCAGTGCACTGTGAAAGATGTAACGCCGCAGACGCAGATTTCTTCCACTTAGCCTGGAGCTGCCCCAGAGTGTACCGCTTCTGGACCACAGTCTTACAAACAACAGCTGACATTATTGGGGAAACGGTGTCACCACTTCCACTGGGGGCCCTACTCGGGTTAACCAAGCCCCTACAAACTGCAACTCGCAAACTGGCAGTCCTTCTCATGGTACTGGCACGGAGGAGAATCGCCATGACCTGGGGCCGAGGCCCATTGCCCACAATCCAAGCCTGGAAAAAAGACATTGGCCCTCATTACGACCCTGGCGGAGTGGGTTTACGCCAGCGTTATTCGCGGCGGACCCGTCCGCCCTACTACGAGTTCCCGTAGCGCCACGGAACGTTTTCCGCCTGGTTTTTCCGGGCGGAGAAATCCATGGCGCTACGGGACCTTGTTGTTAATTACGCCACCGTATTTTACGGTGGCGCAATTAACGCCTTCCCCACTCCCATTATACCCTATGGGGCAAAAATGGGAATGGGGAAGGGTAAAATGGGGAATGGGGATTTACCGCCCCGCCAAGGTCGGCATGGGGCGGAAAATCCGCCAACCTCCATGGCGCTATCGGCAGCTTTCCGCCGTGCTCCGCGGTGCATTTAGCACCGCGATTTCCGCCAGGGTCGTAATGAGGCCCATTCTATATTGTCAAGATATGGACAACAAATTCATAAAGACACTACCTCATCACGCACGACCCCCAGACATCTGGGGGCCATATATACTATACCTGCTAAATAACACCAAGGGCCTCATTACGACCCAGGCGGTAAGGGGTTTACGGCAGCGTAAACAGCGCCGACCCTTACCGCCTGATTACGAGGTCCCTTAGCGCCATGGAGGTTTTAACACCTGCTTTTAGCAGGTGTTAAAATCCAATGCGCTAAGGGACCATGGAGTTAATTACGCCACCGTAATTTACGGTGGCGTAAATAACGCCTTCCCCACTCCCATTATGCCCTATGGGGCAAAAATGGGAATGGGGAAGGGTAAATGGGGATTGGGGAATTACCGCCCCGCCAAGGTCGGAATGGGGCGGTAATTCCGCCATCCACCATGGCGGAATTGCAACCTTAGCGGCATGGACCATGGTGCTAATAGCACCATGGTTCTCCGCCAAGGTTGTAATGAGGGCCCACGACTTTGGACTCAGAGTTGGGACAACATAACTCAGTAATAATGTTCAGCAACGGAGACTATCGCTGTCACTGTGAATCAGTTGGTTGTAATTCTAAACAGGTGTCAGGGGTGGGGGGTTGTTGAACAGGGATGTTTTGTAAGTCACTACTGTTCTTAGGTGCACACGTTCGGTGCAAGTGTAGTTGTTTTCAAAGTAAATACCAAAACATAAAGTTTAAAAAAAAGGGACTGATGCTGGGAGTGGAGGGCCTTGGGGGTGGCAGGCGGCAGGGGTCCAGGTGGGCTCATATGGTTGAGATGGTGGGTGGTTCACCGTCAGAGTGGGGGCAGGCAACGCCGCAGTTGATCGTTTAGGATGGTGAGTATAAGGACCAAATTAGGCAGCAAAGGCCAGGAGGTGCTGGGCAGTATGAGGGGTGGAAGTGGCCAGAAGGCGACAGTCAAAGGTCCAGATAGGCAGGCCGGGTGAGATCAGGTAGTGGCCCGCGTCACGCAGACAAAGGGTGGGAAGCCCCCACGGCCATGCATCAGTGAGGTAGTGATAGCTAGCACAATGTGGGCTAGGAGCAGTGCAATACAATGAGGGGAGTGCTGGAGGAGGTGGACTGGCAGGCAGAGGATAGAAAGCCGGGTCGCATCTAGGAGCAGTCGTGGAGGTCCGCTGCGCTCACGCTGTTGGAGTAGCCAAGGTAGACAGAAGGAGGGACGGAGGTTGGGGACAGTCAGTGGAGGACTCAGACAAAGACTGGCGCACTGCAGGAGGAGTCAGGCAGTCTGTGGCACCCGCGTAGATGGAGTTGCAGGCAGAGACCAGTCAGATAGGCCAGTGCTGAGAAGAAGATGGGCCAGCACTGAGAAGGGTTGGCAGGTAAAGGAGAACCTCAGAGACAAGCCGGGCTGGCGGGCAAGGTTACAGAGCAAGCCGTGATCGGGTGTAGCCAGTGAGGCCCGAAGCCCGCGTTGGTAAATCTGAGATCAGTGGCTATGCTGCAGAGAGGAGCCAGGCTGTGAGTCGTGCTGGTGAAGTTGTGGCTGCGCTGCAGAGTTTAGCCAGGCAAAGTTGTGGTGAAGCCACACTGGTGAAGTTATGGCTGTGCAGAGTGGAGCCAGGCTGTGGGTCGTGCTGGTGAAATAGTGGCTCTGCTGCAGAGTCGAGCCAGGCGAAGTTGTGGTGAAGCCACGCTGTTGAAGTTGTGGCTTACAGAGTGGAGTCAGGCTGTGAGTCGCATTGATGAAGTTGTGGCTCCTCTGGAGAGTCGAGCCAGGCGGCAGGCTCTACCGCGGAGTCAAGCTGGGCTGGCAGGCAGGAACAGGGTGCCAAGCGGTGTTCAGGAGTAGCCAGCGAGGCCCAGAGCCTGCGTCGGCGAAGTTGTGAGTAGTGGTTCTGCTGCAGAGTCAAGCCAGGCGGTAGGAGGCAGGCAAGGGGAGAAGAGTGAGCTGGTTCACAACCAGGAGCAGCCAGGGTCCAGGGCCCACCCTGATGAGGCTGTGGGGGGGTGGCCCTACTGCAGAGTCAATCCAGGCGGCAGGCAAGGGGAGAGAACTGGCCAAGAGAGCCGAGCGCGCCCTGATGAGGTTGTGGGGGGGGGCCTGCTGCAATCAATACAAGCAGCAGACGGCAGGCAGCAGGCAATGAGAGAGAGCTGGGCCGAGAGAGCCGAGCCCGCCCTGATGAGGTTATGGGGGGGCCATGCTACAGAGTTAATCCAGGCGACAGGCAAGGAGCCAGGCCAGGCCACAACAGGAGCAGTCAGCGAGGTCCGGAGCCCCCGCTGATGTAGTAGTGGGTAGTGGCACAGCCGCAGAGTCTAGTCGCGACCAAGTTAAGAGAAGCGGCGGCTCCTGCCACGGACAAGGCTGACGGAAGCCCCGACCCGTGGAGGTGGGCAGGCAGATAGAGAGCTAGCCAGGCCATGATGAGGACAGCAGAGAAGGTCTGGAGTGCCCGCGCTGGTGAAGGAGCGGGTAGAGGCCTCACGAGGGGCCAAGCTGGGACCGGCTGTTGGAAAGTCCGATTTCGGATGAGACTTCGATCGGACGAGCCCCAAGGATTAAGGAGCAAGAACAGAGACAGGTTAAGCGAACAATTGCTGTAATTATTGATTTGTTTTAGGTTTGTTTCAGCCTGAAGTGAGGATACTTGTTGAAATGCAAAAAAAAAATAACAAAACAATAATAGAAATATATTTTAAAAAAAAAAAAGAACTGTGGCCCGGAAAGGGCGTCGAGTCGTCAGCATCTCAGTCGTCTTTAGGTGGCGGGGACCCATCGATGGATGCTCCTCGGCGCGTCGGCGGCCTGGCCTTCTCCGGTGGGATAAGGCTGATGACGGTGCAGGCAACAGCGTCCTTGGATCAAATGAAGTTCTTAGGCAATGGGAGCTCTGTGGCTTTGGTCAGTGACGGTGTTCGTCTACGGTGACGGACAACAGTCCGGGTGCTTCTCTTTGGGATTCCGTGGCAGTCCCCTGTCACGCTCACTTGTTCTCCACGGGGGCATTGCACGAAGCTGCACGAATAATGTCTGTACTGGCGTTACACGGGGCTGAGTGATGAGGCTTGCACACAACTTCTCCCTCACTGTCACTTCCCAGGAAGCGTTTGCCTAAAATGTGGAAATAAGATATTAGCCAGCCGTGAGGAGCGGGTTTGGTTCCCACCTCCCGTAACCTCCTAATGCCCCCTCTCTGCTTCAGCCTCACCTAGGGTGTTTTAATGTGGACTCTCCGTCCTGTGATCTCTAGCAGTGGCGCATTATGTTCAGTCTTTCCTGGAGTTCCTTCAATGATACTGCGGGGCTGTAGCGGATTCTTGAATAGCTTGACTCAGCAGGTAAGTCTCTATGCCAATAGATGCTTGGTATAAATGCTTAATGTCTTTATTGCCCAAGTTTTGACTTTTGTTTCTCTTTTCTTTCAGGCACGGCCTTAGGCGGTTTTCAGATGAAGATTTGCCTCTTCCTACAACGCTGAGCAGATATCCTGCGGATGAGCATAGTGCAAGTGCGTGGCACTAAATGTATTTATTGCAAAAGTTTGGACTTTCTTTTCCTCTTTTCTTTCAGCCGCGGCCTTGGGCGGTTTTTAGATGAAGATTTGCCTCTTCGTACAACCCTAAGCAGATATCCTGTGGGTGAGTATAGCACGAGTGCGTGGCGCTAAATGTCTTTAATGATTGTTCCTTTCCCGTGCGTGACTAACCTGCTGTTTTCTTTCCTTTTTCTGCAATGCAGATGCAGCGTGTCTCCGGAGCGGCGACTGGACGGACCGCCCCAAAGAAACTCCAGAAGAAAGCAGTCTCCGGGTGAGTATTGTCTATTCTTGCAGACGCTTTCTTTTCTGCTGGTGCGAAGATCCGGAGAGCAGCTGAAGGTGCAGCCTTTCGGATGGAGTGCTTCAGGTAAGGCCTCAGTAGCTGTACTAATTCCTGTTCCTTTCGTTCTCTTCTTCTCAGGTGTCGATGGATCATGATTCCAGAACAGGCATGGCTGTTGAAGTTCGGGTACTGGAGCTGAGCAGACACCGTGAGCGTTATGCTGCAGGAGTGCAGAATAACGTGAAGCGTGTTCTTTGTGTAGGGTGTGGTTTAAATAGCCTTGCAAGTAGTTCCAGGTAAAATAGTCCCTCCAGCCTCATCCTGCAATCTCAGGTAAAGTAGCCCTCAGCCACACCCAGGGTAGGCTGGATGGCTCAGCCCATTAGCCTAGGCTGTATGTAGTCGCATGCAGTTTATCACCAGATGGAATATTATGGGCCTGGCGCCAACAGTGCCAGGACTGAGTCCAGGAAGTCCTAAAACAACCCTTTGTGGCTTTATAAGCCCTTATGGGTGCCAGTGACTGGGGTAGGCCTGCCAGCTGCAGATGTTTGGGAGCATGCACCATGACAGCACTCCCCCCGAAAGCCCCCCTTACGGTGGGTTCTTCCATTGGTCCAGGTTTGCTCGGATGATTATGATGGAATCTTTTTAACAACCGTGGAGCATGAATGTGATCACTAGGTTCCCATGATCTTTCCTGTGGCCCATATCCTTTCCAGTCTATCAAATAAAATAGTTTTGATTTGATGATTTTTGAGTCCAGAATATCCTTAACTTCAAATTCAGGTTCCCCGTCAACCATGATTGGTTTTGGTGGTTTCAGTACTTGGGACCCAGGTTGCACTGGTTTCAAAAGCGAGACGTGAAACAGGGGATGAATCCGCATGTGTGGAGGTAAGTCCAATTTGACTGCTACCGGATTAATGATGGCCTTTATGGTGTACGGACCCAAATATCTGGGATTGAAGGTATGGGTTCCTTTCACTGGTATGTGTTTCGAGGCCAGCCAGACTTCATCCCCAACTTGATACCTTTGGGCTTCACTTCTATGTACGTCTGCTGATTACTTGTATCTTTCCTTAGCTTGCCTCAGATGGTCTGTCGGCTGTTTAATAGCTTGAGTGATGGTAGTGTGCAAATTGCTTACAGCTGGCATTTCCAGAAGTTGAGGCGGGTCAAGATTGGAGGTTCGTGGATGCATCCCGTATATTGTATAGAAAGGACTCTGCTCAGTGCTGGAGTGTAAGGAATTGTTATAGGCATACTCGGTTGTCCACAAAACATCTTTCCAACTGCTTTCTGTTTGGTGTAACATACATCTTAGGTATTGCTCCAAAGTCTGGTTGGTCCTCTCGGTCTGACCATCGGTTTGTGGATGGTGACTGGTGGAAAGTCTCACATCGATTTGAGCTAACTCGCAAAAATGTTTCCAGAAACGTGAGATAAATTGACTGCCACGGTCTGAAATCAGGATGGAAGGAAATCCGTGTATTCGGACTATCTGTTCAAGGAATTCCTTGGCCAGGATTGAAGCTGAGGGTAAGCCTTTTAGTGGAATGAAATGGGCCATTTTGGAAAACAAGTCCACTACCACTAAAAAGGTGTTGAATCCATTGCAAGGAGGGAGATCAGTGATAAAATCAAGAGATAATGTTTGCCAAGGTGTAGGCAGAGTATCCAGTGGTTGCAGAAGACCTGGTGATCTCTCCTTTTGGGCCTTGTTTTGTGCACAAACTCCACATGATAGTACAAACTGCTTGATGTCCTTACACCATGTTGGCCACCAAAAGTGTCGCTTGACGTGGCTTCGGTTTTAGCAATACCATGATGATCTTCTACCAGTGATTCGTGATAATTTGAAATGACCTTTTCCTGAAGTTCCTTGCTGGGTAGATAGAGACATCCCTGAAAATATGGCAAATGGTTTGAGAGTGAGTGGTGTGTACTTTTGGTTGGCCAATCCTGCAGAGTGTTGGTATCAATGAGATGGGTGATTTCCTAGTGAATGTCATCTAATGTTAGAGACCTTGTAATTTCTAGGATTCTTCCTCCAGGGATGATGGGTACTGGGTCTGGATTTGTATATGCATCATCTACCCTAAACACGACAGGGCATCCGCCTTTCCATTTTGACACCCAGGCCGGTAAGTAATTAGAAAATCGAATTCAGCAAAAAAAAACGCCCATCAGAGTTGGCGAGATGATTGTGCTTTCGCCATCTTTAGGTATTGTAGATTGCGATGATCTGTGATTACCGTGATGGTGTGCCTTGCTCCTAAGAGATAATGCCGCCAAGCTTTGAAAGCCGCCTTGATGGCTAAAAGTTCCTTGTCCGTTATGGTGTAATTCACTTCTGGTGGTGTGAATTTCCGTGACCAAAAGGCCACGGGGTGAAATTGACCCGTTTCAGGATCTCTTTGCGAGAGGACCGCTCCCATTGCCAAGCTGGAAGCGTCGATCTTAACCACGTACGGGAGATCTGGACGAGGGTGTTTCAGCATTGTAGCTGAGATGAATTTTTGTTTAAAGTTCTGGAAAGCTTTTTCCACCTCTTCTGACCATTAAAAATGTTTATTCTTTTGCAGTAAATAGGTGATGGGGTACACAAGTTGCGAAAAGTCTGGAATAAAGGGACGATAGAAATTCGTGAATCCAAGCATACTCTGAACTCCTTTAATTGAAGTTGGAGAAGGCCAGTTGAGGATGGCATCAACCTTTCGCGAATCCATACATACACCACGAGGGGTTAGGACAAATCCAAGTGTCATGCCTGCTAGACATATCTCTGGACCAGGAACGACCTCTCCATGCAAATTGAGTTACGCCCATAGAACCACTAGACCATTCTATTCGAAATGGAGGTTGTTCGATGCATTGCCCGGAAAACGACGTCTGCATTTTTCACGTCGTTAAAATTCACGTGACTTAGTTCCATCACGTGTATCACGGCAGTTCGTACATAAGCAGTGTGGAAACGTCGATCGCTGCTTCTGATTAATTCATTTTTGGCGTTTTGTAGCTGAACTCCGGACCTGCGTCCTCGCATTCCCTTCAGCAACTTCTTTGGCCTTTTTTGAGTGTGCTTTCCTCCACACGCTAATTCCTGGAGCTGTGTATCCTGTTTGCGTATCAAATCTCCACGCGGACGCTGTCTGCAAGCGCGGCTGTCCTGAGCTGCGTGTATCCTGGTTGCGTACCAAATCTCCACGCGGACGCTGTCTGCAAGCGCGGCTGTCCTGAGCTGCGTGTATCCTGGTTGCGTACCAAATCTCCACGCGGACGCTGTCTGCAAGCGCGGCTGTCCTGAGCTGCGTGTATCCTGTTCGCGTGCCAAATCTCCACGCGGACGCTATCTGCAAGCGCGGCTGTCCTGAGCTGCGTGTATCCTGTTTGCGTGCCAAATCTCCACGCGGATGCTGTCTGCAAGCGCGGCTGTCCTGAGCTGCGTGTATCCTGTTTGCGTGCCAAATCTTTACACGCGGACGCTGTCTGCAAGCGCGGCTGTCCTGAGCTGCATGTATCCTGTTCGTGTACCAAATCTCTACACGCGGATGCTGTTTTCAAGCGCGGCTGTCCTGGGCTGCGTGTATCCTGTTCGCGTGCCAAATCTCCACACGCGGACGCTGTTTTCAAGCGTGGCTGTCCTGGGCTGCATGTATCCTGTTCGCTTGCTAAATCTCCACGCAGAAACGCTGTCTCCAAGCGCGGCTGGCCTGGCTGCATGTACGCTGTCGCGTGCAATCCTGCACGTGGTCTTCTGAACTACTTTGAATCTTTGGTGCCTGTGACAGTTAACAGGTGAAAATCTAATTTTGTTCTTCGTGGGAAAGGAAGTATTTCATGAACTATTGGAAGGTGATTGTGCCCAGTACTTTGGACGCTATCCTGTGGTGCACCAACTCGGTATCTAGCGTGAGCCTCGTGCCGCTCGGGGTAAGTCTCCCTTACTAATCTTCCCCTCCTTTATCGTTGTTTCAACTCCTGGTTTTCTTCAAGAGACTTTCGTTGAATTCTTCAGTTTTACCATAAGGTCAGTGTTTTGAATTAATGCTAATACTGTGCTATCATAGTGATTTGAGTTTGGGACAGTTTCTTATGATACTTTATCCATCCTAGGCATACTTACGATACAATACCCACGCCCTTTCCAGTGATCCATCTCTCTGCCTGTTTTATCAGTCAGAGAGTTGTATCATTTGGAAGGTCTAATTTGACCTACCTACAATCAAGTCGTGTGAAAAAGGATCCGGAAGAGCCCTACCAATTGTATCCTTTTTTGGTTCCGTATCCTTTTCAATTGATACATTGGTGATTTATGACACCAAGGAACTCGACCTCAGTAACATGGAAGAAGCATTTTTCTAATTTAGCATATAATTTGTGTTGCCAATGTTTGTCTAGAACAGCACGGACGTGTTTCACATGTTCTTGTTCAGAAGAGGAGTATACCAGAATGTCGTCAATGTATACTACAACACAGACATCGATCAACTCTTGCAAGACGTCATTCATGAAATATTGAAACGCCGCTGGGGCGTTACACAGCCCGAAGGGCATTACTTGGTATTCAAATAACCCGTATTTGGTACGGAAGGCAGTCTTCCATTCGTCTCCTTTCTTAATTTGTACAAGGTGGTACGCTCCTCGGGGGTTTAACTTGGTGTAAATTTGTGCATCTTTAACTTGATCCAATAGTTCAGGAATCAAAGGCAAGGGGTAACGATTTTTAACAGTGGCTTGGTTCAATGCACGGTAGTCGATACAAGTCCTAAGGTCTCCTTTCTTTTTAGGCATGAAGAATAAGGGTGAGGCTGCCGGGGACTTGGACGGCTGGATAAAACCATTTGCCAGGTATTGGTCTAGATACTTTTTTAATGCAGATTTTCAGGCTCAGTGAGCGCATAGATTCGGCCACATGGAATCTGTGCGCCTGGTATAAGGTTGATCTGGCAGTCGTATGGTCTATGGGGGGAAGAGTGTTGGCTTGATCCTTCTGGAAGACGTCCTGATAGTCTTGGTATACCTGGGGTAGCGGATTCGTTAGACTCATGATCGTTGCCACTTCTTTGGCCAAAGGTTCTTCTGCTTGATAGCAAGTATGTGCACACTCGACTGAGAAGGTCAGCCTCTTAGCACACCAGTCAATGCAAGGATTGTGTGATTCTAGCCATGGCATTGCCAGTATTATTTGGAATCGTGGAGCCTTGATTAAATAGAACACAATGGGTTCCCGATGCCCATCTTGGCACAAAAGCGTCATCTCTGTCGTTGAATGTGTTACCGGTCCCGAGGAAATCTCTGTTCCGTCAACAGTGGTGACAAAGTCAGTTGTTGCCTTCTCGCAAAGAGGAAGATTCATCCTTGTAGCCAATTCTTGACACATATAGTTACCAATGGCTCCGCTGTCGATATATGCTCTGACTGCATACATTCAAGACGGCTGTTGGTGACTTATGAGAATCATTGGCAAAGCTAGGTGCGAGGTCTGGGAGTCCTTCTTTTCACTTGATAAACAAACCTCTACGCTTGTCGGGAGGGGAAGTTTTCCAGAACTGGCTCTGCCTCAACCTTTTGCGGCAACCCCTACTGCTTTCTTGGGTGGTTTCACTGGGCACTTTCGGAGGAAGTGGCTGGCTGTTCCACAATACAAGCACAACTGTTGCTGCCTTCTCTTGTCTCTTTCAGCCTTGGATAGCGGCCCTCGCACCCCTCCAATCTGCATGGGTTTGGACACGCCTGTAGTTTTGGAAGCATTTTCCTTTGGATGCGCAAATACCCGAGTGTCCATTCTAGCTCGATCAGCCTTACGGTTCTGCAGTCTATGATCAAGCTGGACCACAAAGTCTATGCATTCAGCACAGTCTCTGGGTGGATTGACCACTTGAGCTAAAACGTCTTTTAACTCGCCTCTCAAACCACGGTGAAACAGCATAGTTCTTTTGTCGTCCGGCCAACTGGTTTCCACTACCAATCTATTGAAGGTTGCGATGTACATTAGCAGATCTTGGTTCCCTTGACGTAGAGACAGGAGTTCATTATCTAATGCCTGACCTTGGGAGTGCTGGGCAAACAACTTCTCCATGTCCAGTTGGAACCTCTGTAAGTCTTGCAAAATGGGATCATCCCGATTGACTAGTGGCACCGACCAGTCTGCAGCACTGCCATGAGATATGAAAGCACAAAGGCCACCTTCGATTGGTCATTTGGGAAGGCCCCCGGCCTGCATAGGAAATATAGACGGCACTGGTTTATAAAAACCGCATAGTTTTTTGGGTCTCCTGCAAAGTGTTCTGGGGGTGCCAAACGTATGGCTCCTGGAAGGACCACATGTACAGGATTGCTTGATGAAGCCAGGACCATTGACCCCAATCCTGGTAGTGGTGTTTGCCCCGCCTGCGATTGAAGCAGTTGTCTGGCGAGGTTGTCTGTACGATCCTTGGCTACAATCAGTTCTCTCCTTAAGGCATTGGTTTCTTGCCTAGCTGAATGCACTGCTCGGCCCTGAGTTCCCCCAAAAGCTGGGCTAGCTGGTCAGTCTCTGAGGTTTCCATGACGTCCAGGTGGAGGTTTTATGTAAGGCTTTGCGTTCTGTCATGCTCACCTGGTCTCCACGGGGGAGACGCACGAAGCTGCACGAATAATGTCTTTACTGGCATTACACAGGGCTGAGTGATGAGGCTTGCACGCAACTTCTCCCTCACTGTCACTTCCCAGGAAGCATTTGCCTAAAATGTCGAAATAAGATATTAGCCAGCCGTGAGGAGCGGGTTTGGTTCCCACCTCCCGTAACCTCCTAATGCCCCCTCTCTGCTTCAGCCTCACCTAGGGTTTTTTAATGGTGGACTCTCCGTCCTGAGATCTCTAGCAGGGGCGCAATATGTTCAGTCTTTCCTTGGATCGAGTTCCTTCACTGATCTTGCGGGGCTGTAGTGGATTCTTGAATAGCTTGACTCAGCAGGTAAGTCTCTATGCCAATAGATGCTTGGTATAGTTGCTTAATGTCTTTATTGCCCAAGTTTTGACTTTTGTTTCTGTATTCTTTCAGGCGCAGCCTTGGGCGGTTTTCAGATGAAGATTTGCCTCTTCCTACAACGCTGAGCAGATATCCTGCGGGTGAGTATAGTGCGAGTGTGTGGCGCTAAATGTCTTCATTGCCCAAGTTTCGACTTTGTTTTCTCTTTTCTTTCAGGCGCGGCCTTGGGAGGTTTTCAGATGAAGATTTGCCTCTTCCTACAATGCTGAGCAGATATCCTGTGGGTGAGTATAGCGTGAGTGCGTGACGCTAAATGTCTTTAATGATGGTTCCTTTCCCGTGTTTGACTAACTTGCTGTTTTCTTTCCTTTTTCTGCAATGCAGATGCAGCGCGGCTCCGGAGCGGCGACCGGACGGACCGCCTCAAAAAAACTCCAGAAGAAAGCAGTCTCCGGGTGAGTGTTGGCTATTCTTGCAGATGCTTTCTTTTCTACAGGTGCGAAGATCCAGAGAGCAGCTGGAGGCACGGCCTTTCGGATGGAGTGCTTCAGCTCAGGCCTCACTAGCTGTACTAATTCCTCTTTCTTTCTTTCTCTTCTTCTCAGGTGCCGATGGATTGTGATTCCAGTACAGGCGTGGCTGTTGAAGTTCGGGTACTGGAGCTAAGCAGACACGGTGAGCGTTAAGCTGCAGGAGTGCAGAGTAACGCGAAGCGTGTTCTTTCTATAGGGTGTGGTTTAAATAGCCTTGCAAGTAGTTCTAGTTAAAATAGTCCCTCTAGCCTCATCCTGCAATCTCAGGTAAAGTAGCCCTCAGCCACACCCAGGGTAGGCTGGATGGCTCAGCCAATTAGTCTGGGCTGTATGTATTCCCATGCAGTTTATCACCAGATGGAATACTATGAGCCTGGCGCCAACGGAGCCAGGACTGAGTCCAGGAAGTCCTAAGACAATCCTTTGGGGCTTTATAAGCCCTTATGGGTGCCAGTGACTGGGGTAGGCCCGCCAGATCCAAATGTTTGGGAGCATGCACCATGACAGCCCTGTTTAAGGTTGGCAGCCTGTCGTAGGTCTGTCTACCAGGGAGCTTTGGCAAATATCAGCTGGTGCACGATGGTCCCTCGTAGCTCGGGAAGAGGGCGCCTTACCAGGTCCTTTCTGGGTCAGTCCTTGGAGATACAGCAGCTTTCAGATTGATGAAGAAGGGCAACTGCTATTCTTCTCTTCCAGCAGGGCTTCAAGGTCAAGCTTCAGTTTCAAATCCAGTTTCTCTTCAGCTTCTGAACACAAATTCTAGCAGTGAGAGGCCCCCAGATATACTAGTTGAGCTCCCATTCATTCTGCTGTGTCACACTTAGGCAACCATCGGTCAGAAGGGCATTCATGCAGGCAGGCATCCAATCAGGCGCATAGTGCATTCAGGCCATTCACTTCTCTCCAGACACTCACAACAATTTATGTGTATTGGGACAAGTACCCAGTCATTCAACATTACACACTGCATTCATACCAGTTTCGGGCAGGGCTGTCTCAGTTATTGTGTCAAACACCAGATACTAGACGTCCACAACACAGAATGCGTATTTGTCACAGACTCCATTCACCCAGGTCCCACCCACAGGGTGTACCCACAACATACAGTCACTGGGAAGGCTCCAGTCAGTCTGGCCTGGACTTCACAACAACACCATATATTGAACTTCCACCCAACAGCCAGTCAGAAGGAAGGGACAGAGTCAGGGCTTCCCAGGACTTTGGGAATGCAAGGTAACAGGCAATATAAAGCAAGAGGCCACAGGGGCCATCTTGTTTCCTATCAGGAATCAACTGATTCCAAAGGCAGGGCCTGGGTATCCCAAAATGGAGGATACTCAGAGCACCTCTCCAATTCAGCATGGATCTGTCACCAGCCCATACCCTGCTTTGTGGGCCACACACAGGTGCCCAAAAACATACACTAGGGGCACAGGGTTGTACCGCCACCCATGGGTGCCATAAGGTTATCCCATGGGTCTGTACACCAAACCAAAAGAGAGAGCTGCACCGCCAGGAGTCCTTCATGAACTCCTGCATGGGAAACACGACAGAACATATGATAAAAGGCAGTAAAGGACAAGGATACGGAGGCCCTGTTCCTCCGATGTATTTCCAGCATCACAAGGATCCACTCAGTTTGCCCCCCACCCATTATTAAGGGAAAAAGGTTAAGGGAAGCAGATCCCCACATGTTAGGATTCATTTGGGTTAAGCTATTTACATTGGAAATCTCTATTTTTGGTGCTCAGGAAAGTCAGCAGGGTTCCTCTTTTGGGAAAGCACAGGGATCTGGTCAGGCACTTCAGTCAAAGATAGCCACCAGCATTCATCCCTCATTTGGCTCTCCTTAATCATAGGACCTAGTCAGCTCCAGTATTTCCAAATTGCCGTATTCCCAGGCAAAGTCAATCCTGGAGCAATTTTCAACAGTGACACCCAGATAAGGTTTAGGCAGCTATCTCAGCATTATCCCAGATGGTTTTTAGGCAAGTTTCCTTGAAGAACTTTAGGCAGCATTCCCATTCTGGTTTGTACAGCCACTCATGCCCAAGATTCAACCCCTCTCTCTTGATGTTCTGAAATTGAATTTAAGGGACAGAGGTACACACCTACTAGCATTTACATGTTTTACATGTTCAGTTTTTGCACTCAAAGGGCTTCATGACGGGTTAGGCAGAGCGGTAAAAATGTGGCGGTAACGCTATTACCTTTGCATTACTGCTTCGCCAAATCCCGAGTTTCGGCAGAAAGTTGGTTGATTCACCTCCAGCTTTGTGCTGGAGGCAAATCTGCCAACCTTCAGTGAATTTACCACGGCGCAATGTGCGCATGGTAAATGGACCGAAAATGCCCCTATAGTCCTATGGACTCTGAATAAAATGGGGATTTACAGCCTTGCCACAACTCAAGATCTGGATCTAATAGTGCCGGACCGAGTTGACGTAATGCTATTTGAGGTGGGCGGTATCCCAGCAGATTTACAGCCGGGATACCGCTCAACTTGTGACAACCCCCAAAGAGTCCTAAGTGACAAAAACCTGGGTTTTACAAATAAACATAACTTCTGTTTTTTAGGCAGCTCTCCCCTTCGTGCTTGCACATCCACACTTAACCAGTAAGTCCCAACCCAAAAATATTGGAATCAGGACGTGTTAACTTATTAGCACTGAATTTTCATTGGATCCCTTTTGGTCCACTTCTCTCGAAGGTATAACCCCACTCTGCTGATAGGTCCCCCTTGGAGTTCTGAAACTGAATTGATGCAACAGCGGTACACACCGACTAGCATTTACCTTTGTGTACACATGTAGTTTTTGCACTTAAAAAGACATAAGTGACAAAAACTTGGGTTTTACAAATAGTTTGACAAAAGTTCCAATATATTTTTGTGTTGCCCTAATCTTGGCAGACTTAGGAAACTTATCCCCATTTCATCAGAATATTGCCTGTGCGGCAATTGTTTTTTTTGTGCTTTACACAACAATTTTAATACTTACGAATCTGACATTTTCTACCCAGATATCTAATTTAATAAGCCACAATCTCCCCAACTTCCGGCTTCATCCCATTTTTAGGGAAGCTAGAAACACATTTTCGATTGTTACAAGGTTTCCAAAAATCGAACTTAAATACAGCGTAAAGGGCTCAAAACAAGTTTTAATATGACATCAGAACGGCCTCTGTGTGACTTATCGTTGCTGAGAAAATCCACTCATATTCACTTCTCTTAATTATAGGCATATTTTTCAGTTCCTTTCTCCTCTCGGATTGATTTCTCTTGAAACGTGTCCACGAATCTTTGCTCTCCTAATGTTGACTTTACCTGCTATTATCCCATCAGCCTTTGTTCTCTCACGGCTAAGGGTCATCCTGCTGTTTATCTCAGAGACCAGATCCCAATAAATTCCTTAATCAGCGCATGAGTGTTCTGCCCAGCAATGGACTCCATCTCATTATATCAAAATGCAGTCATACATTTACTGTGCCAATAAGTCCTTTACGTGCTGCATCTGAAAGAAAATACAGTCTTTCCAATCTGTTGCATACAATTTTCCTATGAAGCCTTTTATTTATTTCTAATAACTTGCATCTTTAGAGATTGCAGTTTTAAAGTTTAAAGTTTGGAAAACCCTGCTTTTCACGTAGAATCATCCTTTAATTTTTCTTGGCACGGTCCATCACATGCTATGCCCAATTGGTAAAAACATTTTTGAGTCCACTGAGCACCTTAAAAGTGTTGAAGTTTTGAGGCTGGCAGTGTTGAAGTTCTGAGGCTGGCTATTCATTCTGCAAGTGTGCGTTTCCATAAGAAGAATGTATTTCGCATTATAGGCCTAACCTGGCCTTTCTGTTCATTTTCCTGACTGAAAAAATCCCACAAGCCCACCCCACCCCTACTGCTCGTGTCCATTGATTCCCATCTGGGACAGAGCAGGGACGAGTGGGATTATTTTTTCCAGTTCACATTCTCAATGGAGCATGACCAGCTCCTTTTCCGGCCTTAGGGAGTGGGTACCCTGGCCTCAACCTCCTAGTTTGTTTTCATTCCAGGGTATGGACATGGAACCCCTCACTCTCTTTTGTTTCCTTATTTTTCATGAGTCCCTGGGGTCCTCCCCGGACTCCAAGATTTCTATTCCCCAGGCTGGAAGGGAAGTATATTTATCATTCTATAGATAGCAGTAAAAATAAAGGTTAAGTATTTTGTAAAAAACATATTTCCCTGGAAAATATTACAAAGAATTTGAAAAACAACATCACATAATTATAATACAAGACATTTAGTAGAATTATACGACATTTATAACATTTTCAATTCACAGTTTCAAAACAATGGGCCTCATTACGAGTTTGGAAGTAGCTATGGTGCTATTAGCGCCATGGCTGCCTCCAAAATTGTGTCCGGGTCTGGGGTCTGTGAATGAGGAATTACCGGGTCATTCCAACCTTGGAGGACCCGGTAATTCCTCATTCACAAAACCAATCCCCATTCCCATTCGAGCCCCCTTGGGCTCAATGGGAATGGGGATGGAGATAATAACAGGCCCGTTGATAACGGGCCCCTTATTAGCTCTTTGGTCACCTCGCGGGACCCGGAAAGGACGTCTGTTCCGGGTCCTGTGAAGGAACCTAGTAATAGGGTAATAGGGCGGAATGGGTTTACCGGCACCGGCACCATTACCGGTGCCGGTAAACCCATTCCGCCAGCCTCTTAATGAGGCCCAATATCTTTTAAACATTTTTTGAAAAATGTTAATTAAATTACTCCGTGTATACATATTTTAGTTTCCACCTGGGGTTTTCATTCTTACCTTTCATTCCTCTGATGGCTCATCAGCTGAAACTTCATTGGGCTCCTCAATCAGTAAAGCTTGTCTGGGATGGCAGCTTTTCAACTGATTGATATGGACCCATTTCTCTTCTGTCTGTTCTCCTTTTGGGATGCAGATTTGTATAGGCCTCTGGTGATATTCTGTCTACAATTTCCAAGCTACCATTTCAAGATGGATGAAATTTCCGTTCCTTGGTCTGATTCCTCTGAAAATTGTACAGGTAAACCATGTCACCTACCTCACACTCCTTCTTCATGGTCTATAGATTGTAGAACGATTTCATTGATGACATGTCTAAATTACGCTGGGCATAATTAAAGGCATGCTGGAGGTGCTGCCTTACATTTTCAATGTACTCATGAGTGGTGGGTGCATTAATCAGTATCTGCACCTGAATTCCATAGAGCAGATGCTGAGGTAACACCATTTTTCACCCGGGCATAAGCTCAAATGGAAACATTTTAGTTGCAGAAGATGGTGTAAACGTAATCGCCATCAGGAAAAGCGGTAATCAAATGTCCTAAGTGGGCCCAGAATCTGCCAAGAACTTCTCCAGGATGCTCACAATTGTCTTGTTGTATCTCTCAATCCTCCCACACAAGGCTTTGTGGTAAGCAATGTGGAACTTTCTTTTATTCCTAGAATCTCCCACATCTTGTCCATCACTTCAATAGTAAAATGACTTCCTCCGTCTGACTAAATCCTTTGCGGGAGAACGAAACAAGAGAAGATGTGGTTGATCATTAGTGCGGCAGCTGACTCTGACTTACAATTTGGGCAGGAAGACATTCTACCCTCCTTGTAAACAAGCATGTTAAAGTCAACATGTACTTGTTTCCTCTAGAGCAGCAAATCACCGGCCCTGTGAAATCAACTTGCAAATCTGAACAAGGCAGTGTAATTCCCATTTTCTGTAGGCGAGCTCTGTGAGTGAGTGAACTGGGTTGACATTGAGCACACAGAAAACATCCCTTTAAAATGAATGTCGAGGTCCAGGCCCATGTGTGACCAGTATGCTACCTCACAATGTTGTAGGAAACCCCATATGACCGGCAGTAGCTGCGTCATGAACGTGATTCAACATCACTGGAATGAGGTAGGTACTACACACTGGTCACATCCAGTTTGGAAAACTTCATCAACACCCATAGATCCTCTTTGCCAGTACAAGCCGATTCTTTTAGAGGAAAACTCACAGGGTCTTCCTCGTGTTGATAGACATTTTTCTCATAAATTGTGTCCTCTTTCTCTGCAGTTATCCAATATGCATCCGGGTTATCTGTACATCACTGTGCAGTCTAGAGTTCATTATTAGCTCATGTTCCTGACCTGGTGACAGCAGTGGCTTGGATTTCACATAGGGTACAATATTTTCAAGTATCCAGGTCCTCTTTTTTGATAACGGGGGCTTGTGGATAAGGAAAAGGAGTTAGAACAACAAACAAGTTCCACGGGAAGCTACCCCACTTTTGCACACACTGGTCAAGGGTGCTCTACAGAATGATTGAGAAAAAATGCTTATTGGAAACACAAGTAAATTATAAACCTCCTTGTCCAATATTGGTAATGTGGACAGAATGGCAGGCTTATCTTCGCAAGGTTGTGGATCGTTGGTTAGTTGCAACACAGCAAAAATACAATTATTACCCAATGTTAAAAGGCACTGTCCAGTCAAGGTTGTATAAAAATATCTACTTTTATCATTATTGAACAGACTGTTCTAGCACACTACAAAATACAACCCACCCGGTAAATTAATACAGTGGACAGACAGTTTCAAGAAGGAAAGGGGATGCACTCTGGATACTGACAGGAGGGTAGTTGGCAAAGTAAGTAATCACAATAGTTCAAGGATACTTGGTTTCAGCACAAGGGGAACAATGGGTTGTAAAATGTCACTAGGGGCCTTCAGAGACAGTGTCTAATCGGTTTCAGGGTGCTTGTCAGCTTCTGCAACAGAGTTCCAGACGGGACACAGCTGCGGATATCGGGCAGCAGGCAGTTCGGTGAGCGAGGCTCGAAGGATGGCTGCATGCTGGACTACACGGCAACTGAGGGTCAGGAATCATTTTCTCAGTGCTGGTTGGCAGGTCTAAAGAACTGGTTGAGAACTCTAGGACGATGGGATAACAGTTAGTGGTGCAGTCGGTTGAAGCTCGAGGGGCTCGACTGGCTCAAAAATGTCCTTAAGTCGGATGATAGTTGATGCTTGTCGATGCACTCCTAGCTTCTTCACTGGGCTTGTGATGTCCTTCAACCCCTTAACTGCCAATGGTATTCCCTACCAGTGCAAAGCCCTTTTTTGGTGATTTCGTATGCCACATTTAATCCCTTGTAACTTTCTAGTTACATGTGATATCTTGTACCAAATATGGGCCCTTTTCTTCTCACATGTAGGCGGTCATAACACTACCAAGCAATCCTAGATTGCTGTATGGGGGTCTGAGGAAATAACCAAAATGAGAGCAAAGTTTGAATTTTTTCTAAAAATGCCAGTAAAATGATGATCAAAGAAGCCTGTGGTTTTCTCCTTGTAAGAGCTGGGAACAAATGGTTTGCTGTTCTGAATTTGCCATTTTCCAGGGTTTCTAGAAGAGGTTGAGTGGAAACCAGAAAAACATATTTTTATAAGGTTACCATCAGTTTTGTGAGCGGTAGGCGATTTGACCTTTTTTTTCCAGTCGGACATGCGTGGAAGGAATGGAAAAGGAGGTTAGAAAGGCTAAATGGAAAGACAGAGAGGCATACATTTCTGAAAAGTATACCAAATTCAAAGTTTAGGAAGGGGTGAATTGTGCAGGTCAAGCAACAACTATCTAGGTGAAAGTAGTTTGGGGAAACAATTGAAAAATTACAGGAAAAAAGGTATGTGTTGGACAAGGTTGGACTTGTAAGGTAATGGCTTCTGTGAACATTGCGAAAAGCAATGCCCTGCTACATTCCCCTGACTCTTCCAGTTAGGATAGCACCCATTCTGTGTAATGTTTCACAAAACAAGCAATACCACAAGCCACAAAGTGAGCCATGGTACACAGGATTTTTATGCTGATGGCCTAACAGACATAATTAGCATTTGTAAATAAGGAAATGAAATGTGGTGAGGAATGGCAAGCATACATTTTCTGAAAGAACACATGCAGTCCTTTTGAAGAGTAGGTGACCGGTGCAGGCTACAAAAGCATACAGTGCATAAAGCAGCCATTAAATGTAGGTTACTTTTTTGGAAATGAAAGGGTTGTGTAACTAAGTGCAGAAGCAAATGTATGAAAACATTATGAAAACCAAGATAAAACAAATATTCTACCTACCCACATTCCCACAGGTGTCCCGATGAAAACGGTAGCTCACATGTGGGGGTGCACCTACCTGGGTGCAAAGAGAGAAGGCCAAAATACTGGTACAACAAATGCCCGCAGGAAGACTGGATTTGGCTTTTTGGACAACCAACAGATTTGGGCTTGGGGTGTTGCAGCCACTGAGGAAAATGGGGAACCCCATGCATTGCTGAAAACAAGACACACTTGGGAATCCATAGAGGTCTAACTTGTGCAAATCGCCTTAGAATTTATTACCCACAAACCCTGGTAAAGTCCGAAAGGTATCGAAAAAAACACACTGTTCAGAGATTGCCCACCTTTAAACCACTTGTTACTCACCACTCCGTAAGCAGGTCAGGAAGATGGATAGATGACCTTGGAGACGATATGTTTACAGGAATCGATATTCAGCCTCCAATTCCAGTTCCCCTGAGTACAAGACTCAGGCTTCCTCAAAGAGGGGCTCTTCTTTACAACGTACCTCTCTGCTGTTTCAATTGGAACAGACAGAGGTGTCAGTTGAATAAAAGAGCGGGGAGAACACACACCGCCAATACCAATGCTGCCAAGGAATACAAAGATATTAAACAGTGCTGAGAGGAACAATAAGCAATCATGCAACAGTAGTGGAATTGAGGTACAATAGTCAAAGATGGTGCTGGCAGAATTACCAATAAACAAACACAGCAGGTTACCTGGAACACACACTTTCCAGGCGAGGATTTGAGCAACTGAGGTGTTCGGAGTAGCCACTGGCAGATGAGCTGCAAGGGCAGCAGGAGCGGGGAAGAACAATCCAAATAACGTTCTGCGTCGAATACCAGGAGATCACAACAATGATAAGGAAGGAGAGAAGGCAGTCCACGTACAGTCCGGGTCGATACTGTATCAGTCTGGAAGAAGTGCCCATAGGGTAGATGGCGTAACAATCCAAAGGTCAGGTGTGGGTCGGAACCAGGAGAACAAGTCAGGATATCGTGACAAGGGTTTCACGAAGGAAAACGGACATAACCGCAAATAGCAAGAAACACTAATTAGCAGCAACAAGCCCTCTGGAAGACGGCAGTTTTAAACCCGTATGGGGGCGTGTCGTGCTGTACGTCCACCATGTACAAGACGTGTCAGCTGACACGGGTTCTGCCGTAGCTTGTACAGGCGCCATGGCAACCTGTATCTGCTCCACAAAGGAGCTTGTGAATGAGACGTACTCCGCAGGGAAGCCTTTCTCTGCCGAAGTGTAACACCACTAAAACAAGCCGGCAACAACAAATGTCCCACCTTCCCACATTCCCAGAGGTGTCCCGATGAAAACCAGACCTCACATGTGTGGGTGGACCAATATGGACGCAAAGGGAAAAGGCGAAACCACTGGTAACCCCAAGTGTTTTCGGAAGATCCAATTTTGCTGGAATGTTCTCTTACAACCTACAAATTTGGGCCTGGTGTGTCGTAGCCACCAAGGAAAACAGGGAACCCTATGCATTTCTGAAAAGAAGACATCCGTGGGAATCCAGCCGTTTGATTTGCGCAAATCACCCTAGAATTTATTACCCAGAAGCCCCAGCAAAGACAAAAATGTACGAAAAAAACCAAAATGTTCAGACATTTCTATAAAGACTGGAGGGGGGTATTTGTACTCCTACCCTCTATATGGCAGAGTAGGAGCACAGAGCACACCAGCCAAGATTCTCTATTGTTGATAGCAATGGACAAGCAATCAAGGTTTAGCTCTCAGGAGGTGATGCTGGCTGGTTCTTCAGTACGGTGTAGTCCTCAGGCCCCCCACAAAGGAATGTCCCACACACTATGTTAGTGAAAACACAGTCTGTTATATAAATAAGGCTTTGATTATGTAGACATACAATAACACACTTTGTGTTCAGGCAATTCTATAATGATAAATAAATGCATTATCTCTGTGGTACCATAAGTCACTCTTGACTCCTATAAAATATACCAACTGGCGACAGTTGCAATAACATACAAGTCTAATAGCAATGTGAACCAACACCAGATAGAGGAGAGAAACAAGTAGTTAAACAGCTGTCAGAATACTGGATCTCTACCATCAGACACAGTTCTGTGTGAGGATCCACCCACATGGGCACCTGTAAACGAGATATACTGACAAGCCCAGTCCATATATTTTTTAGCAGAGTCTTGTTCCCTTCTAGAAATGTTCTACTACCCCAATGAATCTTCTTCAGTGAACTCCCTTTAAGGCAGGAGCCAAGGATCGTCGGGATTCCTTGAAGAAGTGGTGAACAATGTTGTTGAGGCAGCAGCTTTGGTCCTTGCGGTGCTTGTTGACAATCAGTCGAAAACATCCTGCAACAGTGAGGCATGCGGTGCACCTTGATGATGTGGGTTTGTTGCCGCAAAGGGAAGCAAATGAAAAACTGTATGCCCAGCAAGGGCGTCAGGTCGTCAACCTCTGACGTGAGTGAACGGGACATGACCACTCTGGCTTTCGGATCTTCGTTGGTGTCTTTAAGGTCCTCAGGTGGCGGGAAACCCACCGGAGGATTCTCTTCTATCGTCGACGACCTTGATTTTCTCGGGCAGGACAAAAACGCTCGATGATGAGCAAGGGAGTCCTTGATTCACAGTGTCTTAGGCAATGGAGCGTGGCGGCTTCGGTCAATGAGGTTATAGTGTTACCTAGAATGTCAGCCGACGGCGATGGACTTCAATGTGGGAAGGCTCCAGCGAGTCTAGCATGAACTTCCCCACAATTACATATGGAACTTCCACCCAATAGCCAGTCAAGGGAAGGGACAGAGTCAGGGCTGCATCCCAGGACTTTGTGAAAATAAGGTAACAGGAAATAGAAATCAAGAGGCCACAGGGGCCATCTTGTCTCCTAGCAGGAATCAACTAATTCCAATGGCAGAGCGTGGTTATGCCAAAAAGGAGGATACTCAGAACAACTGTCAAATTCAGCATCGAGCTGCCACCAGCCTTCTTGGTGGGCCACACACAAGTGCCCAAAAACATACACTAGGGTTACAGGGTTATACCCCCACCCATGGGTGCCATAAGGGTATCCCAAGGGTCTGTTCAGCACGACCAAATAGAGGAAGAGCTACACTGCCAGGAGTCCCGCATGGACTCCTGTGCAGAAAATAACACAGAACACACATGATAAAAGCAGTACAGGACAAGGACATGGAGGCCCTGTCCCTCCAATGTATTTCCAGCATCACAATTTCCAACTTGTAAACCACTGAAACATGCCGCCAACAGCACATGTCCTACCTTCCTGCATTCCCACACGTGTCCCAACGGAAACGGTTCCTCACATGTGTGGGTGCACCTATTTGGGCTCTATAGGAAATGGTGAAACCATTGGTAACCCCATGTGTTTCGGGAGAGCAGATTTTGCAGTAATTTGCTCTTGCACACAACCTACAAATTTGGGCCTGGGGTGTTGCAGCCTCCAAGGAAAACAGGGAACCGGATGCATTTCTGAAAAGAAGACACCTGTGGGAATCCACAGAGGTCTGACTGGCGCGAATCGCCCTAGAATTTATTACCCACAAGCCCCCGCAAAGTCTAAAATTTAGGAAATAAAACACAATTATAAGACATTTCCCACCTGGAAACTGTAAAGACTGGAGGGGGGAGTCTGTACTTCTGCTCTCTATATGGCAGAGGAGAGGCACAGAGGACCCCAGCCCAGATTCCCTATAGGATAGCAATGGATGAGCAATCAAGGCCTAGCTTCTCAGGAGGTGATGCAGGCTGGTTCTTAAGTACAGTGTAGTCCCCAAGCCCCCTCCAAAGGAATGTCCACACACTGTATTAGTTAAAACACAGTCCTTATATAATTAAGTTCAAGGTTATGTACACATTCACAATAACTCACTTTGTGCTCAGTAGATCTACAATGGCAAATATATACAGTAAAGTGCATCAACTGTATTCTGGTTAAATGTCTCACACATCACTTAATAAAGGTAACCAACAATAGATATAGGAGAAAAGCAGTTGGTTCGAACAATAGGCAGAATACTGGCCCCGTTACCTAGACACAGTTCTGTGTGGAGATCCCCCCACCAACCAACAAAACAGGCCACCAATAACACATGCCTACCTTCCCGCGTTCCCACATGAAAACCGTACCTCAAATGTGTGGGTGCACCTACCTGGGTGCAAAGGGAAAAGGCCAAACCACTGGTAACCCCAAGTGTTTAGGGGGAGCTGATTTTGCATACTCTTTTGGACAACCTACAGATTTGGGCCTGGGGTGTCGCAGTCACCAAGGAAAACAGTGCACCCCATGCATTTCAGAAAAGAAGACACCGGTGGGAATACATAGAGGTCTGACTTGCATGAATCATCCTAGAATGTATTACCCACAAGTCTTGACGAATTTAGAAATTCTAGAATAATAAACACAATTTTCAGATATTTCTCACCTGGAAACAAAAGCAACATGCTTCCAACAACACATTTCCTACCGTCCCGCGTTCCCACAGGTGTCCCAATGAAAACCGTACCTCACATGTGTGGGTGCACCCAACTGGGCGCAAAGGGAAAAGTCGAAACCACTGGTAACCCCAAGTGTTTTGGGAGAGCAGATTTTGCTGGAATTTGTTCTTGTGCACAACCAACAGATTTGGGCCTGGAGTGGCGTAGCCACCATGGAAAACAGTGCACCCCATGCATTTTTTAAAAGAAGACACCCGTGGGAATCCTCAGAGGTCTGACTTGCTCGAGTCGCCCTAGAATTTATTTCCCACAAGCCCCATCAAATTTGGAAATTTAGGTAAACCCCACAATTTTCAGACATTTCAGACCCACATGTGTGGGTGCACCTACCTGGGTGTAAAGGGAGAAGGTCAAACCACTGGAACATCACATTCCCTGGGGAACACTGGATTTGGCTTTGTGGACAATCTACAGATTGGGGACTGGGGTGTTGCAGCCACCAAGGCAAACAGGGAACCCAATGCATTTCTGAAAAGAAGACATCCATAGGAATCCACAGAGGTCCGACTTGGGCAAGTCGACCTAGAATGTATTACCTACAAGCCTGGCAAAGTCCAAAATTTAGGAAAAGACCGCACATTTTTCAGACATTTCCCAACTGGAAACCACTGACACACGCAGCCAACAGCCCATGTCCTACGTTCCAGGGTTTTCACAGGTGTCCCGACAAAAACCACACCTCACATGTGTGGGTGCACCTACGTGGGTGCAAAAGGAAAAGGCTACACCACTCTTAACTCCAAGTGTTTCGGGATTGCAGATTCTGCATGAATTTGTTCTTGTGGACAACCTACAGATTTGGGTCTGGGGTGTCACAGCCACCAAGGAAAACAGAGGAACCCATACATTTCTGAAAAGAGGACAACTGTGGGAATCCCCAGAGGTCAGACTTCCACAAATTGCCCTAGAATTTATTATCCACAAGCCCTGGCAAATTTCGAAATTTAGGAAAAAACCCCAAATTTTCAGACATTTCCCACCTTGAAGCCACCAAAACACGCCACCACCAACACGTCCACCTTCCAGCGTTCCCACAGGTGTCTCAACAGAAACGCTACCTCACATGGGTGGGTGCACCTACCTGGGCGCAAAGGGAAAAGGCGAAACCACTAGTACCCCAAGTATTTTGGGAGAGCAGATTTAGCAGGAATTTGCTCTTGTTCACAACCTGCAGATTTGGGCCTGGGGTGTCGCAGCCACCAAGGAAAACAAGGAACCCAATGTATTTCTGAAAAGAAGACACCAGTGGGAATCCACAGAGGTCTGACTTGCACCAATTGCCCTAGAATGTGTTACCCAAAAGCACTGGCAAAGTCCAAAATTTAGGAAACACCCCTTAATTTTCTGACATTTCCCATCGGAAACAGCCGAAACACGCCACCAACAACTCATGTCCTACCTTCCCACGTTATCACAGGTTTCCCAATGAAAACCATACCTCACATGTGTGGGTGCACCTACCTGGGGGAACAAAGGGAAAAGGCTAAAAAACTCATAACCCCCAAGTTTCGGGAGAGCAGATTTTGCAGTAATTTGCATTTGTGGAAAACCTACAGATTTGGGCCTGAGGTGTCACAGCCACAGCAAAAACAGGGTACCCCATGCATTTCTGAAAAGAGGACAGCCGTGGGAATCCACAGTGGTTTGACTTGCGCAAATCACCCTAGAATGTATTACCCACAAGGTCTGGCAAATTCTGAAATGTAGGAAAGAAAACGCACTTTTCAGACATTTCCCACCTGGATACTATTGAAACATGCCGCCAACAACACATGTCCTACCTTCGCACGTTCCCACATGTGTCCCGATGAAAACCATATCTCGCATGTGTGGGTGCACCTATCTGGGTGCAAAGGGAAAAGGCAAAAACACTGGGAACCCTAAGTGTTGTCATGACCACTGTGAGGGGGCACACGTTGTGCCACAAGCAGGCTCCCACCAGAATCCTGAGGGCTTAAAAGCACTGCAAAAGGGCTTCTGGAGCCAGGCCTGGTGCCTTTGGCACCAGGCTCATATGTAGAAAGGAAGGGCTGTTCAAACTAGGTCCAATTTATGTACATGGGCCTTTAAATCCAACATGGAAGTACCCACCCAGTCTAGTTCTAAGAACCAAGCCATGCGGTCTAGTGTTTTGGGTGTGGCAGGCCTGAAACTGCTTTCCCTGGTACTACTTTACCTGGGCTATATAAACCACACCCTTACTGCAGAACAGGCATCGTGTTATTCTACAACCAGCAGCGTGATGCTCATCGTGTCCAGCTCCTGGTCTTCAGCATCTTCCTGTAATCCTGCAAGAACAAGAAGAAGATTATTCTGTTTTACCTGAGAAAACACCATCCAGCACTCAGCATCTCAACTGGGCTGCAATCTGTAGAAACCGAGAGAAGAAGAAACATCACTCACCTGTGAGTACTAGCTTAAGGAATTCTGGCGAACCGCTACCACAGATGCTGTTTAAACATTGCGACCTGCAATAACGAGAAAGGGAAAAACAATATTAGAACGCGCGCTTCCAAAACATCGAATTCCATCAGTCTTACCTGAATTCCATCGCACCACGCTTCCATCTCGAGCACCACAGCAACATCTGCAAAGGAAAAGAGACATATTCAGGTTCGCTTTCAATATTAAACAACCGCACAGCGCTGGACTTACCTTAACAGATTCCGCAGCACCACAATGGCCTGTGAGGAGAAGAAGAATTAAACACAGATTAGCTATAAAAGACAATAAAGGCGCTGCGCTTCGCGCTTTCTCTTACCTAGAAACGTGCCTCTCCATCCAGCATGCCAGCATCAAGACCTTAGCACCTGAAAAGAAGGAGATAAAGACATAAACAAATTTCCACCATAAACAGAACAAAGACATACAATTAACAAACCTACCTGCCTACCAGCAGATTCGGGGTCACAGGAGGCCTGGGCCCAAGAAAGGCGTACTGCACCAGTGAAACAAACGTCAAGCGCCCCTGCACAAGAAACGCTGGACGGATAGCTCACCCTACAAATAACTAAGATTCATTATTCAGCACTGGGCAACTATGCATCAAGGGTTCCAGATCTCAGAGCCTTCCAGACACCCCCAGGGATATCAGGTGAGCGTACTAGTGTTTTGGGAGAGCATATTTTGCAGGAATTTGCTCTTGTGCACAACCTACAGATTTGGGTCTGGGGTGTCGTAGCCACCAAGGAAAACAGGGAACATCATGCATTTCTGAAAAGAAGACACTTGTGAAATCCACAGAGGTCTGACTTGCGTGAATCTCCCTAGAATGTATTACCCACAAACCCCAGCAAAGTCTGAAATTTAAGAAAAAAACCACAATTTTCAGACATTTCTCACCTGGAAAACACCAAAACATGCTGCCAACAACACATGTCCTACCTTCCTGCGTTTCATGGCCACTGGTCAAGGGCCATTCACTTTATCTATTGCAGGGTCCCAATGGACCCAGTCTTGGTGCCTATGGCACCAAGCTCATTTCAAAGTGTGCTGCACACAGTATGCTCAGGACACGTGCATCTATGCCGGGCGGGGCCATACAAATGCATGGATGGCACGTGCAGAAGACAGGGGGAGTGGCAAGGTGGGGCCACAAGGTGGGGCCCAAAGGGAGTGGCTGGGGCCAGGCTATATTCGACAGCCCCACCCGCATGCTGGCACTTCGCGTTAGTCTGCTTGTGCAGCGTAACGCTTACCGCCATCTACAGATCCTTAACTGTTCAGCACGAGCATCTTCAGTCTACGGAACCCTTCCAGCATCTTACCAGGAATCAGCCATGCCATCGCTGGAAGCACCGCTGTCCGCTTTCCACTCTGCAGCTGCCATGCGCATCTTACCTGAGGTCAGTCATGCCATCTCTGGAAGCTCTGCTACCGCTTCCGACTCTGCAGCTACCACGCGCATCTTACCTGAGGTCAGCCACGCCATTGCTGGAATCTCTACTACTCGCTTCTGACTCTGCAGCTACCGCGCGCATCGTACCTGAGATCAGCCTCGCCATTGCTTGGAGCACTTCTACTCGCTTCCAACCCAGCAGTGGCCGCACGCTTCTTACCTGTCTCCTCGAATCCACTTCGGGCGGCGCCTTGCACTTACCTGCCCCGAACTTCCAAGCAACACGGGGCGATCTTCCGGCACAACATCCTCGTGGATCTTCTCATCTGGCAGCGGGTAGGAGTTTGGGGAACCGCTTGCCATCACCTGCAAAGGAGACAGAGCGCACAAGGTTAGCAATTGCATAAACTCTAAAAGCTGGGCAGTGCAACTCGCGAACTTGGTGCATCATCCGGAAAGTCAACTTACCACTTGTAGGTTTTCCGGATTGGACTCTCTTTCATCACCACGCACTCGTGGGCCATCTTCATAACTAGAGAGAGCGGAAAGGACAATATAACATTAAGGACAGTAATCCTGGGGAAAATCACCACAAAGGATACGGACAATGATCATTGTTATAAACACCCACCTTCAAGGCAGAACAAATCGCAGCCGGTCTGGACCTCCACGCTAAGGGCCAGTGACGCAACTAGGTCCATCCACGGCACCCCTGCTGAGAGAAAGCAGGATGGAGAGCTCATCCTTACATTAAAACAAGTGAGCTTGCATGGGCAAACTCTTGCTCACTTCATTCTGGCACGAAAGGGTTGAGGGGGATCATGACACCACCACGCCACTCTCACTGCCTCTCATCTTCTCTCAGGGGCAGTACCAGCATCCCGAGTCTTCGATTTCGCAGCAGCTGGGGGAGAGAGTCAATCCAAGGGAGCCAAGTCCTGGCAGGGTTCCAACCATGCCCCAACGTCCCCGCAGAGACCAGGTGAGTGTAACATAACGCAAAGCCTCTCTGAATCTCTGCCTTCGCATTATGAATACCTCAGAGACTGACCAGTTGGCCCAATTGCTGGAGGAATTACGGGCCGGATTGCATGCCTCCAGATAAGAGACAAATTCCTTAAGAAGGGATCTAATTGTTGCTCGTGAACAAACTGACGAACTGGCAAGACAGGTGCTTCAACCTCATGCGGGGCTAGTCCCTTTACCTGGAATCGCACCAACCCCTTTGCCACCTTCACCCCCAGTTCAAGTGGTACTCCCAGGGGCTGTACCATTGTCCCCACCTGAACGGTTTACTGGTGACCCCAACAAATATGCCATATTTATGAATCAGTGTCGCCTTTACTTTTTGTGCCATCCTGGAGCTTTCCGTAACAATAATGCCAGAGTTGCATTCATACTTTCATATTTAGGAGGCATCACAGCAGACTGGTCCATACCATTAGTAAACCAGGATGACCCAGTACTCCACAACTTTGGGGAATTTCACTAGAAATTGGAAAATTTGTTCACGAGACACACCCAAGGACAGGCCCTGGATAACGAACTGTTGTCCCTAAAACAGGGAAATAATGCTCTGCTAACATACATAACCACCTTTAATCGTCTCATTGCACAAACCAACTGGTCTGAAGAAAAGAGAACCACATTATACTACAGAGGACTACATGGGGCATTAAAGGACATACTAGCCCAAGTGGTCAACCCTCTTGAATGCTCTGCAGAATATATTAATCTGACCTTGCAACTGGATCATACGTTACAAGACCGAAAAATGGATTGCACAAGAACTGAACGGAGGTCGGTTTATATGCGACCCAGGAACCATCAAGTCAAGGCTCATGAAACAACCGAACCCATGCAGATCGGGGGGTTATGGGCCCCTATATCTAAGGCAGAAAGAGAAAAAAGGAGGCAACAACAACTTTGTCTATATTGCGGCAAGGCAGGACATTTTCTTCGGGATTGCCCAATAAAACCTCCCAAAAAATGTGTAGGTGCAACGGATAACAGCAATGGCGAACAAGACCAGACCCCAGAAAACTCTAGCACCTGACAAGTGTAGCGGTCCACTTGTTGAGCGAAATGAAGAAAGTAGTTCAGACCTCACATCTAATCATTCCGGTACTCATAGTCCACCGCCAGAAACCATCAAGGGTACACGCTTTGGAGGCGTATATTGACAGTGAAGCTGTGGGTAACTATATTGATCAGGCTCTAGCCGCACAAATAGGCCTCCCTCTTCGGCAGAAACTACAAGCAGAAAACATAACGGCAGTAGATGGCGCTCAATTGTCATCTGGTTCAGCAATGCAACACACCGATAAAGTTATGCTGATGTGTCAGGACGGTCATCGGGAAGACATCTCCTTTGATCTTATTGAGGCACCACAGTTCCAGATGATCCTAGGAATGCCGTGGCTAGAAACCCATAATCCCAGAATAGATTGGAAAACACGAGTGCTGACCTTTCCGCAAGAATGCGCCAAAACTTATTACCATAAGGACCTGCAAAACTATAAAATAAAGGCAAAAATGCTTCTGGGTCTTGCTGGTGCCTTACCCCCGGTGTATTTGGACTATCAAGAGGTGTTCCAAAAGGAACAAGCAAACACCCTGCCTCCACATAGACTTTAGGACTGCCAAAACCAAAATGTTCAGACATTTCTGTAAAGACTGGACGGGGTTATCTGTACTCCTACCCTCTATATGGCAGAGTAAGAGCACAGAGCGCCCCAGCCAAGATTCTCTATGGTTGGTAGCAATGGACAAGCAATCAAGGCTTAGCTCTCAGGAGGTGATGCTGGCTGGTTCTTAAGTACGGTGTAGTCCTCAGGCCCCCACAAAGGAATGTCACACACACTATGTTAGTGAAAACACAGTTCTTTATATAAATAAGGCTTTGATTATGTACACATACAATAAGACACTATGGCCCTCATTACGACCTTGGCGGAGGACCATGGTGCTATTAGCACCATGGTCCATGGCGCTAAGGGTGCGATTCCGCCATGGTGGTTGGTGGACTTACCGCCCCATTCCGACCTTGGCGGGGCGGTAAGTCCCCAATCCCCATTTTACCCTTCCCCATTCCCATTTTTGCCCCATAGGGCATAATGGGAGTGGGGAAGGCGTTAATTACGCCACCGTAAATTACGGTGGTGTAATTAACAACAAGGTCCCTTAGCGCCATGGATTTTAACACCTGCTAAAAGCAGGTGTTATATCCGCCATGGCGCTAAGGGAACTCGTACTCAGGCGGTAAGGGTCGGCGATGTTTACGCCGGCGTAAACCCCTTACCGCCTGGGTCGTAATGAGGGCCTATGTGTTCAGGCAATTCTATAATGATAAATATATGCAATATCTCTGTGGTACCACAAATCATACTTGACTCCTATAAAATATACCAACTGGCGACAGTTGCAATAACATACAGTCTAATAGCAATGTGAACCAACACCAGATATAGGAGAGAAACAAGTAGTTAAACAGCTGGCAGAATACTGGGTCTCTACCATCAGACACAGTTCTGTGTGAGGATCCACCCACCTGGGCACCTGTAAATGAGATATACTGACAAGCTCAGTCCATATAGTTTTTAGCAGAGTCTTGTTCCCTTCTAGAAATGTTCTACTACCCCAATGTATCTAGTTTAGCAGAGTTCTTCGATGAGTCATCGACTTATCCTTCTTCAGTGAACTCCCTTTAAGGCAGGAGCCAAGGATCGTCGGGATTCCTTGAAGAAGTGGTGAACAATGTTGTTGAGGCAGCAGCTTTGGTCCTTGCGGTGCTTGTTGACGATCAGTCGAAAACATCCTGCAACAGTGAGGCATGCGGTGCACCTTGATGATGTGTGTTTGTTGCCGCAAAGGGAAGCAAATGAAAAACTGTATGCCCAGCAAGGGCGTCAGGTCGTCAGCATCTCACGTCAGTGAACGGGACATGACCACTCTGGCTTTCGGATCTTCGTTGGTGTCTTTAAGGTCTTCAGGTGGCGGGAAACCCACGGGCGGATTCTCCTCTGTCGTCGACGACCTTGATTTTCTCGGGCAGGACAAAAGCGCTCGATGATGAGCAAGGGAGTCATTGATTCACAGTGTTTTAGGCAATGGAGTGTGGCGGCTTCGGTCAACAAGGTTATAGTGTTACCTAGAATCTCGGTCGACGGCGATGGACTTCAATGCCCGGGCGCTGCACTTCAGATTCCTCGGTGGTCCCCATTCTCAGTCAGCAGCCTTTCAAGGGTCTGACTTCCAGGGAGCCTTGGTGAAGATTAGCTGGTGCATGATTATCCCTCGTAGATCAGGAAGAAGTCTCCTAGCCAGGTCCTCTCTTGGATCAGTTCCTTGATAGTCATGCAGCTTTCAGATTAGTGATGGACAGTAGCAGCAGTTCCTATTCTTCCAGTGGGTCTCAAGTTTAAACATCAAGTTTCAAATTCAGCTTCTGAAAGATTTCCATTAGTAAGAGGTCCCCAGATATAATGTTTGGTCTCTCATTCACTGTGCTGGGTCACACTCAGGCAACCAATCATTCAGAAGGGCACTTAGGCAGGCAGGCGGCCAATCAGGCTCACAGTTGATCAGGCCATTCTTCTCCATCCAGACACTCACAAAAAGGAATGTGGATTGGGAGAAGCACTCTGCCTTTCAGCACTCCACACTGCATTCATACCATTTTCAGGCAGGGCTGTCTTAGTCTTTGTGTCACATACCAGAAACCAGACACCCATAACACAAAGTGTATATTGGTCACACACTCCATTCACCCAGGTCCCACCCCACAGGCGTACCCACAACATACAGTCATTGGTAAGGCTCCAGCAAGTCTAGCCTGGACTTCCCCACAATTACATATGGAACTTCCACCCAATAGCCAGTCAGGGGAAGGGACAGAGTCAGGGCTGCATCCCAGGACTTTGGGAAAATAAGGTAACAGGTAATAGAAAGCAAGAGGCCACAGGGACCATCTTGTCTCCTATCGGGAATCAACTAATTCCAATGGCAGTGCGTGGTTATGCCAAAAAGGAGGATACTCAGAACACCTGTCAAATTCAGCATGGAGCTGCTACCAGCCGCTAGCCTGCTTGGTGGGCCACACACAGGTGCCCAAAAACAAACACTAGGGGTACAGGGTTGTACCCCCACCCGTGGGTGCCATAAGGGTATCCCAAGGGTCTGTTCAGCACGACCAAATAGAGGAAGGGCTGCACTGCCAGGAGTCCCGCATGGACTCCTGTGCAGAAAATAACACAGAACACACATGATAAAAGGAGTACAGGACAAGGACATGGAGGCCCTTCCGTTCCAATGTATTTCCAGCATCACAATTTTCAACCTGTAAACCACTGAAACATGCTGCCAACAACACATGGGCCCTCATAACAAGTCAGGCATTAAGGGTTTAACGGCGCCGTCGGCGCCGTTAACCCTTAACGCCTGATTCATACTTTAACGCCTGCTTTTTGCAGGTGTTAAAGTCCAAGATGCTAAGCGACCTTGGTGCTAATTACGGCACCGTAATTTACGGTGCCATAATTAGCGCCTTCCCCATCCCCATTATGCCCTATGGGGCAAAAATGGGAATGGGGAAGGGCAAATGGTGAATGGGGAATTATCGCCCCACTCACCTTGGAATGGGGCGGTAATTCCGCCATCCACCATGGCGGAATCCGGCATGGACCATGGTGCTAATAGCACCATGGTCCACCGCCTGACTTGTAATGAGGGCCAAGTCATACCTTCCCGCGTTCCCACACATGTCCCGATGGAAATGGTTCCTCACATGTGTGGGGGCACCTATTTGGGCTCTATAGGAATTGGTGAAACCATTGGTAACCCCATGTGTTTCGGGAGAGCAGATTTTGCAGGAATTTGCTCTTGCGAACTACCTAAAAATGTGGGCCTAGAGTGTTGCAGCCTCCAAGAAAAACAGGGAACTGGATGCATTTCTGAAAAGAAGACACCTGTGGGAATCCACAGAGGTCTGACTGGCGCGAATCGCCCTACAATTTATTACCCACAAGCCCCTCGCAAAGTCCAAAATTTAAGAAATAAAACACAATTATAAGACATTTCCCACCTGGAAACTGTAAAGACTGGAGGGGGGAGTCTGTACTTCTGCTCTCTATATGGCAGAGGAGAGGCACGGAGGACTCCAGCCCAGATTCTCTATAGGGTAGCAATGGATGAGCAATCAAGGCCTAGATTCTCAGGAGGTGATGCAGGCTGGTTCATATGTACAGTGTTGTCCCCAAGCCCCCTCAAAGTAATGTCCACACACTGTATTAGTTAAAACACAGTCTTTATATAATTAAGTTCAAGGTTATGTACACATTCACAATAACTCACTTTGAGCTCAGTAGATCTACAATGGCAAATATATACAGTAAAGTGCATCAAATGTATTCTGGTTAAATGTCTCACACATCACTTAATAAAGGTAACCAACAATAGATATAGGAGAAAAGCAGTTGGTTAGAACAATAGGCAGAATACTGGCCCCGTTACCTAGACACAATTCTGTGTGGAGATCCCCCCCACCAACCACCAAAACAGGCCACCAATAACACATGCCTACCTTCCCGCGTTCCTACAGGTGTCCCGATGAAAACCGTACCTCAAATGTTGGGCCTGTGGTGTCATAGCCTCCAAGGAAAACAGGGAACCCCATGCATTTCTGAAAAGAAAACACCTGTGAGAATCCACAGATGTCTGACTTGCATAAATAGCTCCAGAACGTATTACCCGCAAGCCCGGCTAAATTTCCGACATATAGGGATTTTTTTTTTAATCATACCTTGTCCACCTGGAAACCACTGTAACTGTCACGACTGCAACTGCCAAGTTCTAGACGCCTGTCACATTATCAGTACACTCTGTTTAGAAAAAGACATAGCTGGACTCAAGCATGGCGCTCACTGCATCACATACTGAACTCCACTCTAGGCTGATCACACTCAACATGGAGGACACCTATTCTGCTCCTACTGGAGCTGCAGTCTAGTCTGTGGGTGTGGCCAGCTATTTAAGCCACACCCAGACATGCCCCTCTGCTTCTCGTTTCTCTGCCCAAGGCAGCTGAACGCTCACCGTTGCTCCGCGACCCAGCTGGTGGATTTCCGATCATCGCTTCGCTCCGGACGTGTCTCCTGAACCTCAGCGCTGTATATCCAAACTCACCTGATCCTGTGGAAATGTCCCACAACATCTTCTGCGTCCGTTTCATGCTCGAGGACTCACCCGCTGCTGATCTGCGGTCCGCGGCGGCTCCCGGCTCCATGCGCACCACAAGTTTCTCAGCTCCCGGGGTCCAGCTCCTGTGATCAGCTTGACGGGGCACAGCGATCCGACGGACATGAGTGAGTAAGGACAGTGCGCGAGACAACGCCGCTCATAGCATCCTGGCGGATCTGTAAGGGAAGAGAAAGCGGCATAATCACAAACCCAGAATCGAAGGCATGCAGGAAGGACCTAAGTTTCAAGGCAGTGCACAGAACAGCATGTTGGTGCTAGTATACAAACTCATTGGGGGCACTAAACTGTTTTATTTCAAGCACTTGAATTCTAAGAACTAATATTCAAACTATTGTGAGTGAATGAAACTCAAGAATAGCAGGATCGCATTTGACCAAGAGTGCAAAAACTCCATAGAGAGAGCGAGAAGCATCACAAGCCTCTTTACAAGATATTGTCATCAGTGAAGTAACTGGTGTTTACCGGGACATTGCACCCCTGCATACGAGAGCAGGACGGAGAGCTCCCTGTCTCATCACACAAGGTGAGCCCACGCGCTATTAAGGGGTCACAAGGCAATAGGACGGGGGAAGCGTGTAGTAATTTATCAGTCCCACAGGAAACTCAAACACCTAACCACCTGTCTGGCACTTGTTTCTTAGACGCAGTGTCCTTGAGAAGGCAGCTGAGGTTTCCACAGCACAGAGGTTCTGGGTGCTCCTGCAGAGTCAAGGGGAGCGTAACAGTAACACGCCACCAATAACACATGTCCTACCTTCCCGCATTACCACAGGTGTCCTGATGAAAACTGTACCTCACACGTGTGAGTGCAGCTACCTGGGCGCAAATGCAAAAGACAAAACCACTGGTAACCCTAAGTGATTCGGGAGAGCAGATTTTGCAGGAATTTGCTCTTGTGCACAAACTACAGATTTGGGCCTTGAGGGTCATAGCCACCAAGGAAAACATGGAACCCCATGCATTTCTGAAAAGAACACACCCGTGGGAATCCACAGAGGTCTGATTTGTGAAAATCGCCCTAGAATTTATGACCCACAAGCCTCGGCAAAGTCCAAAATTTAGGGGAAAAAAACTATTCAGACATTTCCCACCTGGAAACCAATGAAACACGCCGCCAACAGCACATGTCCTACCTTCCCACGTTTCCATAGGTGTTGCGACGAAAACCGTACCTCACATGTGTGGGTGCACATACCTGGGCGCAAAGGGAAAAGGCCAAACGACTCATAACCCCAAGTGTTTCGAGAAAGCAGATTTTGCAAGAATTTGCTCTTGTGCACAGCCTACAGATTTGGGCCAAAGGTGTCGCAGCCACCAAGCAAAACAGTTAAGCTCATGTATTTCTGAAAAGACGACACCCGTCGGAATCCACAGAAGTCTGACTTGAGCAAATCGCCCTAGAATGTATTACCCAAAGGCCTTGGCAAAGTCTGAAATTTAGGGAAAAGAAAACACTGTTCAGGCAATTCCAACCTGGAAACCACTGAAAAACGCTGCCAACAACATATGTCCTACCTTTCCGACATTTCACACAGGTGTCCTGATGAAAAGAGTACCCCACATGGTTGAGTGCACAGATCTGGGCACAAAGGGAAATGGCGAAACCACTAGTAACCCCAAGTGTTTTGGGATAGCAGATTTTGCAAGAATTTGATCTCGTACACAACCAACAGATTTGGGACAGGGGTGTCGTAGCCACAAAAAAACAGGGAACCCCATGCTTTTCTGAAAATAACACACCCGTGGGAATCCACAGAGGTCTGCTTTGCGCAAACCACCCTAGAATGTATTACCCACAAGCCCTGGCAAAATCTGAAATTTAAGAAAACACAATTTTTATCCATTTCCCACCTGGAAACCCCTGGAATACACCACCAGAAACATCTGTCCTACCTTCCAGAGTTCCCATAGGTGTCCCAACGAACCAACTTTATCTCACATATGCGGGTGCATCTACCTGGGCCAAAAGGAAAAAGTCAAAACCAATGGTAACTGTAAGTGTTTCGGCAGAGCAGAGTTTGCAGGAATTTGCTCTTGTGGACAACCTACAGATTTGAGGCTGGGGTGTCGCAGACACCAAGGAAAACAGAGAACATGATGCATATCTGAAAAGAAGCCACTCGTGGGTCTGACTTGCGTGAATCGCCCTAGAATTTATTACCCACAAGCCCTGAAATTGATGAAAAGAAAACCCAATTTTCAGACATTTCCCACCTGGAAACCACAGGAACACACTGCCAGAAACACATGTCCTACTTTCCAGCGTTCCCACAGGTGTCCCGATGAAAACTGTACCTCACATGTGTGGGTGCACCTACCTGGGCGCAAAGGGAAAAGGCAAAACCACTGGTAACCCTAAGTGATTCAGGAGAGCAGATTTTGCAGGAATTTGCTTTTGTTCACAACCTACAGATTTGGGCCTGGGATGTCGCAGCCATCAAGGAAAACATGGAACCCCATGCATTTGTAAAAAGAAGACACCCGTGGGAATCCACAGAGGTCTGACTTGCACCAATCGCCCTACAATTTTTTATCCAAAATCACCGTCAAAATCCAAAATTTCAGAAAAATGACACAATTTTCAGACTTTTCCCATCTGGAAAGAGACAAAACACGCCACCCACAACACATGTCCTACCTTCCCGCATTATCAGAGGTGTCCAGATGAAAACCGCACCTCACATGTGTGGATGCACCTACCTGGGTGCAAAGGGAAAAGGGTAAACCCTTCCTAACCCCAAGTTTTTCGGGAGAGCAGATTTTGCAGTAATTTGGTATTGTGGACAACCTACAGATTTTGGCCTGAGGTGTCACAGCAAAAACAGGGAAAGTCAGGTATTTCTGAAAAGAGGACACCCGTAGGAATCCACAGAGGTCTGGCTTGCACGAATCACCCTAGAATTTATTTCCCACAAGCCCTGGCAAAGTCTGAAATTTAGGGAAAACAAAACACTGTTCAGACAATTCCAACCTGGAAACCACCGAAACACGCAGCCAACAACACATGTCCTACCATTCAACGTTCCCACAGGTGTCGCAATGAAAACAGTACCTCCCATGTGTGGGTGCACCTACCTGGGCGTAAAGGGAAAAGGCTATACCTCCGGTATGCCCAATTGTTTCGGGAGAGCAGATTTTAAGGATTTTGCTCTTGTAGACAACCTACAAATTTGAGCCTATGGTGCCGCAGCCACCATGAAAAACAGGGAACCCCATACATTTCTGTAATGAAGACACCCATAGGAATCCACAGAGGTCTGACTTGCACAAATCGCCCTAGAATTTATTACCCACAAGCTCTGGCAATGTCTGAAATTTAGGGAAAAGAAAACACTGTTCAGACAATTCCAACCTGGAAACCACTGAAAAACGCCGCCAACAACATATGTCCTACCTTTCCCTCATTTCCACAGCTGTCCTGATGAAAAGAGTACCCCACATGGTTGAGTGCACCGATCTGGGCACAAAGGGAAATGGCGAAACCACTGGTAACCCCAATTGTTTTGGGATAGCAGATTTTTCAGGAATTTGATCTCGTACACAACCTACAGATTTGGGACAGGGGTGTCGTAGCCACCAATAAACAGGGAACCCCATACATTTCTGTAATTAAGACACCCATAGGAATCCACAGAGGTCTGGCTTGCACACATCACCCTCAAATTTATTTCCCACAAGCCCTGGCAAATTCTGAAATTTAGGGAAAAGAAAACACTGTTCAGACAATTCCAACCTGGAAACCACTGAAAAACGCCGCCAACAACATATGTCCTACCTTTCCCACATTTCCACAGGTGTCCTGATGAAAAGAGTACCCCACATGGTTGAATGCACCGATCTGGGTACAAAGGGAAATGGCGAAACCACTGGTAATCCCAAGTGTTTTGGGATAGCAGATTTTGCAGGAATTTGATCTCGTACACAACCAACAGATTTGGGACATGGGTGTCGTAGCCACCAAAAAACAGGAACCCCATGCATTTCTGAAAAGAAGACACCTGTGGGAATGCACAGAGGTCTGCTTTGCGCAAACCGCCCTAGAATGTATTACCCACAAGCCCCAGCAAAATCTGAATTTTGAGAAAACACAATTTTCATCCATTTCCCACCTGGAAACCCCTGGAATACACCACCAGAAACATCTGTCCTACCTTCCATAGTTCCCATAGGTGTCCCAACGAAAACTTTATCTCACAGATGCGGGTGCATCTACCTGGGCCAAAAGGAAAAAGTCAAAACCACTGGTAACTGTAAGTGTTTCGGCAGAGCAGAGTTTGCAGGAATTTGCTCTTGTGGACAACCTACAGATTTGAGACTGGGGTGTCGCAGACACCAAGGAAAACAGAGAACATGATGCATATCTGAAAAGAAGACACCCGTGGGAATGCACAGAGGTCTGACTTGCGTGAATCGCCCTAGAATGTATTACCCACAAGCCCTGGCAAAGAATGAAATTTATTAAAAGAAAACACAATTTTCAGACATTTCCCACCTGGAAACCACAGGAACACACCGCCAGAAACACATGTCCTACTTTCCAGCATTCCGACAGGTGTCCCGATGAAAACTGTACCTCACATGTGTGGGTGCACCTACCTGGGCGCAAAAGGAAAAGGCAAAACCACTGGTAACCCTAAGTGATTCGGGAGAGCAGATTTTGCAGGAATTTGCTCTTGTTCACAACCTACAGATTTGGGCCTGTGGTGTCGCAGCCATCAAGGAAAAAATGGAACCCCATGCATTTCTAAACAGAAGACACCCGTGGGAATCCACAGAGGTCTGACTTGCACCAACCGCCATACAATTTATTATCCAAAATCACCGGCAAAATCCGAAATTTCAGAAAAATGACACCATTTTCAGACTTTTCTCATCTGGAAAGAGCCAAAAAACGGCACCCCCAACACATGTCCTACCTTCCCGCATTATCAGAGGTGTCCCGATGAAAACCGCACCTCACATGTGTGGATGCACCTACCTGGGTGCAAAGGGAAAAGGGTAAACCATTCCTAACCCCAAGTTTTTCGGGAGAGCAGATTTTGCAGTAATTTGGTATTGCGGACAACCTACAGATTTTGGCCTGAGGTGTCACAGCCACAGCAAAAACAGAGAACCCCATGCATTTCTGAAAAGAGGATACCCCTGGGAATCCACAATTGTCTGACTTGCGCAAATCGCCCTAGAATTTATTACCCACAAGCCCCGGTAAAGTCTGAAATTTAGGGAAAAAAACAGTTTTCAGACATTTCTCACCTGGAAACCACCAAAACATGCCGCCAACAACACATGTCCTACCTTCCTGCATTTCCACAGGAGTCCTGACAAAAACCGTACCTTACATGTGTGGATAAATCTACATGGGCGCGAAGGGAATTGGCTACATCACTGGTAAACCCAAGTTTTTCAGGAGAGCAGATTTTTCAGGAATTTGCTCTTGTGTACAACCTACAGATTTTGGCCTTGGGGGTCTTAGCCAACAAGGAAAACTGTGAACTCCATGCATTTCTGAAAAGAAGACACCTGTGGGAATCCACAGAGGTCTGACTTGTACAAATCGCTCTAGAATTTATTACCCACAAGCCTCAGCAAAGTCCAAAATTTAGGGGAGAAAAACAATTCAGAAATGTCCTACCTGGAAACCAATGAAACACGCTACCTGCAGCACATGTCCTACTTTCCCGTGATTCCATAGGTGTCCTGACGAAAACCGTACCTCACATGTGTGGGTAAATCTACATGGGCGCGAAGGGAAATGGCAACATCACTGGTAACCCCAAGTGTTTCAGGAGAGCAGATTTTGCAGGAATTTGCTCTTGTGCACAACCTACAGATTTGGGCCTGAGGTGTCGTAGCCACCAAGCAAAATAGGGAACGTCATGCATTTCTGAAAAGAAGACTCCCGTAGAAATCCACAGAGGTCTGACTTGCACAAATCGCCCTAGAATTTATTATCCAAAAGCTCTGGCAAAGTTGAAAATGTAGGAAAGAAATACAATCTTCAGACATTTCAGACCCACATGTCTGGGTGCACCTACCTGGTCGCAAAGGCAGAAGGCCAAACCACTGTTACATCAAATGCCCTGGGGAAGACTGGGTTTTGCTTTGTGGACAACCAACAGATATGGGCTTGGGGTGTCCAAAATTTTCAGACATTTTGCACCTAGAAACCACTGGAACAGGCTGGCAGAAACACATGTCCTACCTTCCAGAGTTGCCACAGGTGTCCCAACAGAAACGGTACCTCACATGTGTGGGTGGCCCTACCTGGGCGCACAGGGAAAAGGCAAAACCACTGGTAATCCCAAGTGTTTAGGGAGAGCAGATTTTGCAAAAATGTGCTCTTGTGCACAACCAACAGATTTGGGTCTGTGGTGTCGCAGCGAGCAAGGAAAACAGGGAACCCCATGCATTTCTGAAACAAAGACATCCGTGAGAATCCACAGATGTCAGGCTTGCACAAATAGCTCCAGAACGTATTACCCACAAGCCCTGGTAAAGTCCGAAATATAGGGATTTTTTTTATCATACCTTGTCCACCTGGAAACCACTGAAACACGCCACCAATAACACATGTCCTACCTTCCCGCGTTACCACAGATGTCTCAATGAAAACTGTACCTCACATGTGTGGGTGCACCTACCTGGGCACAAATGCAAAAGGCTGAACCACTGGTAACCCTAAATTATTCGGGAGAGCACATTTTGCAGGAATTTGCTCTTGTGCACAACCTACAGATATGGGCCTGGGGTGTCGCAGCCAACAAGGAAAACCTGGAACCCCATGCATTTCTGAAAAGAAGACACCCGTGGGAATCCACAGAGGTCTACCTTGCACCAATCGCCCTACAACTTATTACCCAAAATCACCAGCAAAGTCAGAAATGTCAGAAAAAACACAATTTTCAGACATTTTCCACCGGGAAACAGCCGAAACAGGCCACCAACAACACATGTCCTACCTTCCCGCGTTATCAGTGTTGTCCCGATGAAAACCGCACCTCACATGTGTGGGTGCACCTACCTAAGTGCACAGAGAAAAGGCTAAACCACTCGTAACCCTACGTTTTTCGGGAGAGCAGATTTTGCAGTAATTTGGAATTGTGGACAACCTACAGATTTGGGCCTGAGGTGTCAAAGCCATGGCAAAAACAGGGAACGCCATGCATTTATGAAAAGAGGACACCCGTGGGAATCCACAGAGGTCTGACTTGCGTGAATTACCTTAGAATGCATTACCCACAAGCCCCAGCAAAGTCCAAAATTTAGAAGAAATCCCACAATTTTCAGACATTTTCCACCTGGAAACCACTGAAAAACACTGCCAACAACACATATCCTACCTTGCAGCTTTGCCACAGGTGTACCGACAAAAATGATACCTTACATGTGTGGGTGCACCAACCTGCGCAGAGGGAAAACCCTACACCACTAGTATCCAAAGTGTTTCGGGAAAGCAGATTTTTAGGATTTTCCTCTTGAAGACAACCTACAGATTTGGGCCTGTGGTGTTGCAGCCACCAAGGAAAACAGGGAACCCCATGCACTTCTGAAAAGAAGACACCCGTGGGAATCCACAGAGGTCTGACTTGAGCAAATCGCCCTAGAATCGCCACTAAACAAAATGGGGAGCCTTATGCATTTCTGAAAAGAAGACATACGTGGGAATCCACAGAGGTCTGACTTGCGTGAATTACCTTAGAATGCATTACCCACAAGCCCCAGCAAAGTCCAAAATTTAGAAAAAATCCCACAATTTTCGGGCATTTTCCACCTGGAAACCACTGAAAAACACTGCCAACAACACATATCCTACCTTGCAGCTTTGCCACAGGTGTCCCGACAAAAATGATACCTTACATCGGTGGGTGCACCAACCTGCGCAGAGGGAAAAACCTACACCACCAGTATCCAAAAGTGTTCCGGGAAAGCAGATTTTTAGGATTTTCCTCTTGAAGACAACCTACAGATTTGGGCCTGTGGTGTTGCATCCACCAAGGAAAACAGGGAACCCCATGCATTTCTGAAAAGAAGACACCTGTGGAAATCCACAGAAGTTTGATTTATGCAAATTGCCATAGAATGTATTACCCACAAGCCCCGGCAAAGACCAAAATATAGGAAATAAACAGACTTTTCATTCATTTATTTCCACCTGGAAACCATCAAAACATGCCGCCAGCAACACATGTCCTACCTTCCCGTGTTCCCTCAAGTGTCCCAATGAAAACTGTACCTCATATGTGTGGGTGCACCTATCTGGGCGCAAAGGGAAAAGGCGAAACTCCTGGTAAACCCAAGAGTTTTGCGAGAGGATATTTTGTAGGAATTTGCTCTTCTGCACACCCTTAAGACATGTTCCTGGGGTGTCACAGCCACCTAGGAAAACAGGGAACCCCATGCATTGCTGAAAAATAGACATCCATGGGAATCCACAGAGGTCCAACTTGCGCAAATCGCCCTAGAATGTATTATCCACAAGCCCCATCAAAATCCAAAATTTAGGGAAACACACTTTTCAGACATTTCCAGCATTCCCAGAGGTGTCCCAATGAAAACTGTACCTCACATGTGTGGGTGCACCTACCTGGGCGCAAAGGGAAGAGGCTACACCACTGGTATCCCAAAGTGTTTTGGGAGAGCAGATTTTTAAGGACTTTGCTCTTGTAGACAACCTACAGATTTGGGTTGTGAGATATTTCAATCCATGCCAATGCGCCCTATTACACCCCTTTGCCAATGGGGAAAGAAAACTGCCAAAAATGGATGCACTGACCCCTGTGTGCGCCAAATCTGCAAAACTGCGCATGGTTCATAAACCACAAAAGAGCTGCACACCCTGCCACACACAGACAAAGTTGATGTCAAAGCAAGAACTCCTGCGAGAGAATGCCAGTGGGTGCTGCTACCTGTCACATGTATCAAGGCCCCAGAAGTGGGCTAACATCTTAAAATGCCCTTAAATACAGCTTTCTAATCGATGGCAACCTTCAAAGGGCTGTTTTGGTACTAAATTCAGTCATTTTCCCAGTGAATTATTGAAAGGAAAAGTGTGCTGAAATCATAGATTCTCCAGGCAGTCAGAGGAATCCAGGCCTCATTGACTGATAGCGGCATAAGAAAATTAGCTGTCAAACCCAGTTTAATGTGTTTCTTTTTCCTGAAGAATTGCAAAATTCACCTATTTAAAGCATGTTTGTGAAGGGTTTCATTCTTTTAAATGTCCAAATCCCTTATAAACCGTGCTTATTTTTATATGTGTTAAAGAAAAGACTTTATTGTGAATTTTAAAAGCAACCTAGTATTGGAGTTAAGTAACTGCTTAATTTTGATTGGACAGTGGCCAGCCTGGGAAGGTTTGAACCTTCAGTTTGACAACCCCTTGCTACAGAAAGGCTAATGGCTGCTTAGGCACTAGACACTTGGAAAGCCCTGATGTGGGCAATGTTCCACCCTCCTGATGATGAGAAGCCTCCCTGAATGGCTTACCTCCATGGTGTCTGAACTCGCCACCCCAAGGGTACTTAAACAAGCCCCTGTGTGAACCAGAACCAAACCCACACTTGACACTCCTTTCCACTCCCTACGCATCACACTCCCCCTCCCTTACCCTTTTCGCTCCACCCCCGATAATTCTCTCACTGTTCATCAAATCACAAAGAGACAGTCATCGTTATTGTTATTTGTTTATGTTAATGTTGGTTTCTCGTTTATTTCTTTTATTTCTGGCTATACATCATTCAAGCTATACTATGCCGCAGTTGGCAACTAGCGCCATACTGCTATTGTACCCATAACAAATGCCAATAAAGAAATTTAAAAATAAATGGTTGCTTAATGGTTCCCGCATATTGACAACAAGGAGCCCAATGAGACTTCATTAGACATTCGTCTTGTGGCTGAGCCAAGAACAAAGGACAGGCTCTGCTGGGGAGGGACAGGATGCTTACCTCTACACCCCACCCTGATTAAAGGGATCTGACAGCTGTTGTTTGTTGAAAGGTGAGAAAAAAAAACTCAGAACTTTTTGGTGTTTAAATCTGTATTTGTGGTTAAGCTTGAAACTCTTTAACTGTGCAACCTAAAGAAGGATAAGTCTGAAAATCGGTAGATGTTAACCTAAATTTAGGCTGTTGCTTTGAAGGTATTGATGAAACCTGTATCACTTAAGGAACCAAAGTTAAGAAAAAACTCTCATTGTAGCAGAACTATTAATGTTGCAAGCTTAAGATTGTATGTACATGATCCACTGATAAGCGCCCAGAGATGTACCGAATTAGAAATTATTAATCCAAACTGTTATGATTAAAATTGATGAAATCCCATAGAATGATAAAGACAGCTCTCACAGAGATGGGAATTGGACGCCAGGATAAACCATAAAAAGTGTAATACATGTGTATGATTTTAGTAGAGGGCATCATTGTAAAAATGTGTATTTTTGGGAAAGCTAAAGAGTGGACAAAATCAATGTGGGAGTACCTAAATCCCATTGTAAAAATGACAGCTCTGTTCTGACTGCCAACGAAAACAAGCACGTGGACACTCACAGCCGTGGGGATGTGTTTTTGAAATTCTGCCCACATCATAAACTTGGTGATGTTATTTGGTAGTATAAATATAGGAACTACACAACAAATAGGACACACTGCTTCCAGAACACATCCAGATTTCCGCGCAGCACCTTGTTGCAGAACTCTTCATCTTGTAGCTGACTCCAGACTTCTTTGAAGATCCAGATTTCTTTGCAGAATCCAGACTTTAGCATTCATGAACTCTTTCTAGCTAGACCCAATTTCAAACATCCCAAACTTGAAGGGATTTAACACTGATTCATTTTGGCTTGCTACCACAAAGCCTTGCCTGCTGAAACTCGCATCCTGCTATCTACCGTGTCCAGTGACCAGAAAGGCCCATCCAAATCCAGTCTGAGGTGCAGTCCAAAATCGACCAGAACCCCCTTGCTGATCCAATCCCACCAGAAGTGCCCTGCTGCCGGTAGGCCTGACCCGATCCCATGATCGGAACCTTGACGGTCCAATTTTAATCACAAGGGACTGTAAGTATTAATAGGAAGAACAGTGACCCATAGTATATGTGCATTTTCTTATTCCAATCTCAACCCAGCCGAGCTTTAATTTCAGAACCCTAGTATTGTCAAAACCATGCTTGCGCTGATTTTTCTCATGTGTTTTACAAAACCATAAGTCATTGGTGATTTTGAGGAACTAAAGTAGATCCCAGAAAGGAATCGAGTATCCACCATGTGAAGGGTTACGCTGGCCACGTAACTGTGAAGATTCATGTGTGGCATTCTCTTTTTCATAGTCATTAATATAGTGTAATGAAACCAATCTGTCATATTTAAAACCAAATTTCTGTTTTCATTTACGCGCCTATTTTGCAAAAACGCCTCTCACTAAAACCTCTATAACTTCTTCAATTTTAAAGATAGAAACGAAATTTCAACTCTCACTGATATCTAAGACCCTTAGCTACATCCCCAACCAAAACTTCACAGAATATTGTATTTGACCCATTTTTTAAAATAGCGCATAGTGAATTTTTGCAGCAAATTTGCAGTTTTCAAAAGCTTACACGTGTCTTTTTTCCATTTAAAGTGTTTCTTAAACTCGCATCCTGATCAAAAATGTGCACTGTTGTTTAACTTGTAGCTCATGTGTGTTAGGACCTGTTTAGTGTTGCTTTCCTCAGATTTTTTCTCCATTTGAGCAATTTCGCAACATTTCGCACTGTTTTTCAAAGCCATTTTTCACCTGTCATTTTCAAAGTGTCTATTTCCAAAAACGGTTTTCTCTCTTATTTGGGGAGGGAAGATTGCATTTAAACTCTAGACATTGGGCCTCATTACGAGGTGGGCATTAAGGGATTACCGGCACCGGTAAGGGCACCGGTGCCGGTAATCCCTTACCGCCCTACTACGAGTTCCCTTTGCGGGTCCTTCCTTAACATCTGGTTTTACCAGGCGTTAAGGACGGAACCCGCAAAGGGATACTGGGGTCAATAACGGTACCGCAATTTGCGGTACCGTTATTGCCGCCTTCCCCCTTCTCATTGAGCCCTATGGGGGCTTTGGTGAATGGGGAATTACCGGTCCCGCCGACCTCGGAATGGACAGTAATTGCTCCATCCACCAGACTGGAGTCGGAACGATTTTGGAGGCAGCCATGGCGCTAATACCTCCAACCTCGTAATGAAGCCCATTGTCTTTCATTTCTGAATATCTGCTGATTACTGACATCTGTGTAGGATTGCTCATTTGTACCTTCAGTACTTTGCAGGGGGAACTATTAACCTAAACACTATCTGTCGACAAACCAAAACTGTTCTTTTCCCTGTGTTTTCTATTCTGAATTAATATAAGTGAATTCAATTGCTTTACTTATTTTCTGAATTGTATTGGCACTCCTTGGTGATGTCTTGCCCATATCTATATATATATTAAAATGTATGTGTGATTTGAATATTAAATAAATAAATAAATATTTACCTTTACAAACTAGCCTGATTCCTGGTTCAGTGTGACCCGGGGGGTATTTTGAGAAGGGTGTGATATGAGTGGTATATCATTCAGAATATAGACACAAATAAATAAGTATTTCATTGTGCACTACATGCTAGGCAAGACCTGGGTGTGTGCCTGATTGAAAACTTTAACAGGGTCTGGGGTGCCGCAGCCACCAAGGAAAACAGGAAACCCAATGCATTTCTCAAAAGCAGACATGTGTCGGAATCCACAGAGGTCTAACTTAAGCAAATGGCAATAGAATGTATTACTCACAAGCCCCGGAAAAGTCAGAAATTTAAGAAAACCCCCCAAAATGTTCTGACATTTGTCTTCTGGAAACCACCAGAACACGCAGCCAGTGTAAAGACCGGAGGGGGGGTCTGCACCTCTGCTCTCTATATGGTAGAGGGGAGGCCCAGACACCCCTGCCAAGATTCTCTGTTATTGGTACATGGTCGAGCAATCAAGGCCTAGCTTCTCAGGAGGTGATGCGAGTTGGTTCTTAAGTACAGTGTAGTTCCCGAGCACCCACGAAGGAATGTCCACACACTGAATCGATTAAAAAACAGTCTTTTATAATTAATATTCAAGGTCGTAAACACGATCACGATAACTCACTTTGTACTCCGAAAATCAACAATGGTAAATATATACAATTCTAAAATGGTACCACTAACGTTATTAGATCTCCTTAAAGTGCAGACGGTCAGAATGACACACAGATCAAAATAAAGAGGAAACCAGCAGTAGAGAGAGGAAGGAAAGCAAGATGGTTGAGCAATAGGCAGAATACTGGCCCCGATACCTAGACACAGTTCTGTGTGGAGATCCCCCCACCTGGGCAACCTGTAGAAGAAAGATACAAGCCCAGTCCATATATTGTTCACAGTAGACTTTCCAATAGTTCTGCAACCCCAAAGTACCTGGCGTTGTAGTGTTCCTCGTCGGGGAAATCGACAACCCTTCTTGAGTGTCCTCCCTTTCAGGCAGGAGTCACGGGTCGTCGAACGGAGAACCGTTCGAGGTACGACAGTGAAGTGGCCGCGTCGTTCCTAGCGGTGCTCGTTGACAGGGAAGCGTAAAGGTCCTGCCAGGGAGAGGCGTGCGAGGCACCTCGGTGTCGATAGTTCTGGACCGCAAAGAGTTGAAGAACTGTGGCCCAGCAAGGGCATCAAGTCGTTAGCGTCTCCATGGTCTTTGGGTGGCGGGAAACCCACCGGTGGATGCTCCTCGGCGCGTCGACAGTCAGGCCATCTCCAGCAGGATACAGCAGGGACGATGCGGGCGAGAGCATCCTTGGATCAATGAAGTTCTTTGGCAACGGGAGCACGGCGGCTCCAGTCGGCGACGCCAGTGGTCGACAGTGGTCGACAACAGTCCGGGCACTTCTCCTTGGAGTTCTGCAGCAATCCCCGTATCGGGTCAGCAGCCTGGTGAAGGTCTGTCTACCAGGGAGCTTAGGCAAAGATCAGCTGTGCACAATGGTCCCTTGTAGCTCGGGAAGAGGGTGCCTTACCAGGTCCTCTCTGGGTCAGTTCTTGAGACACAATAGCTTTCAGATTGCGAAGGAGAGCAACAGCAATTCTTCTCATCCAGCAGAGCTCAAGGTTAAGCTTCAGTTACTCCAGTTACTCGTTGTAGTGGACTTCAGCTTCGGAACACGATTCCTTGCAGTGAGAGGTCCCCAGATATACTGTTGATCTTCCATTCATTCCGCTGGGTCACACTCAAGCATACAATCACGACTATGGTCATTCATGCAGGCAGGCAGCCAATCAGGCATACGGGGCATTCAGGCCATTCACTTCTCTCCAGACAATCACAACAAATTATGTGTATTGGGACAAGTACCGAGCCATTCAACACTCCAAGCTGCATTCATACCGGTTTCGGGCAGGGCTGTCTCAACCATTGTGTCAGCCACCAGATACTAGGCAGCCACAACATAGAATGCATATTCGTCATACACTCCATTCACCCAGGTCCCACACCCAGGCGTACCCACAACATATGGTCATTGAGAAGGCTCCAGACAGTCTGGTCGGCACTTCCCCACACTACCATGTATGGAACTTCCACCCAACAGCCAGTCAGGGGGAAGGGACAGAGGCAGGGCTTCCCGGGACTTCAGGAAGATCGAGGTAACAGGTGATGGAAGGCAAGAGGCCATGGGGGCCATTTTGTCTCCATCAGGAATCTACCGATTCCAATGAAAGGACCTGGGCATCCCAAAATGGAGGACGCTCAGGGCACCAGTCATTTCAGCACGGAGCTGCCACCAGCCCGTACCCTGCTCTGTGGGTCACACACAAGTGCCCAAAAAGATACACTAGGGGCACAGGGTTGTACCCCTACCCATAGGTGCCATAAGGGTATCCCACGGGTCTGTTCACCAAACCAAAAGAGAGAGCTGCACCGCCAGGAGTCCCACACGAACTCCTGCACGGAAAACACAACAGAACACACGATAAAAAGCAGTAAAGGACAAGGATACGGAGGCCCTGTCCCTCCGATGCATTTCCAGCATCACAGTCAGCAACACATGTCCTACCTTCCAGCGTTCCCATGTGTCCCAATGAAAATGGTACCTCACATGTGTCGGTGCACCTACCTGGGTGCAAAGAGAAATGGCTAAACCACTGGAAACCCCAAGTGTTTCGGGACAGCAGATTTTGCAGGAATTTACTCTTGTGGACAATCTACAGATTTGGACCTGGGGTGTCACAGCTACCAAGGAAAACAGGGAACCCCATGCATTTCTGAAAAGAAGAGACCCGTGGGAATCCACAGAGGTGTGACTTGCGCAAATCACCTTAGAATTTATTACCTACATTGATAGCGAGAATGCTCAGAAATGTGCAAATTGCCCTTACCTTTTGAGACCCACAGCAACTTTGCTGGATTTATAGGACTGTAATTGTTAGCTGGATAGAGTGTGAGCCTTTTTTCCCACTTTTTCATGTATTTTAATGTGTGTTTTACTTTTGTGTTCTTTGGATATGGAGTTTTTAGACAAACTTCATAGCCATCATCTTTTTCTTGTGTGTCGCACAGCACCTTCAGTGCAGTTGCACACGGATGTCTTTCGGACTTCCCAAGATTTAAATACCTTAAATGGGACTGACTACTGTCTCCCAGTGCATGTAAAGTTAAATTCATAGACCCAGCACAAACTATCTTCCTATGGAGTTCTGTAGGGTTTGCCTAGCATTGCCTATGTCTAAACACTCATGTAACAGTCAAATGTTACCCTTTCCTCTTGAAATGGCTGGTGGCAGTGGTTTTAGAACAAACTACCATGATTTTTCGTGACTGACAACACCGGTAGCTGAAAATCGAGTCAGCCATGTTTTTCAATATGGCACCCAAGACCCCTCTGTAAAAGCAGACTCTGGTCATGTTTTTTTGCCGTTTATTTTAGCAAAGGTCCTTCTAGTGTTTGTCTCTGCGCGCCAAAACAGGTTTGGTCCCTTTGTTCATTGGCCTTTGGCGGGCTTCAGTGCTGACATTCTCCTCTAGCGCCTGAGTGTCTGGGGTGGACAGGATGTGAGGGAGGTGCCCGAAACCCCCTGTGCTTAGTCTCCTAGGATACCTGAAAGCACTCTGGTGTGATTGGCTGGCTGACTGTCCGGCAAGGACAGCCACCCTGCTGGGTGAGTGGCAGCTAGGTTGGAATAAATGGAAGAAAACTGTTTAAAAGCAGGTATCTGGGACTTGGAAAGCAGAGTCGACCACTGGAACGAAAGAACCGAAGACGAGCTGAAGGAAGACGACTGCTGCAACTCCAGGACCGTTGGTTTGCCCGGTGAAGCCCTGCTGCAGGTCCGAATTGCCTGAAACTCCCTCGACAGAGAAGCCCCTTCAAGGACGACTTCTTCCCTTGAGCTGGTGGGAACAACCAACTCGCAAGCCACCTGGACACCGTCTCCATACTGGTCGAATTTTCTTCAGAGTGCTGTTGAAAACCGAATAGCCAGTGAGAAAGATACCACTTTGTGGACCTTAAGGCCCTCACACCTTAAAACCGACGTTTAGCCGAGCTTGTGGCCTCTTCCCTGGGCAGTGCAGGAACCTCCCAATGTCCTCCTTCTTGTCCCCACGACTGAAGCTCAGGAACAGCGAGATCTGCAGGAACTGCCAGGAACAACTGCCTCAGGTACAGCTTTTCTTCATCCATAAGGTACTGTGCAAATGCAGTGTGGAAATCCTTTCTGCCGCGGTGAAAGTTTGTGAAACTTTCCCAACTTTGGAGTCTTGCTCGCTCCTAATCCGACATATAACTCTTTTTTCTGGCAAACTACTTCTAAGAACATTGGCATAGACTTAACCATTTACTACCAGAACTGTGCTTTCCTATCTAAGGCACTGAACCATTGATTTTGACCCATGCCTATTCAATTGAACTGCCTCTTGTAGTGAACTGAAACCATTTGCCCTGCCTCTGAATGTAATTGTGTTTTGATTCTTATAACCTTTGTCTTTCTACCCCTTTTGAAAGTTACTGAAGTGCCATTTTGCTCCCACTTCTGGGGAGCCTAACTTGTTCAGAAACGTATTGGTTGTGTACTGTAGTGTATTATAGTGTGATATTGAGCTGTTTCTTGCTAGTGGAATGTAAATACATTTATATTTTTTACCAAAAAACCTTGAGTAAGTGTTCGTTTGAACTACTGTGATTGCAAGTCCTTTGTGTAACATCTTATACTGCTCACATCCCTCTTGAGATAAGTTTGTCTGCTCAGCCACTGCTACCACATAACTGTGTAGCACAGGCTTGTACCAAAGGTGAGATTGTGCTTACACCTGTAGTCTTAATTTCTGCCTAACATACATGTCCCAGCAAAGTCCGATATTTAGGGAAATATACACAATTTTCAGACATCTCCCACCTGGAAACCACATAAAACATGCCGCCAACATCACATGTCCTACCTTCCTGCGTTTCCACAGTTGTCCTGACAAAAACCGTACCTCACATGTGTCGTTGCATCTATGTGGGTGCAAAGGGAAAAGACTACACCACTGGTAACCCCAAGTGTTTCGGGAGCGCAGTTTTTGCAGGAATTTGCACTTGTACACAACCTACAGATTTGGGCCTTGGGTGTGATAGCCACCAAGGAAAACAGGAAACCCCATGCATTTCTGAAAAGAAGACACCCGTGGCCATCCACAGAGGTCTGACTTGCGAGAATCGCCCTAGAATTTATTACACACAAGCCCCGGCATTTTGTAATTTTAGGGAAAAAACACAATTTTCAGACATTTCAGGCCCAAATGTGTGGGTGCATCTACCTGGGCACAAACGGGAAAAGGCCAAACCACTGGTTCATCAAATGCCCTGGGGAAGACTTCATTTGGCTTTGTGGACAACCAACAGATTTGGGCTTGGGGTGTTGCAGCCACCAAAGAAAACGGGGAACCCCATGCATTTCTGAAAATGGGACACCTGTGGGAATCCACAGAGGTCTGACTTGCCCTAATCGCCTTAGAATCTATTACCCACGAGCCCCGGCAAAGTCTGAAATTTAGGAAAAATAACAATGTTTTCAGACATTTCCAACCTGGAAACCACTGAAACATGCCATCAAGAACACATGTCCTACCATTCAATGTTCCCACAGTTGTCACAATGAAAACGGCACCTCACCTGTGTGGGTGCACCTACCTAGGCGCAAAGGGAAAAGGCTACACCACTTGTATCCCAAAGTGTTTTGGGAGAGCAGATTTTAAGGATTTTGCTCTCTTAGACAACCTACAGATTTGGGCCTGAGCTGCCGCAGCAACCACGGGAAACAGGGAACCCCATACATTTCTGAAAAAAAGACACCCGTGGGAATCCACAGAGGTCTGACTTACGCAAATCGCCCTAGAATTTATCACACACAAGCTGCGGCAAAGACCGAAATTTAGGAAAAGAAACACAATTTTCAGACATTTCCCACCTGGAAACCACTGAAAGGTGGTGCCAACAACACGTATCCTGTCTTCCCGCGTTTCCACAGGTGTCCCGACTAAAAAGGCACATCACATGTGTGGGTGCACCGACCTGGGCGCAAAGGCAAAAGGCAAAACCACTGGTAACCCCAAGTGATTCAGGAGAGCAGATTTTGCAGGAATTTGCTCTTGTGCGCAACCTACAGATTTGGGCCTGGGGTGTTGAAGCCACCAAAGAAAGCAGGGAACCCTATGCATTGCTGAAAAGAAGACACCCGTGGGAATCCACAGAGGTCTGACTTGCACACATCGCCCTAGAATGTATTACCCACAAGCCCTGGCAAATTATAAATTGAGGCAAAAAAACACAATTTACAGACATTTCCAACCTGGAAACCACCGAAAAACACAGCCAACAACATATGTCATACCTTCCTGCATTTCCACAGGTGTCCTGACAAAAACGGTATGTCACATGTGTGGGTGCACCGACCTGGGCACAAAGGGAAAAGGTGAAACCAATGGTATTTCGGGAGTTCAGATTTTGCAGGAACTTGCTCTTCTGCACAACCTACAGATTTGAGGCTGGGGTGTTGTAGCCACCAAGGAAAACAGGGAACCTGATGCATTTCTGAAAAGAAGATACCCTTGGTAATCCACAGAGGTCTGACTTGCACAAATTGCCCTAGAATGTATTATGCACAAGCCCCGGCAAAATCTGAAATTTAAGAGAAGAAAACACAATTTAAAGATATTTCCAACCTTTAAACCACCGAAAAACGCTGCCAACAACACACATCCTACCTTCCCACGTTTCAACAGGTGTCCCAATGAAAACGTTATCTCACATGTGTGGGTGTGCCTACCTGGGCGCAAAGGGAGAAGGACAAACCGCTGGGACATCAAATGCCCTTGAGAAGACTGGATTTTGCTTTGTGGACAACCAACAGATCTGGGATTAGGGTGTTGCAGCCACCAAGAAAAACGGGGAGCCCCATGTATTTCTGAAAAGCAGACAAGCGTGGGAATACACGGAGGTCTGACTTGATTGAATCGCCTTAGAATGTATTACCCATAAACCCAGGCAAAATCTGAAATTCAGAAACAAAACACAATTTTCAGACATTTCCCACCTGGAAACCACGAAACATGCCGCCAACAACACATAGCCTACCTTGCAGAATTCCCTTGTTTATGATGCTGGAAATGCATTAGAGGGACAGGGCCTCAGTATCCTTGTCCTTTCTTGCCTTATCATGTATGTTCTGTCTTGTTTTTTGGTGGTGCGGCTCATCCTCTTTTTTGTTTTGATGAATAGACCCTTGGGATACCCTTATGGCACCCATGGGTGGGGGTACGACCCTGTACTCTTAGTATATGTTTTTGTGCACCTGTGTGTGGCCCACAGAGCAGGGTACGGGTTGGTGGCAGCTCTGAGCTGAATTGACAGGTGCCCTGCGCATCCTCCCATTTGGGAGGCTCAGGCCCTGTCAATGGAATCAGCGGATTCCTGATGGAAAACAAGATGGCCCCTGTGGCCTTTTGCTTTCTATCGCCTGTTACTCTACATTTCCCAAAGTCCCGGGAAGCACTGACTCTGTCCCTTCCCTCTGACTGGCTGTTGGGTGGAAGCTCCATATATGGTGTTGTGGAGAAGTTCAGGCCAGACTGACTGGAGCCTTCCCAAGGACTGTATGTTTTGGGTACGCCTGTGGGGTGGGACCTGGGTGAATGGAGTGTGTGACGAATACGCATTTCATGTTATGTGTGTCTAGTATCTGGTGGTTGACACAATGACTGAGACAAGCCTGCCCGAAACTGGTATGAATGCCGTGTGGAGTACTGAAAGGCAGAGTGCTTGTCTGAATCCACATTCCTTGTTGTGAATGTCTGGATGGAGAAGAATGGCCTAAATGCACTGTGACCCTGATTGGCTGCCTGACTGCATGAATACCCTTCTGAATGATTGGTTGCCTGAGTGTGGCCCAGCAGAGTGAATGGGAGATCAACAGTATATCTGGGGGCCTCTCATTGATGGAAATCGTTCACAAGCTGAAGTCGAAACTGATGCTTAACTTTGAATCCCACTGGATGAAGAAGAACTGATGCTGCTGTCCTTCGCTAATCTGAAAGCTGCATGACTGTGTTAGGCAAAATTATATGCAGTACTCTTTGGGAACACCACATACAATTAAGACTACAAGTGACAGTACAAATTCACCTTTGGTACAAGCCTGTACCACACAGTAAAGTGAGAGCGATGGCTGTGCAGCCAGACTTATCTCAAGAGCAAGTGAGCAGTATCAATAGTTACACAAAGGACAGCAATTACTATGATTCAAACAAACACTGACTCATGGTTTCTGAGTGAAAGATTATACATTTATTTACACATCAGTTATAAAACATTTCACTAAAGTAAAGCAGTTGAAAAATCACACTCTTAATAGACTACACCACACCCAATAGATTCTGGACAAGTTAAGCTCAAAATGAAGTATGAGCAAAATGGCACTCCAGCAATTTAAAAGGGAGGGAAAGACAAAGTTAGGCAAAAATTGAGCAGCACCAACAGGTAAGTAAGCAGGGCAATCTAGAAAGAGGAACTACAGTGATGGAACCAAATCAAAAAGGCTTAGGGCCAAAGTCAATAGGACAAAAGTCTTTTGCTCAAGATCACGCAGTTCAGGGTAGTTCGCGGTTAGGTCTTTGCCAAGAGTTCCGGACGAAGTAGGTCGTCAGAAATGTTAGTTCAAAGAGTAGAGAAGGACAAGCCCTCGGATTGGGAAAAGGTTTCACACACCTTCACCGCGGCTGGACGAAACGAACAACCGGATTTGCACAATACCTTTAAATGGAGGAGAGGCTGTCGGTTGGTTTGTGGATGGTAGAACTTGTAAGTGACACCAAAGTTTTTCCACATGGCTTGCATGTAGTGGGACATAAAATTGGATCCCCTGTCAGATATCACTTCCTTAGGAAACCCTACTCTGGTAAAAATACCAAGTAGCACCTTAGCCACAGCCTGAGCCGTAACAGTTCTCATAGGTATGGCTTATGGGTAACGTGTAGCATTGTCTACTACAACCAGGATAACCCTGTTCCCTGAAGATGTGGGGGGTCAAGGGGACCAACAATGTTGATGCCCATCCTCTCAAAAGGAACTCCCACCACTGGGAGAAGCACCAGAGGTGCCACATTCTTGGCTCCACTCTTGCCAGATGTTTGGCAAGTGTGACAGCTCCTACAAAATTTGTCAACTTCTGAACCCATCTTAGGCCAGTAGAAGTATAAGGAGAGCCTTTCCTTGGTCTTTTTGAAACTCAAATGACCAGCCAAAGTTATCTCATGGGCCAACTGTAGGTACTGGAGTCTGTTGGCAAGGGGCAATACAATTCTTTTGTAGTCCCCAGGGATAGACTCAGTCGGTTCACTGTAGAAGAGGCCATCTTCCCAGCTTAACCTTTGCTTTCCAACTTCTTGCCCACAAGTTGGTTAGCAGCCTGTTGTCGAAGACACTTGAGAGTAGGACACACTCTCTGCCCTCTGCTTAAGTCTGCTCTGTTGGGTCCACCTTCTGCCAATAAATACTGAAGCTCAGGATGGTCAACAGGGTCATGATCTCCAACCAAAACAGTGTCTTATTCCAGATCTGACTCTTCAGAAACTGTCTCAACCACACATGGTGGTACCTCAAACTCCTCCTCAGCGGGTGGAGGAGTCACAAGTGTGACTATGGAAAACTTTGGTGATGTCCGGGTTGGTAGCACAGGGGTGCTTTCTGACTTTTTCCTTGAGGTCTTGGGTTTCCCTTTTGCCTCTTTCTTTCCAGAAATAGCAGTGAGCAACTCCTGTGGAGTGGGAATGATTGTTTCCTCAAGGTCCTCTCTCTGGCAGGCCTAGTGAGCTCCTGTCTCCTCTTACTGGGAGGCCGGGAGGTACTTGACACAACTCCAAGAGTTGTCAGGTCATTACCCAACAGGACTCTCCCAGGCACTTCACTCTGCACACTAGCAGGTATCTTGACAGTCATAGCATTACACTGGATGAGAGCTGGTAACTGGGGAAGCATTTGCACAGGGCCTTCAGCTAACTTGGTGAGGCGTTTGGATGCCTTAGCAAAATCCTCCACCTTCAAAAATTATTCATCCACCACCGTTATGCTCCTTACAGTGTCTCTGATGGCAGGGGTCTCCTGGCCATTAACAAGAACACTATCTTTATAATACTCTTTAGTATTATCTGGGATGGAATTATAGACATCTAAATTCTGTTGTTCCCACAAGCCCTGGGACACTAAAGAAACACTGGCTGAGACTCTCATGGGTTCATCAGCCAGTAGGTGAAAGTTCCGACTTGCCATAGGTATTTTCTCCTCTGGGGAGAAGGCTAAGGAGCCAGTGTGGACCCCTGAAGGTTTACCCTTACATCTGGGATCCCCTTTCACATGGTCAGTTGACCTACAAACATATCATTTCCCAAATGTCTTGATGAATGGGGGTTTGTTCTGACCTCCATCTGGTTTGGGTCCAGATGGTGCACTAGCCTGATTCGGTTTCCTTTGTGGTGTACCCTTATGTTGCTGTTCGTGGCCCTCTTTTGGATCGGAGGTATTAGAATTCTCCTTGTTATCTTTCTTTGGCTGCTTTCCTTCATCCTTCTTCTGAGTTGCCCCAGAATCCTTGTGAGTAGCCCTATTCAGACCCTCCAGTTTATAGCGATTTTGCGATCCCGCAAAATGCCGCAAAAACGGCCGTTTTGTGCAAAATGCGCAAAAACGACGTTTTGTGCAAAATGCGCAAAAACAATGTTTTGTGCAAAATGCGCAAAAACGGCCGTTTTGTGCAAAAATTGCATCTTAAAAAAAAATAAAAAATGTTTTACTTTTTTTTTAAGTAATCTGCAAAAATTACTGTTTTAAAAAAAATAATACTCAGGGTGACAGGTTCTCAACTTTTTTTTACACAAGTAATGAAATGCGCTAACACATCTCATCACTTGCGCACCAAAAAAGTGCAGCCCAATTCACAAGGGACACATGAATGGGCACATTCTATATGCGCGCCCATTCAGATGGCCTTTTTCACCTCCTTGATCAAATAAAGTGGCGTTTTTGTCAATTTAAAAGCGCATCCCTCATTTCCAAGCAAGATGCACTTTTAAATGTGCAGAAATTGTAGGCAACCCTACGCGCACAGGATGTGGGGCTGCCACTGCATGGCAGGGTCTTTCCTGACTCTGTCATGCATTTCTTTTAATGTATGAACCGCTGCTGTGCCGCTTGCATTTCTGTTCCTCAAACAGGATAAAAATGCATTTTTTGGGTCGCATTTTACAGCGGCAGGCACCTGGAGGGCCTGTCACTGTGAAAGGCGCTAGGAGCTTGCAGAAAACTGTCGGGAGAGCGATTCTATTCAAAGTACTGCCCATTTTGATGACAAAAATCTATCGAATGTTACAATTTGACCTATTTCGTCCAGTACTATTCGATCAATTTTTAAAAATACTGAACATGTGTTGCGTGGGTGTCACCCGCTCCCCATGTTCCGCATTTTTGGTCTAGGGTGGTTGCATAAGTGTTTTCCCCTTTTTCCTCAAAATTGGAGCCGGGGACAAAAAAAAAAGCGACCAAGCAGTTAAGTAGGGGAGGGGATGGGGTGGTGGTGAAAGGTACATTTTGGGTTGTTTGGCTAAAGTGCAAATCGATTCGCAGTGAAATTGACTACGGTCAATTCTGCCGCAAATAATTACACTTCGGTCAAACAACCCAGAACACCATTCAAGGCAGCTGGCCAGCACACAATTTGCGCTACAGCTCAAGCCTGTGGAAATGCGCCGGTCACCTTTGAGAATAAGGTGACCTGCTCATTTCCAAAAATGGGTTGTCTAAAAATAGCATATCCTCCGTTCTTTTTTTAAATGCCCCACTATTTGAGGAACTGGGTCAAAATCTACATTTTAAAAAAAATAAAAAAATGGTTACACTATGAAAGAGGGAGAGTGATGGGTGAGATGTGAAGTGATAGGCAAGAAAGCAAAGGGAGAGCAGTGGGTCAGAGGAGGAAGCGCAGCACAAGAGAGCAGAGGAAGCAGTGATGCGGTGGGCCAGAAATCTAAGAGCGAGCAGAGGTACAGAAAGTAGAGGGAGCGTGTGGTCAGTGAGCCAGAAAGCAGAGAGGAAGCGGTTGGCCAGAAAGAGGCAGTGAGCTGCAGATTGGGAAATAGTATGAGGGAAGAGTGTGATAGAATGGGAGAAAGGATGCAAGATGCAGAAGCAGCACAAAAGAATGAAACTGTATATTGCGGGAGGAATTGTAGAGTTTAAGGTGTGAGTTGGGAGTATGATTTGGAGTGTGGCAGGGGCTGGGCAGTGCAAATTTTGACTTGACAGTGTGACATAGCACATGAGTATTTGTATGACAGAGTGAGAGGTTAAGGAATGTAAGTTGGGATGGAGAGTTGGTGAGATGTGTGTTGGTGAGAGAGGTGTGTGGGTGTTTGGGGGATTGGAGAACATAGAAGGGGAATATTTTCAGCATTACAATTTATAATGATCAATTTAGTTAATATTATTAAATAGTTCAAAGAAGGTAGCAGGCGCTCCTCTCCAGAAAGAACATGGCATGATAACACGTGCATGGGGTTGCTTTTGGTACTCTTGTTCAGAGAGGAATTGCCATAGCGTTTCGGTGCTGGACTGCCCATGTGGGCGGGACAAAGACTGATATGCAAATGGACATTTCCCATCTGTGAAAGGTACAGTGAGCAAAAAGCATGTGCTGCAAACTCTCATCTCAGAACAGGTAATCATGCCATGTTCTTTCTGGAGTGGAGTGCCTGCTACCTTTTTTGAAATACTATTAAATAGGCTTGAACATTAAACCAGAAATGTAGCCAAATCAAACATTGTTCTGCCAAGCCAGAGACATCTGGGACTCTTCCTATTAAATTAATACAAAAGATACATAATAATGATACCCTGGCTCTCTTGTAGCCTTGCACTCTGCCTATTTCCTGCAATGTGGCAATCTTACACCCTCCAGTTAATACAAAATGTCCCGCAAAAATGCCGCAATAAATAAAGGTTTGTGCCGCAAAATTTGCAATTTCATGCTGCAAAATTTGCCATTTCATGCCGCAACCCACAAGTCAGCAGCCTTGGCTAACTTCTTGGCATCTATCTTCTTTGAATCAGCCAAGTGCTGTCTGAGCTTAGGAGAGCAGGCATCATTAATTGACTCCAACATAACAAGATTTCTCATACCTTCATAAGTGTTCACTCTGTAACCCTTAACCCAAACATCTAAGTTGTTCAAACATTCACATACCCAAGTAGCCCAAGGGGTACCATCATGCTTTTTGAGGGTCCTAAACCTCTTAAGGTACTGGGAAGGGGCTTCCCAAATCTAGAAATTAAAGCTAGCTTCACACAATCATAATCCATCCTAACCACCTCCCCCAACTCCATCACAACATCAGATGCAACAATGGGTAGCCTAGAGAAGAGCCAGGGAAGCAACTGATTCCCCGTAAGACCTTGAATCCCATGGTTATATTCAAACATTGCCAACCAATCCAAAATATTGAGCTTAACCTCATACATACCCACAATTTCTTTAGGCATACAGGGTCTCTTAGGACTGGAAGACCTAGAAGACTCTGGAAGAGAAGCATTTTCAAGAAATAATCTTTTAATTTCTAGTTCATGATTCAACTCCATTTCTCTGAGCTTAAATTCCTGGTGCTTTTGTTCAGTTTGAGCATTTAAACGTTTGAATTCCAATTCAAGCCTCATCTTTTCTAGAGCAATGCATTCCGATTGAGTGTAGTACCTGGTGGGGTGCCAGTGGACAAAGGTTCAGGTTGTTAAGCAGGTAAGGGAGCAGTGAGGCCTACATTCTGAGGTACATCTACTTCCTCTATCTGATCATTAATAGACAAATTAACATCCTCATTATTTTCCACATTTGCTGAGGGGTCAGGTATTTCAGACCTGCTCTCCAGACTTTGTTTCTCTAACAAAATTTCAATCAATTCAGACTTTTTGCCTTCGGCAGAGAGATTCCTTTCTCTACACAGATTTTTCAGATAATCCACAGTGTAACTAAGGAGGGTCTCCTGACTGTAGCTTTCCATATCAGACATGATTAATATTGCTTTTTAGTGATGTTTAGCCTTGTGGTTAGTTGATCCAAGGTAATAGCACCACTCTAAGTGTAATTACTATACTTCATCCTCACAGCTGTACACCAGTGTTAGGCAGAATTATATGCAGTACCCTTTGGGAACACCACACACAATTAAGACTACAAGTGACAGTACAAATTCACCTTTAGTACAAGCCGGTACTACACAGTAAAGTGGTAGCAATGGCTGAGCAGCCAGACTTATCTCAAGAGCAAGTGAGCAGTATCAATAGTCACACAAATGACAGCAATTACTATGGTTCAAACAAACACTGACTCAAGGTTTCGGAGTAAACGAATATACATTTATTTACACATCAGTTAAAAAAAATTTCACTAAAGTAAAGCAGTTGAAATATCACACTCTTAATAGACTACACTACACCCAATAGATTCTGGAAAAGTTAGGCTCAAAATGAAGTATGAGCAAAATGACACTCCAGCAATTTAAAAGGGAGGGAAAGACAAAGTTAGGCAAAAATAGAGCAGCACCAACAGGTAAGTAACCAGGTCAATCTAGAAAGAGGAACTACAGTGATGGAATCAAATCAAAAAGGCTTAGGGCCAAAGTCAATAGGACAAAAGTCTTTTGCTCAAGATCACACAGTTCAGGGGAGTTTGCGGTTAGGTCTTTGCCAAGTGTTGCAGACGAAGTTGGTTGGCAGAAAAGTTAGTTTAAAGAGTAGAGAAGAACAAGCCCTCAGATTGGCGAAAGGTTTCACACACCTTCACTGCGGCTGGATGAAACGAACAACAAGATTTGCACAGTACCTTTAAATGGAGAAGAAGCTATAGCTGAGGCGGATGTTCCTGGCAGGTTCGGCAGGTTTCAAGGAACTCATCCAAGAGAGCACCTGGCTAGCAGACCTCTTCCCGAGCTACGACGGACCATCATGCAGCAGCTGATCCATGCCAAAGCTTCCTGGACATCAGACTCTCGAAAGGCTGCCTACCGGAGACAGCCACAGAATCACAGAATCACAAAGAGAAGTCCATCACTGTCGCCAACTGCCATCGCCGACCGGAGCAGCAGTGCTCCTTTGCCCAAGAACATTGAAACAAGGACTCCCTTGCTCATTCTCGTCATCCGCTTTCGTCCTGCCCGAGAAAGTCAAGGTCGCTAATGACTGAGGAGAATCCGCCGAAGTTCTTCATTGACTCCGTACGGCAACGAACACTTGTCGACGAGGAGCACCACACGCTTCACCTTGCAGGATGTTTTCGACCGATCGTCAACAAGCACAGCAAGAACCAAAGCTGCTGCCGCAAAGACAGTGTTCACCGTTTTCTTCACTGACTCTACACGACCCATGGCTCCTGCCTTAAACGAAGTGCACTCTAGAAGGGCCCATCAACGACTCACCAAAGTACTCTACGAAACCAGGTACTTTCGGGTTGTAGATCCTTTTAGAAGGAATCAAGACTATATTGAGCATAATTGGACTGGGCTTGTCAAATACACTTTATTTACAGGTTCCCCAGGTGGGTGGATCCTCGCACATAACCATCTCATGGTAGCGGGATAGACTGTTCTGCCAGTACTTGATTTAACCTGCTTTCTTTCTATGGTCAATCATTGATTCATCTTACTATCTGATTTGTATTCTATTTGGGGCTGTTATCTGTGGGCGCATTTCAAAGGAATCGATAGTTAAGAGTGGTACCACGTAGACCTGTATATATTTGCCATTATAGTATTGCCAGAGTACAAAGTGTGTTATTGTGATTGTGTATATAACGTGAATCTTATTTATATAAAGGCTGTGTTTTCACTAACATAGTGTGTGGACATTCCTTTGCGGGTGCTTGGGGACTACACTGTACTTAAGAACCAGCCTGCATCACCTCCTGAGAGCTAAGCCTTGATTGCTCGACCTTCGCTACTGCATAGAAAATCTTGGCTGGGGTGCTATGTGCCTTTCCTCTGCCATATGGAGAGCAGGAGTACAAACGCCCCCTTCCAGTGCTTTACAAGTTGTCCCAATGAAAATGGTACCTCGCATGTTTGGGTGCCCCTACCTGGAAGCAAATGGAAAAGCCTACACCGACGGTATCCCTAAGTGTTAAGGCAGAGCAGATTTTTAGGGTTTTGCTCTTGTAGACAACCTATAGATTTGGGCCTCGGGTGTGGCAGCCACCAAGGAAAACGGGGAACCCCATGCATTTCTGAAAAAAGGACACCAAGGGGAATCCACAGAGGTCTGGCTTGCGCAAATCGCCCTAGAATGTATTACCCACAAGCCCCGGCAAAGTCCAAAATTTAGGAAAAGAAACACACAATTTTCAGACATTTCCCACCTGGAAACCACTGACACACGGCTCCAACAACACATGTCCTACCTTCCCGCATTTCCACAGGTGTCCAGACAAAAAAACATACCTCACATGAGTGGGTGGACCTATGTGTGAGCAAAGGGAAAACGCTAGACTACTGGTAACCCCAAGTGTTTCGGGAGAGCATATGTTACAGGAATTTGCTCTTGTGCACAGCCCACAGATTTGGGCCTTGGGTGTCATAGCCACCAAGAAAAACAGGGAACCCCATGTATTTCTGAAAAGAAGACACCCATGGGAATCCACAAAGGTCAGACTTGCAGGAATCGCCCTAGAATTTATTACGAAAAAAACCCCGCACAGTCGGAAATTTAGGAAAAAAACTACATTTTCAGACATTTCAGACCCACATGTGTGGGTGCACCTAGCTGGGAGCAAAGGGAGAAGGCCAAACCACTGGTTCATCAAACGCCCTGGGGAAGACTGGATTTGGCATTGTGGATGACCAAAAGATTTGGGCTCAGAGTGTTGCAGCCACCAAGCGAAACTGGGAACCCCATGCATTTCTGAAAAGAAGCCACCCGTGGAAATCCACAGAGGTCTGACTTGCGCTAATCGCCTTAGAATGTATAACCCACAAGGCCTGGCAAAGTCCAAAATTTTGTAGAAAAGCACACATTTTTCAGACATTTCACACCTGGAAACCACCGACACACTGCCAGCAAAACATGTCCTACCTTCCAGCGTTTCCTCAGGTGTCCCGATGAAAAAGGTACCTCGCATGTGTGGGCGCATGAACTTGGTTGCAAAGGGAACAGGCTAAACCACTGGTAACCCCAAGTGTTTCGGGAGAGCAGATTTTGCAGGAATTAGCTCTTGTTAACAACCGAAAGTACAAAGAACAAAGGCAAAGGCAGTTACCCCATTCTCGGAGACGACTGTATAAAGGTTAGTGTACCATACAATAGCTTTCAAAACACTGGATCCAGTTCTGGACAAGACTGGTGATTCAGAATGACTGTACCAATGCATAAACATATAAAAAGATATACACATTTTATCACAAATTATTTTCAACAAATTACTAAAAGAACATCTTGGAATAACTCAATTATACAGATGTTGCATGGTTAAAAAAACAGTGTCAAAAGAAATGGTGGTGTTAGTACGTGAATGGAGAATTCTCCAGATGTAACCGCTATATTCAGCAACAATTTATTGTTGGAAACTATACATATTGATGATGTTTCATTGCTGCAAGGCTAGGGACAAAGGTTAGATGTTAACAATCTTCATCATATAAGCTGTGGTGTTTTCGGCCTATCAGATAGTCGACATTTGTTTCGGCATACTACTTTTGATAAGGAACTATTTCTAGTGTCTTTCTGTGCTGGTGTAGCCATCTTCAGGACAATGATGGTAATTTTTGGTGTTATATCAGATAACACTACCCTTTCTTTCATATATAGTAGTTGTTCAGGCCCACTGTGAAATGAGAGAAGGAAATGAGAAGGTATCCTATTCAAAATATTTATTGGTACACAGCCATTTCAATCCAATGGCTCAAGTAGGCATTAACCTTTTTGTTTTAAAACAAGTTGAGCATCGGAAGAATTATCCTTCTAGGATTCAGGGAGTTTTCATTTCATTAACCAAATTCAAGCTGTTCAATACTGCCTACAACATAATGTTTGAGCCGGTCAGTATTTTCATAACACTATTGAGTGTTACTAAATTTGTTATTCTTATTGATCAGAAAGCAACCACTGACTTGTGTGTCACTTGGAATAGTTTTTCTTTCTCCTAGTTTCAGCTTCTGGAACAAAATGTATTGTCAAAAACTTCAAAACACCTTACTAAATCATCTCCCTGCAAATTGAAGGCACAAAAGCACATCCAGCCGTCAATGTTTTTCTCAATTTTTGTGTTAGATATAAAGATATCAAAATACCTTTTCTTAGTACATTTTATTGATCATCTTTACCTACTTGAATCTTTGATGAGATCAAGGGAGGATTCTTAATATTCTTAATATGGCTGGCTTCTGGACATGCATTGTTATCAAGTTTGTGTAGTGTGCTGTCGCACAGTCTTTTTGTTTTTGTTTTTTGCAGCGTCGCAGGGAATCAGGCTCTATAAAAATACATCGAAATCGTTCGAGAAACATTTAGAGGCCACGTTGCAATTGCGGTTGTTATAATTTTTTAAAATAACTAAAGAAGTACTTACTTGTTCACAAAATGAATTTCAAAACAAGTGCAAGCGGCTTTACTGGCCTCATAGGCTTTCTTCCGTACGCTCGAAATTCTTAGTTTCACTGGTCATCAAGGAAAACAGGTAATCCCATGCTTTTCTGAAAAGAAGGCAACCGTGGGAATCCACAGAGGTGTGACTTGCTCGAATCGCCCTAGAATTTATTAACCACAAGCCCTGGAAAAGTATGAAATTTAGCAAAAAACCCACAATTTTCAGACATTTCCAACCTGGAAACCATCAAAACACGCCGCCAACAACACATGTCCTACCTTCCTGCGTTTCCACAGGTGTCCCAAAGAAAAAGGTACAACACATGTGTGGGCGCACCGACCTGGGCACAAAGGCAAATGGCGAAACCAGTGATAACCCCAAGTGTTTCAGAGGGAAAAGATTTTGAATGAATTTGCTCTTGTGCACGACCTACAGATTTGAGTCTGGGGTGTCGCAGCCACCAAGGAAAACAGGGAACCCGACGCATTTCTGAAAAGCAGACACGTGTGTGGAATCTGAATCCTTGTCCTTTATTGCTTTATCATGTGTGTTCTGACTTGTTTTCCGTGCAGGAGTTCATGTGAGACTCCTGCCGGTGCAGCTCTTCCTCTTTTTGGTTTGGCCCTTGGGATACCCTTATGGCACTGTTGGGTGTTCTGACCCACGTTTGGACTATTATGCTACAACATTTGGTGCTGTGGGCTTAAGAAATCCAAGATGGCCGAAAAAGCCCACATGTGCGCCAGAATCTATGAAAACCGCGCAGTTTGTGCGCACACCAAAATGGTCGCCTGACTTGCCACCCCCCGGTGCGGGTGTGCTGGGTCAGAAGAGCCATGAGTGAAATGGGGTGCCAAAGAGAAAAACAGCAGTGCCTGTTCGCTAGAAAGCACTTTAAAAATCACCCTTTGTTTCTCTGAAGGCAAGCTCAGAATGCCCATTTCAAACATTGCAGAATATCCAACAATCTCACTGAACACCAGCAGACATTTGACAGAGTAAAGTCTTGTGGGCATACAAAATCTGGAAAGAGGATGAGCCTAAAATAATGTTCATAGCAAAACTGGCTGAGCTGTGGATTTCAGCAGTTTAAGTAAATTTGGACTGAAAGACACTAAAAATCTAAATGTTTAAAAGAAATGAGTGACCTACTTTTGAGTGTCAAATAGGTTTCAATTGTTTAAATGTCATACTTTTAAACTTAGAATCAGCATTCTAGCTGCATGTGTAAAAATTGTTAGTTTATTTGAATGCAGAAAACTGGGTAACTAGAAGTGACATTAGCTGGGGCCTGGCTTAAGGAACTGAATTCTGCCTGACATCTACCCCCACAGGAGTTAAAACCTGCTCAGCCACTCTTCCCCTTGCCAAAAGGAGTTGTCACCTCTCTGATTAGGTTAGGGGTGGAGCAGCTACAGGGAGTTGAACAAAGGCCTGTCCTGGGCCCAGGCAGATGGTTTATTAGGGTAGTCGTAAATGGCTTCCTTTTGAACAATGGGCCTTCCAGGGCCCAGGCAGATGGTTTATTAGGGGGACCGTAAAATAGCTTCCTCTTGGCAGAAGCTGGGAGGGGCAGGGTCTCTGAGCTTGGCAGAAACTGGATAAACTGGTTTCTACACCATGTGACCTGGGAAACCAGACCCCTTTGGGGCCAGAACATAAATCTAAAAAGATGGATCATTCATAGAGCGGACTTGTGAAAATTGTATAAGTGATATCATTATTCTTCTGATTTTTCTGTGCACATTTGAAGACGTGTTAGGACCCGGTGGTATGTTCAGGGGGGTTTTTAGCGCAAAAGAGGATATTACTCTAAATGTATGTATGTTAAAAATCTGACACTCAACCACCTAATGCCCACATGCTTTGCGAACATTTGTGTAAATGCGGGGACAAATCCAATATTGGTAACCCGACCAAAAAGTGAAATATGTTGCCATTTTTGAACCCAAGCTCCTAGAAACGACAGAATTGGAACAGGGGCTACCATCAGTAAATGCATGATGTGTGTATGCAATGCCAAACAACTGTCTATCTGGGAAATATGTCTTTAGGTCAAATATAGATTGTGTGTAAAGTTGACAGGGGTGGGTTCTCTGTATCATAAACAGACCTCATCATGATGACACTTCATTTCATTCCCCCAATCAAGGGGAAGAGGAGGAAGTGGCCAATGACAAGTGGAGAGGGGTAGGGCCTAGAAAGCTAGCCTCTCCACCCACTTTCAAAACACATAAAAGCAGACAGTCAGGACAGATAGAGACATTCTATTCCATCTGCTGCAGGACGCTCTGCCGGGAAAATCCATACTTTACCTCCATCAACCTCCAGAGAGCCAACATAGAGACTTCAATCTATCCACCTTCAGAGACCAAGACTTTACTTCAGAATTTGTAGTAGAGAGGTCAACTACAAGCTAAATCCCTCTTTTGCAGGCCTCAAATCATTGTAAACTATTCACAGCCAGGCGAGCTGTTTGAATTCTTTGCAAGAACACTTGCCATTTGCCAGAAAGCAGTGTTGTATCCAGAGAAAGCTGTGCAGAAAGATCCAGAAGCAGTGCTGTACCCAGAGAAAGCAGAGCAGTATCCAGAACCAGAGGCCAGAGATCCAGAGTGACCCAGACCGCTGTTAGCAGAACCAGAGAGCTGACTCAGATCACTGTGAAGTGCCGAGACCAGAATCGGAGTCCAGTCCGAAAACCTGACCAGATCCGTGGCGAGGCCTATTTCTAAATATATTGTGAGTACCTAGCAGAACTGTGCAGAACCAATCTCTTAGTTAAAATAATATAATTCAATCTATTTTAATCTAACCAGAACTGCCTCCTAACTGTCACCTGTCATTTGCAAAGCTGTCACTTGTCATTTTCTAGCTGCAAGCTGTAACCTGTCGCTTTGAACTTTTAAAATTTCAAATCCGAAAAACTACCTTTATGTAATCGTCCGTATCTCTGGAACCGTTTGGGCTAGGAACTTGGTTTAACTTTCCCCTGAAAGCTTAGAATCTTACCTTTCCAACAAGCCTAGAACCGACTTTCTACTCCTCATAATCACGATTCTCGCACTTGCGAATTTTACCGCGATTTGCAATTTGGTTAAAAATCCAACCACGTGTGAAAACAGCAGCTTCATTGCTTTCCTTTGCCAAAAATTCGTTTAACCTGCTAGTTACTCCTAGATCCTTGCTAAAGTGAGCCTGAACTCATCCCAAGTATATTTCACTCACCCTGAACCTCCTAAAGGGAATTAAAACCATTTTCAGCATATTTCTCACTGCATTGTCACCATATTCAAAGCATTTTCCCTGTGTTTCTAAACTCCTATCTGTTGTATAAGCTGCTGGGGGGGAATTGAACTGAATTCTATTTGATTGCATTCCTAAGAACTGTGTCCTCTTCATCTCCTTACAGTGCATAAAAGGGGGGTTGAATTGTCCAAGAAAGTGATTACATTGTCTTTTGCTGAAATCCTATCAAGTTATTTTCTGTACTGCATTTCATTCCACATTGCATCCATTTGAAACCATAAAAGTATTGTTGCTATCGTATCCATCCTATAACCACTCATCATTGATTATAAAGAAGTGTGCTAGTGCCGGACTATCCATTATTGATTACTGCTCAGATTAAGTGTGATATTCAATTATTAATTTATTATAAAGTGTGATATATATATATATTGTTTAAATTATAAAATAAACCGTTTAAACTTGCAAAACAGAACTACTTCGTGGCTCAGTGGGGCCAGGGGGATTCCAAGAGAGGGGTGTTATATAGGGGTAGTCATCCAGAACGCATGAACTGGACGTAAAGATATATCAATAAGGGTTTCCATTCAGTATCCCAGACTAGGCATTGACTTAGCTGTAGTGTTGAATTGAATCCTCTTACAGCACCCATGGGTGGGAGTACGACCTTGTACTCCTAGTGTATGTTTTTGGGCACTTGTGTGTGGCCCACAGAGTAGGGTATGGGCTGGTAGCAGCTCCGTGCTGAATTGACAGGTGCCCTGCGCATCCTCCATTTTGGGATGCCCAGGCCCTGTTATTGGAATCAGTGGATTCCTGATAGGAAACAAGATGGCCCCAGTGGCCTCTTGCTTTCTATCGCCTGTTAACTTACTTTTCCCGAAGTCCCGGGAAGCCCTGACTCTGTCCCTGCCCCCTGACTGGCTGTTGGGTGGAAGTTCCAAATATGGTGTTGTGGGGAAGAGGCCAAACTGGCTGGAGCCTTTCCAATAACTGTATGTTGTGGGTACGACCGTGGATTGAGACCTGGGTGAATGGAGTGTGTGACGAATATGCATTCTGTGTTACGGGTGCCTAGTATGGGTGCCTAGTGGTTGACACAATGACTGAGACACCCCTGCTCGAAACTGGTATGAATGCAGTGTGTAGTGCTGAATGGCTGGGTTCCTGTCTAAGTCCACATCCCGTGTTGTGAGTGTGTGGATTGAGAAGAATGGCCTGAATGCACTGTGAGTCTGATTGGCTGCCTGACTGCATGAATGCCCTTCTGATTGATTGGTTGCCTGAGTGTGACCCAAAAGAGTGACTGAGGGATCAACAGTCTATCTGGGGGCCTCTCGCTGCTAGACAGCTTTCAGAAGTAGAAACTGATGCTTACTTTGAAGCCCACTGGAAGAAGAAGAACTGCTGCTCCGGTCCTTTGCTAATCTGAATGCTGCTGTGCCTTAAAGGAACTGTTCCAAGAGAGGACCTGGCTAGGAGACCTCTCCCTGAGCTACGAGGGACCATCATGCACCAGCTGATCTTTGCCAAAGCTCCCTGGTAGACAGACCTACGAAAGGCTGCCGACCGGAGAAGGGGACCGCTGAGGAGAACGAAGAGAAGCACCGAACAGCCATCCACCATCGCCGAATGCCGTCTCCGACCAGAGCCGCCGTGCTCCCTTTGCCTAAGAACATTTGATCCAAAGTCACCCTTGTACACCCTCGTCGACCACTCTCGTCCTGCTGGAGAAAGTCAAGGCCGCCGACGACCGAAGAAAATCTGCCTGTGTGTTTCCCACCACCGAAGACCTCAGAGACGCTGACAAAGCTACTGAAGCTAGCCGTGGTCCCGTCCCGATCGCCGAAGCCAGACGCTGACGACTCAACACCCTTGCTGGGCTAAAGTTCTTCATTGACTCTTTGTACCACCTAGAACTGTATATGTTTACCATTTTAGAATTGTCGGAGCACAAAGTGTGTCATTGTGATTGTGTATATAACGTGAATCTTATTTATATAAAGAGCTGTGTTTTAACTAACATATTGTGTGGATATTCCTTTGTGGGTGCTTGGGGACTACACTGTACTTAAGAACCAGCCTGCATCACCACCTGAGAAGCTAGGCCTTGATTGCTTGCCCACATTTACCAAATAGAGAATCTTGTCTGGGGTCCTCTGTGCCTCTCCTCTGCCATATAGAGAGCAGGAGTACAGACAACCCCCCTCCAGTCTTTACACTGGTGGCAGCGGTGGGAGGCTTATGGTTTGTAACCTTGCCACTTACCAAATATCTACACTTCGTTAAATTGAGGTTTAGTTGTGTACAAGATAGCTACATTACAAGCAATGGAATCTATTGAAAATGGTAAATTGAGTCGGATGAGCTTAGAGGCTCTCCAGAGTGCTTGTGAAGCCAGGGAGTTAGACTTTTTAGATAAGTCTAGGGCTGAGCTGATAGCTGCCTTGGTGGACTACCAGACTGATTGTGAAGCTCTTGAAGCCGCGGATGTAACCAATGAAGGCCCTATCCCTGGGGGTGTTGTTGAAACTGATTCTGGGAATGCCACCCTGCCTCTGTTATGAAACCCAGCACTGCTCTTCAGGGGGAAGCCTTGAAGATTGAACTTTTAAAATTGGAGCTACAACGGGAACAGTTCGCTTTTCAATACAAAAAGTTGGAAACAGAAGCAGAGTTAAAGAATGAGGAGGTGGCACAACAAGTCATACGCAAACACAGGGACACTGAGCACCAGAAGAAAGCTAGAGTGGAGACTTCAGCAAAACCAGTTGAGAGTGTCAGGTCCCCAGCCACCAAGTTTATGAAAGATTTGGTTTGTGTGTATGCAGAGGGTTCTGATATCCTCCAATGGATTGAAGTGTTTGAAATGGTTTGTTCAATTCATGATGTTGATAAAAGAAATTGGGCTAAGTGTTTGTTAAGCAGAGTTCCTCAGACTGGGTATGACTGTATTCTGAGACTGAGTTTGGAAGAAAGGGGTCCGCATGAGTGTATGAAGTCTGGTTTGATTGCCAAGTTTGGCGAGACAACTACCCAATACCTTGAAAGGTTACAGGAATTTAAGAAGAGAGAGAGCATTTTTCGGAACCCTGTTCACCAGAGCTGTGTCAGTATGTTGCTGACCAGAACATTTTGGATTCCTTTAAGCTGGCCAGGCTGGATAATAAATGGGTCTCCCATCGGGTGTCCCCTCAGGACTCCAGTGGGAAGAACAAGGACAAAGAAAAGGGGGCCTCTCAGAAAGCCCAGGAGTCCCAAAAGCAATCAAAGTCGAGTAAACTAAAACCTTCCTCTCCTAAGACCCAAAAATCTAGTGGGGATAGGTCCTATGTGGGTGGGAGTAAGAGTAGTGGTCCACCTGCTGCAAAGCTGGCACCCAGTGGCTCCAGTACCGTACCCCAAATTCCTGGCACATGTTGGGACTGTGGGGGGTCTGGATAGCAAGAAGGGTGACTCCAAGTGTAAAGGTAAGGCACTTGGAGTCCAGGCTCTCAGCCTGACCTACCCTTATCCCATGCCTGAGGTGGAGGCCACTGTCCTCCCCTCCTCTACAGGGATCACACTGGGTGCTCCTGTAGGGATTTCCCCAGTGTCCCTTGGGGCCTGGGACCAGTACCCAGAGGTAGTGGTGACAATCCCACAGAACACCCATAGGTTTTTGAGAAGTGTCCTCTTGAATGGCCAGCCTTCTACTGGTTTGAGAGACACTGGGGTGAGCATGCCAGTGGCGGACAGGACCCTGCTCAAGCCAGAGGACTGTGTAGGTGCTTCTCTGAGAACTACCAGTTTAGCTGATGGGCCTCCCAATATCGCCTGTAGTCTTAGTCAACAAAATGATTGAAGACAAGATAGCTAAGCTTCATGTCCTGGTTCAGGACAACGTGCCTGCTAACATTTTGTTAGGAAATGATTTAGTGGAAATGGGGATGATCTCGGATAGTCTACCCATGGCTGCTGCGGCGGTCACCTGATCACAGGCCACACTGGGTCCGGCTGCGAGTCCAGTACCCTCGCCGACAGGGAAACCCAAGGCACGAAGAAGGAAGAGCAAGAAGGCCGCCTCTGCGAAAGGGACCCCCTCTCTTCCTGCTGCTTCAGCAGCTCCCACTTGGATTCATGCTCTGGATGGGTTGGACCCAGTGGAAAATCCAAACTCAACTCCTGAGGAAGAAGAGGCAAAAGACCCTCCTGCGGGAGAGGTGCTCAATCCTTCTGCGGGAGAGATGCTCAACCCGGAGGACCACCCCGACCTTCAATGCCTGTTGGCTGAAGGGGTACCCTCCCGGGTGGACTTCTGTAGGGGAGAGAGAGAGTGCCACTCTCTCGAGGGTCTGAGGAAACAGGCCCTGTCCCAGGCACAGGGAGAAGTGCATAGAGCATTTCAAATATATTGGGAGGGTAAGCCCACTAAGCCTGAACCTGGTGCGCTCAAGAGGTTGGTGGTACCCCAGTTTTACAGGCCCTTCCTGCTGCAGTTGGCGCATGAGGTGCCCTTGGCTGGTCATCTTGGTACCAAAAAGACTAAGCAGAGGCTCTCTGCCCATTTCTACTGGCTCTGGGTGGGGGTAGAAGTGGAGTCCCACTGCAGTACCTGCCCCACTTATCAGTTGTCTGACAAGACTGGAGGCAGTGTCATTGCCCCTCTGCAGCCATTGCCAGTGGTGGGCACACCAATTGAGTGGGTGGGCATCGACCTTGTTGGCCCCTTGACCCTTTCACTTCAGGTGGATATCGGTTCATCCTGGTCTTGGTTGATCATGCCACCAGGTACCCTGAGGCTATCCCCCTTCGGACTATTACTGAGAGGTGGTAGCCAGGGCTCTCCTGGGCATTTTCACCCATGTTGGATGAAAGAGGTTGTCTCTAAAGAGGTTGTCTCTGACAGAGGGTTACATGAAAACCATGTGGAAAGAGTGCGGGGTAACCTACAAGTTCTCCACCTCTTACCATTCCCAAACCAATGGTCTGGTTGAGAAATGTATTAAAACTCTCAAGGGCATGATAGGTGCTTTGGAAGAGCCCCTAAGGAGGAAATGGGATCTCCTCCTGCCATGCCTGGTGTTCGCTTACATAGAGGTACCTCAAGAGGGTGTTGGATTCAGCCCCTTTAAGTTACTCTTCGACCATCCGATGCAGGGGCCCCTTGCCTTGATCAGAGAGGTTTGGAAGCAACCCCTCCAGGTCCTGCAAAGCAAGTGGGGCACTATGTGTTAGGCCTCAGATGGAGGATGACACAGATGATGGGATTGGAACAAGTACTGGCATGACGTTAAAGCCTTGCAAGTGGATTGGACTCCAGGACAGGAGATCCTTGTGATGGAGCCTACCAAGCCTTGAGCTTTGGCAGACAAATGGATTGGACCCTTCAGGATAATCTCCCAGATGGGCGAAGTCAACTATCTGCTTGACATGGGAGACCCTGGAGTAATCCCTCAGGTATTCCATGTTAACAGGCTCAAGCCTATCCATAGGTGAGCGGAAGTCTCATGCCTCTTGCTAGCTTCAGAGCAAGAAGACGATGGGAGTGAGCCCCTTCCTGATTTGCTGCATAGCAACCCTCAGGAGGGCTCAGTGGAGGGAGTGCATTTCTCTCCGGATCTTACGATAGAGCAGCAGAGGGCCTGCATGGTATCTCATATGTGTGGGTGCATCTACTTGGGTGCACAGGGAAAAGACTACACCACTGGTGTTTCGTAGAGAAGACTTTTAGGATTTTGCTTTTGTAGACAATCTACAGATTTGGGACTGGGGTGTTACATGCATTTCTGAAAGTAAGACAGCCGTGGGAATCTACAGAGGTCTGACTTGTGCAAATCGTCCTAGAATGTATTACCAACAAACCCCAGCAAAGTCTGAAATTTAGGAAAGAAAACACACTTTTCAGACATTTCTTCCTGGAAACCACCGAAACACGCTGCCAACAACATATGTCCTACCTTCCCGGGTTCCCACAGGTGTCCCGATGAAAACCGTACCTCACATGTGTGGGTACACCTTCCGGGGCACAAAGGTAAAGGCAAAATCACTGGTAACCCCAACCATTTTGGGAGAGCAGATTTTGCACAATTTTGCTCTTTTGCACAACCTATAGATTTGGGTCTGGGGTGTCACAGCCACCAAGGAAAACAGGGAACCCCATGCATTTCTGAAAAGAAGACCCCCCTGGGAATACACAGAGGTCTGACTTGCGCAAATTGCCCTAGAATTTATCACACACAAGCCACGGCACAGTCAGAAATTTAGAATAAAAAACTATTTTCAGACATTTCAAACCCACATGTGTGGGTGCACCTACTTGGGCACAAAGGGAGAAGGCCAAACCACTGGTACATCAAATCCTCTGGGGAAGACAGACTGGATTTGGCTTTGTGGACAACCAACAGATTTTGGATTGGGGTGTTGCAGCCACCAAGGAAAACAGGGAACCCCATGCCTTTCTGAAAAGAAGACACCCATGGAAATCCACAGAGGTCTCAATTGCGCTAATCGCCTTAGAATTTATTACCCACAAGGACTGGCAAAGTCGAAATTTAGGAAACAAAACACAATTTTCAGACATTTCTAACCTGGAAACCACCGAAACACGCTGCCAACAGCACAAGTCCTACCATCCAACGTTCCCATAAGTGTCCCAATGAAAGTGGTACCTCACATGTGTGGATGCACCTACCTGGGCGCAAAGGGAAAAGTCTACACCACTGGTATCCCAAAGTGTTACGGTAGAGCAGATTTTTAGGATTTTTCTCTTGTAGACAACCTACAGATTTGGGTCTGGGGTGTTGCAGCCACCAAGGAAAACAGGGAACCCCATGCCTTTCTGAATAGAAGACACCAGTGGGAAAACAAAGAGGTCTGACTTGCGCAAATCGCCCTAGAATATATTACCCACAAGCCCCACCAAAGTCCGAAATTTAGGAAAGACAACACACTTTTCAGACAATTCCCACCTGGAAACCACCAAATCATGCCACCAACAACACATGTTCTACCTTCCCCCATTCCCACAGGTGTCCCGATGAAAATCGTACCTCACATGTGTGGGTACACCTACCTTGTCCCAAAAGGAAATGGCAAAACCACTACAGACACGCAGAGGAGGCGGACCCAGGCAGGGCGGAGCGGTTACTGGGTGGAGGGAGCTGGGCTTGAGGAGGTGGAGCGGACTCTCGAGGCGGATGCAAGGAGTGAGTGTGCTTGGAGAAGGTGGTAAGAATGGGTAAGGGGAAAGGGAAGGTTGGAAAGAAGGGGGGGTGGAGGAGGAGTCAAAGAGGGGGAGGATGCTGACTGTGAAGTCTACTCCTTTGGAGGGGGGAAAAGAGGAAAGTGAAGAGCGACATCGTAGCAGGTCTTCACAGAGAGATGATGGAGGGGGGCTGGACCGGGTTAACTCTGGATCGGTAACTCAGGAAAAGTGCATTTTGAAAGGGCTGCAGGCCTCAGGGAGCGGTGGGTCTGGGGTGGAGCAGATGCATAGTGACAGTGTGTGGAAGGTGGTGTTGAAGCCTGAGAGTCGAGAGAAGACGTTTCTGGGGGTGAATCCGTTGGAAATTGCTAGATGGGTGGAGGCGACTGTGGGGGATGTTACTCGGGTGCTAGTGGTGGCTGGGGGCCGGTTGTTGGTGGAGGGGACGGATGCTGGTAGCAAGGCTAAGATTCTGGAGGTGTGTTGTCTGGGTAGGCATGCGGTGCGAGTGTTTGATCAAACTGGTGTGTCGTGTAAGGGGGTGCTGTATGGAGTGCCAGTGTCTGTGAATATGTCTGAGGTGGAAGAGAAATTGGCAGATGTGGGGGTGGTAGAAGCATGGAGGTTGGGGAGGAGAGATGCACATGGGGATGTGGTGTCTACGACTGTGGCAGTGAGGTTTGCGAGGACGGAGTGTCCGGAAGTGGTGGAGTTGGGATACCAGAGGTTCCGTGTGAAAGTTTATGTAGCGTTGCCTTTGAGATGTTATAAGTGTCAGCAGTTTGGACATGTGGCGAGAGTATGCAGGAATGAAAGACACTGTGGGAGGTGTGGTGGAGATCACAATATTAAGGAATGCAAGGTGGAGACCCCAGAGAAGTGTGTGAATTGTGGGGGGGCATTCTACCGCGTTTAGGGGGTGTGAGAGCCACAGGGTGGCGAGAGAGGTAGTGCTGGTGAGGGCGGCGGAAGGTTTGTCTTATGCGGAGGCTGTAGCAAAGGTGAAACCGGTACGGGTAGTGAGTGAGGTGAGTGCGAAAGAGCTGGTGGTGGATGAGGCTGTGGGAAGGAAGAAAGTGGTGGGTGAGGTGAAAGGAATAGAAATGGTGGTTGTCCCATAAACTGAGTTTATGTGCTTCATAGTGAGTGTTCTGGAGCTGGTTCAGGGGAATTGGTCTGTATGTGTGTCGGATCTTACGAAAGGAGTGGTGGAAGCGGGGAGGAGGTTTTTGAGTGTTGTGGATGTGGTGGAACAGGATGTGTTTAGGATGGTTGCTAAAGTGCTGAAGTAGAGTGGGGTGTCGGCATGAGGATTTTGCAGTGGAATGCGAGGAGTTTGTTGAGGGATGGACAGGAGTTGAAAGCAGTGTTGTGTGGGGAATTGAATGTTGACGTGGTTTGTATTCAGGAGACGTGGTTAAGGGGTGATCTGAGGTTTTGATTCCAGGTTTTGAGTTGTTTCGTAAGGATAGGTTGGAGGGCAGAGGGGGGGGTGTGGCTCTAGCAGTTCGGAAGGGGTTGGTTGCAAGGGAGATTGTGGTGGATGGAGCAGTGGAGGCGATTGGGGCGGGGATTTGGGTAGGGGGATCGGAAGTATTGGTGTTGAATTATTATAATCCGTGTGAGGTGGTGAAAGTGGGTGTGCTGTCTGGAGTGATAAGGGGACATGTGGGACCTTGGCCCTCATTACGACCTTGGCGGAGAACCATGGTGCTATTAGCACCATGGTCCATGCCGCTAAGGGTGCAATTCCGCCATGGTGGTTGGCGGACTTACCGCCCCATTCCGACCTTGGCGGGGCGGTAAGTCCCCAATCCCCATTTACCCTTCCCCATTCCCATTTTTGCCCCATAGGGCATAATGGGAGTGGGGAAGGCGTTAATTACGCCACCGTAAATTACGGTGGCGTAATTAACTCCATGGTCCCTTAGCGCCATGGATTTTAACACCTGCTAAAAGCAGGTGTTAAATCCGCCATGGCGCTAAGGGAACTCGTACTCAGGCGGTAAGGGTCGGCGATGTTTACGCCGGCGTAAACCCCTTACCGCCTGGGTCGTAATGAGGGCCCTTGTGTTTTGTGCGGCGATTTTAACAGTGCCAACATGTTGTGGGGTAGTGATCGGACAGATGCGAATGGGGAACTGTTGGAGGACATGGCGGATGAATTGAGTCTGGTATTGCTGAACGATGGTTCGGGTACGCGGTTGGATGTGAGGACTGGGAAGTTGTCGTGTTTGGATTTGACCTGGGTGTCTGCTGCGATTGCGCGAGAATGTGATTGGGAGGTGCGTGAGGATGGGGACATGGGGAGCGATCATTCTGCTATTTTGGTGACTGTGAGGGGTGAGGTAGGGATCAGGCCACGTATGTCTGGGAGTCGGTTTTAGGAAGGCTGATTGGGAGGTGTATAAGGGAGTGTGTCAGGAATTGATTGTTCCTCGGGGAAGGGATGGGGGGTGGATGAATGGAATGAGCATCTGGTGCAGGGAATGAGAGCAGCGTCTGTGGCAGCAATTCCAGAGATTGAGAAGGGGAAGGGTGGGAAGGCCGAGGTTCCTTGGTGGTCGGTGGAATGTTCAAGAGCAGTGGCGGCGCGGAAGAAGGCTAGGACGAGGGCGTTGAGATCGGGAATGTTGGTCGATCTGGTGGCATATAAGAAGGCTAAGGCGGTGGTGCAGAGGGTGATTAGGGAAAGAAAGCGTGGACATTGGAGAGGCTATTGTGGGTCCCTAGGGAGTGATTCTGGTGTGGGTGAGGTTTGGAAACAGTTCAAGTGGATGTCCGGATTGATGAGGCTGCAGGGTGGTATGTCTGTGTTGTTGAAAGGGGAAGAGGTGGTCAGTGAGGAAGTGGAGAAGGAGAATTTGTTGGGGGAGTATTTTGCGAAGGTGCACAGTTCAGGGAATTTTCCAGAAGCGGTGAGGCTAGGTATGGGTGTGGTTGAGGAGGAGATGCAGGAGTTGTTGGCGGATGTTGGGCCTTGGGAGGAGCAGTACGAGGTTCCGTTTTCTATGGTGGAGATGGATGGGGCGATTTGGAAGGGGAAGTGGTCTAGCCCAGGGGTGGATGGGGTCATGTATGTATTTTTGGAGAAGTTGCCAGTAGAATGTAAGTTGGAGGTATTGGCGCTGTTCAATGAGATCAGGAAGAGTGGAGTTATGCCAAAGTTGTGCAAGAGAGCGATTGTGGTGGCGATTTTGAAGGGTGGCAAGGTTGCTACGGAGTGTAAGTCGTATACGCCGATTGCGCTAACTGTTGTGATGTGTAGGGTTATGGAACGGAATGGTGGTTGAGCGATTGGGGTTTTATTTGGAGTCCAATGGGCATTTGAGTGATTTTCAGAGTGGTTTTAGGAGGAATTGGTCGGTGGCTGATCCGTTAGTAAGGCTGGTGACTGGTGTGGAGGAGGCGTTGTGTGATGGGGAGTTGGTGGGGGCGTTCTTTTTGGATTTGGAGAAAGCGTATGATATGGTATGGGAGAGTGGGTTGTTGATAAGACTGTTGCAGATGGGTGTGAAGGGGAGGATGTTTCGGTGGATTAGGGCGTTTTTGGCTGATAGGACCTTTCAGGTGAGAGTGAGGGGGGTGATGTCTGGGGTTTGGAAGATGGAGAATGGGACGCCGCAGGGGAGTGTGATTAGTGCAATGCTGTTTAATGTGATGGTGGATGGGTTGATTCGGGCTTTAGCAGGAATCGGGTGTCAGGTGGATTTCTTCTCAGATGATGGTGTGGTATGGGTAAGAGGGCGGAGTTTGTTGTTGGTGCAGAGTCGGCTGCAAGCTGCGATAGTGCGTATGGAGGAGTGGTGTGGGAAATGGGGCTTTTCGGTGTCTGTGGATAAAAGTGTGAGTATGGTTTTCTCGAGGAAAAGGGTGCGGCAGGAGTTGGACTTGGTTTTGAAAGGTGTGAGGGTAAAGAGCGTGGAAGAATTTCAGTACTTGGTGGTGATTTTGGATAGGAAGTTGAACTGGAATTTGCAGGTGGATGGTGTGGTGAATAAGTGTAAACGTAGGTTGAATTTGTTGCGGGCGGTGTCTGGGAAAGAGTGGGGTGCGCAGCAGAAGTGTTTACGAATGTTGTATAAGGGGTTGATTTTGAGTGTGATGGATTTTGGATGTCAGGTGGCAGTGGGTTTCACAGCGAGTCAGAAGTTGCGGTTGGATAGGGTGCAGGCGAGGGCATTGAGGGTGTGTTCGGGTGTGATGAGGTCCTCTCCAGTGAATGCGGTGCAGGTGCTTGTGAGTGAGATGCCATTGGGGTTGAGGAGGGATGCGTTGAATATGAGGTGGTGGGTGAAGTGCAGTGCTAAGAGTGTGGCTCATCCGGTGCGTGAATGTTTGAAGTATAATTGGAGGTTTGACTACTATAGGGACCGGTGGAGGAGGAAGGGGGGCAATTTGGGGTTTCATATGTGGGAGAAAGGGGTGAAGTGGGGTGTAGGCGAGTTGTTGGCTGTGACGGGTATGGATTTGGTGAGATGGCCGTTGTGGATGATGGGGCCTCCAAAGGTGTGTTTAGAGTTGGCGAGTGTGGTGTCGAAGAAGCAGGCTTTGCGGGGTGAGGTCAAGGCTTTGGGTCAGGCATATGTGGCAGGGAAGGAAGGATGCAAGGTGTTCACGGATGGTTCGAAAGATCCTGTGTCTGGGAGAGTGGGTATGGCGTATTATTTGGAAAGCACTGGGGAGTATAAAGTGGGGCGACTGACGAATGATGTGTCTATTTGTACGGCTCAGTTGGTGGCGATTGCATTGGCGATGGATAGGGTGTGCGAGTTGGGGTATGAGAAGGTGGTGGTGTTCTCGGATTCATTGAGTGGGTTGCAGGCGATTGTGGCAGGGGAGGGTGATAGGAAGGATGTGATTTTGGATATCAGGAGGAAGATTGATCGGTGTGTGCGTGGGGGAATGGATTTGGAGTTGGCATGGGTCCCCAGTCACAGTGGCATTTTGGGTAATGAGTTGGTGGATCTGGCGGCGGGTGAGGGTATGAAGAGGGGAGCGGTTGATGTGAGGTTGCCTTTGAGTGTGGATGAGGTGAAGGCTGGGATGGTGAGACGGGTCATGGATGAGTGGCAGGAGAGGTGGGTGAGTGGGGTGAAGGGCAGGTGGATGTTTGGTGTTCGTGGGAAAGTGTCGGTGAAGGTGGATGCGGGGAGTCTGGAATGGAGGAGGGGGAGGAGGTGATGCTGAATCGGTTGAGGATAGGGCATGTGGGGCTGAATGACTGTCTGTTTCGAGTGGGGAAGCGTGAGTCGAGGGACTGTGCGGTTTGTGGGGTGCCTGAGATTGTGGGACACTTTTTGCTTGGGTGTGAGAGACATGTTGAAGAGAGAGAATTAATGAGGGTTCGGTTGACTGCGCTGGGTGTGGCTGAGCTGAGTGGGAGGGCTTTGCTGGGAGGTGACGGAGTGAGAGGCAGGAGGAGGAGCAGTGTGGTGTTGGATTTTGTGGGGCAGACGGGGCGGTGGAGGAGTTGTGACTTTATGTGAGCTAAGTATTGATTGGTGGGTCTGGTGCACATCATCCTTTAGGATGGGGAAGCGCCTGTGTGGGTCCGCCCACGCCTCCGATAATTGAGAAGAAGAAGGCAAAACCACTGGTAACCCCAAGTGTTTTGGGATAGCAGATTTTGCGGGAATTTGCTCACGTGCACAACCTACATATTTGGGCCTGGGGTGTCGCAGCCACCAAAGAAAACAGGGTACCCCATGCATTTCTGAAAAGAAGACCCCCCTGGGAATACACAGAGGACTGACTTGCGCGAATTGCCCTAGAATATATTACCCACAAGCCCTGGCAAAGTCCGAAATTTAGGAAACAAAACACAATTTTCAGACATTTCTAACCTGGAAACCACCGAAACACGCCGCCAACAGCACATGTCCTACCATCCAATGTTCCCATAAGTGTCCCAATGAAAGCGGTACCTCACATGTGTGGGTGCACCTACCTGGGTGCAAAGGGAAAAGTCTACACCACTGGTATCCCAAAGTGTTACGGTAGAGCGGATTTTTAGGATTTATCTCTTGTAGACAACCTACAGATTTGGGTCTGGGGTGTTGCAGCCACCAAGGAAAACAGGGAACCCCATGCCTTTCTGAATAGAAGACACCAGTGGGAAAACAAAGAGGTCTGACTTGCGCAAATCGCCCTAGAATATATTACCCACAAGCCCCACCAAAGTCCGAAATTTAGGAAAGACAACACACTTTTCAGACATTTCTTCCTGGAAACCACCGAAACACGCTGCCAACAACATATGTCCTACCTTCCCGGGTTCCCACAGGTGTCCCGATGAAAACCGTACCTCACATGTGTGGGTACACCTACCTGGGCGCAAAGGTAAAGGCAAAACCACTGGTAACCCCAACCATTTTGGGAGAGCAGATTTTGCACAAATTTGCTCTTTTGCACCACCTATAGATATGGGTCTGGGGTGTCGCAGCCACCAAGGAAAACAGGGAACCCCATGCATTTCTGAAAAGAAGACCCCCCCTGGGAATACACAGAGGTCTGACTTGCGCGAATTGCCCTAGAATTTATCACACACAAGCCACGGCACAGTCAGAAATTTAGAATAAAAAAAAAAATTCAGATATTTCAAACCCACATGTGTGGGTGCACCTACTTGGGCACAAAGGGAGAAGGCCAAACCACTGGTACATCAAATCCTCTGGGGAAGACTGGATTTGACTTTGTGGACAACCAACAGATTTGGGATTGGGGAGTTGCAGCCACCAAGGAAAATAGGGAACCCCATACCTTTCTGAAAGAAGACACCCATGGAAATCCACAGAGGTCTCAATTGCACTAATCGCCTTAGAATTTATTACCCACAAGCCCTGGCATAATCCGAAATTTAGGAAACAAAACACAATTTTCAGACATTTCTAACCTGGAAACCACTGAAACACGCCGCCAACAGAACATGTCCTACCATCCAACGTTCCCATAAGTGTCCCAATGAAAGCGGTACCTCACATGTGTGGGTGCGCCTACCTGGGCGCAAAGGGAAAAGTCTGCATCACTGGTATCCCAAAGTGTTACGGTAGAGCTTATTTTTAGGATTTTTCTCTTGTAGACAACCTACAGATTTGGGCCTGGGGTGTTGCAGCCACCAAGGAAAACAGGGAACCCCATGCCTTTCTGAACAGAAGATACCAGTGGGAAAACAAAGAGGTCTGACTTGCGCAAATCACCATAGAATATATTACCCACAAGCCCCACCAAATTCCGAAATTTAGGAAAGAAAACACACATTTCAGACAATTCCCACCTGGAAACCACCAAATCATGCCACCAACAACGCATGTTCTACCTTCCCCCATTCCCAGAGGTGTCCCGATAAAAACCGTACCTCACATGTGTGGGTACACTTACCTTGGCACAAAAGGAAATGGCGAAACCACTGGTAACCCCAAGTGTTTCGGGATAGCAGATTTTGCAGGAATTTGCTCTTGTGCACAACCTACATATTTGGGCCTGGGGTGTCACAGCCACAAAGGAAAACAGGGTACCCAATGCCTTTCTGAAAAGAAGAGACCCGTTGGAATCCACAGAGGTCTGACTTGCGCGAATTGCCCTAGAATTTATTACACACAAGCCATGGCACAGTCAGAAATTTAGGGAAAAAAACACAATTTTCAAACATTTCAGACCCACATGTGTGGGTGCACCTACCTGAGTGCAAAGAGAGAAGGCCAAACCATTTGCACATCAAATGACCTGGGGATGTCTGGATTTGGCTTTGTCGACAACCAACAGATTTGGGCTTGGGGTGGTGCCGCCACCAAGGAAAACGGGGAGCCCCATGCATTTCTGAAAAGACGTCACGCGAGGAAATCCACAGAGTTCTGACTTGCGCTAATTGCCTTAGAATTTATTACCCACAATCCCCAGGAAAGTCAAAAATGTAGGAAAAATACCCTCAATTTTCAGACATTTCCAACCTTCAAAACAATAAAACACGCTGCCAACAACACGTGTCCTACCATCCAATGTTCCCACAAGTGTCCCGATGAAAAAGGTACCTCACATGTGTGGGTGCACCTACCTGGGCACATAGGGAAAAGGCTACACCACTGGTATCCAAAAGTGTTCCGGGAGAGCAGATTTGTAGGGTTTTGCTCTTGTAGACAACCTACAGATTTGGGCCTGGGGTGCCGCAGCCACCAAGGAAAACAGGGAACACTATACATTTCTAAAAAGAAGACACCCGTGGGTATCCACAGACGTCTGACTTACGCAAATTACGCTTGAATCTTTTACCCACAAGCCCCAGCAAAGACAAAATTTAGGAAAAGAAACACAATTTTCAGACATTTGCCACCTTGAACCCACCGAAACACGCCACCAACAACACATGGCCTACCTTCCCACGTTCCAACAGGGGTCCCGACAAAAAACGTACCACACATGTGTGGGTGCACCTTCCTGGGTGCCAAGGGAAAAGGCTACACCACTGGTAACCCCTAGTGTTTCGGGAGAGCAGATTATGCAGGTATTTGCTCACGTTCACAACCTACAGATTTGGCCCTGGGGTGTCGCAGCTACCAAGGAAAATACGGAACCCCATTTATTTCTCAAAAGAAGACACCCGTGCGAAGCCATAGAGGTCTGACTTACACGAATCGCCCTAGAATTTGTTATCCACAAGCCCTGGCAAAGTCTGAATTTAGTGGTGAAAAAACACAATTGTAAGACATTTCCCACCTAGAGAACACCAAAACCAGCCACCAACAACACATGTCCTACCTTCCCGCATTCCCAGAGGTGTCCTGACGAAATCAGTACCTCACATGTGTGAGTGCACTATTAGACAAGATTGTATGCAGTACCCTTTGGGTGCACTACAATAACCTTGATCTCCTGGAAATAAGGACCCAACCTTTGGTATAAGTCTGAACTACACCGGTTGGTAGCGTGGTCGAGCAGCCAGGCTTATCTCAAGAGGGGTAAATGTGAGCAGTTATGTTGTGACAGAGAGTTTCACAATACAGTTATCCATATACACACTTACACTCAAGGTTTCTTGATAAAACAATTATTAATTTATTTCACAGACAGTTATATAAGCCTTCTTCAGAAAGGGAGCAAAACATGTAACACTTAAATACACTTCAAAACACCCTCTCAATTTCTCTAAATCATATGATACCCACTGGGGATGACACACAGAGACTTCCAAAACCCTCAGGTGACTTAAATAGCTAGGACACTGTGGACATTGATTTATCACTGGTACATTTAGAGCAATACTGAGTTAGGTGAAAAAGATAGAATAGAGGAATAAGATAAGGTTAACAAATAACTCATTAACAGGCAAGTACTTTTAAACAGCTTCCAAAGCACAAAGTCAGGGGTAAAGAGGAGTCTCTTAGTGAGCCAGGACAGCCAAAGTTAATTTCAAAAATTCAAGGGGAGCTGAAGATCTTCTTTGCAGGTGTGCAAAAAGTCTTGCACAATGTTTGTAGACATGTTTGTAGAAAATAGAACACTTGAAGGGCCACAAGCTATGAGGCTTGTGGGCGGCAAAGCTTTTGCAATGCTGCAAGGTAACCAAGACATGTCTCAACTGAGAGCAAGTAAGGCTACACAACAAGAGATAATTTCTCTTAGACTTTACAGTACCTCTGGTAATAAGAAATGGTTCCAGCTGGCATCTGTTCCTGAGCAGCTCTGCACATCCTGTTGTTCTTGAGCCTCAGTCGTGGGGAGAAGAGGGAGGACGTCTGGGGACTCCTGCTCTGCAATGGGATAGTGAGCGGTAGCAAAGGGCAAACTTCATTTTGCCGGTTCTTCAGTGTTTCAGCTCCTCGCGTCTGACAGCAAATAGCAACACTGCGGTTCTCGGATACCACTTCAGATTTTCCTTGCTTCTGGGGTCCAGCACTCGGTTGAAGTGGCTCAGGTTTGGTTAATCCTGCAACAGGGAAGTCCGGGGTATCTTTCTGGCACTTGGGTCCGACTTAAAAGCAACACACACAATCCGGTGTTCCTCTCCCTGGCTCTTCGATTCTGTGATGCTGGAAATGCATTGGAGGGACAGAGGTTCCTTGTCCTTGTCCTGTAGTCCTTTTTCATTTGTGTTCTGTATTGTTTTCTGCCCAGGAGTCCATGTGGGACTCCTGGCAGTGCAGGTCTTCCTATTTTTTGGTTTGGCGTACATACCTATGGGATACCATTATGGCACCCTTGGGTGGGGGTACAACCCTGTGCCCCCAGTGTATGTTTTTGGGCACCTGTGTGTGGCCCACAGAGCAGGGTATGCGCGGTGGCAGCTCCATGTTGTATTTGCATGTGCTCTGGGTATCCTCCAATTTGGGATACCCACGCCTTGCCATTGGAATCAGTTGATTCCTGATAGGAAACAAGATGGCCCCTGTGTCCTCTTGCTTTCTAGTGCCTATTACCTTGTTTTCCCAAAGTCCTGGGAAGCCCTAACTCTGTCCCTTCCCCTTGACTGGCTGTTTGGTGGAAGTTCCATATATGGTGTTGTTGTGGAAGTCCAGGCCAGACTGGCTGGAGCCTTCCCAGTGACTGTATGTTGTGGGTACACCCTGTGGGTGGGACCTTGGTGAATGGAGTGTGTGCCCAATATGCACTTTTTGTTGTCGGTGTCTGGTTTCTGGTATGAGAGACAAAGACTGAGACAGCCCCACCCAATACTGGAATGAATGCAGTGTGTAGTGTTGAATGGCTGGGTACTTGTCTCAATACACATTCCTTGTTGTGAGTGTCTGAGATGGAGGAGTATGGCCTGAATGCACTGTATGCCTGATTGGCTGACTGACTGTATGAATGCCCTTCTGTATGATTGGCTGCTGAGTGTGACCCAGCAGTGTGGATGAGAGGCAGAATAGTATATCTGGGGACCTCTCACCACTGGAAATTGTTCAGAAGCTGTGTCTACAATCAAAGAGTAACTGGAACTGCTTATCCTCAACTCCAAGCTGGAAGAAGAAGAACTGCTGCTGCATTTGCTTCGACCCGATCCGAAAGCTGTCAAGTTCATTGAGGACTGATCTGAGAGAGGACCTGGCTAGGCACCTTCTTCCCGTGCGCCGAGGGACCATCGAGCACTGCCAACCTTCGCCGAAGTTCCCTGGAACGCAGACCTTCGAAAGGCTGCCGACCGGAGACGGGGACCACTGAGGAGAACAAAGTGAAGCACCCAGACATCAACGCCGTCGAAGTCCATTGCCGTCGACCAGGGTTCGGAGTATCACCTTAACCGCTGGAGGCCCGTCGAAGCCGTGTTTCCCAGAACAGGGAACCGCATGATGCCGTCCCGCCGACGACCGGAGCTGGCTGCTCCTTTGTCTAAGACTGTTGAATCGAAGGACTCCCTTGTCTGCACCGTCGACTGCTTTTTCCCGCCGGAGAAAGTCGAGGACGCCGATGTGCCAAGGAGAATCCGCCGGTGGGTTTCCCACCACCCAAAGACCACAAAGGCTTCAACCACTCAACACCCTTGTCGGGCCACAGTTCTTCAGAAACTCTTTGCAGTCCTGAACTATCCAACGCCGAGGTGCCCCGCACACCTCATCCTCGCAGGACGTCGTCGACGAGCAATGCCTGGATCGACACTGTGGTCTCGGCACCCTCAAACTTTTCATCGACGCCGTCAACGCCAAGTTCACCTTCTTCAACGCCTCTAGATGATCCATGGCTCAAGAATGATCCATGGCTCAAGAATGATCCATCGACACCTCTTCGAAGAACTGTTGTCCGCCAGGTACATGGGGGGCGGGGGTAGAAACATTATAAAAGGAAATAATGCTTGTAGAACAATATATGGACTGGGCTTGTTATATCTCTTTATTTTACAGGTTGCCCAGGTGGGGGATCTCCACACAGACCTGTGTTTAACAGTAGAGGCCAGTATTCTGCCAGTTGTTCTAACCCATTGCTTTCCTCCTATGTCTATTGTTGGTTACCGTTATTAATTGATTTTTGTGACATTTAACCAGAGTACAGTTGATGCACTTTAATGAAATCTGATAATAATTGTGGTACCACTTAGAACTGTATATATTTGCCATTGTAGATTTTCTGAGCACAAAGTGAGTTATTGTGATAGTGTACATAACCTTGAATATTAATTATATAAAGACTGTGTTTTCATAATACAGTGTGTGAACATTCCTTTGGGGGGGCTTGGGGACTACACTGTACTTAAGAACCAGCCTACATCAGCTCCTGAAAAGCTAGGTCTTGATAGCTCGTCCATTGCTACCTTATAGAGAATCTTGACTCTCTGTTACCCATATACCCATATCTTACTCTGTGCCTCTCCTCTCCCATATAGAGAGCAGGAGTACAGACACCCCCATCCAGTCTTTACACTGGTGTCAGCTGTGGGATGCTTATGGTTTTAAGAATCAGTGTATAACCATGCCACTTACAAAATATCTGCACTTTATTAAATTAAGGTTGAGTTGTGTACAATATAACTGCATTACAAGCAATGGAGTCTATTGCAAATGGTAAATTGACTAGGATGAGCTTAGAGGCTCTCCAGAGTGCTTGTGAAGCCAGGGAGTTAGACTTTGTGGATAAGTCTAGGGCTGAGCTGATAGCTGCCCTGGTGGACTACCAGACTGAGGGCGAAACTCTTGAAGGGGGGGATGCAACCAATGAGGACTCTGCCCCTGGGGTTGTTGCTGAATCTGTTTCTGGGAATGCCACCCTTCCTGCTGCCTATGTTCCAAACCCCAGCACTTTCGTGGAACTTGAGTTGTTAAGGATGAAATTGGCCTTTGAATACCGCAAGTTGGAAATAGAAGCTGAGCTTAAGAAAGAGGAGCTGGCACAGCAAGTGGAACTCAAGAATAGGGATTTTGAACTCAAAGACAAGGACACTGAATGTCAGAGAATCCAGCTAGAGAAAGTTAGAGTGGAGACTTCAGCTACACCAGTTGGGAGTGTCAGGTCAGGTCCCCAGCAACCAAGTTTATGAAAGATTTGGTTGGTGTGTTTGTGGAGGGTTCAGATATCCTCCAATGGATTGAAGCATTTGAAATGGCTTGTGCAATTCATGATGTAGATAATAGAGAAGTGTTTGTTAAGCATAGTGCCTCAGACTGGATATGACTGGATTCTGAAACTGAGTGCGGAAGAAAGGGGTCAGTATGAGTGCATGAAGTCTGCTTTGATTGCCAAGTTTGGCAAGACACCTACCCAATACCTTAAAAGGTTCAGGGATTTTAAGAGAAGAGAGAATGTGTCTTGGGTTGACTGGGTGAGTGCTGTGCACATGAACATGATGGGGTGGATTGATGGTTACAAGGTGAAAACCTTTGTTGAATTGTCCCACCTGTTGTTTTATGAGCATTTTTCTGAAGCCTGTTCGCCAGAGCTGTGTCAGTATGTTGCTGACCAGAACATTTTGGATCCCTTTAAGCTGGCTAGGTTGGCTGACAAGTGGGTCTCCCACCGGGTGTCCCATAAAGACTCCAGTGGGAAGGACAAGGACAAAGAAAAGGGGACCTCTCAGAAAGCTGAGGAGTCCCAAAAGCAATCACAGTCGGGTAAACCAAAACCTTCCTCCGTTACACTTTGAAATGCAGTGCAGTTCTCTTTGAATAACACTGTATTTTTATTTTACTTGAAATCAACCATGCCGTACCATGTAGCTGGAGTTGACCTAGGATCCACCACACTGCAACCCACGACCATATCGCAAGACATGGTGCCCTAGTCAAACCCACTCGATTCATCAGTTAATAACTAGTTATCAAGGCCCAACCCCATAAAAATTGCCAGAGAGTTGTCATATCCACTATTTCAGGCCCCTTTATTTAGCTAAAGTCATGGAATGGCTTATTTTATGCCTGTACTAAAGTGTAAGAAACGAACCCAGAACATAGTAATATCATAAAAAAAGTGTATAGGTGATTTATTTTATTTGTTTACTTATAATACGCCGAAGCCCACAGGCATTAGGGAGCAATATTTAGACAATCGACGAACATGATGAATCAACAGAACAAAGTGAGAACAATGGAGGAGAGGACTCTTGCTTGTCCACCGGAATTATTTAAACATGGTTGTCTTCAGAGCCTTATGGAAGGCCCCACTGTTGCGTTCTCATCTAATTGCATCCAGAAGGTTGTTGCATGCTTTAGCAGCCTTTACCAGGAATGATCTATCCAGCCCAATCGAGCATTAGAAAGATATGCTGCTAATGTGACTCAGGGTTTCAGAGCACAGAGATCTAGCTGCTATGAACTGGGAGATGAAGGCTTTCAAGTATGATGGGACAGATCCATGTAGACAGCGGTGGATAACAGACATGGATTTAAAGAAAATCCATTCTTTCACTACAAGCCAATGTCGAGATCTTCTGTCGGATGAAATGTATTCACCCCTTGTTTTTTTCTTGATGATTTGTACTGCACCGTTCTGTATTGCTTGGCATCTCCCAGCAAGAGCTATTAGCTCGAATCATCAGGGCGTTACCATAGTCCAGCCGTGAGATGATCGTTGATCTAGCGATGGTTGCACAGTTCTTTTCATTGACAAATGGTCTGATGTGGCTGAGCAGTCGCAAGTGATATTGGCAGCTCTTGTTTATTTGATTCACATGCAATTATACATTTTTACCTTGTCCTGGATCAGCATGGCACAATTTATGATCTGGAAATTCTTGTCTTCTGGTCTGAGTTTAGCACAAGCCTGCCAAGAGCCAAACATAAGTATTTCAGTTTTACTGCCATTTAGGCACATCCAATTCGTGGCCATCCAGGACTCAATGATGCTATAGACTGTCTGAAGGTTGCTAGCATCCTCTTTCATAATTGCCGCTCAGTTCCAGTACCAGCTGACTATCATCATCATAATTTGTAAAGAAGACTCTGGTACCCTCAAATAGGGTACTGAGTGGTTTGAGGTATAAGTTGAACAGCACAGGGGATAGACTGGCCCCCTGTGGCACACCACTGTTGATGGGTGCCAAAAGATAAAAAGGCATAACCTCAGTGAATTATGGACCTTCAATTGGATAAGAATGATTGGAACCATTTTATTGTCCCTGTTGTACAGTGACCCACATGTTCCAAGGACCCTACGTGTTTTTCGTGGTCGAGCAGATTGAAGGCTACAGATAAATGGATTAAGACCAGCATACCCGATTTACCCTTGTCCATGATGCATAGAATGTGGGTCTGTAGGTCAACAGGTGCTGTCTCAGTACTAGGAGCAGGCGTGATGCACCAACAGTGACATTTGTTGTCCAAAAACTGAATTTTGTTTAAATTACATGTGTTGCCAAACTGAATTGAAAGTTAAGGTGTGGTATTTTAAATACAAATGTAATCCTTTGAAAATGTATATCTCTATCATGGAAGGCCCTACCAACTAAAACAGTTTGTAGCTCAAATGGCTTAGACCCATTCTAAAATCCACCTGGTGCATAATGATAAAAATGTAAATAAATATGCAACATGATTATTTCTAGACATATACATCACCCAGGGTCACGCAGTGCTTGAATCCTGCATTCTGACTTAAAGAGTATAGTGATATTTACTTTATTAAACTTGCATGTTCACTTCCACAGTTACTTGATATAAAAGAAAGCCCTCACTATAACATTAGGAGTTCTCCCTCCTTTCTGTGTAATGAGACTGGTGGAAGCCCCGCCTTACACACAAGATGAGGGGAGTAGTTGATGATTATATAATAGCTTTCACACAGGGAGAAAGGGAAAACAAGATTGGTTCAATTTTGAAGAATACAACTTGAAGGAGATGGCCTGGGAGCAGGACTGAAGCCAGTTGGATAACGAAATGAAAGGAGCCATTCTCAGAGATATGGGCAGGTCAGAGTTTGGAAATGGAGACTGATTTACAGGCAGGCGGTTGAGAAGGACCTTGCTGATGCAGCAATTCCAGTTTTAAATATAAGTACGATAACCTCACTATAACCTCATAATGCCGATAGTGCTTATGATGCTGGAAATGCATTGGAGGGACAGGGCCTCCATGTCCTTGTCCTGTACTCCTTCATCATGTGTGTTCTGTATTGTTTTCTGCGCTGGAGTCTATGTGGGACTCCTGGCAGTGCAGCTCTTCCTCTTTTTGGTTGTTATGAACACTTAGGATACCCTTTTGGCACCCCTTGGTGGGGTTACAACCCTGTACCACTAGTGTATGTTTTTGGGCACCTTTGTGTGGCCCAGAGAGCAGAATATGGACTGGTGGCAGCTCCATGCTGAATCTGACAGGTGCTCTGAGTATCCTCCATTTTGGGATACCCAGGTCCTGTCATAGGAATCAGAGAATTCCTGATGGGAGACAAGATGGCCCTTGGTTTCTTGGTGGCTTCTTTGTTTCTATTACCTTTTACCTTGTTTTCCCTAAGTCCTGGAAAGCCCTTACTCTGTCCCTTCCCCTGACTGGTTGTTGGGTGGAAGAACCATATATGATATTGTGAGGGAGTCCAGGCCAGACTGGCTGGAGCCTTTGCAGTGACTGTATGTTGTGGGTACACCCTTGGGGCGGGACCTGGGTGAATGGAGTGTGTGACCAACATGCATGTTATGGGTGTCTGGTATATGTGAGTGTGACACAAAGAATGAGACAGCCTTGCCCAAAACTGACATGAATGCAGAGAGGTGTGCTGAAAGGCTGGGTGCTTGCCCCAATCCACATTCCTTGTTATGGGTGTCTGGGTGGAAGTGAATGGCCTGAATGCACTGTGAGTCTGATTGGCTTCCTGCCTGCATGAATGCCATTCTGACTGATTGGCTGACTGAGCTTGGTTCAGCAGTGTGAATGAGGGACAGATCTGTATATCTGGGGCCTCTCACTTACCAAATTTTTCAGAAGCTGAAGTTGAAACTTCAAGCTGCTTATCTTTGCAGTCCATCTGGAAGAAGAAAAATTGCTGCTGCTTGTCTTCGACCCGATCCGAAAGCTGTTGAGTCTGCAAGGACTGATCTGAGAGAGGACCTCGCTAGGAGACCTCTCACCGAGCTAAGAGGGAACATCATGCAGAAGCTGACCTTCATCGAGGCACCCTGGAAGCCAGTCCCAAAAGGCTGTCGAACTGAGACGGGGTCCGCCGAGAAATCTAAAGAAATGCACCCAGACATCGAAGTGGTTGAAGTCCATTGCCGTCGACTGGGTTTTGGAGGAGTTCCATAACCGCTGGAAGCCAGTCGAGTATGTTGCCCAGAAGCTGGGACAACTTGACGCTGTGCTTCTCAGCGGCCGGAGCTGCAGCGTTCCACCTTTTGTCTAAGAACATTTAAACAAAGGGCTCCCTTGCCATCACTGTTGACCACTTTGTCCTGCTGGAGAAAGTGGATGTCGTTGACGACCGAAGAGAATCCGCTGGTGGGTTTCCCACCACCCAAAGTCCACAAAGAAGCTGACAAGAGAAGATCCAAAGTCCAGCCGTGGTTGAGTCCTGATTGCCTATGACGACATCTGACACTGACCCTCAACGCCCCACTGCCGGGCCTATGTTCTTCATCGAGTCTTCTTTGCGGCACCAAACTCTTTGCATCAAGGTGCACCGGATGCCTCATCTTCCCAGGATGTCCTTGAACGATTGTCAACAAGCACCGTGCAGATCGAAGTTGCCATCTTGACGTCAGTGTTCATATTTCTTTGAGGACTTTCGATGCCCTGTGGCTCCTGCTTTAAAGGGATCCGTCAACGAACCGTCAAAGAAATTCTGCTAACTTAGGTACATTGGGGTAGTGGAATATTCTTTACCAGGAAACAAGACTATTTTAAACATTAATGGACTGGGCTTGTTAATACTCTTTATTACAGGTTACCCAGGTGGGGGGATCCTCACACAGAACTGTGTCTTAGTAGCAAGAGAACCATTCTGCCATTGTTTAACCCAACTTGCATTTCTTCCTATGTCCTACGCTGATACACATTACTGTTTGATTTGTATGCCATTAGAAACTGTCAGCAGTTGGTGCATTTTAAAGGAGTCAATAGTTAAGGGTGGTACCAGATAGACATTGTACATATTTGCCATATTTTTTTTTAATTTATTTTTTTATTTATTTGATTTAGCTGTAAAAAAACAGCCTTTCAAAAAGAAGACACACAATAAAATATACATTATAAACGTTGAGACGTTGCACAAAATGGAACATAGCAAGAAAATCAATCATTACATATGGATTTGTTACATTAGAAGAATAAAAATTGCAACATAAGCCTTAATGAATATTAAAATTTCATTTGATTTTAGACTGCCTGATTTACATGCTCCCTGTAGTAATCACACTAAATTCTGCATTTTAGGAGATCTCAACCATATTTCACCTTACCCATTATCATCTCAAGTTCTCGTCCATTAATATATTCGATGTCTGGAGATATGTTTTAAACCATCTTTTCCTACACAGTTACACATTTTCCAGCAAACATATGTTAGTACCATCTTTCAGCTTTAGTGCCTCCACAAACATTAGTATAGCTAAATTTATTTTGACCAATTGGCTATGATATAATTTATCCCATAACACCTCCTGGTCAGTGATGACCTGGTTAACAAACAAATGTTTAAAGAAAGTACATCTCTTTCCAATAAGTGCAGGACATACAGCAATTAGATGTTTTAAGGATTCAACTTGTCATATATGAATTGCCAAAGTACAAAGTGTGTTATTAATTGTGTATATATATTGAACCTTATTTTTATATAAAAGAACTGTGCTAGCAGAGAACATGGTGTGTGGGCATTTCTTCGTGGGGGGCATGGGGACTACACTGTACTTAAGAACCAGCCTACATTACCTCCTGAGAGCTTAGGCCTTGGTTGCTCATCCATTCTACCATATAGAGAATCTTGGCTGAGGGGCTCTGTGTTTCTACTCTGCCATATAGAGGGCAGGAGTACAGATACACCCATCAGTCGTTACTGTGCTGTACACAGTAAATCCTGGGAATAGAAGTCTGGAAGCAAGGTGTATCCTAATCTGACAGGGACACAAGCGTAGTATTAAGAACAATTCACTGTGTTCTCTGATTCAAACTAAATGCAATTGAGTTTTCATTTCCAAACATCCAATGCATTTTTGTATTAAGAACCACAGTTTATAACTGACAGCATTTTATGCAACTTAAATACACATTACTTTTGTAGATCTAAATACATTTTAAATAGAATCTGAGGTTGATGCTGGCATAGAATCAAGCGGACCATAATGTTGTCATGAAACACTATTGATGGTGAGGTATCATGTAAATTTGCAGCCGATGGAAGTGTAGTCATAAATTAGATGTTTGCACAGAAAGAATTAGCTCTAGACATTTCTTCTATTCACAGGAAATCATACGTGTTAAACCTCTGCAATCACTTATCCTGAACTACACAGGTAGACCTATCGGTAATTTGAAAGGCCAAGGGTACTTTAGCATTGTACCTTTTCCTGGAGAATATTACGTCTCGAGTAAAAAGAACTTGTAGAGCTGAAGGTACATTAATAGCAATAGATTGAAGTTGTATGCACATGTATATTATGTATATTGAAAGTTGCACACACGTGTCCATTGAAAGCCACACACACATATTCATTGACAATTGCACACAAATGTAAGAATCACCTTCACCACATTATAATGTGGAACATGTGTTCTCATTCTATGACTGGTGGATATAGTGGGGGATATGGAGATTGTATTTTGATCCCTTTGTGTCTCATGTTGAAATATTTTGGTGAGATAAAGAATTTTGGGAAACATCTATTGGCAAGAAATAAAAGTGTAATTAGAAGACCTAGTATTCTTTAGAGCTCAATATATGTCTATAATTTATTATGGTAATGAGTGCTTGTATATGAATTAGTAAGATACATGTGGGCAGGTCGACCTTTTTTTGTTGACAAATTGCTTTTGTAAATATAACATTGTGGTGACCTCCATGGCATAAAGCTGGAAACCACATTTGTTTAAATTAAATTTTATTATTTTAATACATTTAGAGTTTTGAGAAATCACTATCTGTTTTCTCACCCAGAATTGTGGGGTGGGAATGTATATTGGGGACATGAGATTAGTCACGTCTCCCTAACGGAAGCCTATAATTTAAATGTAGAATAAAAAGTCTTTACAGCTCTCTCAGCTCAAGAGACAGACACTGGTCTCTGGTCTCTGAATCTCAACTGCTCCTTCCCAGCAAAACTAGTTGAGCCTTCTGGGATTCTCATCTCCTCCTGCTGCTCCTGCCAGGTGTCACCTAGTGGCATGTGTCCAACTCCCTCATTTCAAGAAACTGACACGGATGTGTCAGCTGCCTCCACAAATCACTGGAGATGGCATTTGTGTTGATCAACCACCGCAATTCAGTGAACATGTGTCAGTGATACACAGTGCTGTGTAAGCAAAACCGGCTAAATCTTACTCTCTGACTGGTCCCAGTAACTCACTACCTCTCGCTTTCCTTCGTCCTACAACTACTCTAATTATACCTATAATTTCCTAAATATCCTAAACCTGCATCCATAAGCAGCCTTTAAAGATGCCTGAGATTTAATGGGAGCTTCAGTCACATGGCCTCTCATAGCCCATGTGGATGAACTTCAGATTAGCTTTTTATAAAACTCGGTTCAAGACAGTAGCTGTTGGCAGAATCAAATATTCCTTTCTCCCTAGAACATGGTCCTGAGAACAGATATGCCAGCTTTCTATTGAGTTTTACACGATTAGGATTATACATGGGATTATACATTGGACAGAAAGAAACATTTATTTTGATTCATTTAAGCAATACACTCCCTGACAGAACATCCGCTGATCGTGGGTGGAATTATTAACAGCCCCATATTCCTGCTTGCACAATTCAGGTCTTCCAACCCACGTGACAAGAGTCTCTGCCTGTGGCAGATCGTTCCATCATATGTAAGTAGTCACTGATTTGTAACATCTATTCTATTGTAAGGCATCGTCTTCACCGTCAAGTGTCACTTTTTCACCCCTGTGCATGGCCACACCTTGAACAGCTGTTTATGTCACAGCTGCACAGCCTGATGGCATTACACCATTCATGCCAACCAATCTTCTCTTATCACGCCTAAGACTCATCATATCAGTAAACATGGTGTTGGTTCTGCCTTGTTTGGGTCATGCTATACACTCAGTGCTCATACAAAAACATACAATATTACCAGCACCTACAGGTAGCAGCTTGCATGTTGACAGAGACACATCATTACTAATCCAGGTTTTTGTCCAAGCTTTTGTGCTGCGACATTTTTTTTTATTCCAACCTGTCTGTGTCTAAAGCGGAAGGAAGGAAGGATGGAAGGAAGGAAGGAAGGAAGGAAGGAAGGAAGGAAAAAGGAAGGGAGGGAGGAAGGAAGGAAGGAAGGAAGGAAGGGAGGGAGGGAGGGAGGGAGGGAGGGAAGGAGGAAGGAAGGGAGGGAGGAAGGAAGGAAGGAAGGAAGGAAGGAAGGAAGGAAGGAAGGAAGGAAGGAAGGAAGGAAGGAAGGAAGGAAGGAAGGAAGGAAGGAAGGAAGGAAGGAAGGAAGGAAGGAAGGAAGGAAGGAAGGAAGGAAGGAAGGAAGGAAGGAAGGGATGGAGAGAGGGGGGAGGGAGGGAAGGAGGAAGGAAAGAAGGAAGGAAGGAAGGAAGGAAGGAAGGAAGGAAGGAAGGAAGGAAGGAAAAAGGAAGGGAGGAAGGAAGGAAGGAAGGAAGGAAGGAAGGAAGGAAGGAAGGAAGGAAGGAAGGAAGGAAGGAAGGAAGGAAGGAAGGAAGGAAGGAAGGAAGGAAGGAAGGAAGGAAGGAAGGAAGGGAGGGAGGGAGGGAGGGAGGGAGGGAGGGAGGGAGGGAGGGAAGGAAGGAGGGAGGGAGGGAGGGAGGAAGGAAGGATATTTATTGTCAATGTTTATCACTAATTCGTGTTTTTTGGTATTGCACAAAATAAATAGATGGCGCATTTCAGTAATTGATCAATGTATTGGAATGCATTTTTGGTACTCTTCTTGATGGAAATGGATGTTCAAAAAGATTCAATACACCGAAACATTATATTCAGTGCAATGAAAAAAGCACCTCAAGCAAAAATGTCTTTCAAGAGTTTACTGAATTGTGATGAAAGAATCTTATGATGTGTTCCTGTGACGCAGCAGAATACACTCGACAGAGCACATCCAACATGTTCATGCCTTTGAAATGCGAAACAAGCAACATCAAATGAACTATTTTAAGGTTTCAAAACAATGCTCATTTCATCTCTTTTTTTAACACAATATTTATTATGCTGTACAGTATGAATGGATTGTAGATTTAGCAACGGCAATGACGATCATGTGCGTGTTTTTTTTTAAATGCAAATTCTAAATAAAAGGAAAACAAGCATATTTTGTTTTATTGCATTTGTTTATCAGTTCAACATCATAACATTTACATGTTTGTCACGATGAAATATAACATTAAAATAGCCATCATATAAATAAAATCCACCAGAAATGTCCACCCTCTGAGACAGTGGGGTTCATTACGAGGTTGCCGGTAAAACGCTGGTGATTCCAGCATGCCAGTATTACTGTCTCTGGCGCAAAACAAGTCCTCGGGCCTGGGCACACCCCCCTGCCAGAAATGGTAATACCGGCGTGACGGTACTACCTGCTCCAGCATCAATCTGCTGGTATTACTGGCATAATTGTGCCTTTAATACCGATACCTGCAGCCAAACTGCCAGAATTGCCAGTGCCGAAATTAGCGTCACTGCCAAAACGGGAAGCTCACCAGTGGCCATCTTTAAATCCGAATCCACTTTGAATCCCCCACTTGTAAACAGTGACACAGGAGGTGGCAAACATGTCTAAAGACAAGAAGACATGGCACCAGCATGCACAAACCGAAATTCATGGAGGCAGAGGTGACTGCACTGGCAGACACTGTGGTGCAGCATTCAGAGACACTCATTGTGGCTGGCCACAGAAAAAAGAGCCAACAAAGGAAGGCTACCATACGTCAGGAGGTGTCAGAGAAGGTGATGGCTGTGGGGAGTGTCCTTCACACAAAGAGAGACTGCCAAAGCGCTGGGGTGATTTGCACGTGGGGGTCCAGAATCTTATCTCCCAGCACAGTAGGAGGAAAGGGTGGCACCCCTCCACCTGGAAGGTGACATGCAGCTCCATCCTGCTCATGGAGGGCATTGAGGGGTTTGGTGCGACAGAGGCAGCAGCTGGGACCCAAGGAGAAAGTGGTGAGTACAACAAACCGCATGTAAAAGCAAATATTGTGTCCAAATACATGCACCCTCAAGCACAGAACCACCTAATGTGCAAGTGAACTGGCCCAAGTCACAGAAAATGGGCAGATCACACACACACATGCCAGGGGATGCAGGTAGACATACCCACACTCAAGCACTGTAGCAAAAATGTACAGCCCCAAACACGAGAAGAGCCCATGAGTGGCATGGAAGTCCATAACATGAATTGTTGGCCCACCGTACACACTGAAGAAAGGCACCTTGGCTATACTCTCACCACCTACAGGTAAGAGTATACATTATACCCAAGACCTCAAAGAGACCACATGAATAGAGCAGGACACACAGGCCCTCATTACGACCCTGGCGGAAATCGGAAAACGATGGCGGAAATGCAATACCGCCATCGAATAGCGCTCGGTGCGACTATGACCCGTCACCGCAAAGTACGAAGCCATTAGCGACACCGTAGTGAACGCCAACGCTAACTGCACCAAGTACGCGCGCGCGCGCCATGCCAAACCGTAAATACCACCATGGCGCAAGGGTACGCGAATTCCGACCCTAGCGGACATGTACCTAACGCCATCAAGCATGGCGGAAAGTACCATTCCGCCATGGTGAGAAGTACGGCATCGCGAATAAACCGTAAACGGCCCCACTGAGTGCCTGTACACCGCTCCCTGCCCACAAAGTACAACTCCCCGTAGGTGCAATGAAGTCACAATGCAACCAGTGAAATGTACAAGTCACCCATGCATGCCAACGAACAAAAGAATCACAAGAGGGGCCAATGGGAGCTGCAGGGCACAGATGGCACGAATACAGAAGCCATTCCAATGGACATGACCACAGTCCCCCCCCCCAGAAACGCACGCAAACACAGGCACCTGTGACCAGCAATATTCCGAAAATCACAACATTCCACCAGTCCACCTGGCTGACCGGCATCTGTTACACAAAACCCAATCCCCCGCCCCTGAGCATGACAACATTCAAACAGTCATATTGGCAGCCCCCATCCCTGACCTCACTGGACTCCGTAGGCAAACGCGCCCAGCACAGTACCACGCAACTAAACTCCGAAGCTGGAACCCAATGCAGATCTCCTCACAATACATCGCTCCCCAAATAGGAATATGCCACATCACTCGCAAAGAAGAACGCTACACGGCCCATATCAGAATAGAAATTTAATGCACAACAAAATCACCAAGCCCATACAGCCATTAGTCCATGAACTCCAAAACACATATCACCATTGTGGGCTGCATCCGCAAGGAATGACCAGCTACTACTTGTGTGACGCCCTGTTCCATCATGGTACACAGAGCCACATTCACGTACGAAAAGGCAACATGGAAGCGCACAGAACCGCAGGGCCGTCCCAATGGGGAGGCACTAGTCCAGCTGAAAGGCCGAAATGTTGCTCCGAGCCACTAGTACTGCGTAAGGGCATGTGGCCCATTGGCGATCGTCCCATAAGATCGTAATGCTGCTCCACTGATTAACACGAAGCAGCAGGTGTCGGGAGTAAAAGCCATCTGAAGGAGTGGCATACAGATGGCAGTGGCAAAAGGGGAGGAGATACCTGTCAACCAAAAGAAAAGAAAAAGAACAGAATGGCCATCAGAACTACATTCGAACAACTCACTTCAATGATCACACTAAATCCACAGCCATATGCATGCTAGCCCACTCCAAAGGATCATCACCACCCCAAAACCACTTGCGACTCATAACCATCTATATCGAGGTGTAAACACCATCACAAACGAGTGTACCTGTGCATGCGTCTGTCAAAACAGATTCCATCAGATGGGAATGTTAACGTGCATGGACACAAGTGTCTGAAGGCGCGTCGAGACAGGGAGGGCTCAACAAGGCCAGATAGACGATGGTCCCACTATGGCAGCCCTGCATGACATAGCGCAGGGGAGGCGGATAGATTCCAAGAAGCCCTGTACATGGCAAACCCTGTATCAAATCACCTGCCCATGCATCCATTCATCATTCCCTCATCCCGGTATAAAAACGCCTGAATATTTACTCACATAACATTAGAAATTTCCATTGAGTCTGTGCGTTATGCAGCCTGCAAAATCCACAGTGCCCCAGCCCGTAATTCCAGTGTTGTGAAGTTACATGTATTTGGGAACGTCCGGCCTCATCGCCCACGTCGCTATTGCGCATCCCAAACTATTCATATCAATCATTGCATCCTCGCCATGGCCCCTGTCTCAAGGACTTGAACAATAGAACGTTATATTTGCAGTCAGACCTGTGGGCATCTCCTCGCCGCTAGCTGAAAACCGAAAGCGCCGCCCTTCGAATTCCTCATTTGCAACATCACGTCGAAAAGGCATCTGTGGCCGTTTGAAATCACAAATTAATCCATCTAGTGCGGCTGTGTGTGAAAATGGCAACTGCCATCACCCACTAATGGGACGCCCCGCCCGTCGTTGCAACTCGGTACAGTGATGCATGAGGGCCCACCGTTACTCGAGTACTACGTTCCACTGACCCATCACAAGTCTGTTCGCGACTGCAAAGATTGTATGTGAAACAATGGGACCATAGCCGAATGTACATATCAACAAATGTTACACGGCCATCGGGTACAAATACATGATTGCAATAGCAAGATGCCATTCCTCGAATTGCAGCGTTGTGTGCGGGACGTGCTCGCCCAAAGGGGAGAGCAGCTTGCACAGGTGGAATGAATCACCACAGGTGGAGGCCATACAGCCTGAAAACACATAAATTGCACACCCAGTCTCCTCCCACAACCACACCCACTCCGAAATGCTACCGGCAGGACTCGCGATGTTGGCCCTGGGGGACCTGATAGCACTGCAAGTACTCCAACTCCAAGAAGAAGACGAACACCAACTACAACCGGCCGCACGGAGGAGACGCAGGAGGAGGAGGAGGCCAAGGCAGGGCCAGCAAGGGCCGCCAGCACAGCCACTACTACCACGCAGGCAGCCCGCAATCCCACGCCTCCGAGCACATCCGTTCAACCTCACTGATGAGCAGATCCACACCCTCTACCGGTTGGACCGGGACACCATAGCCGCCATTGTGGACATGACACACGCTGACCTTGTCAGCATGATAGATAGCCCAACCGCCATCCCACCCCTACTGAAGGTGGTGTCTGTACTCCACTTCCTGGCCACAGGCACCTACCAGCACACAGTGGGACAGTTGCATGGCATTTCTCAGCCACTGTTCTCACGGACACTATTGCAAGTGCTCGATGCCCTCCTGCAGCACGCAGACGACTACAGCTCTCTACCACGCTCGGAGCAGGAAATTACCAACACAAAAGTGGGATTCCATGCACTTGCCGGCATACCGGGTTGCATTGGTGCCATTGACTGCACCCATGTGGAATTGGTCGTCCCACATGCCATGGAGGCCCAGTACCGCAACCGAAAACAATTTCATTCCCTGAATGTACAAATGGTGTGTGACTCCAACAGGATCATTACACATTGTTGTGCCAGATTCCCTGGATCAACCCATGATTCTATGGTCTTGAGGAACTCTACTATACCACGCTACATGGAGCGACACGCAGGGAACAGATCCTGGCTACTCGGTGAGTCTCATTTCATGCATGATGATGTGGGGTATGTGATGCGGCAATGACCTGGCAGGAAGGGGGGGGGGTGTGCGTACGTAGCAATGGCATTCCACATCATACGTTTATCGTCCACATACAGGTGATGCTGGGTATCCACTGAAGAGATGGCTCCTCACACCAGTCCGGAACCCACGGGACCAGCATGAGGAGGACTACAACCATGCCCACTCACGTACCCGTGTAGTCATTGAACAGGCATTCGGCCTACTGAAGACTCGTTTCCGCTGCCTCAGCAGGTCTGGCGGGGCACTCCTGTACCGCCATGAGAAGGTTGCAAAGATGGTCATGGCATGTGTCATGCTCCACAACATGTGCGTACGTAGAAATGTGCCCATGCCCCCTGACGCAGAACTGCAAGCACCTGATGATGGTCATGATGAGGGTGGGGATGTGGCAGCACCTCAAGGAGTCTGCGAGGCACCGGAGGGCCGTGACATTCGTCAGCATCTCATTGATGCATGCTTCTAGCACTCACGCCTGGTGGCTGATACATGGACACGGGACTCGTGGCACTGTGTGTGTCTGGTACATGCACAATATGGACTGTACGCCTATGATGGCCTAGTACACAAAGATCATTGTCCACACATCTCATTGGTTGATCGTGCACTGTTTATGGCATATGTGATATCATGTTGAACACCCTATCGACCCGCCACCCAAGTGAGCCCAACACACCCCCTCCACCCTCCTACCTCCCCCCCGAACACCAGTGTCCAAAGATGCTCATTGTCAGTGGGCTGTCGCTATTGCAAGCCCCCTCTGCGGGTATCAGGGGCACCCCTGCCTGTGGAGCGCAGGTTCCTCCCAGATCTACGTTGGGGGCTGCCCTGGACGGAACTTGCAACGGATGATGTGTCTGCCTGCTCACGTCCATGCATGTCCCTAAGGGTTTGTGAGAGCTCAGTGAGCACACGGCGCACTGCGGCAAGTTCGGCACATACGTCTTTGGACGTCGCATGCAGTTCCCCCCTCAGGCTCTCGGTGCTTCTCTCCATTTGGACTCTCAGGCTCTCGGTGCTACTCTCCATTTGTGCCCTTAGTGTCTCAGTTGATGTTTCTATGTCTGCCTTAGTGCGCCCACATTCATCGGCATGGTCCTTGAGGAGCGTGGCCAGTTGCTGCTGTTGCACGATTAACTGGTCGAGGGACTGTTGCCTCTGCTGGGCCATGGCCATTTGCGGGGGTGTCACAGAGGGGCTGTTGACCTCATGTTGCCTTGCCACAGGGCTTGTGGGGGATGGCCAGTCGTCGTCTTGTGGGTGCCCCTGCGTGGTATCCTCATGTTGTACGGGATGGGACAGACAGGGGGAATGGGACAGGTCATGGATGGATCTGACTTCGACATCCCCGTCTTCTGTGTCGGAGCATGCTGCCATCAATGGGGTGTCACCTATGGTGCTGCTGCCACCAGAGGCCGTGCCTTCTGTGGCATCCGTTGGGGGGACCTGTGGTGGTGGTGTTGTGGGCATGCTGGCTGCTGGGGTGCCTGTTGATGTTCCCTCCTCTGTGCTGCCACCTGATGTGTGCTGCTGCCGTGTCTTGATGCGTGCAGCTGAGGTGGAGGGTCTTTGGCCGTTGGTCTTGGCCCTCTTTGCAGGTGTGCTGGTAGGGGTGTCCTGATGCTCGTCGTTTGGATCGGACCCTGTGGTGGAGTAAAGGAGGGCGAGGGTTATTAATGGGTCTGTGGGTATTGGAATGGCATTGTATCACATGCATCGGGGTGGTACCTGAGGGTGATTTGGGTCGGGGCCTTGGAGGTGCTTTCATTTGTGTGTGGAGTGAGGGTGCAGTTGTTTGGCAGCCTGCAGTTAGGGTGTGCCTGCTGCACGTGTAGTGGGTGTTTTAGGGGTTTTTAATTATTTATGTATTTATTGTGAGTTTTAAAGTGCGCTATCAGGGCGATGTGTGTGGACGTTCTCCTGGACATGTGTTTCTGTTGCACTATGTGGACACATGGTACTTCACATGATTGGACATTGTGGATTTAGCATTGTTTTATCTGGCCCACCTACCTGAATCTTCAGATGTCTGCACTCCTTTCTCCATCCTTCCGACTCCCTCTATGCTCTCCATTCCGATGGTGGAGGCACAGATTTCTTCCCAGGGGGTCAACTTGATGGGTGATTCAGGACCTCCCCCGGTGGCTGTGGCAATGTTGCGGTTGGCAGAGAGTATGCTGCGGACGCGTATCCGCAGGTCGTCCCATCGCTTTCTGCATTGCTGTGGGTTGCGGGGTGCGGTCCCCACCGCACTTACCCGCTGTGCCACCAGAGCCCATATGGCCTTCTTGTTCGCAAGTGCCGTCCTGGTCATTTGCGTGGAGAAGACGACGGCAGCATTCTCCTGGAGGGTCTCTGTTAGCACGGTGAGTTCCTCACGGGAGAAGTGGACCTGCCGCTTGCGGTTGCACGCTTTCTTTGCTACTTTTCCCATTTTTCTTGGTTTCGCTAGGGTGGATGACGGGTTGGGGTGTGTCTCGGGGTAGTGTTTATAGTGGTTGTGTGGTTTTTGTGGTTTTATAGGTGTACGGCGGGATGTTTCCCGTTCCGGGCCCATGTTTTTACTTCCGTTTCGGTATATTTACGGTCACCGTACTTTCCGGTAGGCGCACACTGCGGTGTCCGCTGTGATGGGTGGCGGTATTGCACCTAGGGCGCCGTACGGCGGCGGTGTGGGCCGTTTTGGGGTCATTTCCGCCATCGCGGACTTTGCACTTCCGCCATGCTGTGGTGCTCGTGCCCGATGGGTCGGAATGGGCCGCACTTTGCTCCTTCGTGCAATGGCGGAAACGCTACTTACGCTGTGGCGGTCCGGTCAGTCACTTTCCGCCAGGGTCGTAATGAGGCCCGGTGTCTGCTGAATGAGTGCAATGCAAGCCCACAGACATAGCTCCCAGATGACTAACAGCATGTCCATCTCTTCCCAACAGGTACACAGTCCACAGACAGTGATGGAGCTGGACCATCGACATCAGCCAGACCTGCAAAGTGTACACACCCCGCCAGCAGGCCCAGGCAGCAGGCCAGGACCACCGGCACAATAACACCTTCGTTAGCGGCAGCACCATCAGCTGTGTCAGCCCAACCACCATCAGCTGCATCACCACCTGCTGCTGCAAGTGGGACATCAGTGGTACCTGTGTCAGCTGCCCTCACCACACCAGTGGTCAGTGGACCCACCACCGGTCAGCAGGTAGACACACCAGTCCCAAGAGTCACCTCTGGCAGGCCTAACCAGGCAAGAGTCTGGCCACCCCATGCTGCTGTTCCTCCTGGCCCTCAACACCACCACCGGCAGGGTCACCACCACTGATGAGGAGGAGAACAACGACATGTCCTACCTCTCTGCCTGTTACAGTTCTGGCCCCCAAAGCTCTCTACCACTGCCCAGCAACAGATCACTGGATGCACACCGGCATGCTACTGAGGACAGGCAATCAGAACTCACCACCATAGAATGCCAGCTCCTCAACGAGATGCGCCTGATGTGGGAATGCATGCAGGCATCAAGACGCAGGACTACCAGGTTCCTTGGACATGCCACTTCTGTCCTCGTCTCCCTCTGTCACAGTTGAAGCAGCCATCAACCGGAGCACACAATTGACCCTGCAGCACATGCAGGGCCAGGGATCTTACCCACGAAGCTCTGTTACCACTACCACTTAGGGCTCCCAGCCTGGAACCCCACAGCACCGTTCCCAGCAACTCCAGACAACAAAGGAGCAGGCAAAGGGCCCCATCAAGAGGTGCCACATGTCACTATAGGACACTGGCAGGGCGTATCACTGAGTGTTTGGGGAGGGTGGTTGTTTGGGTAGGGGGTGCTTGCGGTTGCCACTGTTCATGTTTCAATACAAGACATTTCACTTGAAGAGATTACTGGACAATTTTTTCAAAGTGTCTACTGTGATGGTGCATGATATTTACAAAGATGCAAGGGGTGTGCAGAGTGAAGGGTAACCTTCCAAAAAGGTCTCAAGAAGTTCTTGCCGGGCTATCCGCCCATCCCTGGCCTCCATGCACTCTATGCACACATGCCTGGTACCGGCTGCACTGGATCATCATCCTCTGGGGGATGCATTTCCAGATCTGGGAAGATAGCAAGCAAAAAAGGATGGTCAAGCCAAGAATAGATTTATTGAGACAGGGGGCTGAGGATTCTCTATCAGACACACAAAAAATAGTCTGCCCAGTCTGTAATTTAAAGGGTTTATTTTGGAAACCTGAAGCCAAGAGAGTGGACGCAGGAGAAAAACATTTCAGAAAATCAATTTAATGTCATGAATGTATTAGTTTTTTTTAAAAACAAAAATTAAGAATGGCAAAGAAAACCATCACAAAACATCAATACTTGGCAAAGGTGTTCATGTCACCACCTGTGCCTAAAAGAACCTTAAACTTAATGTTTTCACAGTGAGGACACAAAAATGACTTCACATAAAAACCAGTTTGAAGGGAAGGAAAAGAAAACACACCACACAACCTAACTCATGTTATATCAATCTCATCACATTCCCTCCAAAAGTAACCAACAAACTAAGTAGAACATAAAAAAATACAAATAAAGAAACTAACCCAAAAAAATAAAACAGATATGGGATGCATACAGTTTTAACCAAGTGTGGGTACAGAAATTGCAAAGATAATCTACTTAGAACACCAAGCTGAACCTATACACAATTGCCAAGGTAAATGAAAAGGTCTTGCTTGTAGGTTATAGAAATTACAATGAGCCTAATTATGACATTGACTGTAGCTGTGCCGGTAAATACTGCACGGCTGCCGCTGGAGTCATGAATTTTACCCCGGATGGGGTAGGATAGGCCCGGCCAGTGAGTGATGCATCTCTAGTCACATGCTACTCCTGTGTTTTGTAACCTGTCATTTAAGGGGTGCGCTGGTGGGTCCTGCATCTACAGGGACCATTACTGACATGCATTTGTAACATTGTTGTCCTCCTGCCCCTTTTGCCTGTCACTCATGCTGCAATCTACATGTACTCACCCAACATCCATGTCCTTTGTCCTCTGTGATACTCCATGTAGGCCATCAGTGTGTTGTTAGTATCTGCCTGTCAGTGAGGGCTCAGGGTGTGGCCCTTGTATGAGGAATCACTACACGCCTCTGCCTCACCATCTGCATACCCATCAGCCTCATCCTCCACCCCCAGCTATAATGTTTTGACAATGACTGGTAGCATGGCTGTGTTGGGAGGTGTTTTTGGTGGACAGTATGACCCTTTTGTACTCATCCTTTGCATATGGAGCAACTGTGGCCTTATTTCCTTCACTTGTGTCCAGTTACCAGCTGCTCTGAGGAGCTGTTATGTCGGTCTTGGTTTTGCTGGTATTATCGGCAAATATCATCCGGTATTAACAGAAAATCCAATCTCGCAATATGTTGGTGATACGATTGTGCTGGTATTCCCGGCGCAGGTTTCCAGCCCATACAGTATTTTCAATGCCATTGTTACCGGCGCTGGTAATTCCAAATGAGGTGATACCAGCTCTGGTAATTCTAGCAACTGTGTTCCGGCAAACCCTTACTTGGCCAAAACGGTAAAAGAGCCAGTAAACATTATTACCACCACTTCTATGGTATACTGGCAAACATGTAATGAGCCTCAGTGGTTTTCCCTACCCCTCACATCCTCCAACATCAACAATACAGAAATCATCCCAGTTTAGTGTTCATATCTGATGTTGCAACCCGCAGATTTTTTTTCTCCATTTCATTGAATTGTAACTGTGTGATTTGTGACTTCTCCATTTGGCGGGTCCATAAGCATTAAACAGACATTTTGTAATATTCCAAGTCTGGAAACAACACTCATGGTGGCATAAAATCGGGGGACATTCTATCTATCTATCTATCTATCTATCTATCTATCTATCTATCTATCTATCTATCTATCTATCTATCTATCTATCTATCTATCTATCTATCTGGAATGTATATAGCTCAAACATACACCTGTGGCAACATTGCGTTTTAAGAAAATACTGACTGAAGGACCCCGGTTTTACATAAACAAAAAGGTTTTCAAAGGGCCTTGAATTGATTAAAATCTGTAGTGGGCAGAAGATACATCAGAAGTGAATTCCAGAGGTTCGGAACAGCCACTGAAAAAGCACGGCCACTACCGTGTTCAAGATGGTAAGAAGGGCTAGAGAGAAGAGCTGATGAAGCAGATCATAACAATCGCCTGGGTCAATAGGGCATGATTTTCTTTTGTAAGGAAAGGCAGCCTTTTCCATGGAAGGCATGATGAATAATACACAGCAATTTGAACTGGATGCTTGCTGCGATGGGAAGCCAATGAAGGACCCTTCGATTTGAGGATGCTGGCCGGCAATAAGGAATACTTTTGTTCAGACGAACCACAGCATTCTGCAACACCTGCAGATGATTAAGGAGATATCAAGCAGTGTGGCATTGCAGTAGTCAAGGCTGCCATTAATAGAAGCAGCTATGACAGGGGCATGGAAACCGGTCAGGATATATAGAATTACTTTCTTCAGCTTATTTAAGCTTGTAGAATTCAGTACTACAAAAAATAGAACGAATCTGGGCATCAGGTGATAGAGACCGAAATCTTGACTCCTCAATTTTTTTACTATTTGGACAGGAGTCGAAAGAGGACCTAGAGTAGATGGGCAGAAATCCACCGTTCATGAGGAAGGTGGGCCCACCACCAGGACTTCTGTTTTATCATCATTGAGTTTCAACCAGTTCAAGCTGGCATTACCGTGGCATTAGCGTGGTATCTATGACTTCACCTCACACACAATAAATTACATCATCCTCGTTATATTCTTGTCTCCATACCCGAAGGCCCCTTTCACAGCCTCCCACTTCATACTATTCCCAGCCCATGTTGTCAACGATAATAATGAAGTCGCACTGCTTTGCATCACCATTTGTCTCTTAGCTAAAGTAATCCCCCACAAGACAAATTTGGTTTTGAGCATACTCTTTCTCTTTGCAGGCACCAACCCCAGAATGCACAGCTTACTGGTTGGGACCATCCTGCAAGCAGCAAACAACCCTAATTCTGTATTCACTGCCTCCCAGAACCCCTACACTAGTGGGAACTCCTACCACATGTGTTGAAAGGTAGATCCCACAGTTCCACCTTTAGGACATTTCTCTTCCGGGTAACCTTATATCTTACCCATCAGGCTTGTTCAATATGCCTCTGAAGGCATTTATAATGTATCAGTTTAAAACACATGCTACGAGAAACGTTTTTTTTTGTTTTTTCACGTTTGGCGCAACTCTGCATCTTCCAATGGGCTTCCTACTTCTCTCTTACTTTCAACACTGCATTGCGATGTTTGAGGAGCTACACTTTATGTAGTTCCAATTTCATTATCGCCCTATCACCGGAATCCAAAGCCAGTATCCTGCAGTTCACTTAAAGTTCGGGTGGTTCCTCCAGGAACATGGCCCATATTTTTCTGCATTTGGTTGCTAGTTCAGTATAGATCAGAAAACATGTATTGCCCATGTTGTGCATCGTACCTAGATCCTGCATGCTTATAAACCGACCCATTTCACAAAGGGAGAATTCTGGATTGGCTGGTAGATTACAACTGCAACACCAACATTAAATCCATCACCACACAACATTGGACAGACCATTTCCTCTTGTCCTTTGAACGCTCCACCTCTAGACCACTCTCTTTTGCTCCCACCATGGCCCCGCCATGTCCAACCAGCAATAAAAAGAGTATCACTAAGGATAAAGTGATTCCCGCTATCCTACCCACTCTTAACCAATTAGCGGGTCACCTAGACCCGGAAACGCTCATTGACGAGTACAACAAACTTATGTTAACTACACTCGACAACATTGCCCCTCTAAAACTTAGACTGAGTAAACCCAAATCCCATCTAAATAAATGGTTCACTCCCGAACTAAAGGATTTACGACAACTTAAGAGGAGTTGCTAAACCTAATGGAAATCTCTTCCCACTACAAAAAGGAAATCCACCTGGCCAAGCGAAACTCATATAATAAGGGTGTATCTAATGCTAATTCAAGTATGAGGGAACTGTTCATCATCCTCAAGGAATTCGAGTCACCTATCCCCATTCCGGATACGCGTTCCAAAGACAAAACATAGTGCTCAGATATACAACAAGCACTATCAAATAAAGTAACTATGCTCCAAAAGAAAATGGCGAAGAAAAAAGCCTCATTCAATCAACCATCCCAGACTAACAATCTGAATATCGACCCCGTTCAAAGGGACAGGACTTCGCAGTACGATTCATGTTCTCAAAAACCTCTATCCTTGAGATAGTGAAAGTAATCCTCTCTCTCAAGCAATCCAACTGCCAAGGCGACCTCTGCCCTGCCCAATTTATAAAAGACGCTGCCAGAGATCTCTCCCCATTTGTATCTAAACGTATCAATGCTTCATTTGCATCAGGCACTGTGCCTACCAACTTGAAATAATCTTGGGTACTACCTTTGCTTAAAAATCAAACCCTAGACCCACTTATACCTATAAACTACCGTCCCATCACGACAGTCCCATTTTTGCTAAAAATCCTGGATAGGATTGCATACAACCAAATTCAAAAATTCCTGGAACAAGATAAGCTCTTAGGAACACATCAATCAGGATTCCGACCCCAAAATTGCACTGAGACTGCCCTCATCGATTTCAAGGCACAAATAGATGAACTACGAGACAAAGGTAAAACAGCTCTTCTCCTGTATCTTGACCTCTCGGCTGCATTCGACCTTGTCGACCACAAGGTCCTTTGCAGCCACCTAGACTCACCTGCACGTTTTTCCAAAGAGGCTATAACCTAGATTGAGTCATTCCTTAGCGACAGGACTATGAGCGTGTTCTCCCCTTCGGCAGTGGCAGACTCGATCCCCATTCTGTTCGGAGTTCCCCAGGCCTCTTGCGTCTCCCCCGTCCTGTGCAACATATTTACTAAGCCCCATTTTATATCCTAAATGGATCACCTACACTAATTATGCAGACAATATCCAGATTCTCCTCCCACTTTCCGGTGATTACAACAAGGATTTGGCCTTGGTAAATAGGGTGTATCTCATCATCCAGGCATGGATGGCAACCCACGGTCTATGCCTGAATGATGATAAAACAGAGCTAATTATCCTGGGTACTCACTCTAATCTTAAAAAAGTAGGCCAAGACTACACCTCTTTTGAGATTGATGGCAATATCATCAAGGTGTCCAAGGAGGTGAAGACACTTGGCTTTTATCTGGATTCCACCCTCTCCTTCGATAAACAGGTGAAATCCCTGGCATCAGCCACAGCTTACACATGTAAGCTCATTAGAGCAGGTAAACACTTTGGGCCTCATTACGACTTTGCCGGTAGCCATGCCCTTAATAAGGGCATGGCTGCCACCAAAACTGGGTCCAGGTTCCCTGAATGGGGAATTACCGGGCCATTCTGAGTTTGGAGGGCCCGGTAATTCCTCCTTCAAGGAACACGGGCCCGGACCTTCCCCATTCCCATTTGAGCCCCCATAGGGCTCAATGGGAATGGGTGTAGGGAGCTAACAACGGGTCGATTACGACCGGCCTGTTGTTAGCTCCCTGGTTCCCTCCGGGGACCCGGTAAGGACGCCTGGTTTTACCAGGCGTCCTTATCGGGTCCCACGAGGGAACTTCGTAATCTTGCAGAATGGGTTTAACGGGTCCGCCTCCATTAGCGGCACCCGTTAACCCATTCTGCAAAGGTTGTAATGAGGCCCTTTCTCTCAAATGACAACTGCATGATCTTAGCTAGAGCCCTGATTCTGTCTAGGCTCGACTATTGCAATGCCCTATATATCGATGCTAACAAATCTATCATCCACAGAATTCAAATCCTACAAAACAATGCCTTGAGAGCAGCTCTCGGCATGTCCAAAAGATCGCACATATCTAAGATAAGGCACCAAAACAACTGGCTGTCTACCCAAAACAAAACCCATTTAGAAGTTGCATCCCTTATTCACAAAGCTCTGAATAATGCAGCACCTAGCTATCTTACGGATAGGTTCCTAAAGAGAAGCTCCAGCCGACCGGCAAGAACCACTAATGTCAATAGCCTTATAATACCGAGATTCAGGCTGGCTAAAGCCGGGGGCGGCAGCTTCCATGTCCGAGCGGCCCAATTATGGAATTCATTGCCACATCCTCTATGTGATGAGCAGCCCTACCTCAAATTCAGATCCAACTATATCAATCTGCTGAAGTCTGCCGACAACTAGTTGCTCACTAGTTCATACAAGGCTCCTGATACCACCTTGATTATATATATATATATATATATATATATATATATATATATATATATATATATACTCACCATCCTGTTCTGTTGTGCTTGTAATCTGAAACCATGTAACTTCAAGTCTTGCATATTCTGTACTGTTGCGCCCGGTTACCTCCAGGTTTGGTGCGCATTATAAGTTAATAAAACAAACAAACAAACAAACAAACTTCAAACAATTTCCCCATCGCCTAATGTTTACTTCCCTTCTATTTTCTCTACCCACATAATATGGGTATTTTTGACATATCAAATTACCCCTTAATGGGAGTTCACGTCAATGCATACATTTTTATTATACCCTTTGATTATGGTGCCTCTAGTCCAGACCTGATATATCACCCTTAAGTGCATATGCAATTCTGATATCTTATTTGTAGTTATCAGAGGCAGACTCAATAGTTCAGTAGGTGCAATTAGTGCGCTCAACAACTTTGTCACTACATACTGTAGCATTGTTGCCATATAACAATCTTCGAAGTATGAGGCACCAACCCCACCCCCCCTTTATACAGTAATTTTAATGACTTAAGTCCAATCCTAGGATTTTTATGAAATAATAAAGCCATAACAACATCTTTCGCAGCCTCTGAAATACTTCAGTCGGGAAAAGTCTGGGCATTCCCTGCCACACATATAAAATCCTGGGTAAGATTACCATCTTGGAAAGTGATACCCTTCCCAACAATGACAATACTTCAGCCAACAATCTATAGACATTTCTAATCTCATCATGGCCTGGTTTATATTATACTCAAACACTACCTACCATTCTGCATGGATCATAATACCTAAGTATTTAAAGGAGTTTCTTGTGATTTCCAGTGTTACAATGTTTTCTTCAAATAACAGATAAAGGGTGGATTCACCCCAGTTATTTTGGATACCAGACAGCATTCCAAATCTTTTTATTTGTTCTAGTAAAGAAGAGAAAGTAGCCACAGGGTTCTGCAAATATAGCAGTATATTATCTGCCTATAGTGGGATGACATGTAGTTGGTCAGATGCATGATAACCAAGTTCTCCAAATTTCTTTCTGATCAGCCAGGCCAAGGGTTCCATTACCAATGCGGACAGAAGCAGTGACAGTGGGCAACCCTGTCCAGTACTACTTCCCATCTGCCATATATTTGATATGTGTAAATTGGTCCTTACTCTTGCCATCATGGCCGCATAACTCTGTTGCAGCAATCGAAGAAAGTCTCCTTCTATATCAAATCTTTTGACAGTCTAACAGATAAAGGACCAGTCCACACTATCAAAAGCTGTGCATCTAAGCAGGCATTTGCCCAATTTCGTGTGTGTCCAACCCTATCCATTCCATAAGTATAAACAGTATTTGAAGTTGATTGGGCACCAATATACCTACATATTCTTGATAGAATTCTACTGGGAGACCATCTATACCAGGCGGTTTGCCCTTGTGGAGTTCTTTTATAGCCCATTAAATCTCAGAGACCTGCATGGGTCCATTGAAACCCCTGTCCCCCCTCAACACCAAGCAAAGGCAATTCATCTTCATCCAGAAACTCCCACACTTGTTCATCATCCATTCAGGGTTGCCAAGAGTATAAGTCAGGGTTATATTTTTTGAGTAGTCTATTTCAGGTTGATCATTTGTTATAGTACCAACCTTGTCTTTGATTGCTTCTATTATTATCTGGTCCTTCTCCCTTTTAACTAACACCACCAGTGTTTTCCCTGCCTTATTGGCTTTATCATGTGTTGTATCAATTTACACAATCTGCACCTCATTATTTGCTGACTGTTGTTCCAGGTCCTTTATTGTTCCCTCCAATTCAGGTGTTTGTTTAAAGAGAGTTTGCTTAATACCACCACCTGTTTAATTGTTTCCCTGGTCCGCTATGGCTCCCACCCATAGCCTCCATGTGGGAATTGGCAGTTTTTCAGGTGTCCATGTGAAAGTAACTGTTAACTGGGCATGATCTGATAATGCTCGGCATAGATGTCAGGGGCATAAGACTCTATTGTGATGTTATTTTGGATGTTCTGGGTGTTAGTTTTAGTGGGTCATGTCGATGGCACAAGTTCTGGTTGCCATGCTTACCATAACTGTTGAATTTCTTTGGTTTTTCGATTTTGCAATGCAACCATAACATCCCTTTAACAATGTTTTTTTCAATGAATAAATATATACGTTTATAATATAGTGTGGCGGTTGCCTTACAATAGTTAAGTTGCGTAGCTAGTGCCATAGGAAACCTGAAAATGTAATTGCTAATAACTTTTGACTTGCATGTTGGATTTGGGTGATACTTTGCAAGCAGCAACCTTGTCCCAGTAATGCCCATCACCCCAGACTGGATATTGTGGGAAAGTTTCGTTAAAAAATGCAAAAGGTTTTAAGAAAGCAAAAAAACACTTTTTGGCCTACGCTCATTAATTTTCCCATACAGAAAAAGTCAACATTTCTGCTCAGCTTAGAGCAAAAACCGCTGGACAGAAATGGACCAGATGGTGAACAATTTGGGCAAGATGCATTTACTCGATTTCCGGGAGTGCTCTGGGGTTATTCCATCCAGTAGTTGTTAAAATATTTGAAGGGAAGCCTATGCATTCCCTTCAATACTTGAAGGGAATGTATAACTACGTGTGTGTCCCACAATGCATCATACAGGCTTTTCAGAAATTAAAAAGCTGCATTTTTTTTACTATGCGAACAATAACACAGGTACTCCGGGGTTAGCCGAAAACTAAAGCTTCTTTAAGGCCTTGTGCAAAATAAGTCATTTGGAGGAGTAAAAAGGATGAAATGGCATCAGTCTAGAGGTAGGAAGGAGACAAAGAGGGTACCATGTGAAATTGGGGAGTTGGGGGTGGACTGGGGACCAAGTTAAGAGTTTGAACATTTTCGGATAACCCCAGAATAAACTTGTTCAGAAGGATTTTGGTCAAAGTAGGCTAGATTTCCTGGGCGACTCCTCAATATGATTAGAAGGTTGTAGTTTCCAGCACGATTGGACACCTATATTGTGACCATTGCAATGTTCTGAAGCAATAATTGTTATCTATTGGTGTCCTTGTCTGTGCACCAACTATATGTTGTTTTATAGCGTGATTGATAGTTTGACAATAATCACAATGATCCACTCTTTGTTTCATTGCTCTTAATTGTTTTATTTTTTTAGTTCCACTTCACACACTTTGTTTGCTCTTGTTTTCTCTCTGCACATGTTTCACCATAGTTGTTGTCCATGGTTCATCAGGAGAGAATCTAACAAAAAGGAAATTTCAGTCATTTACAAAGCATTTTCCGAACATTTTCAGTTCCAAAGCATATTTGTCCATAAGCACTCTTTGAATCTATTCACTTGATTCCTTAGTGCAACTTTTGTGCATAACTAGTTACTCACTTTATTCATTGTATAAAGTTCCTCTCTTCCATTTGAGAGTGTTTGTCGGCTTGTGGTCATTTTTCTGTTTGATATTCCATTACCTTAAAGAAAATGTTTCATTTGTTTAGGAGAAGCTATATATTGCAATTATCATTACAAGATTCTCCTATGTTTGGCTATGATTTTAAGTGATATCTGAATCGAGAGATCTTCTTATTGCTCTTAGGGCCTCATTAAACGGTATGCGGTAAGGGTTTACCGGTATCGGTAAGGGCATTGGTACCGGTAAACCCTTACCGCCTTACTACGAGGTCCCTTTGCCGGACCCGACCTCAACAGCTGGTTTTACCAGCTCTTATGGAACGGGCCCGCAAAGGGACCTTGTTGCTAATTACGGTACCGCAATTTGCGGTACCGTAATTACCTCCTTCCCATTCCCATTGAGCCCTATGGGGGCAAAAATGGGAATGGGGAAGTGCCTTGGTGAATAGGGAATTACCGGCCCCGCTCACCTGGGAGTATGCCGGTAATTCAGCCATCCACCAAGGCAGACAGAGTAAAATACTGGCGGCAACCATGGCGCTAATAGCGCCATGGTTACCGCATACCGTGTGATGAGGCCCTTAGTCTTGTGATGTAAGCTAACGCCCCTCTGCTACTAAGGAATCACGTGAATAGATTCCAAGAGTGCTTATGGACAAATATGCTTTGGAACTGAAAATGTTCGGAAAATGCTTTGTAAATGATTGAAATGTCCTTTTTGTTAGATTCTCTCCTGATGAACCATGGAAAACAAGTATGGTAAAACGTGTAGAGAGAAAAGAAAGTGTGTGAAAGAGAAAAGAATGTGTGTGAAATGGAACAAAAAATAAATAAAACGAGCAATGGAATGAAGAGTGGATCATTGTGATTATTGCTAAACTATCAATCACCCTATAAAACATCATATAGTTGGAGCACAGACAAGGAAACCAATAGACAACAATTAACCCCAGAGTAACTGTGTTTTCTATTGTCGCTAATTAAAAGCTGATGGCCGTTACACCGGTTTGTTTTCAATAGAGCTATTGCTCAATAAAATATCTTTGCTGGTGATGCCATGAGTCCTATAGTTAGGGTCATAGGTTTAAGACGCTCACTGGAGAGATAAATCTGAAGCACTAATCCAAGATGGCACCCACATTAGATTCGGGTACTAACTCCAAGGGAAAAGTCATGTGATTGAGCACGCCATTACGTGGGGACACTGGGACGGATAGGTAGTAAATGGCTATTGCTCTAATGAGACAGGATACCGTTACGTGGCACTCTACGAATGCAGTAGACTGATACACAAATCAATGTTAAAGAAAGTTAAGCAGGTTACAAGCATTCTATTATGGGAGTAACAAGCCCACTAGCGCTAAATGGCAAACCCTGATAAGACCTTCAAGAAGCTCACGTAATAGTGTCAGCTTGATACAAGTACTTGGTAGGCACTACCTATCTTTTTTTTTAATTGTATGAAGCAAAGACCTAGTTCGATAGCAGTGGAGCGCTGCATAGAGTGTCTTGGTCTATCGATCCCAGGGTCTATTCAGTATGCTGTGTACTTGAGGTTTTTGTGATACTAATATGCACAGAATGACCTGATGTATAGTTAGATAATTGCATGGTTGTCTATCTGCTATTTACCCACAGCCCATCCACCAGTGAATTAGTAGCAAGTAGCAGTTCAATGAGGGGTAAGTTTTCCTCCCCTTTGTTGACAAGTGTCATGAAAGTTTGTGACTGAATTTTGAGTAAATTACACATTGGCGATCAAATAACAGTAGGTTCTCTATGTGTGTTTTTACTCCCATCAGATTTGCAAATTCAGAAGACCAGAAATTTCCTTGGTGGACAATAAAATAAAAAACCCACATACATATTGTTTTGGGTTTGTAAACTGAATACTGTCAGTGTGCCTAAATAAGAACAGCCGATAATCATTGATATATCTCCGATTTTTAGAGCCCCCCCTATGAGGGCAGCCTTGGTCCTGAAGAATGGGACTTAAATTTGATATATCTCTGTATACCATTTATTTTGTGACATCTCAAGAGAAACAGACATGCTTGGATTTGTAATCCACATTGCATAGTAACACAGGTTCAATCACCAGGTTCAATCACCAGGTTCAATCACCAGAGCATGATAGTCTTTATCTAGGCCCAGTGGAGTAACTTTGCTGAAAATGTTGGGGGGGACATGACATTTGAAGAAAACGTGCCCCAGCGAAATGAATGGGGACAGAATGGTGTGCCATGAAAGTTTGGGGGGACAAACACCCCTGCCCACCCCTAAAATTACGCCCATGTCTAGGCCCACAGTACTGGTTGTATAGTGGGGAATACTGAAGGTGGGTCCGTTACTATCCCAATGCATAGGGCTTTTTTAACAGTACATTGTTTGTTTGGCACTTAATAGGTTCTTTTAGCGTCACTATTTCCTTTGATGATTAGGACAAGGAATAGTTTTTCTTTCTGTCCACTTTTAGATAGGGGACGCATCACCACTAACTGGGGACACACAATTGCCTTTAGGGATAAGCTTAGTTTTTCTAGATGGACAGGTATTGGAAGGGAGACAACTTTGTATGTGATTCTTTCTTGTTATGTTTTGATTACATTTAGGGGAGTTGGAAGAATCATAATTACCCCAGAGGCCTTTTATGTGGTATTCATACTTGCTAACCCATTATCAGAGGCATTATCAGAGGGGCTAAAGTGTGCACATGATTTCTTGGCCTCTGATAGACTGTCTTAGTGGAGGGTAATGGCGTATAAAGTAGATCACCACACGATAGAGGACATAAGAAAGCAGGATGTGTTAATGTTTACCCCATTTCCTAGGGCAGCTGCCAGATGATACCCAATGTCTACTGCCAGAAACCCTACTTCTCAATCACGGGGAGTGAGCCTGTTTGCTTGTTTATTTCCAAGGAATGTGTTATTGAAGTTTGTGGTGTAAGGTGACCCTGTGCATGGTGAAGACCATGAAAACCATGCCTTCAAGACTTAACCTCATTTCCATTGTCAGGAGGACTTTCTTGCCATTAGAGTTGTCCAGTCTCTTACCCGCTGCTTCAAGAACATGCTTTTATAGGCATGGGACTTCAGTACACAATACGGTATGCATACACAGAAATTAATGTTGGGTAAGATCCAGGTCAAGAAAGCAGTCTGAATCCTGTTTTCCATAAAGGAGTAGGACAGAAAATGTATTGCCAACATTACAGCAAAGTTGTCATTCAAGAGACAAAGCTTTTCATGTTTTTTCTGTTATTTCCTAACATGCTCAAAAACCTTCAGAATCGTGAGGTAGTGTATTTAGGGGAATATACATTGCCTGAATGCCAAATGTCCAGCTGGAAAAGATAATTTCCTTAAAAGCTGTTTATTTATAAGATTATCTGATGTAATGTTGCATTATTGCGGTTCTAAAATATTCATTGCTTGCAGAATAGGGATGGGAAGCTTACCTGTCACCTTTTCCTTTTGCCAAACATCTGGATGATGCTGTCACACGTGGGCCACAGGAAAGAAGTACTTGCTTTCCAACCTCCCTTGCACAATGCTTTTATTAGATCTATGGCAGGTGGCAATGTGTGCTTCTTGATTTTCATCTGTAAAATAACTCCTCACTTCAGACTTCTTTTGAGAGCTGAGACAGGCCCTAACCTCGTGATCTACTTACCGAACGCTGCTGAATGTGCTGTATGTGTTCAGGGGGCTGGTGGAGTTGATGTGACTCTCTGCAAACATGAGCAACCACTATCATATGTGTTTTCTGACTGTCTTGGCAAAATACAGTACAATAAAGGATACCGAGTGCACAGTGCACGCAACCTCCTGCTCTGTGAGTCATCAAATACTATGTGCCTGAGTCCCAGTCTAGAAACAGAGGAGAGCGATTCGTTCACATGATTTTCCATGTTGTTATCTGATTCCAGGTAAAAGGGCTTTGTTATGGAATTGCCTCTTTGAAGCTATTCTCCTGGCTATCTAGAGCTGGGAGCTCCGAGTCCTGGCAAGGGAGAAGTTATGCATCCTTCTAGAGAGTCAGCAGAGGCAGGCATAATGCCTTTTGACTCATCTATTGGAAGGCAGACAGGCAGGTGCATGGAATCCACACAGTACCCCCCACCCCACATAGCTAGTTTGAGCTCACCAGGATTAAGAGTGGGGCTTAAATAATTATGTGAACTACCAGTCATCATAGCAGAGCCTAGGTATGGTTTATACTTCCAGATTATCCATCCACTAGTTTGACAGTCTAATTTTTTTTGAAACGGCGGAGCATATTTAATTGCAGATTCAACACTGAAGTGAATTTTCTGTCACACCAGTTGTCAAAAAGGGCACTTGTGACTTCTGAACATGCTCGGTGCCACTGTAGAGCAGGCGCTGAAGATCAGGTGACTGATGCAGCAGGGCACTGTTTATTTGGCATGTAGTTTAATGAAAGGGGGGGTCTAGTTAGTAGACCATCCTTTCTGAGATGTAACCCACATCATGTTATCATTAATATAAATCAAATAGCTAAGGCTTTTATACCTTCGCAAGATGACAGTCGTTCACAGATGGGGGCTGAACTGTCTTATTCTGAACTTTCTCCTACATCACTAAATGCAAGTGAGACAATGGTGCATGCACATTTGTATTTCTTACCAAAACTCCTGATTAACTTGAAGAAGACGCACAGTTCATTGAAAGGCGGGGCTATGCAATGCTGGACTGATCGGTGTGGCCAGTCCACACACTCAAATGCTATCTGGACTTCTCTAATGCATATCGCCATGCTGTAGCGTTGAAAAACTCCCAAAACATACATTCCTCCCTCTGCCCCTCTCCCACCCTTTACCAGATTCAGTTCCAGATTATCCATTAGGCAAAGTAGGCACCTGCTTAAAGGCCCCACTACTTTTACAGGCCCGCGACAACGGATCAAAATAAAGCATTGCAGAAAATGAAAACGTATTGGGAGATAATTTGCAAGGGGGGTGGGGGGGGCTTACATTTCGACTGACTAGGGGCCTCCACAGGGTTTCATCCAGAGCTAACCATATTTGGGTACTGCAGCAGATTCATACATGATATATATGTAACTTGACTGTTGTACAAAAAGAAGGCTGCCCAACAGATTGGTGTGCTCGCCTGCTCCAGCTATAGTATGATGTGTGACTAAGGATGCTTTGGTGTGCCCTTTTCCATCTACACCAATGACATTCCCCTTAGAACACTTTGGCATACTTTCTCCTCTGCCTTTTAAATTAGTGTGTGGCTAACAATCTTTTATCTTTTGGCATGTTTTCCTCTGTCTATAAAATGTTGTGCACCTAAGAATGTTTTGGCGTGCTCTCTCCTCCAGCTCTAAAATGAACGTGAGACTAAAAACATTTCAGCTTTAAGAAACATTACTGTGTTCCCTTCCCATCTAAATAAAATAGGCGTGTATACATGTACTATGCCTTCAAAACAAAGCATGCCTAAGAATGCTTTTGGAATGCACTCCACACCTACAAAATGAGAAAGGGCCTAAGCACGCTTTGGTGGGCTCTACTCCTCCTATAAAATGAATGTGTGCCTAAGAATGTTTTGGCATGCTCTCCCCCTGTGTCTATAAAATGAATCAATTACTTTATTCCGGGTCTCACCGTAAAAGTATATATCAAACAAATGTATTCAAAATATAATAATATAAGTATAATAATATTCCAGAACTCTAAACTTACATTTACTTTTGAAACACATGTAATGCACATTTACATCAATCATAAAATAAACCAATATTAAACCATACATATAATCCACACATTTAAATCTTGAGTGCAAAGTGAACTAGAACATGCGAGGGAGGCAGCATAGTGGAGAAACTTCATGTGGATATCGTATACTCTCTCCTAAAAGCTCAATAGTGCCTTTAGACCAGTCTCATCCGCAATCATTTGGCACAGCCGCAGAGCTTCTTTGATAGTTTTTGTATTGTAAAAGTTAAATAGCGGTTTCGGGTATGACCTTCTAGGCTTCCTATGCAGAGGGCAAATGAATAAGAAACAGGAGATATTTCACATTACAAATATTTGAAAGAAGTGTTTCCTTTCTTTCTATCGTGCTTTAAATGTAACAATGGTAAAACACCTTAAACACTATGGGCCTCATTCCGAGTCCGGCGCTAACCAATGGCGGTAGTAGCGCCTTGGTCGGCACCGGACCCGTACCGGCACCGCCCTGGTGGAATGGGAAATTACCGCCCTATTCCGAGTTGACCAGGGCGGTAATTTCCCATTCCCCAGGGCTCTTCCCCATTCCCAAATGAGCCCCCAGAGGACTCAATGGGAATGGGGAAATTGCAAATAACGGTGACCGTACTTTACGGTCACCGTTATTAGCTAAAAAGCCCCTTTGTGCCCTCGTCCCTAACGCCTGCTAAAAGCAGGCGTTAGGGACGAGGGCGCAAAGGGAACTCGGAATGTGGCGGTAAGGGATTACCGGCACCGGTCTCGTTAACGGTGACCGGTATCCCTTACCGCCATACTCGGAATGAGGCCCAATGGGCCTCATTCCGAGGTTGGCGGTAAGTATTGGTTTTTACCGGCATGGCGGAAAGACAGAGTCCGATCTGGTACCACGCCGCTATTTACAGGCTATTCCGACTTCGCGGGCACAAACTTTCCGCCATGCCGGTAAATCCCCTAGCGGCATACCGCTAAAGGGCCCGTTAAACCCCTTAGCGGCATGAAGCGAGACGCCACCATCGAAGCTTTGCCGTCTGTAATTAGCGGTGACCGTAATTTACGGATACCGTAAATTACGGTCACCGTTAATTAACGGATACAGAAATTAAGTCATCGCACAGGAATGGGAAGGAGCGCGGCGGCCATCTTTAAAAACACAATCCATTGCCATCCTCTTCATATAGGACCCGGAGGCATATTTGGATCTGGAAAATAGCCATTAGAGACCAGCATCATGCCGAAAGCACTGAAAAAAGGTGCCGCCCGCATAAGGAAGGAGCGCTTTATGCAGGACGAGCTCCAGGTCCTGGTGGACACTCTGCACGAACATGCTGAGATAGTATTCAGCAGTGACATGCGTAGGCCCACCGTTGTCAGTAAGAAGGAGATCTGGGACTTGATTGCACAGAGGGTGAGCGCCGTAGGAAACCTATCAGCCAACCGAACCCAGGCCCTGGAGACAGGAGGAGGCCCAGCTTCTCCCATCAAGATGATGCCCTGGGAGCAAACGTGTGCGGACATGATGGGCACAGAAGCCATAGAAGGGGTTGGCGAAATGGAGTGCGGTGCTCCGTCATCCGCTGATGGAGGTGAGTGTCATGAGTCAAGACAGTAAATGCATTCCCAATGTAAGGCACCTTCAAGGGCTGGGCAAGCTGTCACATCACGTATGGGAAACCGCCCCCCCCAATGAAATCATGCCGTAACAAGTGGGACCCAGGCTGATGTCAGGTGCAAGGCTCCAACCCATATTGGCCATAGCACACAAAGAGGCAGTCAATGTGAGTCAGCACAGTACTCCGCCAACATGAGTGACCCAGACATCTACATGCATTTTCCATCCAAGCCCAGATCACTGTCCCACTCACCACCCAAATGTCAACAAAACGCTGCAATCCCATTGTTATACCATAGGCTTGAAGAAATGCTGACCCCCAAATCATTGCTCATGCCATCTCTCTCTTCCCCCCCACAGGCAGCGGGCATGAAAGTGAGGACCAGGAAGCCACCCAGCCCTGTACCTCCAGGGGCACAGCCAGGGGACACCGTATACCTGCAAGAAAGAAGAAAACACAGGCAACACCACCTGCTCCATCAACCCCCATGGAGGGTGCTCAACCCCCACCCGCACCCCTACCCATGCCTGCAGTGCCGCCGGAGACATGCCCCACGGTGCACTCAGAGGAGTCCAGTGTGGCAGGGGAGAATGCTGCCATGTGCCTCCTCGATGTGCCAGATAGCCCACCATTAATTTCCGTTTCCAACGTGGAGGACCCCAATGACATTGGACATAGCCCAGACACTCCATCCTACAGCTTGGTGGCACACAGCGACTCCGGGGAGAGTGACACCCCAGGGCTCACAGGCCAAGGAGTACCACCTGCCTGTCCTAGATCCACCTCCCCTGCAGAAAGTCCCGAAAGGGCTGCAGGCTCTACACCAAGCCTGCCAAGCACATCGGCCACACCGGCCATGGATGCAGTGCGCTCCCAGCACCTCACGGGCCTGATTGAGGATTTTATCTGGGACAACCGCGAATCTAGGTCGGAGTGGCGCAATGACCTTCAGGCTCTGGGCGAGGTGATCACTGCCAGCACAAACTGGCTCTATGAGGTGCTGGGCTGGATCGCAGATGCCCTTGAGGCAGCACCCCCCAGACCACAGCCCCAGTGGGAGTACCCACCCTCCCAAAGCTCCTCCACGCAGACCAGCCCTGTCCGTCGGTCACTGCGTACATTGCGCCGCCACAACATGGATCCCCTGGCTCTGGAAGTGCACATTGACCATACTGCCACACACATGTGGCCTATGTTGCACTGATGGGACTATTGTGGGGTTGTTGTGGGGGGAGGTGAAGGGGGGTGAGGGTGGGAGTTGGGGGGGAGGGGGGTGAGGGTGTGTGTGGGAGTTGGGGGAGAGGGGGGTGAGGGTGTGTGTGAGAGTTGGGGGGGAGGGGGTGAGGGTGTGTGTGGGAGTTGGGGGGGGAGGGGGGAGAGGGTGTGTGTGGGAGTTGGGGGGAGGGGGAGGGGGGTGAGGGTGGAGGTTTTGTTGTACACGTTTCTACATTATTGTTAAATACACTGGTTGATCATCCCTAAAAAACAGAGTGGACATTGATCATTGTGCATGTGTCTTTTAATGTCGCACAGTGCATGGTGTACATGTATCCCCACACCCAGTGCCCAATGTCCTGTCATCCTCACACCCTCGGCTGACTTGTGAGTCAGAAATATTGTCCAATCAATGATTGCCGCACTGAACGTCCCTCCTGTGCATCAGCACCCTGATGCTGTCCTGCCATTCCTTCCTCCTCCCCCTCATCATCATCTGGTGGTAGCAGTTCCACGTCAGGGGGCAGTGGCACGTTCCGACGGATGCACATGTTGTGCAGCATTACACATGCCATGGTGATCTTGGACACCTTCTCGTGGCTGTAAATGAGTGCCCCGACCGACCGGCTGAGGCAACAAAATCGTGCCTTCAACAGGCCAAAGGTCTGCTCTATCACCACCCGTGTACGGGTATGGGATCTATTGTAGTCCTCCTCGTGCCTGTTCTGTGGGTTGCGGACCGGGGTCATGAGCCACGGCTTCAAAGGGTAGCCAGCATCACCTGCATGAGAGTGGAATGAAGGTAAGTGTTTGTGCATTCATGGTGGAGAATTGTTCTAGTCTTACATGGCCGCAGGTGATTACTGGCCATACACACATGTCCCAGGATACAGTCACCCCATTACTGGACCGGCTATGTGTCATGTGCAATGGAATGATGGAGGGGGTAGCTTCTCACTGATGGGTCATGGTGTGCACTCACGTCGTGTTGCATGTGCATCGTATATGCATGCAGCAGTGTTGGACTGCATTCATTGATGTCTTGCGCGAGACTTGGTGAAAGGGGGTGTTGGCTGTATTTGGTAGCATACTCGTCACTCTGCACAGATCTCTAACATGGTGACTTGCAGCAATCCTATGGGGGTGCAGGACCAGTGACACGCTGTAGGATCCCTGTTAGACTCACTTCTATGCACTCCCAGAGATGACTGTCCTGTGTCTTGAGATGCAGGAGTCAGCGACATTGCACTGCATGGTGCAGGATGCCACTACGGTGTGTAAGGTCCGCCGATGAGTGGTGCATGTGTTGTGGTATCTGGCCAGGTTTCCTGTTACTCATGTAGTGTTAGGTGTCGGCTCAAATTCATCACTGTGTGATTATGTGGTCATGTGCCGTGTCACTTGCCTTGGGGCACAGTGTGCTGTGAGGTGAACATCGTGCATTGGCGTGGACATTCCCACCCAGGTGGAGTATGCATCCCCCCCTCCTTTCCCACCCAGGTGGAGTATGCATCCCCCCGCCCCTTTCCCACCCAGGTGGAGTATGCACCCCCCCCCTTTCCCACCCAGGTGGAGTATGCAGGCAACCTACTCACAGCCCCAATGCACCACCATGGCCCATTCAGGTTACTCACCAAGCAGCCAGGCACGTCGTCCAGCATGTCGCTCCATGTAGCGTGGTAGTGTTGAGTTCCGCAGGACCAAGGAGTCATGAGTTGATCCGGGGTATCGGGCATTGCAATGTGTGATGGCTTTACTGGCATTACCTACCATCTGGACGTTGATGGAGTGGTATTGCTTGCGGTTGCGATACGGCACCTCCATGGCATGTGGGACCACCAATTCAACGTGGGTGCAGTCGAGGGCCCTATGCAATTTGGCATGCCTGCCAGTGCATGGAAGGCAACTTTGGTGTCATATATCTCCTGGGGAGTCTGGGGTAGGGATATGTAGTCCCTTGTGTGGGTGAGGAGGGCATCCAGCACTTGGTTGAGTATCCGGGAAAATATGGGCTGTGAAATGCCATGCATGTGCCCCACTGTATGCTGGTAGGTGCCTGTGGCAAGGAAGTGGAGCACAGACACTACCTTCCGTAGAGGGGGGTTGGCAGTGCTGATTTCTATGCGGCTCACTATATTGTCATGTATCAGGTCCACTATGGTGGTAATGGTGTCCCAGTCAAGCCGGTACAGGGTGTGGATCTGCTCTGTTGTGAGGTTGAAGGGGGTGGCTCTGATGCGAGGAATTGGGGGCTGCCGGCGTGGTAATGGTGGCTGCAGCGGTAGGGCATGCTGGGCCTGTCTCACCCTCCTTCTCCTCCTGTGTATCCTCTGTGGTGGGGGCTGTGGTTGTTGTTGTTGCTGTTGTTGTAGTTGCTGCCTTGCAAGCAGGGCCTCCAGCTCCAGCAATGCTGCTACAATTGGTATCATCTTGGTGTGGGAGGGGGTGTGGTGTGTGGGTGTGCTCCTTTTGTGCTGTGCCAGACTCCATTGCCTCCACCTGTGCTGATTGAGTGCACCTGTTCCTCTTGGAAACACTGCTCAGGGTTCTTTACACCTTCTCGGCGATGCCGGTATTTACTCCATGGCGGTAAGGTACTTTGCGGTCTTGTGGAGGCCGTTTTTTCCATGTCCGCTTTACTTGGGATCAGCTCCGGTTTACGCCATGCCGCTAATTCCGGCATGGCGTGTCGGGCGCACGCCACTAAACTGCTATATACGGCCTCGTACTTTACAACGCCGTAAATAACGGTCTGGTGGGTCAGAATGGGCCGTAACGGGAAACGATGCCGGTAGTCCTTTACCGGCATCGTTTTTCCCTTACCACCCAACTCGGAATGACCCCCAATGTAATCATTTACCTTTTTTAACACTTTTTTAAAACCAAACATACTTTCTATTTCTAAGTAATCAGTTGATAACTCTTGTTAACACTGGACTCCCAAATGTCTCTGAACAAAACATTTCTATTAACATGAATGTGTGACTAAAATTGTATTGATGTGTTCTCGTTCCCACTTACAAAAATTAATGTTCACCTAAGAATGTTGTGCTCTACTCTCTGCTGCCTATAAAATGTTGTGCACCAAATAATGCTTCAATGTGTTCTCTTCCCCTCTTACAAAAATGAATATTTTGCCTTAGAATGTTTTGGCATGTTCTCCTTCACCTATAAAATTAACAGGTGCCTAAGAATGTGTTGTGATGATCTCTCTGCCTCCAATAAAATGAACAAGTGACTAACAATGCTTTGGCATGATCTCTTCCGAAGTACACAAATCACATACACCTAAGAATGTTTTGACGTCTCTTCTACCTATAGAACGAATATGTGACAAAGAAAGCTCTGGTATGTACTTTTCCCAAATACACAAATAAAGTATGCATGCCTAAAATTGCTTTGGTGTACTTTATTCCACCTATAATAATAAAATGTGTCCAAGAATGTGTTTGTCTTTTTTCCACTACCTTCAAAATGTACATGTGCCCAAGAATGATTTGGCTTTTCCACCTACACAAATAAGGTGCACCTGAGAATGTGGTTGGGTCACTCTCACACACCTTCACATCTAACCCTAATTCCATAACTCTAGATGAGCTGTGTTTTGATTTTAAACTACTCTAAACTGATTTAAACTACAATCATGCACTAGCCCTTTAATAGGAACATTCCCTTCCATATCTAGAGCTCGTGGATTGGATCCTGCCTCTCACCGAAGATTGTCCAGAGTTCTACATACGTTCCTTTGAAATATGAATGTTCGAAAATCATATTCGACCATCAACCTTACCACTCTCGACGTTTGATTGCCTGGCTGGGTAGCACAGCAGCTTGGTATATGTATTCCAGTGACAACATGAAAACACTATTTTATATTTAGAGTACAGAGTTGCTTGTGTTTCCATAATTGTATTGTATGTGTTATTGGTTAAATGAAAAATAAAAGTTAAAAAAAAAACAAACAAACAAGTACAAAATCACTAAATCATGTAAATATAAGTAGAACATAGACATACCAGAAATTAAATAAACTAGAGATACCTGGCTAAGCACTGAGGAAAGCCTTTGAGTGGGGGCTTCATTTCCCTCACCTGTCCCGAGGACTGTGAATTGTGAATCCTCCAGGGCAGCTGCAGCCCTTTGAGCTACCCCATTACGTGTTGATCATAAGTCACTGTAGCACGGAAGCAGTGCTTCCTTTACCTCACCTGTCCTGAGGAGTGTGAATTGTGAATCCTCTGGCTTCCAAAGGGGGGGCCTGTTCGGGTAGCTGCAGCCCTTTCAGCTGTACATTACATTTTGCACATAAATTGCTGTAGCACTGAAGCAACTCTTCATTTCTCTTAGCTGTGCCAATGAGTGTGAATTGTGAATCCTCCTGCTTCCAGAGGTGGTGCCTGTTCAGGCAACTGTAGCGCTTTGAGCCATTTCGTTACACGTAAGTCGCTGAGCACTGACGTGGCACTTCAGTGGTGCTTCAGTAGCGCAACAGCGATGCGCACGGGAAGCAGGAAGCAATCAAAACACGTCTCTGTAAGGCCTTAAAACGAGCAGACAGAAGGCAACCTGGTGACTACTGACCAGAACCGCTCCAGAATTTTCGACCTAAATGATACCTCAGTCGATCAGTCATATGGGAAGCCTAGGTCTGAGGTAAGCACTCCGAATGCTACCAAACTAATAAAACATGCGCAGCCCGGAAGACAACTTAGATCTGCTAGATACTTAACTAAGACTACATTTTGACCAGTCTGTGATGCTGGAAATGCATCGGAGGGATAGGGCCTCCGTATCCTTGTCCTTTATTGCTTGATCATGTACGTTCTGTCTTGTTATCCAAGCAGGAGTTCATGTGGGACTCCTGGCGGTACGGCTCTTCCTCTTTTTGGTTTGTTGAACAGACCCTTGGGATATCCTTATGGCACCCATGGGTGGGAGTACGACCCTGTACTCCTAGTGTATGTTTTTGGGCACATGTGTGTGGCCCACAGAGCAGGGTATGGGCTGGTGGCAGGTCTGTGCTGAATTGTCAGGTGCACTGAGCGTCATCCATTTTGGGATGCCCAGGCCATGTCATTGGAATCAGAGGATTCCTGATAGGAAACAAGATGTCCCCTGTGGCCTCTTGCTTTCTATCACCTGTTACCTTACTTTTCCTGAAGTCCAGGAAGCCCTGATTCTCTCCCTTCCCCCTGATTGGCTGTTGGGTGGAAGCTCCATACATGGTGTTGTGGGGAAGTCCAGGCCAGACTGGCTGGACCCTTCCCAATGACTGTATGTTGTGGGTACGCCCGTGGGGTGGGACCTGGGTGAATGGAGTGTGTGAGTAATACGCATTCTGTGTTGAGGGTGTCTAGTATCTGGTGTTTGACACAATGACTGAGACAGCCCTGCCCGGAACTGGTATGACTGCAGTGTGTAGTGCTGAATGGCAAAGTGCTTGTCCGAATCCACATTCGGTGTTGTGAGTGTCTGGATGGAGAAGAATGGCCTGAATGCACTGTGCGCCTGTTGGCTGCCTGACTGCCTGAATGCCCTTCTGAGTGATTGGTTGCCTGAGTGTGACCCAGCAGAGTGAATGGGAGATCAAAAGTATATCAGGGGGCCTCTCTCTTCTAGAAATCGTTCAGAAGCTGAAGTTGAAACTGATGCTTAACTTTGAAGCCCACTGGAAGAAGGAGACCTGCTGCTTCTGTCCTTCGCTATTCTGAAAGCTGCTGTGCCTTCAAGGAACTGATCCAAGAGAGGACCTGGCTAGGAGACTTCTTTCTGAGCTGCGAGGGACCATCGTGCACCGGCTGATCTTTGCCAAAGCTCCCTGGTAGACAGACCTATGAAAGGCTGCTGACCACCGAGGAGAACGAAGAGAAGCACCGGACAGCAGTCCACCATCATCGATCGCCGTCGCCGACCGGAGCCACAGTTCTCCCCTTGCCTAAGAACATTTGATCCAAGGACTCCCTTGTTCACCCTCAACGACCGCTTTTGTCCTGTCGGAGATAGTCAAGGCCGCCGATGACTGAGGAGAATCCGCTGGTGGGTTTCCCACCACCAGAAGACCTCAGAGACACCGACAAAGCTACTGAAGCCAGTCATGGCCACGTCCGGTATGCCGACGCCAAATGCCGACAACTCAACACCCTTGCTGGGCCAAAGTTCTTCATTGACTCTTTGCAGCAACGAACACTCGTCGTCGAGGTGCACCGCATGCCTCTTCTTCACAGGACGTTCACAAGCAAAGATTGGAGCTGCTACCTCTGAGCCAACGTTCACCTCTTTCTTCACCAAATCTCGACGACCCGCGATAAAGGGAGTGCACTCAAGAAGAGCCTGTCGATGACTCACCAAAGAACTCTACGAAACCAGGTAATTTGGGGCAGTAGAATTTTTATAGAAGGAGATAAGACTCTAATAGAGAATCTATGGACTGGGCTTGTAGTACATCTTCATTTACAGGTTGCCCAGGTGGGGAGCCCCTCTAACAGAACTGTGTCAAGGTATCCGGGCCAGTATTCTGCCAATTGTCTATCCAACTTGTCTTCCTCCTAAGTCTATTGTTGATATTGTTTTGCTGTGTTGATTCGTATGCAATTTGAACTGAGTACAGTTGATGCATTTTAATGGAATCTGAGTAATAGTGGTACAACCTAGAACTGTATATATTTACCATTTTAGAATTGTCGGAGCACAAAGTGTGTTATTGTGATTGTGTATAAAATCTGAACCTTATTTATATAAAGACTGTGTATTAACTAATAGAGTGTGTGGACATTCCTTTGTGGGTGCTTGGGGACTACTCTGTACTTAAGAAATAGCCTGCATCACCTCCTGAGAAGCTAGGCCTTGATTGCTACACCATAGCTACCGTAATAGAGAATCTTGGCTGGGGTCCTCTGTGCCTCTCCTCTACCATATAGAGAACAGGAGTACAGACACCCCCCTCCGGTGCTTTACACAGTCTGACTTCATTTTAGCAGAAATAGATCACACGATTTCTAGCTCCTGTGACTGAAATTGCTTTAAACACATCTAATTATTCAACTTGAAGAGTGATTGGCCACTTCTCTCACATGTTTTGAGTAATATGATGATTAACACTCTTATGCCCTCCATAGAAAATAATGTAAAACAACTCTTCTGCTTGGCTGATAGGCTGCGTGGTGTGTTCCTCCGTGCAATGTGCTGCCCTCTGTCTCCCCTGGGCATCCTTGTCTTCCCCCCACCTGCGCATCCCTGTCACCCACCCTCCATATTGTGCTCTCCATCTCCCCTATCTATTCTAATATTGTCCCTATTATCCTGTCTGTCTCTCTCACCCCCCCCCCCCAGAATGCCATGGTACTCTACATTTCACCCATCTATTTTAACTGCTTCTCATTCACCTATCCTATCCCTCTTATGAAGCCTGGAAGAAATAAAGTTTAAAAAGGCTCTCCTGGCCTCTAATCCAGGCCTTCCTATTGCTTACACCTACCTCAATGCTTCCTCCAGGCAGACTATTTCCAAAAACCTTTTTGACTGTCCCCTCTCCAGAGCGTTGGCCTCCCCATTTGGTTGCAACCCTCTCTACTTTCTCCTCTTCACCCATTAATGGTATCACTAAATGTGGAAGTACTCTTGGCATACTTCTCATCCTCTAGACGCATCTTTAATGTCTATCACAATGGCACTGTCATGGTTAAGAGTTCTCAACCTAATCTTCTCCTTCTTGACCAGTGCCTGACATCTCACATTAAGTTCCTTCCTTTTCCTGCTTCCACTCCTTCCTACTTCCCTCTAACATCTTCACCAACACTGATGGGAGTTCCATGCCTCTGTACCCCCCTTACTAAACGTTATATGGTGGAAATGAGTTTCCCTTAGCTGCCCTAAATGCTAATTCTGCTGTCAAACACTCCTCTGACATCTGTTTCCTTCTTGAAGACTTTGACGTTGACATCCTCACCCTTACAAAGAGGTCATTCAGTGTCAGCTCTGTCACTGCTCTTGACACTCTCGTTCCCGAGGGCTACAAGTTCCTCTCCAAACCCAGGCACAACTGGCCTGGAGGTGCAGTAGCCCTGATTTTCCCTGAGTGGTTCCCTGCTTATATCATACCTACTCAATCCTACTCCTCCTTTGAATGCCTCGCCTGTAGGCTTGTTGTCTCCCCTACTGTCTCACTTACCTACACTACCATCTACAGGTCACCTGGCCTATCCCTCTTTTCCTATCTGAATGGGCTGACCTGTCCTCTTCTCTCTTGAGCTCTACCTCTAAACTCCTCCTCCTTGGAAACTTTAATATCCATCTTGACTCTCCTTAATGCCCCACTTCACTGGTTTGAGACCTCCGTGATTCCCTCTCCCTTACCATTTTACCTTCCGGTCTGACCCACTCAGCCAGACACACTCTGGATGCCTTCATCTCTGCAGACATCCCAATCTTTAACCCGCTAACTACCCCCCTCTCCTGGTCTAATTATTCTCTCCTCTTGCCTGGGACCCCTCTGCCCTCTGTACGAGCCGCCACTTGCACTGCCATCCTTGTTCACCATCATTTGATCAATTTAGAGAGAGTCAGTTGCTGCCTTTGCTTCCACTTTCATCCCCACTCCCACACCTACTTATGACTCTCTCACTGACTCTGTCCTTGATAACCTTCTCTTTTCCATCTCTAATACCCTTGACATGCTTGCCCCTGTGATGAGAATCTGCCTGAAGCTTGCCTAATACCCTTGTCATCCTTGCCCCTGTCATGAGGATCTGCCTGAAGCTTGCCTCCAAGCATAATGGCTGGTATGACTCCCATCTAGCTTTGCCGCTACATGCAGAGTTGATGAATTGAAGTGGCAGACCTCGGGCACATCAGCTGACAAACTGGCCTGTTGCCTGTTCCAAAGGCGATATTGTTTCTCAATCTGCTCCAAGAAGAGGGCCCACATTCAAGACTGCATCTCTGGAGCCACTAACAACACAGCGGAACTTTTCAGAATCTGCTAGGACCTTGCCAACCTACCTGCAGTCTCTACTTCTTTCCTTTCTTCCCATGCTCTCTGCACCACACTGTCCTACCATTTCACTAAAACACAGGACATCTTTCCTCACTCTCCATCACCTCCACTCCCACTCCCCCTCCTGCTCTCTTGCCTACTTTGCCTCCCCCTTCCTCCCACACTCTCCTCCTTCCTGCCCATAGAACCTAAAGAGTTCTCTAAAGGTGTCCGCTCTATGAAGGTCTTATCCAAACAGGTGCTCCCCTGCTCTTCCAGAACTATTAACAACAATATCTCCTCTCTCACACCGGCCGTAGCCGATCTCTGTAACCACTCCTTTACCATTGGCTCTTTTCCTCTATTTTTTTTTTATTTTGTTTGTATATAATTGTATTACAATTTTTACAAATTCTGTCCAAATTTTTATATCCTTGTTTCCTGTTTTCCTTTGGGACTGTCCTGGAATTTTCTGTTCAATGGGATGTTTGAAAGCTCTCTGTTGTTATTTCTTTTTCGTCCAGCTTCAATTTTTCCAAGAAGGTCGCTGTGGCCACCGTCAAAGATGCGGAATTGCCGCACATTAGCATATTCCACCAGGTTTCTTCGTTTACCGTTTGATACCGATCTTTGAGTGGTTTAAGATGGATAGTTCGCATGGTTGCCGTTCCTGCGCAGTGAAGAAGAAGATGGCGTAGTGTTTCGGTTTCCCTCTGCTCACAATATCTACAGTTTTTGGTTGTCGACTGTTTTCTTCGAAAGAGAATCTCATTGGTTTTCAATATGTTTAGCCTTGCTCTCAAGAAAGTTGTTCTCAGTCGTTTGTCTGGGAACTTTTTTAGGTAATTTCTGACTTCATCTACTTTTTGGGTGTTCATAGTGTAATGTGTTGTGATTGTGAGTTCTTCTGTCTTATCTAAAGTCTCAATCCAGTCTTGTATTTTCAGTTTTTTCTTTACTTTTCCCGGGATCCGTTCTATTTCCCATTCAGAACATCCAATTTTTTCCGCTTGTTCCAATAGTCTGCTGTACCAACTTGATAGCATTGGGTTTGTTTCACTCTTCATCTCTTGATATATTATCTCCAGTATTTTAGGACGCGGCTGCCTTATGATTTTACCCAGGAATAGGAGACTGTTTCTTGTTACCAAAGATTCCAATGATTGGAGACTCAATTCGCATCGAATGATTGTCGCAGAAGTGGAATTTGGAAGATGTAGTACTCTCCGCCAAAATATACCTTCTAATTTAGCCCACAATGACTTTGGCAGGTATAGCATGGCCTCGGCTCCATAGGTCAAAGTTGGACCTACCTTTGCTCTATAGAAGTTTATTAATGGGAGGATTGAAAATTTCCCAAATTTTCTGTCCAAGGATATTGCCTGAGCTGCTAGCATTTTTGTTTTGGAGATAAGATGCTCTTGCATAGATATTAGATTTTCCTCTATTGCTCAAGTGCTCTCTTGTTCAGCACCTCCGAAAAAAGCTTTCTGCTAACCCTTCCTGCCATATTCAAGTATGCCCTGCCCTGGGTGGCAGAACAGTTTTCAAAAGGTGAGAATAGCTATGGCGCGCAGGGTAAACCAACAAAGAGCGAATACCTTTTAAGAGGTTCTTGTGCGCAAAAGTGATTGTTTGTGCAGGGGGGCCACCGGTAAATGATGCAAGTACTCACCGACACGCAGCACAGTCTAGACCAAACCTTGCCAGTTTAGTCGAGGTCGCTAGTAGGTTCGAGTCCTGCAGTTTCTCTGCACTCTGGATCTCAGCGGCTATGGGATAGAACTTTCATCTGTGATGGGACAGTTGCCTTTTCTCAGCTTCTGAAAGGAGATATGTAGAAAAATCTTCTAAAGGGGCCTGTTTGGTAGGTAAGCAGGGGTGTGGAGAGTAGTGGGTCCCACTTCTCCAAAGGGGGGAAGCGCCTTGGTAGTCCTTCTTGTTTGATGAAGAAAACAGTGGTCCAACAGAACAGCAAAGAGCAAAGGGTGCCAAATCCTTCTAGAGCATCTCCAGCAGTTTCACAAGTCTGCTTCTTCATGCAGGATACTTGGCTCCTTCTGTAGTTCGAGGAGAACTCAGGTGATCAACCTGGAATGGACGCAGAGCCTAGCTTCACTTCCACTCAAAGATATGCACTTATGCAGGCATACCATTCGTGGACCAATCATGGTCTATGGTGGTCTCAGTCATTCAGGCTCTCCAGACATCCTGGCTCCAGTAGTGTGGATTGGGACCAGGCAGTCCCAACCCGCTTCCTGGGCACAGACACGTGACAGGCAGAAGGCTGCGAAAGAGATTGGTTTTCGCGTGAGTCTGCATGCCCAAATAAGTAAAACACCGGTTACTCAACCTGGGTGAAGAAGGCAAGGGACAAAATGGGCATGGGACATAGCAAAAGGCTTTGTGGCTCAGCCATTTTCAGACCTAGCCAGAGTCTTGAACCAAATGCAGTAAACACAATATGATTCAGTTAAAAGAAGTAAAAACACTTATAAAAAGTAACTGCTGCCACCAGTTCGCCACAGGCACACTTGTACAATCACCACAAAACTTTTGAGGGTGTTTAGCGCCATGAAACAAAAAGGACCCCAGTGCAGAGTACTGGAAGGTCCATTGTGCACTGTTAAAAAGTTACCAAGAAATGGCAAAATAGTCAAAGACTAAGGGAAACAATGTTTCCCAGTACTGGCAGTCTGAAGGATGTGTCTGTTTCTCCATAACAGGTGAGCAAAAGCCCAGGGGAGCTCAGCTGAAGGCTGGGCTTCACTGGAAAAAGTCAGGATAGGAAAGTCAAACAAAAGCAAAAAGTAAGGCGGGTCCACAAATGGAGGGAACATTGCACTTACATTAAATCTTCCCAGACCAAGGACAGGGAAAACTAATCCACCCTGGATGGGCATCATGTTCATGTTGGTTAATCATTCTGGACAGCCCATCAGCATTGTTATGTTGGACACCGGGCTTGTGCTCAATGTTGAAGTCAAATCCTTGCAGGTTTATGGACCACCTGAGCAACTTTGGATTCTCTCCTTTCATGTTCATTAGCCACTTTAAGGGCTTTCGGGGTCAATTTGCACAAGAGGTTGGTCCATAGGTTTAAGCCTCAGCTTCCTTAGGTCCCCCATAATAGAGAAACATTATTTCTCTACTGTGGACCACTTGAACTCTCTGTCCATAAGCTGGCAACTAATGAATCCAATCGGGTGCTCCTTCTCTTTCTCATCTATCTGTGATAGTACAGCACCTATCCCAATATCAGAGGCATCTGTATGCACAATAAAAGCACATTTGTAGTCAGGGGCCCTGAGGACAGGGGCCTGGCACAGGGAGTCTTTTAAGGCCTCCTCAGAATCCTCAGACCAAGAGACCTTTGCTTCTTTGAAGCTTCTTGGAAGTTTTGAAAGCAGTCAGATTGACAGCTATGGTGCCATAGTCTCCAATAAGATTTTGATAGTACTCAGTGAGTCCAAGAAGGCTGTCACTTGGGTTTGTGTAGTGGACATAGGCCAGTCTTGTACTGCTTGTACTTTAATGGGTAGAGGTTGAATCCTCCCTCCACCTACTTCATGTCCAAGGTAGACCACAGATCCTTGACTAATCTGGCACTTGCTGGCTTTTTGGTTAAGTGGGCCTTCTGAAGAGCCTGTAGCACAATTAAGTTGCTCCGCATATTCCTCCCAAGTGGCACTGAAGACTGCTATATCATGCAAATATGCTAAGCAGAATTCTCCCATCCCATTTAGAACATGATTCACAAGCCTCTGAAAAGTGGCAGATGCATTTTTCAAGCCATAGGGCATTACCCTAAACTCGTAAAGGCCTTTGGAGTTGAAAATTACGTCTTCTCCTTGGCATGCTCTGCTAGAGCTATTTGCCAATACCCTGCAGTGAGGTCAAATGTGCTGACGCACTTGGAGGCACCCAGCTCATCAGTTCTAGGTAGGGGGTGAGACTCTGTCCTGACAACGTTCAGAGCTCTGTATTCCACACAGAACCTGAATTCAGAGGTACCAGCTTTTGGCACTAGATCCATAGGACTGGACCTTGAACTACTGGAAGGCTCAACCACTCCCAGAATTCAACATCGTGTTGACCTCAGCCTTGATGTTGATGAAGAATCTCACCTTATCTGACATTCTGTAACCCCTACTTTTGGAAGGTACACTTTCATCAGTGTCTATCTTATGTTTGCACCAAGGTGTCAAACCTGGAGTCAGTGAGAACAAGGAGGAGAACTGCCTCAGCAAAGTTCTTACTTCCCCTTGTTGGTCAGAAGTCAGGTGATGGGTCACTTGGACACCCTCAATGGAGCAATCTGAAGGACCATTCCAGAATAAGTCAGGGAGAGGTTCTGATTCCTCCTTTTCCATATCTGATACCAGCAGCAGTGCAGCTATTTCAACTCTAGGGATGAAAGCCTCAGTTTATTTATGTGAAACACTTTTGGGGCCTATACAGGACTTCTAAGGTCCACCAAATAGTTGATCTCCCCCAGCTGCTCCACAACTGTGTAAGGGCCTGACCATTTATCCTGTAGGGTTTGAGGCCTTATTGGGTACATTATTAGGACTTCTTGACCTGGGGTAAAGTGAACAAGAGAAGCTTTCTGGTCATATAAATGTTTGACCAACACCTGACCAGCCTTCAATTTTTCACTGGCATGAGCTATCAGGAAGACCATCCTCTTCCTTTAACCCCAGCACATAGTCTACTAGATTGGTAGTTATGGGAGGAGTGGGGAGCTCACACTCTTCCTTGACTATGGCCAGTGGTTCCCTTACAGGGTGACCAAAAAGAAGCTCAAAGCAGCTGAGGTCAACCCCCCCTTGAGGTACCTCTCTGTAAGCAGAGTATTAATGGTAGTAGGAGATACCATTTTCTCTGTTGGGGTTCTTCCAGAGCCCCAATCATACTCTTGAGAGTTCTATTAAACCGTTCAACCAAGCCATTTGTTTGTGGATAATAAACACATAAAAACATATAAGTGACCCCACACTCCTTCCACATGGCTTTCATATACTTGGACACAAAGTTACTTCCTCTGGCAGACACAATGTATTTAGGGAAGCCAACCCTAGTAAATTTGCCAAGTAAAGCTTTAGCAACTGACTTGGCAGTTACTGTCTTGAATGGGGTGGCTTCAGGATATCTGGTGGCATGGTCGACCAGCACCAAGATAAACCTATTGCCAGAGGATATCTGAGGATCAAGGGGACCAACAATGTCGATCCCTACCCTTTCACAGGGCACCCTCCACCACAGGGAGTGACATCAATGGAGCCAGGATTGTTGACCCACTCTTCCCAGAGATCTGGCAAGTGGCACAACTCCTGCAATGCCCTTCTACTTGCACCCCCATCTTGGGTCAGTAGAAATGCATGGGCAACCTCTGCTTGGTTCTTTTGATCGCAAGGTGGCCAGCAAGGGGGACTTCATGCGCCCATTGCAGGAGGAAGGGTCTGACTTGGAGGGGGACCACCAAACTCCTATGGTCTCTTTCATTAGACTCTGTGGGCTCACTGTACACCTTCCCAATACATCCTATGCTTCCCAGGAGGTTCACCCTCAAGCTGGGAGCAGCACTGTCTCCTTATTTTGTTTTTTTTATTATTTGTAATGCGCACCAGACCCGGGTATCAGGGCGCAATAGGCATCAAGAGTGTTGTTCAGCTTAGGTTACAGTGCTGTGCAATAACATATGTTTGAATACAGTCTGAAGCGATAAATATGATTTGAACAGGATAGACATGAAACTACATGATTACACAGTAATAACACAGAGACAATAGGGAGTATGTACAATAGGAGCGAGAATTCCAGTGTATATGTAATGGGAGGTTAGATGTCATTCTCCTTGATCCAGTGGATGATGTGAGATCTAAAGCGTGGGTAGGGGAGGTCAGCCCTCAAGGTTGGGGGGTGGATTTCAAGATTGGTCTGCTTTGACCGGTAAGCTGCTCCTGCCAGTCTTTGTGCATTTAAATATGGGTACTGTAAGAAGGTTGCCGTTGGTAGTTGGTAGTTCTTGTGGGTCGGTTGGCGGGTTGTCTCGTGAATCTGAATATGAGATATTTTGGGGGTGGCTTGGTGAAGGCATTTGTGTGTGAGGGACACTTTTATCCTTCAGAGAAAAGCCAATTATCAGATCTTCTGTGGTTAGAGATATGGGCTTTCTTAGGGATGCATAGAGCTGCTCTTAATGCGTTGTTTTGCAAGATATGGATTTTATCGGTAATGTGATTATTGCTCCCTAGGTATAGGGCATTACAATAGTCCAATTTAGACAGAACAAGGGCTCTTGCCAGGGTAATGCAGTTGTTGGGGGAAAGGAAGGGCTTAGCTGCTCTAATTAGTTTGCAGGTGTAAGCTGTTGATGAGGCCATGGAATTGATTTGCTTTTTAAAACGTAGCGTATAGTCTAAATAGAAGCCAAGGGTTTTGACTTCCTTGGCTACTGTGATGTTGTTTTCATCAATTATGAAGTTGGAGTAGTTATGGCCTAATTTGTAAAGGTTCTCAGGGGTACCCAGGATGAGGAGTTCCGTCTTGTCATCATTCAGGCATAGACCATGACAGGCCATCCGTGCCTGGTTGATGAGGTATACCATATTCACAAAGGCCAAATCCTTGTTGTAGTCGCCCGTCAACGGGATGAGGATCTGAGTATCATCAGCCTAGTTGGTGTAGGTGATACCCAGGCCGTCTAGACCATCATAAAGGGGCTTTGTGAAAATGTTGTATAGAGTGGGGGACACGCAAGATCCCTGTGGCACCCCGCAGGTTATCGGTATAGGATCAGCTGCTGCAATGGGGGAGAAGATGCTCTTGTTCTATTGTCCAAGAAGGATTGGATCCAACCTATCGCTTCTTGTGAGAAATGGGCGGCAGAATCAAGGTGGTTGCACAGGATCCTATGGTCTACTAGGTCGAACGCCGCTGAGAGATCAAGTAGCAACAATAGTGCTGCTTTGCCAGTGTCTCTCAGTACATCGATTTGTGCCTTAAGGTCTATTAGTGCAGTCTCAGTACCATGTTGAGATCTAAATTCTGACTGTCGTACCTCTAATAGATTGTTGCATTCCAGAAACTGTTGAATTTGGAGGTAAGCCACCTTGTTCAAGATTTTAAGCAGGAACGGGACTGTGGTGATGGGGCGATAGTTAGTGGGTATGGACGGGTTGAGGGTTTGTTTTTTGAGTAGGGGAAGAACCCAAGACTGTTTTAGATTGTTCGGTATGGTGCCAGTGGAGAAGAAGGCATTTATGAGTTTGGAAATTAATGGTGAAAGGTCACATGCAGCGTCTTTTATGATTTGGGCTGGGCACGGGTCACCGTGGCAGTTAGAAGGTTTGAGTCCAAGGATGATTTCTTTTGACTTCTAGGATGGATGCTTTATTAAAGTTGAAGCAGGGTGTATGTTGATTGGGAGGAGGTGGTGGTGGATGGGATGGAGGCTTAGAGGTTTTTTTAGGCTTAGGGGCCAGAGTAGTGTTTCTTTTTCACTATTAATCTTAGCTTGGAGAGTCGCTTCCTTGTTCAATGGGGCACTCTGAATGCTGGTACACCATAGTTTGTCCTTATGACAGGAATCTGGTACTATGATAGGTGATTCTATTTCTTTAAGGATTGTGAACAATTCTTTAGTCCTAGAGTTGGCTTGCGTAATGCGCAGATTGAAGGAGGATTGTCTGACGAGTATGATTTCTTTTTTGTATTGGGAGGCTATTTTACTAAGGTTGTTTTTGTTAGTCTCTGAGGGGTTTTGTCTCCAGATTTGTTTGCTTTTGCGTTTTTCTAGTCTTATAGCTTTCAGATAAGTAGTGAACCAGGTGTTTACATGTTTTTTGGGTTTGCTCTTTCTATTTTTCAGAGGTACTATGGTGTCTAATGATGATAACATTATTTTGTTATACTCCTCTACCATGGAGAAAGGGTCAATGTTGGCGGGGAGCGAGTTTAAGGTGGGAAGGATCAATGGGGTGAGTTTTTCAGCTGTAATGTTTCTTTCGTTTCTGGTGGGGATGGCTGGGGCTATGTTAGTAGCGGGTACAGGAGGCGTAGCCCCTATAGAGAAAGAAATTAGGTAGTGGTCAGACCAAGGTTGAGGATTGATGGATGTAATAGAGGTCTGGCAGTTGTGCTCTGCAACCCAGTTAAGGGTTCTTTCTTTGGTATGGGTGGCACCCAGTACTTTTTGGGTGAAGCCCAGTTCCTCAAGGGAGTCTTTGATGTGCATGGCGTTGATGTCAGAAGGGTCATTAAAAACTAGATTAAGATCTCCTAGGAGGAGACAGTGAGAAGTGTTTTTGAGATTATCAGATACAATGTTAGTTAGGTCTTCTTTGAAGGAGCCAAGGGGGCCAGGATGTCTGTATATGAGGTGGATAGACAGGGTTTGGGAGACTGAGCTAGGTAACTTGGCCGTGAGAGATTCGCAAGAGTCTACATTTAGGGGTGTGGAGAGTCTCATGGACAGACTAATTCTGGAGATTATGACAAGGCCTCCGCCTCGGGACTTAGTGCGAGATATTCTAAGGAGAGTGTAGTCCTCAGGGATGGCTAGCATGATTGCTGGGCCTGCTGCTGGATGAAGCTAGGATTCAGTGATAGCGAGGAAGTCCATTTTGTCAGTCTGGAGCAGGTCAGCAATTTCCATTGCATGGGCTATCGTGGAACGGGCATTTATAAGAGCTCCTCTAATGCTGGTCTGGGTAGGTTCCTTAGAGTGTTTAGGGTGGTTGATGAGGTCTCGAGTGAGCCGGCTATTGAGCTGGAGTGGGTGTTTGGTCTTGATGATTTTGTGGCGGGAGATGTTTGTGTTAATGTGTAGGCTGCTGGAAGTATTATTGGTAGGTGGGCGGTAGGTGTTAGCTAGAGGTTCATAGATTTTAGGGAGTCTAGCGCTGAGTTTAAGTTTTCTCTGAAGGAGACTGCATGGTCTGGTGTCCAAGTTGTTCTGGCTAGGAGGTTTGCTATTGTGGGTCACCGGATAGGGTGTAGTAACTGCTAGAGGCGAGTTAGGAGTCATGATGGGATGTAAGGTATTGATAAGGTATAGAATAGTCCTCAGCAGGACAGTGTAGGTCATAGGCAGGTGCATAATTTATTCATATGATGACTGGGTGGGATCGGAGGTAGCTGTAAGGCTGGGCTGAGGTGCAGGGTGCAAGGGGCTCAAGGAAGCACAGTTGTGGGTAGGCTAGATTGGCCGTTTGTCCAGGAGCTAAATGGAAGATATATCAAGGATTGCCTAGAGGTGCAGGTAGAATGGTACCAGTCTGGTAGAATGCAGTTGCGGACTAAGTGACATTTGGCAGAAATGATGCACAATCAGCTAGGTGGCAAGATCAAGGCAGGAGGCACTAGACAAATAAAATGCAAAAACAGCTAGGAGGTGGGTGGCAGATTAAAAGCTAGTTCAAGGCAGATACAATGCACAATCGACTAGGTGGCAAGATCAATGCAGGTGGAACTAGACAGACAGAATGCACTAGACAGATTAGATGCAAAAACAGCTAGGAGGCAGTAGACGGATTAAATGCTAGTTCAAGGCATATACAATGCACAATCAACTAGGTGGCTAGATCAATGCAGGTGGCACTAGACAGATAGAATGCACTAGACAGATAAAATGCAAAGACAGCTAAAGGCAATAGGCATATTAAATGTAAGTTCAAGGCAGGAGGCATTGGGCGGCAAAATTAACTGAGAGGCAGTAGGCAAAGCGAGTGGATGAAGTGCAGGTAACATTTGGGGGACTCACAGGCTTAATTGGGAGCCTGCCGAGTGTGAGGCAATGTGCTATATAGCATGCATGTCTGGGTTGAATAACAGGCCTCGTAAGAATTCTGACTACACACAGAGTGAGATGCAATGTTAAGGAGCGGTAGGAGTGACATAGTTATAGGTAGAGATACAAATGATGGTAGTGGTGGCCGTTGTAAAATGTTAGAGTCACTGGCAAAGTTGCAATCGGCGCTTACCGGTCAGTTTAAAGTTCAGGAGTCGGCGGGATGCCAGTCAATTGCTCGCGGCACGTAATGGGCAAAGTTACAGGCCCTGGGCTCTGTTGACTCTGGACAGGCTCAGGACAGGCACCAGCCTTGGTGGGTGGCCGGCTTGTTGCCTGCCAGCAAGGGATTGGCTTGAAGAAGGTCCTGGCAGCCAGTCTCGCACACTGACAGGACCGGGAATGAGATTTGAGTCAGGTCAAGACGATGAACTACGGCGGCCATCTTGAAGCAGTTGTATCTCGTGGGCTGCAATGGAGGCTGATCTAAATATCAGCAGATTGTGGTGATTTGGAAAATTATGCAGGCTATTCCAGCTTGCCGGTTGGACACAGGGTAGTTATGTACATTACCAGCTGATCCGCCGCAAAACACTTGGTTGGTGAGGCGAAGTGCAAATATAATGCAGCCTGAGCTCTGGTACCAGTGGATCAGACTATGCATCAATAGGCAATTTACATAATATATGGGGCTAATAAGGTGTAGTTCTAGAAATAGCAGGCCATGTCTAAGCTGGTTATATTGGCTGCAGGCATTTCAACTTGGATACATGGGACGAATATCGTTAATTGCGAATGTTAATGGAGACAGGGCTTGGCCAGTTGCAGGCCAACGTTGGGGTGGCTAGTGTTTGTATCCGACATCATACATTGCAGGCAATGGAGGAGTACTTACATAGCGTGGGTGGTGTAAGTTCTGTGGAGATGGTTGGCAATGGAGTCGAGCAAGGAGTGTTGCCCTAGGCACCTTAGGCATGGACAGGCTTGTGCTTTAAGTAGGGTGCCTTAGGGACAGGTGCCGGCTAGCGCCTTCTGGCGGTGCTAGGCCCCGGATGTAGCTGCAAGTCTCCAATCAGCTGCGAGGATCCGTGAGCTGTTTCTAGGCAATGCATATACAATGAGTGGAAGCGGCCAGTTTGTGCAGCTCCTCGTGGAGGAGCACGATAATCAAGGTAAGGAATGGCAAAAATGGGCTGATTGTCAACTCAGGGGAGCAAGGCATCCTAAAGATGGGCACTCACATTGGCCCTTACGGAACTCTTCCCTATCAGAACCACCTTCAACCAATAAACTTTGGCATTCAAAATGCTCATGTGGGTTGAGTATTTCAGCCAGCATCTCTTCCTCGTCAGGTTCAGGTGCTTGGCCATCAACCTCCACCTCAGTCTCAGTGGGGTATTCCTACATATTATCCCCACCAAAAATATTGCCGTACATATGGTCGTTTGTCTCGCCATAGGCGATATTATTTGGGGGGATAATTTGTGGGAGCGGGGGTTGCGGGGGTGTCCTCCGCACATTTTAAAATAATGCGGGGGTTGCAGGGGTGTCCCCCGCAGGGTCCATGGCTCAATATCACCACAAAAATATGGCAATATTTTTGTATTGCAATATTTTTGCGGGGATATTAACACATGGAACCATCAGTGATGTGTGAGTTTGGGGGAATATTCTCTTTTCCTCTGTTTGATTTTCTGACTCCCTCAACCTTAGGTTTTCCCTTTGGCTTTGGATCAGCCTTGGACTTGGCCAGGGCAGCTCTTGTTTGTGACCTTGTGCAGGGTCTATCTGCTCTATACCCCACAAGACCTAAGTCTCTGTGGTCATTACCCAGCAGGAACTTTCCAGGGATTTTCATCTCCATGCTCACAGGAATCATCACTACTGTACCATTGACAGTAAGATTTACTGGCATTACTAGGAACTTGAGAGGGGGTCCATTAGCTAACTTGGTGGGCATCAGGGGAGCTCTGGCATGCTCCTCCTGGTTCAACAGTCTGGCATCCACCACAGTTCTGCTGGCTCCACTATCCCTTAGGGCAGGAGTGTCTACTCAATTGATCAGCACACTGTCTTTAAAGTAGTGCTTGGTGTTGTCAGGTATTTCTAGCATAGGCTTCTGAAATGCTTGGCTCCCAGAAACCCAGGGAAACTAAGACTACTTCAGACTTGATACCAACGGGGAAGGAGTCTGAAGAGAAGGATGCCCCTGTCATAATTTCTTCCTCTTCATAGGAGGGGAAGGCCAGACTCACAGAGTGGATCCTCAAGGTTTTCACCTTTCATGTGAGGTCCCCTTCACCTGGTCACTTGCTACACAAGCCACACAAGATCCACCGGGTCTGTGTACATAGGGAGGTGTACTGTGCCTGAGCCATGCTTGGGAGGGTTACTCCAACTACACTGACTAGTCTCAGGTGACTTACCCTTTTAAAAATATTTTGGTCACTTCAGCAACTAAAATGATCGACATACCACATCCAGATATCCTGTACAACAGTACAGGTGATTTGGGAAAAACAAAGCAACTTGCACAAGAAAAGATCGCAAAAGAACCACCTGTTGATTTAAATAAAGAGCAATTGGAATCATCCCCTCTGTTTGTGCGCATGTAAATTCGGAGTGTTCAAAGACGTTTTTCATGAAGAATTATGTTGTAGTTCATCAATCAGATGCTGATTTGGTGAATAAAAGCTTTTTGACTTCCCCTCAATCTCCAAAATCTTAAATCCACAATCTCGGCGGATGATGTCTCTGATGCCTCGGATGAAAATAACAATAGTAACATTGCTAGTTTAATGGACGACAACAATAGTGTCACTCGGCCACAGCTACAAGCCCTTGACTATTTCCTTACTTCCCTGGTGGAGTTATGTGAGGAATTATTCAAGACTTCAGCAAATCACAGCTGATCCCCTCAGGGCCCTTCACTAATGTGGCATGTATTCCAACAAACTCCATCACTTCCAATGCAGAACAAATCACCAACCTCAGAAAGCAAATAAATATACGAGCCCGGTATCTCTTCCCAGAGATAACGATGTAGTAAATCAGAACAGTAATTTTGACAACAACTGGCCTGCAAACGTTCCTATGGGTGATCTTATATGTGTAGGGGTCAATGCGGGTTTGAAGACTGTGGAAGCTACCTATAACACCATGGACGTCACAACTCCATGTGGGAGATATGCCGCTGTAATAAAAACGAAAAGGCGCTAAAAGGCATGATCCACCCCCACTTAAGGAAAAACGTGTAGCTAAGACTAGACCTGCGAATCATCTTTCCTTTGCCAACCAACCCAATACCTCATCCTTGGAGCTGGTGACTGATAAGCTTGGCCACTTTGATGTAATATTCATTGACGATACAGACGACACAGCTACAAAATCTGTAGCCAACTCTAATAAAAACTCAAAATCGACCAAACAGAAAAAGATACTCAATAAAATGACTGGAACAAATGATATACGCCAATATATATCTGTCACTAATACAGCTAATGTGGACACACCTTCATTGATGTCTCAGCATCAGACACAGACTATAGAGACCAAAGATTTGGACAATGACACCTCCGTGCTTGGACCCTTAGAAACTCTACTTACAAGCAAGCATGACATTTTTATTAAGGTCATGCACACCAAAGGCAAGAATTACTCTACTATAGCGAATACATCTGAGGCACATACATATGACCTGGGTTCTCATCTGGCTTTGGCAAAAAATGACGATGCACAGAATACGATTAACTTCGTTTTAAGAATCCAAAGCTTATTCTGTGCAAATGTAGATTTGTATTTAAATCGTTCAGCTATCTTACAATTACTGCATCAAATGATACCAGTACGCACTATCACTACTACAGACAGTGAGGTGGTAGAGCTACTATTAGATACTATTACAAAGCTCGCCACTTAAGGATTTATGCCATTTCTGCTGTACTTCATACACACACATGAAGCTGAGTTTGCCCATTATGGTTATGACTGCATAATTGAATATGTTGGACAGTCTTTGGATGATAACTCACGGAATTGTTGTGACTTCACACATGATTGATCATATACTAGCACAATTTATACACAGAAAACATCAGGCTAAAAGACAACCCGTGCACGGATTCAACTCTTGGATGGGCACGATTATCATAACTGGCACTGCCTATCTTCTTTCCTTCCTACCAACCGCCTGATTAAAACTTAGCTGCACAACCTAAGGTGCTTTCATGGAATACATGTGGTTTTACTTACATTTTCTGGATCTGCTGGCCTTATTTCTTCCCTTGATTACTGTAGCATTTTAGCCCTACAAGAAACATGGCTTACTGAAGATATTGAATAAAGGCAGACAGGCAATACAACGGCCAGTCTGCCAATAGGGGGTGTCCTAAGGGGGTTCTATTCATTAGTGTTAAGAATACCTTCAAATTATGTTTATGATGTAAAGACACAGGGGGCACCTTGTTTCATATAATTTGGGAATGCTCTCGGATTCGCCGATTCTGGGAACAGACTTTTGATGAACTGACAACAGTGATGTGGGCTGTACCAGAGGATCCGAAGCTCCAGCCGCTGGGAGTCTGGGGAGAAACCTCTATTAACCGATTTGAAAAAATATTCCTGTCCACTGCAATAATACCCATAACGTGTAAAATTGCTATGATGTGGGGACCATTCAAGACTCCCTCATACAACAAATGGTCTTTAGATGTGGACATCTGAATTGCAATTGAAGAATGCATTTATAAATCGCAAGGTTTCCACAAGAAAACCCAGAAAATATCGACAAATGGAAGGAGCCCCGCTAGAGACTTACCTTTGTACTTACTATCCAGGGTAATTATGGGTAATTAGGTGTATGCCTTGCATTACTTGTTTATCCGCCTGTTGATAAAGTATACTGAATAGCAATATATGTGTAAAACCAATAAAATGTGTTATAAAAAAAAGCATACCTTCAAATTGACTGACTTAGGAATTCCTGGGGAATACTTTCTTGTAGGTCTTCCCATTCTTTTTATGGTCGCTACCACTCTATTTTGATCATTAACATATATGCGCCCCACGTCGTAAACCAAACAGATAGAAAACCTATTTGAGACACATTTAGCTAGTTATGATTTCATAGTGTTGGGGAACATCAATTCAAAGATACCTGCAGAACTGACTTCTTATAAGGATTTCTATCCCCCTTACTCAAACAAAACCTTCACGACAGACATGGAACCGAATGGGACAAATTGTTTAGCACATACAGTCTTTGCATGATGAATGCACAATGTAAAGGAGATAGTCCGGTTAACTATATCCGGGTTTCTGCCAATTGTGCCACCACTATTGATTATATTTTTATTTCATATACAATCTTTTCACACGAGATTGATCTTATCATCGCTTTACGTGAGGAGAGCAATCATTTTTCTTTCATAGTTCACTTTGGGATACTAGAACTTAGCCACACCTTTGATAAGACAGGTGTAGTAGATATTAATACGCGTTTAAAGAGAATCAGCTTGAATAGTACCAACATGAACAAAGAGAACATGATCCTATCCCTCATAGCTACTAAATACTTCCAATATTGTGCCTGCTTGAGATTTTTGTGCAGCCAAGAAACCATTGGTCAGCTAGTAACACTAGTGATAATGTGATCACTCTAATTGCACATGAAAACCAGCAAATCTTACCCGAACAACCAAACATCCTACATGAGAGTTACTTGGAAGGCATCAACAGCATCTCTGAGATGTCTTAGTAATGCTCTAATTTAGTGCAACCCGGCATGGTGGGCTAAATTGCTGCATGCTTTCTTTTGGGTTATTAGCCTTAGCAGTAATATTTCCTTTACATGGTTGGATAGCATTATCATTGCAGTATACAAAAAAGGGAAACGTAATGATCCCCAAAATGATCATATGCTAGCCACGCTCCCTCTAGGATCTTTGCATATTTCCAACTAAAGTTTCCACAGTGGAATACTCACGGCAGGTATTACAGCAGACGACATATGGAGCATTCATCAATGTCAGCTCTGCCTATGACACAGTACAGCGTGACATCTTGTGGCAAAAGCTGATTAAATGGGGAATACCTAGGGGTCAATTGAAAATGCTCATCTCATTCCATATCAAAACCAAGGTTACATTTAGGATAACCCTGAATGGTGAGATCACTAGCGCCATGGCCACTTATCTAGGCCTCATGGAGGGGTACATACTCGCCCTCACTCTGTTTAATCTTCATCTTGCAGACCCAACTGATGATCTAAAATCAAATGACGCTCTGTTAGGGGAGTTTTCCTAAAGTCCTACTGCAGTAAGACTTTAGGAAGCTATCCCAGTGGTTTTTCAGATCCCCAACTCTTAGTATCAGTCTGTACTAGCTCAGGACCTTGGTAGTGTGGCAGAGCAGCCAGGCTTATCTTAAGGGGAAGATGTGAGCTGTAGGTAAGTACTCAGAATCTTAGCTAGCCAGGCACAGCAAAGAAGCACTTACACGTACATTTATATACAAGGTATATATTTATTAGATTTACACCAGAATCACATTAAATACTTCAGTTGGTAATAGTAGAATACTTAGGAATACTTAAGCAATATGACCCGAGCGGCGGGGGCATTACCGACTCAGGTAATGCCCTGGGGCCCATAGGTATAGTCCCCGAGCGAAGCCACCGGGGACCCAGGAACAAGAAGGTAAGTGGGGGTGGGGTGGGTGGGAGGGAGGTAAGGGAATAACATTTTTTAAAAAAAGACTTACCCAAGTCCCCGGCGGGGGGGCGAAGGCAGCCTCTCAGCCGCGGGGAGGCTCGGAGCGGGGATGGCCCCCGCCGGGGACAAAGGCCGGGAATCCCGACGGAGGGATTGCCGGCCTGGTAATGACTCGGCGAGGGCCAATCAGAATGGATCTTGCATTCTGATTGCGCCCTCGCAGGGTACTAATAGATAATACATTTCAAAGGGAACTTTCACTTTTGTGTTTGTTCGCGGTTACATTTGTAGCAACGTTAGAAAGGGAAAAGACAAGGTTATTGTGTCATTGGTAATTGCGCACTCATGCAGTTTTCAACAGGTTATACAGTAATGCATTTACTCTGCAAACACACTAAAAGGGAGGAAAATAAGTGGTTTGTGCAGCATGAGCTTAGTTCAAGATCCTAGAGATTTCTTCGTCCAGCCAGTTTTTTAAGTCCAAAATCACAACCCTAGCTAACAGCAGTTCGTAGAGGGCTTGAAGTCTTGGCAAAAAGCAAATAATGAAAAACTCGTGTTGATTTCTTCCAGTGTCTAAAGCTATTGAAGCAGCAAGTTAACAACTAACAAAGGAGACTGAAAAACAAACTCATAAAGGGGACACCAGCAGTAGCTTGGGTCAGAGGTAAGAGGGGGTTGCCCTGGACACCTCTAGGTGCACTCCAATGCTCTGGAGCGATTTGTCAGAATCAGGTAACAAATACCCTTTTCCCAAAAGTACCTTGAGTTTGAAGAACGTGTTTGTGTTGGCTCCTCCACAATGTAGCAGCTCTGGACCTGACCAATAGATTCCTTGGTCTGGTGACGAAAGGCAGGACAATGGACAGTGTATACCAGCAGCAGTGTGGAGGTGGGACCTGTGGCACAACTTTCAGCAACTTCTTGCTTCACTCTGCGGTTTTGGCGCCTTTTCAGTAGCACCAACAAAGGACATGGATCGCCCTGTCAATCTTCTTCGCTTCCTGCAATCGCATGCTCTGTTGAGGGGGCCTGTGTGAATTGGATCAGATCTCTGGAGTGTCTTTACGTGCTCAGGACAGATTTGGATGGATTCGACCTTTACTTGATGATGCACTCGAAGTGGGCAGAACGTTTCCTGGTATTGGGGTTCTACAGCTCTGGAAACTCCTGGGATCTCGAGAGATGGCTTGTTTCAAAGCTAGTCTTGGGACTGGTTGTTCCCACCAGCGAAAGGGAAGGAGTCGTCCTCTTCAGAACTCCTCTGACACATAGAAAATGGAATCAGGGCAGCAGTGGTTGCTTCACGGTATTGCAAAGGGTCTGCATGCGTCTCTGATCGTCTTATTCTTCTTTTGTTACTTCTGTTTCCAGTGGTTGACTTTCTTTACACTCCAGAAGCCTCACCTTTTACACAATTCCATCACATACTCGTCTGCAATCTCTCTCAGCATTTTACAGAAAGGAGCATTTGGCTGTCCAATCTGGACAGCCAGACCTCAAGTTGGAGCTAGTCCATTTCAGACACTCTGGCAGACAAATGACAGAGTGTGGAAGACTGCTCCCCCACTTCCTGCCTGCCCAGACACTGTGGAGTCTAGGCCAGCATACCGACTGGTTCCCGCCAATGGCAAAACACACACACAGACGTCCCCATCCCAGATTGGTAGAAGAAAGGTGAACAAAGAACAACCATACTAATAATGGCAAAAAAGAAGGAAGGCCCCAAGTTGCAACTTGGGTGTCCCTATTGTGCACTACCGGGGCTATGGACATAGTCTGGGGTATAAAAGATATACTATAGTGGGTAGAACATTTTCACTGCCATCAGCCATGACTAGGTGATTGTCTATGTGACTAAAAAGTCACAAGAGCAGAGAGCAGGGGATACTAAGTAGCCCTTTGGCACTCCACTGAAGGTGGTGTGTGCTAATCTCTCAGACTATACAGTTTGGGAGAGGTACTATGTACCTCTATATCCTTAAGAACTGTAGTTACTTAAGGACATTTGAAAAAGAGTCTTAAAGGATGACCCAACAGGTCCCCATCAACACTGCCCATAAGGAGCTGTGTGCTACAGTTGCAAAATACAGATGCCCTCAAGGGCCATGGAGCAGACATACTCCATAGTACTGGGGAAATACAAATAATAGAATTCCAAAAGACAGAGCCCATAAGAATGAACGAGTGGAAAAAGTCTCCACTCATTCAGGATTAAAAGAAAAAGGTCCAGAAGTCAAGCAAAAAGTGCTGGGGGTCTCACTAGGAGAGGGAATGAAGCACAATAATGATAAATCTCCTACCACTCGTCCCCCCAGACTAGGGACAGGAGGTTCTAACCCACTCCTGGATGGCGCTCTTGATACTTTCTGGTCATACTTTCTGGTGAGGCCATCAGCATTTTTAAGTTGGGTACCAGACCTGTGCTCAATAGTGAAGTCAAATATTTGGAGGCTTATGGACCACCTGAGCAAAATGGCATTTTCGCCTTTCATCTGCATCAACCACCTTAAGGGTTGGTGGTCACTTTGAATCTTGAAAGTAGTTTCATAGAGATATGGTGTGAATTTCTTCAGGGACCACACAATAGAAAAACATTCACGTTCAATGGTTGCCCACCTGATTTCCCTATCTTTTAATTTTCTACTAATAAAGCAGATGGGGTGCTCCCTGCCTTTGCTGTCAAATTGGCTTAGGACTGCTGCTATCCCTGTTTTGGAAGCATCAGTTTGGACTAGGAAGGCCTGGGTGTAATCTGGAGCTCTCAGCACTGGAGCTTTACAGAGGGCATCTTTCAGCCCTTGGAAGGCTTTGTCACAGTCCTCCTTCCACTTGACCATTTTAGGCATCCTTTTTACCAATTATGCGGACGACACTCAGCTCCTTTTGGAGCTGAGTGGCAACTATGAAAAAGAAGCAGAAAGATTCTCTACAGTTTATGGTGCAATCCAGAGTTGGATGACACTTAATGGGATGTGCTTGTATGGAGATAAAACGGAGCTCTTGATCTTTGGCTCCTTGCAGTGCCATGCCAAGCTTCAGGCCCAATATGTTGGCTTTGACATTGAGAATCATCATATCAACGTTGCTAGGAAAGTAAAAACCTTGGGAATAACTCCTGAACCATTCCTGAGTATGTCGACCCACATTAACATGGTTATTGGCAAGAACCGATACTATCTTAGATTGCTGAGATTGGTGAAGCCATATGTTTCTGAAACTAACTGTTCCACGCTTGTCCGCACTATGATAATGCCCAGAATCAATTATTGTAGCACCTTATTGGTCGGGCAAATAACTGCTGCTTAAGAAATCTTCAAGTTCTGCAAAATGACGCAGTCAAGAGAGTGAAGAACATTCCCCGGCACAAACCAATATCGACACACAGGAGGAAGCTTCATTGGCTTCCCGTGAAAGCCAGAATCCATTTTAATGCCCTTAAAATTGTCCACAAATGTCTCTATGTCCAAGCCCCTCAGTATATTAAAGGATGTGTTACTGTACAAAGGTCAACCAGAGTAACTTGGTCCGCTGATACCATGAGGCTGATCTGCCCCAAGAGCAAGCAAGTCAAAGGGAATTGTTGTTCATTCCCGGTGCAGCTGCCCAGGAATGGTACAAATGTCTGGCTGCTTTATGCACCATAAATGAACCCCTGAAATTTAGGAAACAATTGAAAACTGCTTTGTTTTAATGACCATTCCCAGTTCTGGCTATGACCTCTTCTCTTGATGCGCCCTGATGCCTGTGGACTTCAGCGCTATATAAATATAAAAATATAAATATTATATAGGGATCTTGGGAGAGGATATGGTATTCAGAGGAGAAGCTATGGTCCCATAGTTCTCAATGAAGTTCCTGTAATAACCAGTAAATCCTAGGAGTTTGAGTAGTTGGAGTGGCCCTGTCTTTTACAGGCTGTACTTTGCTGGTTAAGGGCTTGATCTCCCCTCCTCCTACCTCATGACCAAAGTAGACCACTTTACTCTGACCAACTTGGCATATACTTGCTTTTATGGTCAAATTGGCCTGTTGAAGGGCCTTTAATACATGTCCCAGGTCATCAAGATGTTCTTCCCAGGTAGGGCTGAAAACTGCTATGTCATCCAAGTATGCCATGCAGAAGTTCTCTAACCCATTCAGAACATGGTTAACCATTCTCTGGAATGTGGCAGGTGCATTCTTTAAACTGAAGGGCTTGACCTTAAACTGGCACAATCCTTCTGGAGTTGAGAATGTTGTCTTCTCTTTGGACTAGTCAGTCATGGCAATCTGCCAATAACCACTTGTCAGGACAAAAGTACTGAATTCTGCTGAGCCCACCTTATCCACTAGTTCATCTGACCTTGGCAAGGGATGGGAATCAGCCTTGGTGACTGCATTTAATGCCCTATATTCCACACAGAATCTAGGTTCCTTAGTTCCTGCCTTTGGTGCTTACGCAACTGGGCTAGCCAATGGACCTGTGGAATGTTTAATCACTCCTAGGTCAAGCATCTTATTGACCTCTTCTTTTATGTGATTCTTCACATTATCTGGCATCCTTGAGCCCCTGCTTTCAACAGGTACACTATCACCAGTGTCAATGTCATGTCGGCCCAAAGGCTCAAGCTTGGTGTAAGTGAGAACAGAGGGGAAAAGTGAGTCGACAAAGCTCTGCACTCCTCCTGTTGCTGCCCTGTCAGATTAGTAGAGAGTTTCACGCCTTCTACTGACCCATCTGAATGGTGTCCCCTTAGAAGGTATGGGAGAGGCTCACTCTCCTCTTCTTCTTGAACAGACACTAAGAGCAGATATCCTATCTCTGGTCTGGAAACAGAAGCTTGCAAACGGTTTGCATGAAAGACCCTAGGGGCCGCCTTGGGGTTACCCAAGTCTACCAAATAATTGACATCTCCAAGTTTTCCCACAACTTTGAAGGGTCCAGTCCATTTGTCCTGTAATACCCTCTATCCTACTGGGACCATAATGATAACTTGCTGGTCTGGAGTAAACTCCACCATGTTTGCCTTCTGGTCATGCCATTGCTTAACCAGAGCTTGACCAGGTTTCAAATTCTTCACTAGCCTCTGTCATCATAAGTGCCATCCTCTGTCTGGGGCTAAACACATAGTCATTCGTACTGGCTTGAGGGAAGGAACACTCTCCTGACCCTCCTTAATCAGGGCCAAAGGGCCTCTGACTGGATGACCATTAAGTAACTGAAAGAGCCTAAAGCCCACTCCAGCTTAAGGAACTTCTCTGTAGGCAAATAAAAGGCATGGCAGAAAGAGGTCCCATTTTCTTCTAAGTGGTTCTTCCAAAGCTCTAGTCATGCTCTTCATGGTTCTATTCAACCTCTCTACCAAACCATTTTTCTGAGGGTGGTAGACAGTTGAGAACTTGTAGGTGACCCCACAGCTTTTCCACATGGTCTGCATGTAGTGGGACATACAATTTGACCTCCTGTTGGATACTACCTGCTTTGGAAATCCTACTCTGGTAAAAATACCAAGTAAGGCCTTAGCCACTACCTGAGCAGTAACAGTTATCATTTGAATTGCTTCAGGGTACCTAGTGACATGGCCCACCACAACCAATATAAATCGGTTCCCTGAAGAGGTTGGAGGGTCTAGGGGACCAACAATGTCAATCCCCACCCTCTGAAAAATAACTCCTACAACTGAGAGAGGAACTGAGGGTGCCCCATTCTTGGCTCCACTCTTACCAGATAACTGGCAGATGTGACAACTCCTACAGCATTGTTCTATGTTTGTACCCATCTTGGACCAATAGAAGTACAGTGAAATCCTCTCCTTGGTCCGCTTAGAGCTTAAGTGACTAGTCAGGGGGACTGCATGTGCTAACTGTAGGAATGTGGGTCTTAGTTCCTGGGGGACCACCATTCTCCCGAGGTCTCCTGGAATAGACTCCATAGGCTCACTGTATAGACATCCATCTTCCCAGTACAGCCTATGCTTCCCAGGGTCTTGCCCTTCACTACGGGAGGCTGCCTGCTGACACAGTCCTTCTAGAGAGGGATCCTCTGTTTGTGCCCTACTGAAGTCTGCCCTGGATGGTCCACCTTCTGCAAGCCAAGTCTGCAGTTCAGGGTGGTATCTGGGATCGACATCTTCTAGACAGGGTTGAATCTCCTCCTCCTGTGACTAATCAGTAGAAGGCTCTTCAGAGGCTTCTTCTGGCATCAACTCAGCCTCAGCTGGTGGAGGGGTTACTGGGGTGACCTCTAGATTTTCTACAGGAACCTTTTTCTTTGTGGAAGCTTTGGGCTTGGGGCCCTTCTTTCCTTGAGACACACTGGGTTTCTCCTTGGTCTCAGTTATCAGATCCTTTAAGGTTACCTCTCTGGCTTTCCTTGTCAACCTCCTTCTCTTTTTAGAGGGTTTTTCTGTGCTGGAGACTACACCTAAGGCCTTCAAATCATTGCCCAATGGTACTCTTTGTGGTACTTCTGAATGAACACTTACAGGAATGTTTACAGACATCTCATTACATTTAATGATGTCTGGCAATACTGGTCAAATTTGAACTGCACCTCCCACTAACTTAATAAGCTTTTTGGGAGCCTTAGAAACTTCCTCAGGTTGAAAGAAACTTTCATCTACCACAGTAATACTGGCCCCAGTGTCTCTAATGGCAGGGGTGTCCTGACCATTGTAAGGAAGGCATTGTATCAACAGTAAGGCAGACACAAGTTACCACAGTTCAAGGGTGTTTATTGAACTTTCGCAAGAGTGTGATAAACGCCTATCTAAACCCAAATCTACACATGGGAGCAGGCTAGGACCATCAAATAATAATAATGCTGTCCTAGTGGAGTCTTGTCAAGATAAAAGGCCCTATTCTGAAAAAGCTATTGCCAATCCTTACCGCTAAATTACAAATAGTGTGGGGTAATGTTCATGAAAAATAAAAAAGTTTTCACAAAATGATATGTCAGGATGATCGGGCCGTTGGCCTCCCTTCCCCAGGGAAAGGCGGTTCACTTGAGCAAAGCACACACGCGGGCTTCTTCAACATGAGGATACAGTTCCGTTGATAGCCAAAGGGCCTTCTGTTCCCAAGTCGCTTTTCTCATCAAACTTTCTTGAATCAGAGCGCCTGATGTACATAAATTAAGATACACATTTCTTTTCTTCTTAAAAGTATTCAACACAAGGCTTTACCCTGGATCCCCCTCAGCCAGGCTCAGATTCCTGTTATTTTATGATCATTACTGCAGATCCCACTCTTCCAGGTTCAGATCCTACTTTTTACAAAGTTCGGAGAATATTTGTTTTCTCAGATGACTCAAGGTTTATTTTATTTTTTATTTTATTTGACATTTATATAGCGCAACAAACCCTGAGGCATCTGGGCGCTTTAAGCTTACGAATATGCTTACAACAATATCAAGTGAATTCATGGCAGGTAGATCACAAATTGGAAAGACTTGACATCATTTTACAAGTCAGTTACAACATTGAATTCAGCAACATGTTGCAAAGATCCGGTACATGAGATAGGAACGTCTAACCTTCTGTTGCAAGGCGATTACATCTAGCTATGCAGTTACAAATGAAAGGTCAGGGTACATGAAGTGGCAAATCCTACCTTATGTTGCTAGGCAGCTACATCAGACCATGCAGATACATTTATTAAGTCCAAGTAAATGAAGTGGGAAAGCCTGCCTCATGTTGCAAGGCAACTACATCAGATCATGCAGGTACATATAGTAAGTTCAAGTACATGAAGTGGGAAAGCCTGCCTCATCTTGCAAGGCGACTTCATCAGATCATGCAGTTACATGTAGTAAGTCCAGGTACATGAAGTGGGAAAGCCTGCATCATGTTGTAAGGCAGCTACATTTAGTCATACATGTATGATGTTGAAAGAGCAATAGTAATACTAGATCGATATTTCATGCAATGGAGGATTGAGATATAGTAGGTCACTGTGCACAGCTAGGAAGCAGAGTTACAGGCAAATTAAATCATTAATTAATTAACATTGCAAATGGGAAGCACAAAAAGTCACTAGGCACAGCTAGGAAGCGAAGTTCACAAAACAAGTGAAAAAACACCATATCGCACTTGGCACATTTAGGTTCAAATCAAGTGAATCACGTTCCGAACACAATGCAACATGGACGTAATAAATACAGGTGAGCAGTAGGTAAATCTATTTTTAGAGCAAGACAAGGTACAGCCCATAGAGGCGGCGGCGTTCGGTGCAAGTTAAATAGAGACAGTGGGTACAGGACGTGAGATAGCAAATAGTCATCAGTTAAGAACTCAGGGAAATATTCACGCTAAGGAGGTATGATTGAATCAGTTGAACTGGCCACAAAGTCTAGTGGAACTGACCAGGCTATTCAGCGGTCCTGCCATGTCCGGACAGGGCCAGACAGGAAGCCTTATTTGGGGCCTTTCTCGGAGGCCGATTTACACTGGCCGGTCGCCTGATTTTCCACTTCAGAGGGAAGTAGACCAATCAGAGCACAGCAAGGATTGTAGGCAGTGGCTGCAGGGTAATAATATTGTCGCCCATATTGAAACACAGTAACCTTGCCCAAAATACTTCAGAATTTGCAAATTTAACAAGGAAAGTTGCGTAAAGCAGCGCGTCATGTGCGTAAGGCTGCAGTGAACACCAAAATTTGTAGAATGCAGCACAAAGACGCAACAATGCACATCGCTGGTGAATAAAATCTTTGAAAAAGCAGATCCGATTAAATACTTTCTGTTATGTTGCTGGGGGGGGGGAGTCCCAGCTCTCGTTGTTCTCACTGCTGTGATGAGGTAGCTAGGTTTGATCGAGGGAAGAGGGGAGGAAAGAGAAAGGCACCAGACAGGGAGCCTTATTCAGGGCCTTTGTCGGAGGCAGGCCTACACCTGTCGGTTGCCTGATTGGCTACTTCAGAGGCTACGATTCACTCCTCAGCCGGGCTCAGATCCTTCCCCTTTTCAATTAGTCTACCTCAGCTGGGCCCATACAAATTGCAGTTCAACCTGGTTTATCAAACACTTTTGAATGTGTACAGGATTTAGCTTGACCCATTGCAGGGCAACTTGGATACAAACTTCCATTTTACAATACAGTTCCTATTCAGTTGGATACCTAACAGAGACCTTCGAATGAGAACCCACTCTGTATACGGTATCCTACTGGGCCTCCCAAAGTTTATTCAACCATTTGGTTTCAAATTATATTTGCGTGCATCACTCATCACACGCGTCTCATACACTGTCCTCTTTGGATTTCTTCATAAAATGTTGCTGCTCACAACCTTGGTTCGAACACAAGCTGGTTTGGTATCAGTCTCTCTGACTCACCGGCTGTGCTGTTTTTACTGGTGCTGCTTTGTTGTAGGAGCCAAGGATAGTACTACTGCGGCAATTGCTCCACCCCACCTTGGTTATCGATGTGGGAGAGCCCCGGCACCTTTGATGCACAGTGTAGGTTTGTTCAGCTTTAGTTCCCGGTCTTAGGCTTCTTACTTTCCAATGCTCATGAAAGTAACAGTCTTTAAAGGTCAAGGGCACTTGCCTCCTTGAAACCATCTCTGGTCTCGCCATCTTTTCCCGTGTATTAAACTGCCATCTTGGAACTGCTGTTTCCTTGTGTGCTTTTCCTTGCTCAGAGTGTGCTTTTGTGCTCCGCCTTTTATCTGTGTGGGTAAGTGTGATGGATGTCAGGTGTGTGCAATGATCAGTAATTGCCTGACCTTGCCTGACCATTATATTGGCACATGTCAGGTATACAGCTCTGGTGATAGTTCTTCGTCGTTCATGGTGAACTGTCTGTGAGAAAGTGTTTGTGTCAGGAAAGGGGGCGAGTGTTGCATTCCTAGGTATCCTACCTGGTAGGATTGGGAAAAGGTGTTACAGGGAAGGGGATATCGTGTCTCACCATCCGGTGCCCCACTTCCACTCCCCGAAGACACCTCATCCAGGTGATCCTCTCTCACTGGAGCATCCCCAGGTTCTGGATCCAAAAGCGATGGCTGTGTCCTGGCCACCTGGATGACAGATCCCCAGGGACAAGCAGGTGAGACATCTTCTGGTTTCCTACACCATTCACAAGTACACAGTTTTTATAATAATCTTTAGTATTGTCAGGAATGGAATCATAAACGTCAATGTTCTGTTGTTCCCACAGTCGCTGAGATACTAAAGAAACTCTAGTCTGAACACCAATGGGTTCTTCAACTTGAGAGTGAAAACTAGCCCTTGTCATTGGGATATCCACATCATGTGTGAATGCTAAGCTAACAGAGGGGATCCCTGAAGGTTTAGCCATACATGTGGGATCTCCTTTCACATGGTCAACAGACCCACAAACCACACATTTCGCAAATGTCTTTTGGAAAGGGGGTTTCTGATAACCTCCCTCTGGTTTTGGTCCAGAGGTTTCACTAGCCGTGTAAGGATGTTTAGGGGGATATTTACCCTGGTTATGTTTGGGGCACTCTTTTTTTGTTTGTTTTTGAATGATATGATAGGTAATTTGATCCAAGCATCTCATCCTTTTTGTGCGGATCCCCAAAATCCTTATGCGTAGCTCTATTGGCCAACCCATAAGTCAGCAGCCTCTGCTAGCTTCTTGGGATCCACTTCTTTAGAGTCAGCAAGATGCTATCTTAGCTCTGGGGAACAGGCATCAAAAATACTTTCTAGCATGAAGAGATACCTCATGCCTTCATAAGAGCTCACATTGTAGCCATTAATCCACCATCTACTTTGGTTTAGGCTTTCACACAACCAAGTGGCCCACAAGATACCATCTCTCTATTTGTGGTCCCCAAACCTTTTTAGATATTGGGAAGGAGTCTTCCCAAACCCGGCTATGAGAGCAGTTTTTACCAACTGGTAATCTTGTCTATCAACATTATTTAAATCCATCATAGCATCACAGCCATTCTGGGGGAGCCTAGAGATTACCCATGGAAAAAAAACACTTTCATAAATACCTTGTACTTTGCATGTAAACTCAAATGTACTCAGCCAATCAAACATATCAGTTGTCACATCATAAAAACTTACCAAATCTTCAGGGAGACACGGCTTCCTGCTTCTGGAGTGGTCTGGCAAAGAGGACTCTGAAACAGAAATAGAATCAAGGGACAACTTTTTCATCTCTAGTTCGTGCTGCATCTTTTTTCCAAGAGTTCCTTCCTCATTTGTTTGTCTCGCATTTCAGACTGTATTTCCAGTTTCCTGAATTCAAGTTGCATTTTAATTTTTCTAATTCTAGAACCAGCTCAGCTGACATGTTAGATACAGGTATGGTTAAGATCAGAACATTGGCAGATGGATTAATATTCAAATTTTCATCCACATCATCTTCTACCTCATGATCTGGAAGTTGATGGCTAAGGGTTAAACTTTGACCATCATTATCTTCTAGATCTATACTGGAAGCAGGAGGTCCATGTCTACTTACAGTTTGGTAATCCAACAAGGTTGGATTAACTCAGCTTGTCTTTCCTTTTGTATTAAGCCATTTATCTTTACACATTTCTTTCAGTTTTTCAACAGTAAAAGCCATAAGAGCTTCTGCCTTATAGTTTTCCATAGGGGACATAGGTTTTGTACCTTATAGTATAATGACCTGGAGGATGGATTCTTTGTGTGTAATACACCCATAAATCAGAGTAGTCCAACCTACACAAATCTCACCACTGCCACCAGTGTTAGGAGAGTTTTCCTAAAGTCCTACTGCCAGTAAGACTTTAGTAAGCTATCCCAGTGGTTTGTGGATCCCCAACTCTTAGTATTAGTCTGTACTAGCTCAGGACCTTGGTAGTGTTGCAGAGCAGTCAGGCTTAGGAAGATGTGAGCTGTCGGTAAGTACTCAGAATCTTAGATAGACAGGCAGAGCAAAGAAGCACTTACACGTATATTTATTTAAAAGTTGTATATTTATTATATTTACACCAGAATCACTTTACATACTTTAGATGGTAATGGTACAACACTTAGGAATACTAGATAATGCACTTCAAAGGGCACTTTCACTTTTGTGTTTGTTCACGGTTACATTTGTGGCAACACTAGAAAGGGAAAACAAAAGCTTATCGTATCATCGATAATTGCGCACTCATGTGGTTTTCAACAGATAATACGGTAATGCATTTACTCTGCAAACACATATAGAAAAGTCACTTAAATGGAGGAAAATAAGTGGTCAATGCTACATGAGTTTAGTTCAAGGTCCTAGAGATGGCTTCTTCATCGGGTTAGTCTTTTCAGTCCAAAAACGCAACCCTAGCTAAAGGCAGTTCAGAGAGGGTTTGAAGTCTTGGCAAACAGCGAATAATGAAGAGCTCTTGTGGATTTCTTCCAGTGTCTAAAGCTATTGAAGCAGCAAGTTAACAACTAACAAAGGAGAGCAAAAAACAAACTCATGAAGGGGACACCAGCAGCACCTTGGGTCAGGGGAAAGAGGCGGTTGCCTTGGACACCTCAAGGTGCACTCCAATGCTCTGGAGCGACTTTTCAGAATCAGATAAGCAATACCTTTTTTCCTACAGTACCTTGAGTTTGAAGAAAGTGTTTTGTGTTGGCTCCTCCACGATGTGGCTGCTATGGAACTGACCTTCAGATTCCTTGGTCTGGTGACAAAGGGCAGGACAATGGACGGTGTATTTCAGCAGCAGTCTCGAGGGAGGGCCTGTGGCACAACTTTCAGTGAGTTCTTTGTTCATTCTGCGATTTTGGCACCCTTTCAGCAGCATCAACAAAGAACACAAATCATCCTGTCAATCTTCTTTTGCTTCCTGCAGTCCCACACTCTGGTGAGGGGGTCTGGGCAAGTTGGATAGGATCTCTGGAGTGTCCTTAGGGATCAGCACAGATTTAGATGGATTCAGCCTTTCTACGACGATGCACTCGAAATGGGCAGCAGGTCTCCTGCATTGGGGTTGCGCAGCTCCTATGATCTCAGGAGATTGATTGTTGCAAAGTTCATCTTGGAACTGGTTTTTCTCACCAGCCAAACAAGGGGTTCTTCTCTCCGGAGCTCCTCTGTCACATAGGAAATGGGGTCAGGACGGCAGGGGTAACTTCACCATATTGCAAAGGGTCTGCAGGCATCTCTGGTCGTCGTCTTCTTCTTCGGTTACTTCTGTTTCCAGTGGTCGACTTGCTTTACACTCCAGAAGCCTCACCTTTTATACAGTTACAGCACATACTCCTCTGCAATCTCTCTCAGCATTTTACAGAAAGGGGTGTTTTGCTGTCCAATCAGGACAGCCATACCCCCTGTGGGATCTGGTCCTATTCAGGCATGCTGGCAAGCAAAGCACAGGGGGATTAGAAGACTCCTCCCACACTACCTGCCTGTGCAGACACAGTGGAGCCTAGGCGGGGAGACCTACTGGTTCCTGCCAAAGGCAAAACACAAAGAAAGACCTCCCCCTTCCAGAATGGTTGAAGGACAACCATGCTAGTAATGGCAAAAAAAGAAGGTAGGCCCAAAGTTGGTACTTGGGTGCCCCTATTGTGCACTATGGAGGCTATGGACATAGCCTGTGGTAAAAAAGATACACAATAGTTGGTAGAAAGAACATGCCCACTGCCATCAGACATGACTAGGTGATTATCTATATGACTAAAAGGTCACAGGAGCTGAGAGAAGGGGACACTGAGTATCACTTTGGCATCCTCTGAAGGTGGTGTGCGCCAATCTCTCAGACTATACAGTTTGGGAACTGTAGTTACTTAAGGCCATTGGTAAAAGAGTCTTAAAGGAGGACCCAAAGGGTCCCCAGGAACACTGCCCATAAAGAACTGCATGCTTCAGTTGCAAAATACAGATGGCTTTAAGAGCTATGGAGCATACTGACTCCACAGTAAAGGGAGAATACAAAGAATAGAATTCCAAAAGACAGAGACCTTAAGAATGAATGAGTGGAAAAAGGCTCCACTTATTCAGGATTAAAAGGTCCCGAAGTCCAGCAGTAATTGCTGGGGGTCTCACTAGGCAATGTTTTTCTCACACTGACATTTCTGGCAACCTGCACCCCCCACTCCTGTATTTACCTGTTGGCGGCACACCTCGTTGTGTGCCACGGACTCCTTCATCCCTCTGCTATGCCGGTTCCCTCCACTTATGTGTATGGGAACTTGTGCGGCAGGGTCCTTTTTTTTCCTTAATCTTTTTCCTTTTTCGGGGGCAGGGGACACCCCCGCCACCCCTTTTGCCATTATAGCGAACAAGGATGCGGGGGGCACCCCCTGAAATCCCTGCTTCCCTTGTTCACTATAATAGTAATGGTATGGTAGAATTGTTCAAAATTTTTCCTGTACATAATTTTGTTATAGCCGAAATTTGAAGAATTCTACCATTTTTTTTATTTTTTGTTTTTGATCTTTCATACGGATCCTATGGGTAATACATAACTTTGGCGGGAACATTTTTTGAGACATACTTTTTGGTCATTTTAAAGGAAACTACTGGATAGATTGTCACCAAATTTACAAAAGCACGCTTTCGGGACCAAGCCCCTGCCGCAAATTTGGTGAAAATCCGTCCATCGGTTTGGCCTGTAGGCGCGCGCAAAGTTTTTCCCCCATTCAGTCTATGGGAAAAAAGATGTTTTGGGGCCCCCACTATAACTTTCCTCCCTTGACCAAACATCACCAAACTTTGCAAAAACATTCAGAGTGGGCCATATACTTTTTTTTGCAAAGTTTGGTGAGGATTCGTCCAGGGGGAGCGGAGTTATAAGCCGCCCAAAAAGTGCTCTTTCTATGGAAACAGCAACTTAACCATAACTACACAACCACTACCGTGGCTGTGTAATGATCATAGTTAACTAGATATATGCAGAAAGTAAGGGAAAGGAGAGACATTGAGCCTAAACCTGGAAATACTCGCCATACCACCTTTCATCTTAACCTAGTCTCCAGATCACGTGTTGCTATTTGTGTAAGAATGTATCATATTCACTGACCAATGAATACACTGCCAAATATTTTCAGTGATATTACAAAAATAATAAGTTTTTAAAATTGTCTAGTGGACAAGGCATCCTCTGCATTGACATGTGTTTGGCTGGGACATCACAGTTTCAAATGTGAGGGGGGAGGGCCGGTCAATTCAGACGTGTATCTGTCCATTGTCAATGAAATGAGGATCATTGTGTTGAGTATAGAAACATCTCTTATTACTTCACTTTTCGTCTTTGGTGATAAATCTCCATACATGCAACTTGTTATTTTTGCAGTGATTTTTATTTCCTCCCATCCTCCCTTCCTTCAATCAATCCTTCCGTCTTTCATTCTTATCTACCTCAAACTCTCTCTCCCTCTCACCTTCCCTTCCTTCTTCTTTCCGTCGTCCCCCTTCTTTCATCTTGCCGTTTTCCCTCCGCACCTCTCTCCCTCCACTGTTAGAACACATTGTGGATGAGCCTAATATCAGTTAAAGCAATTTTCGTCAACCGATGTTATTGTAACTTTTCTGAGATGCATGGATACAAGCGTTGCTGATATTTTTAATCAATTTCTATTCATACTACTAACTGATATAATTGATCTATACAACTTCACTGCAGAGCCAACAGAGTCATGCGCCAGAAGTTTTGGAACAAATGTCAGGTGTTTGATGTCCTACCCAATGAATTTATGTACCACAGAGTTTCAGATTGATATTTTAAGGGGAGTTTGTATATTGCGCCTAATAAAAGTGGAATTAAGTTATTTTTATGCTTAGTTTTACTTTTTGTGGCCTACTTTTTTGTGGATGTTCACAAGTATAGTTCTTTTCATGTATCTTGTGCGCAGGATGTGCCTTTACAACAACTGCTGCTGATTTCGTAATATATTCAGAAATAGGGGGACATTACGAGGTTGGAGGTAAGAAACAGTCCTTAGCGGCATGGAGCAAATACTGTGTCCATGTAGGAAGGAGCCCGCTAATAGTGGGCTATTACGAGTTCGTGTGCAGGAGCTTAGCGGCATGCCGGTAACGACACTGGCATGCCGCTAAAGTCCCAAAAATGCCCCTTATGGGCATCATGGAAAGCGCAGACAGCACTACCGGCATCAATGGATACAGCATTAGCGGGCACCGCTATTAAGGGCCACTGCTATCAGCGGTGACTGCTAATAAGCGGAACCGGAAGTAGCGTCATTGCACAGGAACGGGAAAGAGCCCAGCGGCCATCTTGAAAAACACAATCCATTGCCACCCTCACCACACAGGACCTGGAGCCTATTTCCAACTACATAAATCTACCTACAGCACCAGCATCATGCCCAAGGCTGTAAAAAAAAGGTGCATCCCGGCAGGGCAAAGAGCACTTTAATGAGGACAAGCTGACTATGCTGGCAGAGCACTGGTAGACAATGCAGAGGTAGTTTTTGCCAACAGCCTCAAGAGAGAGGCACAGATTAAGAAGAAAGAGATCTGGCGTCTGAGAGTCAGGAACATCATGGCTGCAAACCGGAGCCAGACCATGGCTACTGGCGATGGTCCCAGCTCACCCATCAAGCTAAGCTGGTTTGAGGAAATCTGTGCCAGCACTATTGGCATTGAGGCAATAGAAGGTGTAGGTGAGATGGAACGTGGAGCCAACTTATCGGCGGGTGGAGGTGAGTGTCCTAAGAAAACACTGCAATGCAAAGTATGATGATAGTCCACCAATTTGTCCGTCCAAATAGGAAATGCATGGCCTATTACATACACATATGACACATCCCTGCCTAAATGATGTCCGCAGCACAGACACATGCACATGCATGCAGCATGGAAAAATGCCATACCTGACACACACCACACATATATGAAAACGCATAAGTCACACTGCACGCAGTTCAAAACAGAAATGCATGTCACACAGCATACACCAGCTCCAACATGAGTGACCATGATGGATGTCTGCATGCTCCACCCATATAGGCAGCAATGTGATTGTTACTCCAATACCTAATACCCTGTAATGTGTTGAACAACAATAATACTAATGTATGCATGATGCTTGTTGAACCATCACTGATGCCGTCCCTCTCGTGGTCCCCCACAAGCTCTGATCCTGAAAGCGAGGCCCGGGACTCTGCCCCACAGGCAACAACAGAGGGCCAGGGATGAAGGCAACAGGCCTTCGATATCCAAAGTGCCAGCCAGGCCACGACAGGCATAGAAGGGACAAACATCCCTGGATGCCACGGCACTGGTGCCACTAATGGCCACTGCTACAGTCCCCACAACACCTGTGTCCCCTGCACAGGAGACAATGGCCGATGGGGCCCTTTCAGCAGCAACCATCTCTGTTTGGGAGGCGGCAGCTATGGCACCCCTGACAGACAAGGATGCACAGAGCCAGGGCCAGGTGTGTGTCCCCGTGGAGGACGACTCCTCGGAATCACCTGCCACACGCATTCCACACCGTCACCAAGCTCACACCTATGTACTCCTACCATGACACCACACCAGAGCAGTCTGGAGGGGAGACAGTTGAAGGGAGCTTGAGCCCCACAGAGGAGTCACGGATCTTGGGATGTGACACATGGACCATCCACCTCCACCGGTGTTCGGGCAGGGGTGCAGCAGATCAAACACACAGTGCAGCGCCAGGAGGAGCTGACTGCCCTAGTCAGGCAGTTTGTGTCAGACAGTGCCCAGGTAAAGCAGGAGGACGCGACAACACGGCATTGCTGAGGCAGGCCAACGAGGCCAGCACTACGCACATATGCAAGGAGGTGTCTGCTCTGAGGCAGGTCCTCTCCCGCATAGCGGATTCCTTGGAGGCTGAGCGTCCGGCCCCCAGACTGGAGCAAGAGGCCCCCCATCCTCATCTCGCTCCACCCAAACCAACCCCCTTCGCAAGTCAGTGCGCACCTTGCAGAGATCTGACATGCCACCTCCAGGTGCGGGAAGTGGATGTCTGTAGATGTGGCAGCCAAATTAGGACAATAGGCGCAGACACTCTTTGCATTTCCTTGGACACCATGTGTGTGGGAGTTGTGGGGAGGGGGAGGGTGGAAAGGGTGTTTTTTGTGGGAGTTGTGGGGGAAGGGGAGGGAGAGAGGGTGTGTGTGGGAGTTGTGGGGGGAGGGTGAAGGGGGGAGGGTGTGTGGGAGTTGTGGGGGGAGGGGGAGAGGGTGTGTGGGGGAGTTGTGGGAGGAGAGGGAGGGGAGGGTGTGTGTGGGAGTTGTGGGGGGAGATGGAAGGGGGCGAGCGTGTGTGTGGGAGTTGTGGGGGGAATGGGAGGGGGGAGAGGGTGTGTGTGGGAGTTGTGGGGGGAGGGGGAGAGGATGTGTGTGGGAGTTGTGGGGGAAGGGACAGGGGAAGAGGGTGTGTGAGGTGAAGGGTTTGAGCACTTTGTACTACTGAACAGTTAAATACACCCGTTGTGTAGCAGACAAAATACTTGAGTGGACTTTCCTTTTTGCATATGTTTCATTTATTGATATACAGTGCATAGTGTACATGTACTCCCACACCCCGTGCCCTCTGTCTCACTTTCATGTCACCCTCTGTACCCATGTGTGTTAGAAATATTGTGCAATCACTGACTGATGCACAGCATGTCCTTCCTGTGCATCTGCACCGCGATGATGTGTGCCTACATCTTCATCCCCTTCATCATCACCAGGTGGTTGCAGTTCAATGACAGGGGGCAGGGGCACGTTCCGTCAGATACACATGTTGTGCAGCATGACACATGCCATGATGATCTTGGCCACCTTCTCATGCCTGTAGAGGAGTGCCCACCCGACCGGCTAAGGCAGCAAAACCGTGCCTTCAACAGGCCAAAGGTCTACTTGATGACCACACGGGTACGGGTATGGGAACGATTGTAGTCCTCCTCGTGCCTATTCTGCGGGTTTTGGACAGGGGTGAGGAGCCAGAGCTTCAAGGGATAGCCACTATCACCTGCATGAGAGGAAAAAAAGGTATATGTTGGTCGATTCATAATGGATACTGTACTTGTCACACATGCCTGCAGATATTTGTTGGTCACATGCACATGTCCCTGGTTGTATGCACATATTTTACATGCCCTCAATGTGTTCTGTGCCATGGACTTATGGTGGGGATTGCATCTTCAAGATGATACACGGTGCACACTGCCTTGATGTTGCTCATGCATTGTTGTTGCATACCACTGTATTTGTGTTAAATATGTGATGTGTAGTGTTCTATATGATTTTCTAACTGGCAGCGTTGGCAGTAGGCTCTGCATTATTTGCCATTCAGTGCTGATTATTCCCATGGTGACATGCTGCACTTCTGGGGTGGTGGCCCAGTGACAAGCAGTGGATTCCCTTGGTGGTTTTGTTCAGTGCACTCTCATGGATGCTTGTCCTGTGTGGTGATTTGTTGCAGACATTTACATAGTGAATACTCACAGCATGTTGCTGGATTGTGTTACGGAGGGTGAGGTCCAATGATGGGTGGTGCACGTGTTGTGGGATGTGGGGTGGTTTTAAGTTTGGCATGTTGCGATAGGTGTGCAGCTTACTTCATTGCTATGGGAATTGGTTGTCATGTTCAGTTTGGGATGCTTTGGGGCACAGTGGTTTGGGATGTGCACATCGTGCTGTCACCACAACAATGACACCATGGTGGTGTGTGCATCTATCCCTCCATTTCACTGCCATGTGCCTGTCATGCAACTTACCAAGCAGCCAGGTACATCGTACTGCATGTCGCTCCATATAGCGTGGTAGCGTGGAGTTCCGCAGGACCATTGAGTCATGAGTTGATCCGGGAAATCGGGCACAACAATGTGTGATGATCTTGCTGGTGTCACATACCATCTGCACATTGATGGAGTGGTATTGCTTGCGATTGCGGTACACCACCTCCATGGCATGCGGGACCACCAACTCCACGTGGGTGCAGTCGAGGGCACCAATACAATGTGGCATGCCTGCCAGTGCTTGGAAGCCAACTTTTGTATCAAAGATCTCCTGGGGAGTCTGTGGTAGGGATCCGTAGTCCCTTGTGTGCTTCAGGAGGGCATCCAGCACTTGGGTCAACATGCGAGAAAATAAGGGTTGTGATATGCCATCTATGTGCCCCACTGTGGACTGGTAGTTGCCTGTGGCCAGGAAGTGGAGCCCGACACTACCTTCAGTAGAGGGGGGATGGCGGTGCGTATTTCAATGAGGCTGACAATGTCGTTGTGTATCATGTCCACAATGGTGGTGATGGTGTCCCGGTCCAGGATCTGCTCAGGGATTAGGTTTAATGGACTAGCTCGGATGCGAGGGATTGGGGGCTGCCTGCGTGGTACCACTGGCTGCACTGGTGGGGCATGCTGGGCCTGTCTCACCCTCCTTCTCCTGCGTCACCTCTGTGGTGGCTGCTGTTGTTGTTGCTGGTTAGCAATGCAAGCATGTCCTCCAGCCCCAGTATTGCTACTACTAGTGGGATCATTTTAGTGTGGGAAGGGCTGAGGTGTGTGTGTGTGCTCCTTTTGTGCTGGCCCAGACTCCATTGCCTCCACCTGTGCTGATTGTGTGCACCTGTGGCAGGTGGTTCACGATGCCGGTATTGTCGGCATGCCGGTATCCTGTATTAGCGCCTTCATGATGCCGGTATTTGCATGTCCGCTTGACTTGTGATGTCATCTTGTTAGCGGCATCCCGTTATTGCCAGCCTGAAGGCCTGCGTGCCCGTACCCATGCCGCTATTAGCGGCAACATTATTAGCAGTGCCTCTAATACCAGGTTCTTGGGTCGGAGTAGCCCAGAGCGGTGTGCGGTGCCAGTATTCCTTTACCGGCATAGTTTTTCCATTACCTCCAACCTCGTACTGACCCCCATAGATACATAATCATGTTGTAAATGTACTAAAACATTATTGTGACAATATTTATCTCTCCAGGTGTAAAACAGTTACAATTATAATAGACATTGTGCATAACGGGAGACCGTTTACTTCTTTAGAGAAGTTGCCATTTGATGTAGGTAGTCTTGTTTGTTTCCTGTCAAGACCTTTATTTGTGACTTTGGCTCGCTGTATATTTCTTTATTTTAGAGTACTGTTTCTTAAACTTTGAGTGTTGAATGTTCTCTCTGGTTATCATCTACAAACTAAATGCCAGAGAAAGGGTGCAAAATAGATATTGGAACACTATGTTTGCTATTTTGTTAATGCTGCCCATACTATTTGGAATGTTATTCCACCCTTATGGATGCGCTTGATTTTTGTGGAATCTGTGATTCCTTTATCCCCATTAATCTCCTTGTGATAATCATGTTCCCGTTGTTGCGGGCGCTGGTACGCGACTTTGGAAATGATCAGGAAAGATCAGTAATGTGGTTTCTAAACATGTGTTTGTAGGCAAGTATTCTGCAGGTGACAATGTTTGGATGATTCCTTTCAACTGGCTTTTTTCCTCCCAATAAATTTGCCCCTTCAGCATTTCAAGCTTTTCCTCATTGATTGTGTTGTGAATCAGGCCACGTGTCAATGGTGGTAGCCAGTTAACTGAGAGTACATCTCATATTTCATGTGTCTGAATGGAAACCTATCGATACAATCTTTTACATTGTTCTGCTTTTCAAACTCCTTCTGTGTCGATGGAGATTAAAGAGAAACTAATTTCCTGGCGTGCATTACACCGAATAAGCTCTCTGTCTCTGTCTCTGTCTCTGTCTCTCTCTCTCTCTCTCTCTCTCTCTCTCACATACACACACACACACACACACACACACACTCTCTCTCTCTCTATGTGCTCTTTTTCTCTCACCCTATCTCTCTCACTCTTTGTCTCCCTGTCTCACTGAATGACTCTTCTTATGTGGGTGAGAGTCAAACAGTATGGTAGTCAGGTGCACATTTTCTAGAGCCACCTGTACCACTGTTAACAGCTGTGTGACTTAAAAAAACCAATATAAATTAATAGATATATGTATTTTAAAAACACACCTTAGAGGTGAAAGGTATGATTTTTGCAGCAAACATAAGACTGTTACACTTGTCTTACTTATCAAAGAACATGAACAAATCCTAGAATAACCATATATGTTATTTCCTGGTAAGAGGTTATCATTGCAAGATGGAAAGTCTGGTACACTCCTTTCCCAATCTTCTGACATACACTTACAAGAAAAGGGGAGTGGACAAATACAACCAGTAAGTGATTGACCCTGCTTTGCATGAAATCAAAGGATCACATAATGCATACTGGGCTGATTCTAGTTTCATTTTAAATAACACCCACCTCCAACATTAAAATAAGTGGAAGATTGAACCATAATTACTGAGTCAGACAGCCTCAGGATTTGGATTTGAAGATAGAATGGATCTGACATCTGTTACTCTGTTGAGATTAAATGACCATCTAGAAGTAATGTTTCCTTTCTTGGCACAAAAGCTCCATCTCAGGATAAGGATGGCTGTGCACATCCCCTCATATAGTTAAGATGAAACCTATCATCCATATGAAAAATGAAGATTCTATGGTAAATAACGTTTGAGATGCATTCATGATTGAGACGTGGTTACATTGTGTTTTGTTTTGGTTGGGTGAGGTTTTCATGTGATCTGAAGGAACGCTTTTCGAATCAGCATTCTATTCAGAGCGACCGTGGTCACATCATGTTTTGGTTTGATTGGCTGAGGGTTTCACATGATCTGTCAGGCTTTGTATAGAGGATAGAAAATAAGTATTGTGGGTGGAGAGAAGTCTGCATTATTTCAGATGAATTCTCATTTGTAAGGAGTGACTAACGTCTATAATATAAAATTTAGAAAATACACAATGCACACTATGTGAGATTACTTTTTTTGGTTGTAGATTGAGATCGAGAAGTGTTTTATGAACAATGTTCTGAAAATCAAGTGTGTCGCTGAGATTTGTTCACGGCCGAGCCGTCTTTACATTGTCGTTTTTTTTAATTAGATGAAGCTTTCACATGGTGCTAAGAGAAGCTTCTCGATTCAGTGATGTCTTTTGCACGGTTCGCAAAGTTGGCGTTTGTACATATTTTGTAAAAGTTGATTTTGAGGCTGTTTTCTGTTTATTCTATTGGAAGGCATAATGCAAGCGGTCTAACGATGGTAGATGAGTGGTATTAGTTTTGTGTAAGGTGTAGTGTGTTTAGAGATAAAGTTGTGTCTTGTTGATTCGTAATATACTGGAGCAGGTAAGTAATTAAGAGAGAGGGACATGATTAAAATTGAATCACTCTATAACTTTGCACAGTTCACTGGGATGAGTAAGAGGGAAAGCAAGTACAATTTTTGACTCTCTAATTAGTTTATACCTTCACAAGGTTCGAAAAGTCAGACTTTGTACTGATAGTGTAAAAGTTGATTTTAGGATTCTTTAACGTTTGAAGGGAGATGTAAGTGCCTTTACCTCCCTACCAATGCTTTACCTATGACCAAGCATGGAAATAGATATCTTACGAAGTGTAAGACCCTGGGTGAAGAGGTATGGAATACAGCAAGGGAGCAGAGAAAAATGGTTACCACTCAGGCTCTTGAAACAGAGGAATTGTTGCTGAGAGAGATGGCAAGCTCCACTTAAAGTAAAGAGCGATTGGGTGTACCAATGCCCACGCCAAAACAGCTCTGAAAAATCACCACTTTCCTTCCACAAAATATGGAGGATGATCTTTCGGCATCAACAATACTTACTCAGATGGTGGAGCTGCGGGAGGGGGAGCAAAGGATGCAAGCTAGGTAATCAAAATTGCCCCCTCACATTGATAATAATTAGCTTCTAAACCACTGATACAGCCTGCAGAGGGAGGCTGGCGAGAGTTCTAATAATGTAACAATGTGTACACAGTCGTCCACCCCAATGTCATTGGATTCAATCTAACATCGGCTCATAATTTGGAGAAACTAGTAGAGACTAGTGAGATACACTCCATATCAGAGAGCTCCATGAGCGAAAGCAACGGCTCAGTAACTAATGGGTGTAAATCACTACCCATGGATGGAGAGGAATTGCAGACACTCCTTAAAGCTATATTAGCCTTGTGCACAGAAATGTATCAAGGACAAATCAAAGTACTGCAAGGTTAACCGCAAATAAGAGTGCAAAGCAGTGACCGGCGGTACAGTCTTCCTTAGTCTAGGGAAGAGTAGAGGAGGCTTCTGTTATAAAGGCAATGCAACAACCCCAGGGGCACTCAGGGGATGTGGTTCTGCTGCTAGTGGCTAAAGAATGGGCACAATTAGGAAAAGCCTCCATAATGCAGGCTGAGGGGGGCAACCCTGTGATACAGGTGCCCCTAGATAGGAAGGAGAGGGGAAGAAGAACCAAACAATGGACACAGAGGAAGTTTTATTGGCCCAGATGAAAATGGTGATGACAAAAGAAGGCTGTCTGAGGAAACCAGCAGATTAAAAGAAAACATGGAAAGCAGCCTTCTGTTAGGAAAAATGCCTGTGCTTTAGCGGTGTCAGTTTGAATGATATCGTTGAACTTGTAACAGACGATCAACCAACGAAGAAGAGAACAAAGAAACAGGAAAATTGCAGTAAGACCAAAAACTTAGTCACCCTTGATAACTGGGTACGCATGATATCACATACCCTTATGATCCCACAGACTCCCAATGTATGGAAGCCTTAACTGAAGAAGAAGCTAGTGTATGGGAGAGATCTGTGGCCTCCCTGGATGGGGATGAGGGGAGGGAGAGGGGCATCTAAGTGAGGATGGGTCTTTTGACTCAGAAAGGGTGAAGAGAGCCCCTAGGGGAAGTTCTTAGGCGGCTACCTGGAATCAAGGAAGATGGGAGAAGCAATTTTGTAAAAACGAGGACTTGAAGAGACCAATTACAGATATCTTTGCTACCTTGGACACCCCCTTTCTTGAAGAGGCAGGAAGCTATTAAGCTACTGCAAACGTTTCTGCATCTAAAGGTTTTGTCCTCCAAAGATCTTTTGCATGTGGAATTACCTGAAAGTGGTTGTGAGCTGAATTGGGCTTTTCTCCAATAAAATGACTGTAGAGATTATCATGGCACTTTCACCACCACTTGCACCAATTCTTTGGAAAATGGGATATATGTGTGAGATCTTTGATGTTTATTTAACTGGTGCCAAAGGAAAGATGGACATTTGCCAGATTTACCCTAAGGTGGGTGCCTTAAGTGGAAGGAGGACAGAAGGCGTATGTACTGAATTAGGAGTATATCCCTGGGATTAGTGGGTCTGGAGGCCTTGTATGCCTGATGTATTAAAGAAAAATTCAACATTGAAAGCACGTGATGGGGCTCCATTTTCACTCATTAGTTGGAATACCAGGGGACATGCTCTTTAGATCTACCAAGAGGAAGGTCTGAAGTATTTAGTAGATAGTGATTTTATTTTTACTACAGGAGACATGGCTAGTGAAAAGGTTTAATTTGGATGGTTATGTATGTTTTTCTAGACCGGCGTGGAAAGGTGATAAGGGCAGGCCCAGAGGAGGCTTGATAATTGGAATTCGGAATAAAATACATGTACAAGAGAATACAATTGGGAAGATGAAGGAAAACATTTTGGCAGTGCAAGTCCAGCGAAGTGGAATCAGAGGAGAGAAAAGTGTTATTTTAATTAATATGTATGATCCACCAGGGGGTAAGAGAACAAAGGCTATAATGTCTGACCCATCTGAGACTCTGGCAGTGTGTAGTTGGAGCTGTCCTTTGGGAGAAATGATAGTTTGCAGAGATTTGAATGCACTTTGTGATTTAGTGAAATACGGTCGAAAAGATAATATGGCCAGCTTTGAGGGAAAGGTACAAAAGGTGCAATTTAAACAGAGGGAGAAATAGCTCCATTTCATGCAGGCATATGGTCTAGAATATTTGAGTCCGAACGGCCCTTTGAATTTGAACAACTACTACACTTGGACAAAAGGTTCTGTGTCCAGTCGAATAGACTATGTTTTTATGGGTGTTTGTTTGAGATATGCTGTAAGGAACTTAAGCATGCGCAACACGGCTCCGAGTGATCACAGAATCTTAAGGTTAGGAATGGATATGGTACATAAGGAATCTCCTATTAGGATGGAATGACATTTTGAAGTAAACACTCAAGTAAATATGATACTCTGGATGGAGAATAATATGAAAGTGCTGAATAATAGAATGTTATGCATAGAGAAGTATCTCCAGTTGGAAAACGAACGCTTTACTTTGTGCCTTGGAAATTAGCGCTGGGAGTTCCCTTGAACTCGCGCACGGCAAACACTCGCTCCCAGTAGGGGGCAGAGCTCAGTGCAAGTCACGTGACTGCTCACGTGACATTCCCTGCCCACAAAATCGGGCCAGTCCAGCAGCACGGCGCAGACTTCTCCAGCATAGAGAAGTATCTCCAGTTGGAAAACAAACGCGTTTCTTTGTGCCTTGGAAATTAGCGCTGGGAGTTCCCTTGAACTCGCGCACGGCAAACACTCGCTCCCAGGAGGGGGCAGAGCTCAGTGCAAGTCACGTGACTGCTCACGTGACATTCCCTGCCCACAAAATCGGGCCAGTCCAGCAGCACGGCGCAGACTTCTCCAGCATAGAGAAGTATCTCCAGTTGGAAAACGAACGCTTTACTTTGTGCCTTGGAAATTAGCGCTGGGAGTTCCCTTGAACTCGCGCACGGCAAACACTCGCTCCCAGGAGGGGGCGGAGCTCAGTGCAAGTCACGTGACTGCTCACGTGACATTCCCTGCCCACAAAATCGGGCCAGTCCAGCAGCACGGCGCAGACTTCTCCAGCATAGAGAAGTATCTCCAGTTGGAAAACGAACGCTTTACTTTGTGCCTTGGAAATTAGCGCTGGGAGTTCCCTTGAACTCGCGCACGGCAAACACTCGCTCCCAGGAGGGGGCGGAGCTCAGTGCAAGTCACGTGACTGCTCACGTGACATTCCCTGCCCACAAAATCGGGCCAGTCTACCCTTGCGGCGTTAAGCCCGGTGGAGTAAAGTCTACTGGCTGTTGTGCGGCTGTTTGGCGCGCCGAGGCCGTCTCACGAAAGTCAACGGAATCCGGTTGAATCCCTCTTCGTTCTCCCTGTGGCCTCCCCTGCGCCCCGCACATACCATCTTGCAGCCGAGGATACAATGCGCACCAACGCTATAATGCCCTCGGCGATAGGTACATCTACGAGTGCTGCCATAAAGACTCGAGCTCAAAGGAAGCGTGCGCGTGAGTCTGCCTGTAACGACTCCGAACGCTCATGGCTCTCGGCGGAATCCTCGGAACCGTCTCGCATACCTGTCCCACCTCCTGATGCTGCTGAAGGCATACAGTTGACGAATGAAGCGGAGCGACATTACAACAAGGAAACCACAGTAAGTGCATGTGTGTCTTCTATCTTGCAATTAAATTCAGACTCTCCGGTTTATGCTGGCCACTCGAGAGGGCCCAGTGAGGGTGTGTGTCCTGAGTCAGTAGTCGAGCCTTCGACAAGACAGCATATTACTGACACTGCTATTGTGCAGCCTAGTCCATTTCAAATGGACACCCTCCATGACGCCCCATCCCACTCCCCGTGTCAATGTAAATATGATGAGCCATCTGATAAATGTGATAAACAATATGAAGTTCAGACTTCTCCGATAGTGATGATCACCTCGGCCCCAACATGTGGCTCTGCTGTACTTCCATCCTTTGCTGCACCACATAACAGTAGTACAACGCAACAGGTCTGTGGCACTGTGCTAATGCCTCCTCGCAGGTCTAATGACGTAACGTCGGACAACCAGGCTCTTCCAAAGAGCCCAGGTACATGCGATGCAGTTTGCGCTCTAATGCAAAAAGAAATAAGCAGCAGTTCTCCTCGTACAAGATTTTACAGTGCACATGAAAAGCTGCTACCGTTACCTATGACGCCACAGAACACAATGCCTGATGTTTATCTCCCTGACACAGCTTTTACATTCAATGAAGGGGACAAACCAGAGCAAAATCTGGAGTCGGAATCATTCTCCCGTGGCTCTTTTACAACCGCTGAGCGGGAGAGGTTGCCGGCCCAGCATGGAAAAGACTCTACCAATCGAAGAAATTCCTTGGAAGTTGTGAATAAGCTGTTAATGGACCTCACACACTTGAATAAAAACAGATTGAACAACTCGGCATTAAAAAACTTTACGCCGGGTGCTACAGCCCATGTCAGGGCATCCACGATCTCTGTAGTCGAGGCGCCCCCTCCTGTACTGTGGGATAAAAGTCCTCCGCAGAGCGTATCTATGACCAAGGTGAATCAAAGAAAACACAGACGCTCGAGCCTCTCTCCGAACATCAAGTGCTCACAGAAGAAACTTGTTTCAGCAAAAAGAGCTGACTCCCCTATTTCGCAAAATGATATAGCGCCGAATCTTCACCAACTCATTGATAGCTCTTCAATCATGGGTTCCCATTCCGACGCTACGTCAGATTCATCTTTATCGGACTCATCATTAATGGAGCGTCCTTTTCCAAAAATCAGACGCCTTCCGTTGAATAAAAGGCGATCCACAGGCCTCCCAACGGTCAGCTCTGGAAATGATCGCCCTTTACCAACCATACAAGAAATTCAGACGATTATTATGTCATCTACTACTCTTGCTTTGGCTCCATATTTGAAAATGTACGAACACATTAATGACAACTTGAAAGACCTAACAGCCTTAATCTCTGGCATGAATACAAAGATCGCTGAACTGGAGATCTCTCAGACGACCTTAAAAAATACTTCTCTGCACACTGACAAACAGGCTGAATTGGCGTTAGGTGCACTAATAGACAGTAACAAAAACGCTTTTTTGGATAGAACATTATCGGCTGAAGTGGCAAAACAGGCTTTACATCTTTTTCAACAAAAAATCGATAAGCCTGGCTATACTGGAATTCCTGAAGATAAACGATTACCGTGCTCCCAGACTCCAGACAAACCTGTAGCCTGTTCATCTGCTCGGATCCCACTAGCCACATGTGTCCAAATAGCAGAGGCCACTGCTATTGAATCAAAGCGAAGTTTAAATAAGCTGGCCTGTTATGAAAAAGCGCCGCAAGAAGCCGGTCAGGATCAATATTTGTCGCTGCCGGCTCCATGCTTTGTAGATTCGCAAACAGACGAGTTTGCTCCCTCTGCCATTGATCCAATTCCACCTCAATTGACCAATGCTCAGGCCATTATTGTAGAAATTCAAGCCGTAGCGAACTCGCCTCCTCTGGACTTTCAATTGGCTGCCTCCTCCAATCAAAATCTTGCTCCTGATTCTACTAAAGAGGGGTCCAATATCGCACAAAATCACGGAAATGACGCCGCTGTTGAAGTCTATGACATCTTTAAGCACCCCACGAACGGCCCCATTACAGGTCCAAAAACTGGAAACTGTGGAGGCAACGAAGCCAAAAAATCAAAAAACATACTAACAAAAAAAAGGAACCGAGGAAATCATTCCAGGTAATTTTTGCGTAACATAAAAACGGTGAATGTAATTGTTAATAAAACAATCTCAAAAGGAACAAAGGTTGCATCAGACCCTCCGTTAAATGCTGCATCTAACAATCTGGACATGATCGCAGATCCAATAATCAATTTATGTGGCACATCTGAGGACCTGCTAAACATGTCTGTATACGAAGAGGATTTAGCTGAGGACGTGGAGAAGGCTGCTGAGTTTGACACTCTACCGGCGAGCCCTCTCAATCTACACAAGCAGCCTGGCCATTCAACCGGTCTTTTGAGTGCTGCTTGTCCTCACATGCCTAACCAGCCTGACACTGGAGTAAATCCATCTGGATACAATCTTACTCATCCACAAGCGCCAGCCTCGAAGTCCTCCAGAATTGTATCCCTAGGTGAAAAAATTGGTCAATCCACAACTCCCATAGACGACACGGACACCTGGTCGCAACCCTTCATGACTTTAGAGGAGAAACGCCGTAAAACGTGTGACCCACGCAACACTGGCCAATCCAAGATGGAAGATCCTGAGTCACTAGTCCCCTCTGCTCCTTGTGTCAACCTGTCATCCTCGGTAGCTGCTAAAAATGACTCATCTGGCTCTAACTCTAGGGGTATCCTGCCTAAGTTGCTGCAACCCAAGGCTACTGGGGGGTCGCAAAGAAACTTATCATTGAGTAAGCAAACAACAAACGAATCCCTGAAGAACAAATATTGGAAGAATGAGCCTACTTACCACCAAGTACTTCTAGAACGTATCGACTCTGCTGATGACTTGATAATGAATCGCCACAATGTGTTATGGCTTTGTCATCTAGTACCGAGCCTGCGAGCAATAGAATCCGGTGATCTAAAAATTGTAGAATTTCTTGAAGAAGGCAAAAATGTTGCAGTTATTCTACATGTCCAGTCCAAATTGATAGCTGATACACTGCTCCAAGCCGGACCAGTTTTAATGTCGCTGGGCTTTGACATTTCCCTAGCCCCTACACGGATTCCAGAAGAAGCTCTGAATAAAGCTGCGATCTTGCTGGAGGTCGGAAGAGACTACAATAACCCATCTGATCGCTCTTGTGAGAGGGTCACTGAAGTTTCGCACTTAACATCCTTCCCTCCGGCACAGAATACCAGCAAGTCCGTGAACGAGACATCTAGCTTAAAAAACATCAAGATTACAATCTCAGGTGCCAGTCAAACACATCATACTGAAGTTTTGCAAGGGTCTGATATGCTGCCGAGGGGTCAAGAGAAGGAATGGGCGTGGATTGCTGAATCTTTAAATAATATCACGCCTCGCTAACGCCAGGTCCTCAAACACCCTTCCAGCAACAAAACCCTTACTCTGGGATCATGGAACACAAGGGGCTTCACTCATCTGTTTAATAGCACCTGGGCCGATGACTTGGACCTTATTTGCCTACAGGAGACATGGCTACGTGAAAAACCCATTCTGGAAGGATTTGAAACTGCCTATATTCCAGCCTTCAAACAGACTAGAGGAAGACCAATGTCAGGCCTTCTGGTAGCCGTTAGGATTAATTCAGGTCTTCGGATCCTAAACTCAATTGATATTTCTCCATTTATTCAAGTGACCACGGTCGGGGTGGGCAGCATGGCTGCTGATGCGACAACTAACATCTGCATCTTTAATCTGTACTGGAACCACGCGGCCAGTGGAACTACAAACTTCATAGATGAAGTCACCAAGGCGTTGGACGAGCAGATTGAAGCCTGCCCCCTAATAGTCTGTGGAGACCTTAATATCGATTGTCTTGACCATCAGGACACACCAGGTCACAAGAAGACTGTCAACAATTTAGAATCTCAATTGGCAACTCAATGGTCTCTGGAAATGGAACTACGCGACTTGATGATGTTGAATGGTCAAACGGTAGGCGATATTCCTGCTGCCCCCACGTGGAGAAGAGGCGACCTAAATTCAACCTTGGATTATATCATTGTCTCCAGTGGGATTCATACGAAAACATCCAGACTGTCCGTCCGATCAATGCGACACAGCGATCACGAGATGGTGGTACTGACATTTGCGACAACTGACATAAGACCTCAAGATCGCTGGGCCTTTCCAACTCGAACAGGAGTCGGTAGGATTCGCCTAAACCTAGACCACACTGAGACAGGTAATATCTTGAAAGGTCTCCAGATTTCCGAACTCACGGAATATAGCCACCTCCTAACACAATATCAAGAACGCAAAAATCACATGGCCAATAGTCTTTTTTTTCCAAAACATAAATTTGATCTTGAAGTGCAACAACGGAAACGTCTCCTACGTTGGCAGATAAGATCGACCCACAAACAAACATCTAGTGCTGCAAATGGGCTTATAAAAAATTTCAAACAAAGCTATAAGAACTGGCTTAAGTCCCATAAATCTATTATGCTACAGAATGATGCGGAGTTGATGCTATCAAAAATGAAGAGCTCTAACGCTGCTGATTATTGGAGACTGATAAAGGACAACTTTGCTCCTCAACACGCTCTCCAGGCAAACCTGGTCTCTGAGTCTGAGTGGGTATCTTTTTATACCAACCTCTTTTGTAACAATAATGAGGTCGCTGATTGGAGCCCACCAGCGCTGCCACTTTGGGACTTGACCTTTGATTATGAGGAAATACTGAGAGTCATTAGGAATTTACACAACTCTAGAGCCCCCGGTCCTGATGGCTTAACAAACTTTACGCTCAAGCTCCAACCTGAACTATGGACTACCTTTTGTGAGCTATTGTTCAAAAGAATCGTCAACAACCGCAAGACCCCTTTGTCTTGGAAATCAGCAGTGATCATACCTATCTTTAAAAAAGGCGATCGTTGGAATCCTAAGAACTACAGACCCATTGCACTTCTTGACGTACTGGGCAAGGTTTATGCCACTCTCCTTCAACAAAAACTGACTGAGTGGTCAACAAAATGCAATCAGATGGACCCTAGACAAACGGGATTCGTCAAAGGCTTGGGCTGCGGCATTAACCTATTAATACTAAACCTACTGAAAATGGAAGCCTTGCGTTCCAATGCCAAGATCTATCTCGCCTTGGTAGACTTGTCTCAGGCGTTCGACAGTATTAACAGAGATCTACTCTGGACTAAACTGACCAAATGGAATTGCCCTGCAAGTCTGCTGGCCGCTATTCATGAACTCCATACGAACACGACCATCAGAGTCCGCCTAGATCAAAAAGGCAATCTATCTGTACCCATCAACACCTCGCGAGGTGTCAAACAAGGCTGCCCGCTTGCAGCAACCATATTTAATTTGTTCATATCCGACATCAAGGACGTATTTAGTGGCCTACGCACGTTCCCGCCAAAACTCCATGGCTCCCATGTGGACTATTTAGTCTATGCAGATGATATTATTCTGAAAGACTCAACCCCCATAGGTTTACAGCGCAAACTAAATGCCGTGGAAAAATACCTAACAGATAACGGGTTAGTTATCAATAGAGGGAAATGCGAAATAATGGTCCTTGAAAGACTGCAAGGTTCCAATTTAAACCGGCAAAAATTCAACTGGTACGTGAACAAAGAACCCATCGGACGCGTTCTTAACACCAGATACTTAGGAATGCAACTAAGTGCCAGCAGAAATGACGCTCCCTGGGTGGACTCTGTGAAGAACAAATGCCGTCAATTGGCGTGCCAAGCAGCCATAATCAACAAAAAATTTGGGAAATTTACCTTAAGACCGACGTTAACCTTCTTTCAGCAGAAGGTGGTACCTTCTCTAATTTATGCTGGCGAAAATGCCTTTGGATGTGGGTTTGAAATGTGGAATTCCCTAGAAAACATCTTCTGGACCAGGGTTCTCCATCTACCCAAAGGCACCTCCACTGTTTGCATTAGATATGAACTTGGCTATATATCGATGCAAGCGAGGGTCGCTTGGAATCTTCTAAGCATCTTCAGGAAAGTAAACCTTAACACCGTTTTGCCTCAGATGAAGATTCTTCACAGCCTACAGTTCGCCAAAGCACCCACAATTGCATTCCAATGGAATAAGACATGTTACGATGTACTCAGTTTCTATGACATTTCAATGCAATTGCTGCTCGAAAATCCAGATGCCGCAAAACTGAAACTTTGGCGAAATGACTGGATCCAGACTTGCGACAAAAGAGCTAAATCTAAATCGATGCGTGAAGTACCGGCCGAAGCAAGAGCTTACGGAAACGTAGCTCCATATCTAGCTTGCTTCCCGGACCAGTGGGCCCGGGCCGCCTACCTTCAGTTTAGGCTGAATGCTATGCCAACTAAAGAACGTCTTTGCCACTGGTCCCAATCTTCGGACTCGGACCTTGTGTGTCGATTCTGTTCTAACACAAAGGAATCACTTAAACACCTTATCATAACGTGCTCCGAGTTTGAGTCTGAGAGAATTAACATTTTCAACCCATTAACAATGAACTCTCAGTGCCTCACTCGTGATGACTGGTGGAAAGCTATGTTTGATGGAGCAAACAGAGCATTGTTATATGCTTTGATTTCCTTCCTTCGTGCTATAAAGGAACGTTTACACGATAGCCCGGTGGTCCCGCTCGTTGTGAGATCCTGAGATCCGCATCTAGTACAAGTTATGGGAACCAGATGATGGGAGGAGGACTGGTATCGATTTGAGATGAATGTAGAATGCATAGCTTGGTTTTGTCTTCTTTCCTTTCTTCTTGCTTCTTTCTTTTTAAAGGTTTGTAATATAACCAATAAAAATAAAAATAAAAAAAAAATTAAAAAAAAAAAAAAAGTTAATGGATAGGGTTGTGTTGGATATTGTCCCTGTAAGGGTGTGGAGGAAATTCAGGAATATCTGACGGAATATGGTGTCTAATATGGGTCTATCCCTGTGAGGGGTGGGCAAAATAGGGAAGTGCCAAGATGAACTATTTACGACGCTGCCTTTGCATGTAAAAAAAGGGAAGCAACAGAATATTAGAGCATTGAATTTTACGATGAAGACAGGATGTCTGTCTCTACAACATTGTAAGGCCCTGATAGGAAATACACAAACCAGGCATAAAACGAATTGCAGGGCTATAGAAACTCCAATGCAGGTAATACAGTAGCATGTTTTGGTATGTTGTAAAAGCCTATCCTAATCCATTGACAAGAGATGAGGTAAATCCTATTGGGAAGGTAGTATGGGAGAGATACATGAAAGAGTTGTATGGTACAAAAGAAGGTTCCTGCAGCTCAAGTCAGACCCTTTTAGTGGCTACCTATTTGGGAGATATTGCATCATCCAAGGAAGAGATTGGAGAGGCTATTAGGAAGTTAAAATCTTCCAGAGCTCCTGGTCCTGATGGGTTTTCAAATTTAGTGATACAAAGGGACTCAGGGCTCTGGACTTTGATTTTATACAATCCTTTCTTTAGGATTGGGAGGGAAGGAATAATTCCCACTTCCTGGAGGAACTCTCACCTCATCCCAGTTAATAGAAAAGGAGACTGGGGGATCCAGCCAATTGTAGGCTATTAGCCATGCTGGATGCCCCTGGTAAATTGGACTGTAATCTTCTGTTAGATAGACTCCGGATCTGGGTGGAACAAAGTCAAATATTATTGTTGCAGCAAATGGGGTTTAGAAAGAAAATGAGGACTTATCACAATATATGGGCAATACAATTTCTTATACGCAGTACCTTGCAACATCAGAATCAGAATGTACATATTGCTTTTGTTGAATTCTCCAAAACTGTTACGCTCACCCGGCTCCCACAGAGACGTCGATCTGGACTGGACTGCTGCGGTCTCCACCAATGTGACGCGTAGGGCCGAGATGACGGACTGGACTGGCCCACCTAGCTTCGTTTGCTTGGCCCGTAGGAATATTCTTCTGCAAATGGAGAAAGAGAATTAACCACCCGTGGAGTTGAGCGTAAATCCCCCCACCCCGCTGTTCTCCCCACTGATCACCTTGGATGTTCCCTCTTATAGTCTCACCTGATGATTTGAAAAGATGAACTCTCCATCCTGCATTGAGCGCAGGGGAGCGTAGATAACCAGTTGCTTCACTGGCTCGAAGGAATTGGTGAGTTCCAGGACAATATTGACTCCGATATTCCCGGCAAGACGCCGTAAGTATGTAGTTCATAAGAGTTCAAATGCCTGACTTGCACTCTTGTCCGATTCCTTGCAGATTGCAGCTTGACCCTACTGAAGAGTTCCTCGTGGCAACCGGTAATGTTCTGGTAAGGATTAGTATTATCCAACACAGTTCGATAAAATAATGTCCATATGTAACCTGTTGCTTTCTCCCTTATTCAGGCGCTGAGAGAAAGTATGAAGTCTCGGGGAATAATACCTCCGGCGGTAAAATCAGGTAAGTCTTTTGTGGTGAGGAGGGTTCCCCTTGTTAGTCCCTTGTTTCACCTTGCTGTCCTTTTTGTTTCCCCTTAGGGGCAGGGTTCGGCTAGGATGCAGTGGAAGCTGGCCCGACCCGTGAAGAAGAATAGTACCCCCGGTGGTAAAATCAGGTAAGTCTATGGGGGGTATTCCTCTGTGTATTCCCTTGGCTCACCTTGCTGTTCTTGTCTTCTCCTTAGGTGCCGGAGTGCGGCGGGAACATGCAGGAGGATGCGGTGAAATGTGAAGATGCTGCGAAGGCCGGTGAGTTCAGAGCGGCGCTGCAGCAGGCGAGGCGACGCGCATAAAATAACTTCTTTCTTCCAGCTCGAAGGCGCGATGGATCGGGAATTCAGGTAAGGATCAAAGGTATTGCTCTTGTTCTAACCTTTTCTCCTTCTTTCTGCCTTTTTCTAGGAGCTCCAAACTCGAAGCGGGCGTGGCAGAAGACTGGATGCAGACTTGCAGGCACGGTGAGCGTTACGCTGCTGGATGCAGAATAACGCGAAGCGTGTGTTGCTCTTCAGGCGTGGTTTAAATAGCCTCCAAAGTAGTCCCAGGTAAGTATTCCTCCCCAGCCCCACCCGTGTAAAAAAATAGTCCCTAGGTAAAATAGCCACTTCCAAGCCTTGTTGCAGCATGGTCTCCATCAGGTAAGTTTGCAGCATGGTCTGCATCAGGTGAGTTTTAATCTATGAGCCTGGCGCCTATGGCACCAGGACTGACTCTCCATATGAACCTGGCGCCATAGGCGCCAGGACTGCACCCAAATAGTCCCTAGCGGGGGTTCTTGGGCTTGCTTGGGGTAACTTGATGCCTGCTTCCGGGGTTGCTGGACTTGGTCTGGGTCCCCGGGGGTAGGCATCAGGACAGCACTCCCCCCCAAGGCCCCTCCTAAAGTCGTTCTTCCCTGTGGTTTCGCTTTGTCTGGGAAATTTTGGTGGAATTTTTTCACCAATCGGGGTGAATGAACATGGTCACTAGGTTCCCATGACCTTTCCTGTGGTCCGTAACCTTTCCAGTCGATTAAATAAAAAAGTTTTGACTTTATCAGCTTGGAGGATGTTCTTAACTTCAAACTCGGGTTCTCCGTCTACAAGGATTGGGTCTGGTGGCTTGGTTAGTCTTGTCCCTGGTTGTACTGGCTTCAAAAGTGACACATGAAAGACGGGATGAATTCGCAAATTAGCAGGTAAGTCCAACTTGACAGCCACCGGGTTGATAATGGCCGAGTAAGGTCCCAAATATCTGGGGTTAAAGGTCCGTGTTCCCTTTAGAGGTATATGTTTTGTGGCTAACCATACTTGGTGCCCTATTTGGTATTGTGGAGAATCACTTCTATGCCGATCAGCATCTTTCTTGTATTTTTCTTTCGCCTGTTTTAAATGTGTAGTTGCTTCCTTAAAGGCTTGTGTAATTGTAGCGTGCAGATGGTCCACTGCGGGCATTTCTAAGTGTTGGGGTGAGTCAAGGTCTGAGGTTCAAGGATGGTGCCCATATAAGGTATAAAAGGGGCTTTGTCCAGTTCCAGATTGTACTGAATTATTGTATGCATATTCAGTGATCCAAAGAATGTCTTTCCAATTAATCTCCGTCTGATGTAACATACAACGCAGGTATTGTTCGAGAGTCTGGTTGGTCATCTCCGTTTGACCATCGGTCTGGGGGTGGTGACTGGTCGATAACCTCACATCGATTTGCGCCAATTGACAGCATTTTTTCAAAAATGTGAAATGAATTGACTGCCCCGGTCAGAGACCAATATGGACGGAAATCCGTGTATGCAAACAATGTTTTCGAGGAACTCCTTGGCCAGGATTGAAGCAGAAGGTAATCCCTTTAAAGGAATAAAGTGGGCCATCTTGGAAAAAAGACACAATAACTAGAATGGTGTTAAATCCATTGCATGGGGGTAGATCAGTAATAAAGTCTAACGATAAGGTGTGCCATGGTGTAGGCGGAATGTCTAAAGGTTGTAAGAGTCCAGCTGTTTTTTTCTTTTGACTTTTGTTTTGGGCGCAAATGCCACAAGACATCACATCTGATTTAGTATCCTTTCACCAGGTGGGCCACGAGAATTGTCTTTTAATTTTAGCTTCAGTTTTTGCAATACCTGGGTGCCCTTCCATTAGGGTATCATGATAACGGGAAATGACTAGCTCTTGTAGTTCCTTGTGTGGTAGAAATAGCCGTCCTTGGTAATAAGGCAGATCATTGGTGACAGAGTAGTCCGGGCCTTTCTTTACCCAGTCCTGCGAGGCTGTAGAATCAAAGAGTTGCTGGATCTTTACCAGAATATCCTCTAGAGTCTGTAGAGTAGTCATGCCAAGAATCCTTTGTTCGGGAATTATAGGTACTGGTTCAGGGTTCACTTCTGCCTCTCCCATCCCTATTCGGGATAAAGCGTCTGCTTTACCATTCTTACAACCTGTCGATAGGTTATCACGAAATCGAACTCGGCAAAGAACAATGCCCATCAGAGTTGACGTGACGATTGGGCCTTGGCTGTCTTTAAATACTGTAAATTCCGGTGATCGGTGATCACAGTAATGGTATGCCTGGCACCGAGAAGATAGTGCCGCCAAGCCTTGAAGGCGGATTTAATGGCTAATAACTCCTTATCGGTAACCGCATAGTTTAACTCAGGTGCCGAGAACCTTCTGGACCAAAACGCTACTGGGTGAAGCTGGCCAGTTTCAGGGTCCTTTTGAGACAGGACAGCTCCCATGGCTAGACTGGATGCATCAGTTTCCACTATGTATGGAAGTTCAGGGCGCGGGTGCTTTAATACAGGTGCAGACGTGAATTTCACTTTCAGCTCTTGGAAGGCTTCTTCAGCTTCTTCAGTCCACATAAAGCGTTTATTTTTTCGCAAGAGTGCTGTGATGGGATGTACAACATGCGAAAAATCCGGGATGAATCTGCAGTAGAAATTGGCAAAGCCGAGCATACTTTGTACTCCTTTAACTGAACTTGGTGATGGCCACTTAAGGATTGCATCCACCTTTCGTGAGTCCATTCGGACTCCCTTTGGGGTCAGGATAAACCCAAGGAATTCAACTTCTGTGGCATGAAAAACACATTTTTCCAGTTTTGCATATAGTTTGTGCTGGCGCAATTTCTCAAGGACTGCTCGGATGTGCTTCACATGGTCAGATTCTGAAGATGAGTATACTAGAATATCATCGATATATACGACAACACAAACGTCAATGAGTTCACAAAGGACATCGTTCATGAAGCATTGGAAGGCTGCAGGTGCATTGCACAACCCGAAAGGCATCACCTGGTATTCGAATAACCCATACTTAGTGCGGAAAGCAGTCTTCCATTCGTCACCCTCTTTTACACGTACCAGATGAAAGGCCACATGACTGATTATATCAGCACCAACAGCAGGTTAAAGCAAGGCTATGTTCTTGCACCTATGCTTTTTAACCTATTTTTTATTTTTTTATTTTATTTATTTTATTGTAATTAATCAAAAGACTTTTGACAATTATTAATAACACTAAAATGTCATTGGTTATGATAATACCAGATACACCATAGTGTGGTACAGATAGACAGCTAACATACACTTTTAAACAATGTTTAACAAAACAAATTGCTTGTTGCACAAGCATACTCACGAAATATGCGTAAACATTGATGCCATATGATGAGGAAATAAAATAAAATTCATATGTATACTGATGAAATATACATATACATTGATTCCCTATGATGAGGAAATAATATAAAATAAAATGCATGTGCACACAACTTAGGTTAAATCACTTATAGCAATTGACAATAGCAGGTGCCATTCAATTTCAGTCTCAACAACAGAAGGTCCTAGCATCAGAATGATTTAACCAAAATAGCAAGATGCCTAGCAACCACATTCCAGTACCTGAATGGTGCCAAATGGACTGAGTGTGAGGGGGAATTTAGGCAATATGTCAAAAAATAGAGTCATAATCGTGAACCAAATTCAGCTCAGACTGAAGCACTCAGTAAATAGATGTTTAGCTGTAAATAGATTTTTAGATGTTTCGATGGCTCCAGTACACCTGCATATGCGACACCTTCGTTTATACACTGCTAGATTCATTTGAGCACCCAAAACTGATAATATGGGAAACTGGTTAATACGTAAAAACATAGAATCAGTCTGCTCCCTTCTGGTCTAGGGCTCATTTTATATACATTTGATTTTTTGGGATCTGTGAGAAACACCAGCTGTTCATTTTATACTTTTTAATGTAGAGATATGTTCGTAGTTTCTATGCCAGTCCGCAAGTTCAAGTTTGGTTTTGACTGAAGCGTTCAGGGTCAAATCTCCCACCTATTTTCCCAATTTCGATACCAGTTGGTAGCTAGGAAGGTGTTCAGTACCAGATCGTTGTATGAGTTGCCCTCAACCTGCTTTCTTCGTCCGTAATTGGCACCCAAGATTTGCAGGATCGGACAAAGGGGCAGAATTTTGGCCTTGAGATATAACTCAACCCTTTTCCTTTCCACCTGGGCAGCTAATGATTTTAGACCCAGCTCTAAATGCAGGGTTGTCACAGGAACTGAAGGTCTAAGTTTCAGAAGCTTCCTCCAAATCGCGCCCTCTATGTGATTCAACCATCTTAGATATTTCATTGTTAGTGCCTCAAGACTGTATAAAATTGCTGGGCTGAAACACTGTCTATAGAGTATTAATACCCCGTCCAGGGAATAATCTGCAATCTGGTGTGCAAAACGGCTAAACAAGTAAGTCAACAATGCAGCCTACTTCTTTTTGATGGAGGCAATTTAGGGTAACTGCTGTCTGCACTCATCTCCAGCCAAAGATAACGATAATGTTCAACATACTCAATATCCCCCAGGCTGGTAACAACATTCACACTATTAGTTTTCTTAACCTATATGTAGCTGACCTAAAAAGTAGTCTGGATAAAAGTAGTAACCGTCTTCCGCATATAGGGTTGCAGCCCATCGGATGGCTCACATATGCAGACGATACAGTGCTTATGGATAGAACACTAATTGGGCTACAACGGTCATTAACTGCTTTCTATGCTTTATACTGTAAAGAGAACAGACTTGAAATGAACCATGAAAAAACAAAAATTATGGTGCTAGGGAATAAACGGTTATCCGGAAATTTTAAATGGAAAATAGAGGCATTGCTGTAGAAGGAGTAAACACATATGTCTATCTAGGTGCGTTGCTGAGTGTCACGTGTTCAGTTACCAGTTTGAAAAAACATATTACGACTAACGCTATGTTCAAATTTGGGGCAATTACATTTTTTACTAGAACTGCTAGGGGTTGTTCGATAGAAGTGGTGGTATATTGACTATATTTTATTCAAGGGATTATATATGGATTGGAGATGCATCTGTTCAAGTAAACTAATTGATTCTAAATATTGGAAGGCAAGCTTTGGAGACCGTAAGTGCTGCCACTGGAAGCTGTATGGTTGGAACTTGGATTGGTATCACTTGCTACCCTGATTAGAATTAAGCAGAGTTTTCATGTGTATAAGATAATGACAGACTCAATATAGCTGGTATAGTCAAACTTGGAACAAGTCACGTTGCAACTTCCCGGTAATGAAGGCATTGGCTGCAGTATGTAATGATTTTCATGCCAGTACAGATTGGAATATGGATCTGTGGGAGAGTATAAGGCTAGTAAAAACAATCTCTATTTAAGAAAGCTTTGGAGTGGGATCGCATTTGTAATATCGAATACATAGCAGGACAAAAAAAAATGTAACCTTCTATGCTGAGCCGTGTTTTGCTGATTTTCTGTGATTTCCTTATTTAATTCAATTTGATGATCCTGGGTTGAAATGTTTTGGCATGAAATTGCATTCAACCTTTTGCATCCTTTGATGGTATTAGGTGCTATGATACAGATCCCGTGAGAGGAATGCAAATGTAGACTCTGTGGGTTGGAACTGGAATCCAGCAAGAATATCCTTACACAGTGCGCTATGTTAGGTCAACTTATGTTAAAATTAATGGTAATAAGATGCAATGAGGGTTAAGTCCTATTCAACCACCTTTCAGGAAATGAGTGATTGAGTTGCACTGCTTTAATTTAGGCTAGTTAGAACCAACCCTAAATATCAAAACTGGTTTACCCCAGAAATGTGTAATCTTAAGAAAGCCATATGCACCATTTAAGCCATGTGGTTGAATATCCCAACTAGTGAGAATAAAGAACTTTGGAAGGTGCAGGATAAACATTATAAACTTCAAGTAATAGAAACAAAAATATACAAATTGTAGAAGCATCAAACAAACTGGGTAAACTTTTGCATATTTTCAAATCATTGGAACATCCCATAGCACTATCTACTTTGCACTCTCCTTCTGCATCACATTTTGTGTCAAAGTTCAGGCAGCATTCAAAGCTAAAAATACCAAGGCTAGGGATAAGGTATTTATTGCTCAAAGATCCCTGATACCTAGGGAAAATCCTATGACATCCCTACAAGGTCACTTTTCCCGTCCACAATTTTCTCTATCACCGATCTCTATTTCAGACATGGAGAAGTTACTTCCTTCTATGAAACCAACGTTATGTGCAGAAAACATTCTTCCTCCCAAAGTAATCCTCAAATATGGAACCGCTCTTGCACAGATTCTTACTCGAATAGTCAACTAGTCCTTTTCTGACAAGCATATTCCCTTCTCCAGTCACTGAGGCCCACCCTCCCAAAAAAAGAGGGGCAGCCCAAGAGACCCGACAAACTTCAGACCAATCACAAATAGCAACTTCCTATTAAAAATCTTAGATAAAGTTGCAAATCTACTATTTCAATCTTTTATAGAGGTTAACAGCATACTTCACTGTAGGCAATCTGGCTTTAGACCTTGACACAGTACTGAGGCTGCTCTGGTGGATTTGCAATCTCACATGTTTGGGATCAGGGAAAAAGGCAAGACAGGCCTTTTAGTCCTTCTTGACCTTTCCACAGCTTTTGATTTGCTAGATAATTAACGTCTCTTGAGCACACTTGACTACATAGGAAACTGCTCCAAAGAAGCAATTAAATGGTTTGATTCCTTCCTCACACACTTAGTGTCAAGAGTACTCTCGGGTGATGCTTTTGCTCCACCTTCTTCCATCCTATGTGGCGTGCCACAAGGAGCTTGTTTATCACCATTGCTGTTTAACATCTACGTTAGCCCCCTGTGTACTCTTCTTGAGGACTCAGGGCTAATTTTTGCCAACTATGCGGACGACATGCAGCTGGTTTTAGAATTAAGTGGTGATTTTCCCAGGACTCATCAAAGCTTCTTTTTGCATATAACCTGATTGAGTCCTGGATGTCCCAAAATTCGATGTGCCTTAATGAAGGAAAGACAGAACTTTTGATCTTTGGTTCTCCCATGCTCGGTCCAATCTGGATGTAGAATATGAAAATGTCCTCATAAATTACAAAATCATCACAGTCCAGTGCAAAGTAAAAATGCTGGGTGTTATCTTGAAATCCTCTCTCAACGCCGAAGAACATACCAACCAGATCAACAGAAAATGTAATCATTACCTTCACCTTTCTAAGGAACATTCAGCCTTTTCTAACAGAGGAAAATTGCACCACCATTGCCCGAGCCACTATCCTGTCACTACTGGATTATTGTAACTCCTTGTTGGTTGGGTCAAATATCTGTTGTGTAAAGAAATGTCAACATGCTCAGAATTACGCTACACAGACAATTAAGAACATTCCATGGAAAGAACACATCTCAAAATATAGGCAATGCCTTCGCTGGCTATCAGTACAAGATTGCATTAATTTCAAAGTATGTACCCTTGCCCACCACTGTCTGTATGGAAATGCTCAGTCCTACATAAAATCTGCCATCACTCGCCATACACCAAAATGATTTTTGCACTCGTCCAAACTTGCACATGTTGTATGCCCTACTTTAAAAAAAATCAAGAGGTCTGGGAAGGTCCTTTCCCATCAGGGCTGCGCAGTTATAGAACTCTCTCCTCTGCATTTAAGATTGTTAGAGAACTTGGTTTCCTTTTATAAGGAACTACACATTTTACTATTCAGGTATTCAGTCTTTCCCAGTCTTACTGAATCTTTCGAATTATGACCTTGTTTTGTCTTGCTTTATGTTGTCTCGTCTGTATATGTGCGCCCCAATGCCTGCGGGCTGCCGGCATGTTCGAAATAAATAAACCTAAAAGAACTTTGGAGGGTGCAGGATAAACATTATAAACTTCAAGTTATAGAAACAAAAATATACAAATTGAAGAAGCATCAAACAAACTGGGTAAACTTTTGCAGATTCTCAAATCATTGGAATGTCCCATAGCGCTATCTACTTTGCACTCTCCTTCTGCATCACATTGTGTTAACGTTCAGGCAGCATTACAAGCTAAAATTACCAAGTCTAGAGATAAGGTATTTATTGCTCAAAGATCCCTGATACCTAGGGACTGGCAATGCTCAGTCGTACGTAAAATCTGCCATCACTCGCTATACACCAAAATGATTTTTGCACTCATCCAACCTTGCACATGTTGTATGCCCTACTTAAAAAAAATCAAGAGGTCTGGAAAGGTCCTTTCCCATCAGGGCTGCCCAGTTATGGAACACTCTCCTCCGCATTTAAGATTGTTAGGGAACTTGGTTTCTTTTTTATAAGGAACTATACATTTTACTATTCAGGCAATCAGTCTTTCCCAGTCTTACTGAATCTTTCAAATTATGACCTTGTTTTGTCTTGCTTTATGTTGTCTCGTGTGTATATGTGCACCTCAATGCCTGTGGGCTGCCGGCACGTTCGAAATAAATCAACCAATAAATAAATTAAGTGACTCAGGGGTTCATTATGGAATAGTATATTTAATCTTGCTTCCAGGGCGCTTACTCAGATTGTATATAATTTGTGGTGCCAAGGGATAAATTAAATTACAATGAAAAGTAACCGCCATGAGTTAAAATAGATAGTTCTGATGATTTAGGCCCCATGGTATTAATAATGAATATGAATCGATAAGAGAGGAACTAGCTTTCTTATGTAATTTAAGAATTTGTAGATTTTATAGGATTGATTAATGTATGTGTGTTTTATCTTGTTATAATGTGATACAATGTCTATTTTAATAGAACTGATAAGGAATGTATTTGTTAAATGTAATGGTTGCATATAATTTAAGTGCACTGAGAGGAAGTGTTGTTTTTGATTCTATAGAATTTATAGTACATATAGTGAAAAGGTTTGTGTTAACCATATCACATAAATATAAATAAAATGTCACTGTGTTTTAGGTTATAGGTAAGAGTTAGCACGAGTGTCATGGGGTGGGACAAACATGTCACCATGCTAATAGCAAGGAATACTTCGGGGCAGAGGAGTTATTTGGCCGGGGTAGTGTTAAAGCAGTTGATCCATTTTGATATGTAAATCAGTGACACGTTTTCTATGACCTAAGTAATAAAGGTGAGCAATAGGGAGTATTGTGGTCTTTGTTTGTTTTAGTATGGTAATGGTATGGTAAAGAAGAAAGTACTGAAAGTAACACGTGAGTTAGGTATTTATCTTAAGTGATGTTAGTTAAGGACATGAGTGAGTGTTAGCATAAGTTCTATGGAGATGGAGGAACCTGATAGCAGGATAATAGTAGTGATTACTTCTGGGCAGTGCATTTGTTTAAGTGCAGATTTATGCCTAATATGTGCTGTAATTCAAAATAAAAGTGTTATTTGGTCTACTACTTAAGTTAGTAATGTGTGTGCTATTGGTAAAAGTGCTTTGATGTCAAATATGTCTTTTAATAATGAGGAACAGGAATGTTCGGGCGTGTCATGACAACATAGATAAGGATGGAATTAAGGAGTGTTTCGGAGATATTAAAGGCAATTTGCAGAATATTCAGGTGGACAGGCAGATTATGTAGAACAAAATCGTGGCATTCTGAAAATACAGAAATTCCTCTATAATCGGGCAAAGTAGTAACATCTTTTAATCTAGTACCTCAACAATCTTTGGATCTCAGCATGAGTCAATTAGTCCATGTCATGCTTTTCCATCTGTGTGCTCTGCTCTTCAGACTTAAAACAAAAAAGCACCTATCACTGACTTATGAAAGAGATATACTCTGACCCCTACACAATAAAAATATTTTACTATCCTCTAAGATTGATGAACTTTTGATAGATGTAAAAGGACATGTCATGAAAAATCAAATGCATCAACCACACCTAACCATGTAACTATTTGGGGAGTTGTGGGATGTCTTAACCCACTTCTGCTCTGCCATGAGGCATCACTGTGTTATGATGGTGCCAGAAACATCAAAATGGCCGCAAAACCCTTGTGCGCGCCAAAACCTCTGAAAATTGCGCTTTGCAAAGCACAAAAAGATGGCTGCCCAATCTGCCATGCATGTTGTCAGTGGTGGAACAGAGATCTCACTCCTGAAACATGTCACTGGGCTCCACAACATGTGAAAATGGAGCACAGAAGGAAAAGCAGTGCTTTTCTAAAGGAAACCCCAAAATCTTGCTTTAAATCCTTTTTCCGTTGTTGCTGAAACTGCAGAATGTCGGTACAAAACACCCTCAAACATCAAAAATTCTTACTGGGTGCTACAATTCACTTAGTGCAAGAAACCATTGTGAATTTACAATGTCCTGAAAAGCTGAAAGTATCAAGGGATTTCCACAGCAAAAGTGGCTTGTCTGTGGATCTGTCAAAATCTGGGCACAGTACCCTCGGCCGCCTGAATGGCAGCTGTCAGGGGCCTGCAGGATTAAACTTTAAACATGCATAAACTAAAATCAAATGTTTGCAATCTAAGAGGCCTGTTATTGAGAGTAACCCATCTTGTAATTGTTTTGATTCCATGGCTTAAAATCTTGAATAAGTATTTAGCAGAATTAACATGTAAATGTAAGCCTGGCTAAAGCCAACCAAACTGGAATAATAGGTTTCCTCGCAGAGGCCTTCTTCCTCTCCAGCAGGAAATCACACCTAATCCCACCTACACTTTCGTCCGCCCCATAATCTAATTACCGCCAGGTACCACGTTGGTGTGGAATTATCGAGACATTGACAATCATCCCCACTACCTGAGAGGTTGTCATTAACAGATGCACTGGCCACTAGAGTCTAAATGGAGCACAAGGGAGCCATGTTAGAGCATGTTAGAGGTGGGGGCCAGAGGAGTAAGGAACCTGTAGGCCAGTCAGACCCAGATCAGGACAGAGCCGCAAGAGGGGAGACTACGCAAGCCGAGCGCTTCAATTCAGGATAGAGATGCAAACTAACCAACCCTACTAACAATTTTCCTTTCTGCATACACCTCTCAAACTCCAAACCAAACTCAACCAAAACCTATAGCACAATAAACCGCACAAACCTCACTACATTGCAACAACAAAACAAAAACACACATAGCCTTGCACAACAGTACACAACGACTACCGGCCGCAAACACCCCAGGCCCAGCCAACGGACCCACCGGGCTGAGGCCGCCAACAGCACATCACTGCTCTCTTGCACTTTTCCTGCCTCCTCCCACTAACTCTACCCCCATTTCCCCTTTTTCAGAGCCGCCAGAGCGCCAAGGGACCACTACGGTGGTGATAGTGCACGGTACAAATGTCCTTTATCATTAACATTAACATTAACCTAAGTGATAATTATGGGGTGGAAGAACTTGGGCTACAGAAGCAAAAGGAAACAAGGAACAGCTGCAAAGCAGGAAACATGAGGTGTGAGGACCATCGTAAAATGGACTCTGCCAAGAGCCAACAGGGAGGAGATGCTTCTGGACTGAAGGGAGAGAAAAAGAGGCGGACCAAAACAGCGATCTGTGGCTGAACATTCACAAAGAACATTTTGTTTAAATACATATAACTTGCCACTTAAAATTGTCAAAAACACAAAAATAGCAGAATTGTAAATCAAAATTTTGGCTGCACATTTCAAGAGGCAGCAAAATCGTGTCACATATTTTGGAAGGAAACAGCAGAACATGTGATTTTACACCAAATGTATTTCTGCTAGAAGTATGAAACTTTATACACTTATGTCCATGTTATACACGCACACTTGTAGAAATCTGCTGATAAATTGGACATTGTGTTTCAGATGAAAAGGACAAAATTCTGGGAAAAGCAGACACAAGATCCCACAGCTACGGGGTTTGGAGGAGTAGCTGCTCTACAAAATATGTAATCTGTATATGTGGTTGTTATAGAGGTTGCACACGTGTAAATATGTATTGTGTCAAAGGTAGATTTTGTGTTCAAGAGGCTAGGGGTGGACTCTAAGCCTGATAAACCATCACCATAAAGGTGACACCCTGGTGTTCTCCTCCTATCAAGGCAGAGAGGAGATTCTGACCACTCCCTGTCAAAGGGGTGAGCTTAGGCTGAACCAGCACACACACCCATTTTATCATAGCATAAATAGAGACAGCAGAGGGCAAAAAAAGACAGACAGATTCACCCACTATCTGAATGCAGAGTGAGCACCCTGCTGCAGAACTTTCCATCTTCCTTGCTCCAGACTCCAGAAACTTGGCAAAGCAGAAAGGCCCATTGCATAGCTGAACCATTTCAGCTAGGCCTTAAATTCCAGATCCAGAATTCCACAAACCTAAGGGGAATCAAATACAGCCAGGCTGCGCTGTACTGCTTGCCTGCTAAAAATAATTATCATCAGAACCAAAAAGGGCAGATCCAATCCAGTCCTGTGCCATGCTGTGACCAGAGTGCCTTGCAGAACCCATCCAGTCCTGTGCCGTGCTGTGACCAGAGCACCTCGCTGATTGCAGATCCAATCCGGTGTGCCCAGCTGTATGTCCGAGAACCAGAGCCATTCCCTGACCAGAATCCTGACGGACCAGAATCCTGACGGTTCCATTTAAAAACCTATCTAGTGAGTATCTATAGATAGAACTGTGTCACTAGCATATGTATTATCCATAGTCAATCCCTACCTTAAACCCATCCTATCTTGTATTCAGAACCTGTATTGTTAGGAGTATTTTTGAATTGTCTAAACTCTCTATCCTATCCCTCCTATCTTCCTCCTGTAATAGTATTGCTAAAACTACCTTTGCGCTGATCTCTTCTCATCTGAAGAAGGCGAGTCCCGGGCAGACAGTCATTCCGATCATGTGGCTGTGTTCTTGTGGGGATTCATTTTGTTCATAGTCATCCTCTAGTGTTAGAAATCCCATTTGTCATTTTAAAAGCGCATTCCTGTTTTCCATCATCGAAAAAACAACTTCCACTAAAACGTCCATAACTTCCTCAATTTTTGTGCAAGAAACTAAATTTCAACTGCTTGTAGCTAACATCCACAGCTTTAAATCGTATCTACAACCACATCCCAAATCCATACAGTTCTCCCGTTATCGCGATTATCGTGCAGTGAAAAGTTTGCCGCAAATTGTCGTTTAGGGAAATTCTAACACATGTAAAACAGTTTTTGAGTGCTTCCAACTTCAATTTTAAGATTTCAAATTGTTTCTTGGTATTAAATCATTGCTAGTGTTTGTGTGTAACTATCCAAAGCAGCTCCCATAAGAATTATAACAATTTCAGCAATTTAGACCATATTTAGTGTTTGGCCCATTCCATTCTAAGATAACTTTAAAACCATTCTGACAGCTTGCCAATCAATTCCGTTTTTTCTCTTGTGTTTGCTGGGGGAAAGTGGGATTGATATTCTGTTTAAATTCTGCCATTCCTGAATACCTGCTCTCGCCTCCTATCTCTTTACATTGCCTATTGGGGGGTTGAGGAGTGTGCAGGGGGAACTAGTAACCACAGTGCCATCTGATCTGAACAAACACACAAAAGTATTATTTCTGTGCTGAACTGTTTTGCTCACTATTAATCCTTATGTATTAAAGAGATTATTCATTGTTACATCACCCCATTGGTGATTATTGTGTATCCATTAAAACATAGTGTGAATAAATTGTGAATACATATATAAATATTTTAACTTTGCAAACCAGCCTGATTCCTGGTTCAGTGTGACCGGGGAGGGGGGTTCCAGAAGAGGGGCGTGATATGAGTGGTATATCGTTCAGAATAAAAGAACTTTTAGACGAAAATAAATAAGGATTTCAGTTGTGCATTACATGCTAGGCGTTGACTTAGGTGTGTGCAGGATTGAAATCACTTACAGCTTGGGGGCTCGTCGCGGGATCCTGAATTAGACATACCACTTGTGACAGTCTAACACAGCGTGCTTACTGATGGGGTACATACACCTTGTTGGGCTACCATACTGTGCTACACTGCAAAAACACCCTTCAATAGAAATACTCAAAGGAGTTTGGCCTGTTTTGCAAAGGTAAAAGTAACCCTGAGATAAGTCAGAAGGAAATTAATATTTTCGGAATGGCGGCCCCAGTGGAAATGAATATGGCAAAAGAACACTGACTGCACAAATTGTTTGTCAGGGGTGAATGGGTTGAGCGGGATGAGAATGTTTGGCTGCAGGAAATCAAACAACAAGCCACTGCCACATAATTAGATGCATGGCAGGACCAGGGTCCATTACACCAGACACTTAGTGAATTGTATATGGCCCCAAGGGTAAAAGAGCAATGTAAAATTGCCAAAATAGCGGCGTACCTGTACCTCCACATTGGAGTAATACTGTAAAAATATGCCGAAAACCTAGACCTGGCAAAAAGGCAAGAACAATCCCTAGAGAAGACCCAAACTGATCTGGACTCTGCAGAGCAAAGTGTAGAAAATAGCCAAGAATCTGAGAGTGAAACCAGACAGTATGTGACAAAAGTAAAAGAAGATCTGGATCTCCTGCAGCAAGAGAGGGTAGAGCAAGACACCAAATTACTGACACTGCAAAAAGAGTTCCAAGAAAGGTTGGATTCTCTACTACAGAGCCAGCAAAAGCTGGAACAGCAATTAAATTATATTAGTACCCGGTAAGAGTCAAGCAGAATGCAACACGCATTCTGATTGGCTCTGGCTGGGTCCTTACCCGGCCGAGAATCCTTCGATTCTCGGCAAGGATTCCAGCCGCCTTGTCCTCGGCGGGGGGGCGTAGCAGCCCCTCAGCCAATGAGGAGGCTGGAAGCGGGGCCATCCCCCTCTGATCCTCCCCGCTACTGCGAGGCTGCCTTCGCCCCCTGCCAGGGACTAGGGTAAGGCTTTTTTATTTTTTTAATTCCCTTTCCTCCCTCCTCCCTCCTCCCACCTCCCCCCACTTACCTTCTTGTTCCTGCTTCCCCGGCGAGGGACGAGGGAAGCCTCCAGCCATGTGGAGACTCGCCGGGGATGCAGGTACGCCTTGTTTTTTTAACTTTTTTTTTTCTTTAATCCCCTCCCACCCTCACAATCCACTCTTCTTTTTGATCCTTTGTCGGGAGCGGACGCGCTGGGAACACTTGTGTTCCCAGCGCGTCCACTCCCGATGGCCGCCATGGAAAGGGAAAACTGACTCCGTTTTCCCTTTCCATGGCGGCTATTTTCTTGGTTGTTCCTTTTTTTTTCTGTCCCGAAACGCTGCAGCATTTCGGGACAGAAAAAAAATGCTTTTAGTGCCCCGGTCATGCACATAATACAGGCCGGGGTACTAATAGCAATATGACCCTCGTGGTGGGGGCATTACCAACTCAGGTAATGCCCCGGGTCCTCCGCTCGGGTCATATTGCTTAAATAGTGCCTGCGCAGGGCAGATAATCGCCCTGGAAAATCAGATTGATGAGATAAAGGAGGAAAATAATAAATTCATTGTGATGGAGCTCCACACTCAAACAGATTTTGATGCGGAGCGCCAGAAATTATGTGCCATTAGAAAACAAAGGGATGACCTGGCTGCACAGAGGGGTACTCTAATTCAGGAAAGGGACACCTTAGGCCAGGAATTCAGCCATTTAAAAACCAAGATGGAAGAAAATCACCTGGCCCTTCACGGACTGGGTGAACTCAAAATGGACTACGAAAAGCTGTTAGAGCACTCCAGGAGGGTGGAAGATGCTCTGGCAAAGAATGATCAGGCCAGTAAGGAGGACTCAGGAGGTGAGTCTCCTGCAGAAACATTGGCCCAATACTCCCAAAGCAGGCAGGAAGCACAGAGAGACAATGGGGCTCTTGTGAGAAAAATGACAGGCTCCATAGACAAATAGCCATGCAGGAACAACTAATAGAGTTCAGTAAGGCCTTAATAGAAGAACAAAAGGGTCAGATTCTTGCATGCCATCAGGGAGTAGGGGCTGAGAGAGATGAGATCAGATGGGAGAGGGAAACCCCTGAGCATAACCTCAAGAACCCTGGCACGAGAGACTTCAATCTATTCAATTTCATGGATTCTGGCACCCCATGTCCACTGGCTCACATGAACCAAGGGCCACAGGGATGGTAGACTTCAACCCAATGGGGAATATGGGGCTAATAGGTCAGCGCCTCCCAGAAAAGGATGGGCTGGCCTATATGTATAGGTTCCCAAGTGCTAGGGCCATCTTCTCTGATCAGGGAGACTCCAGTGAGGGGAGAATCAGAGAAATGGATCCTCAGAAATATAACTCATCAAGAGATCAGGCAGTGAAATTTGGTGGGCAATTCCATGAGATTAGGCCCACTAAGAGCATACTAAAAACCTCTTACCAACTAGGACAGTGAGGGGGTGGGGGGTACTCAACCAATCCTGGGAGCAAGGAAGAGTCAGAAGACTCTTCTGAGCGCCACAGGTCCCAAGAGACTAGGCCCCTACATTCTGCCAGACAGTCCTAAGCTCGCAGAATCCGGGAGAGTCTAGAAACCCAGACAGCCACCTCTGGTAGCAGTGCCTCTGAGTCAGAGGATGAGTGGACCAGGATGACAAGAACTAAAAAGGCTAACAAAGTTAAGAGGGCTTTACTCAAGGATCCCCTAAAACAAATAAAAGCTATTAGGAGCGTCATCACGCCCTACCACAAAAATGCAAAATATTCGGTTTGTGAGCACCTTGAACTATTTGAGCAGATGATGGAAACTTTCCATCTGAAGCACAGCCAAAGCTGTATTCATTATGTAAAGTGGACATTTTCTCCTGAGTACTCCAGCTTCTTTGCAGGGCTGGGGGATCAGAACGATTCCAGATGTTCCACCTATAGGGCGGCCATCCTGAAACATTTTTCCATTTATAAGAGGCTCGCAAGGCAGCCTACAACTTACAATGTGGGGAAGACCAGGCCTCACAAGAATTTGTTCAGGAATTGAAACGCGCCTTTGCGCAGACCACTAGAAGGGTGCGCACTGACAGTAAGGAATTTGTGAACACCTTCTTTCATGCTCTCCCGAAATACATTATGACACAGCAAGTGAGGGACTTTCATGTGAAAAGATCACTAGACTGGGTCATTGAACAAGCAACGTGCATCTATGAAGTACAGAAGCCGTTGGAAAGTAAACATTTTAGCAAGAGCCCCCAACAAACCAACACCCCTGCTGCTGCCAAGGTGGTGGAGGTGAAGGTTGCCCCCATTTTAGATCTAGAGATGGGGGGGGCCTAAAAACCTTCCCACGCAGAATCCGACCAACCCCAAACCCAGAAGGGCCTCGGGCCAATCCCAAACAGGGAGCCAGTGAGGTAACCCCACAAATGGGACCCATAACGCTCTCCTCATCCTGGGCTATGTGTGGACTCCTCCAGCCCAAGGGGGTGGGATCCAACCAGACAGCAGGAAACCCAGGAAACATTCCTCCTCACTTTCCCCAGTAGGGCAGTAATCCCCCAAATGCTGCACCAAATTTCTTTCCCCAGTACCCGCCATACTTCAACCCCCAAAACAACCCTTCTGTCTTTCCCCACTTTCCTGAGCTCAGACAGCCCAATACGGGAGAGGGGAGGCCAAGGGTGGAGGGGTACCCAAACTTTCCTAACCAGGGGTATTATGCGAGAAGGGATAGTTACCTTTCCTGGGATCAACACAGGGTAGAACTGAGGACCCCGTACCAGACAAAGCGGGTGTCCCAACTAGAGTGCCAGGTCCAGAACATGGCACAGGATCTGGGTCGCATGCTGAGAGTTCAACAGAACCCTCAGATGAGCATGGCAGCTCAGAATTCCTCAAATCCAGGGTCTCGTGCTGCAGAACAATGACTGGGGCAGAACCGCGACAAACCACCGGTTCCCGGGGAGGAGGCACAAGGGGAAGGGGGGTGTAAAGCCTTAGAGGAAGCGTCCTTCCCCACTGGTGAAAAGCCCCTGGAAACCCAGGAATTGGAAGCAAAATCTCCTGCCCCTGAAAGGCTGCAACCCAAGGAGCAGAGGGCGGGTAGGAGAAACAAAGAGCCTAAAAAGGCCCATTTTGTGGAGGAGGTGCAAATCTTCCAGTTTGAAGGAGAGGGGTCCTCAGAGATTTCTGGGAAAAGGATCTTCTGCTTCAGGGATGGGGGAACTCCTCCAAAAGAAAAATGGGTCCCAAAGGATCCAAATCCAGACTGGGTAGATGTGGGGACCGAGTTAGAACCGCCCATTATCAAACCCCAGAATGACCAGCACGAAAATCCCCTGGTTCAAACCCATCTTGGTGACTGCCTCCAAAAAGGGGGGGGGGGCAACCCAGAATCAGAACCAGGGGTGCCCAAAACATCCCCCATATCTAGCTGCCATGTCTTTCTTACAGGTTCCCAAGATCCCAAACAAAACCCAGCCCAAATCAACTCTCTGTCGGTATCCAAAGCAAGGAAGTTAACCCACCAGTTGACCAAAAATGTGCATTATGTTTGCCCCCTTCAGGAAAAGGAGGGAAGATTTTATGCCCTGGTCCAAATACAGGGGCAATGTACAATTTTGGCACTGGTGGACACTGTATCCCAAGGCACCCTTCTGTCAAAAAGGGCCTTTGAACAGCTGAATTCGGGGAGGGGGGAGAAATACCAAATTCCTCTCACCCCTCTTCCTGGACAACTTCAGAACTTTGACGGGAAGGAAATTCCCATCGAGGGGACTGCGGATTTGGACATTAAATTTGGGCACCACAAGGTGAAGCACCCGGTCATAGATGTGACTCCAGAGGGCACACCATGTTTACTAGGGAATAACATCCTGCGTAGATTGTCTCCCCTCATAGATTGTGTAAATAAGGTCCTCTGGACCCAGACTAATCAACCAATAAAATTAAAACAGAGCATCAACCATGTTAGTTTAAATGGCACATGCCACATGGTTGAACAAAAACCTGATAAAATTGAATTCCACTTCCAGAATAATCAAATCCCAGACATGACAGTAATTGCAGTAGGACAACAAACTGGTGATGGGGAGTCCTCTCTATTTCTGAAAATCAACCTTCCTTCCAGTCTAAGGTGGCATTCCACACTGGAAGGAAACACTGAAATTCTATACAAATTCACAATCAGAAAATCCCATTCGTATAGTCCAAAAAGATGAGAAATCAGCTCAAAGCTCGGCTAATATTCAAAAAATTGGAGAGAAGTTGTTCATCCCTATTCAGATAAATGAGGGGAAAGACTCTCTTCTCGCCTGAGTATGTGTGAACAACGGTAAGAGCTTCATCAGCGAGGCCATGTTCCGCAAACTCCCAAAAGATCCACCCATTCCCACATTTAAACTGTTAGACAAATGGGAAATGGACCTGGAAACACCCAATTCCAAACATCTCCTGCCTAGCCGGTGTATGCTCAAAATGTCCATAGGCAAAAAGAGCATAGTCCATAATTGTTGAGTCGTGCAAGATGACCCTGCTGAATTTTATTTAGGCAGTGACATTCTCAATTGCTTTGCCATTAGTTTGGACCTAATCAACTTCAAAGCTTGGTCCCGATTAGCGGGTAATCCCATGGACTTTGATGACCCAGAGAAAGTATTTTGGTCAGCTCAACTGCTGCCATATGCAGTTGAAATTCAGATTTGAGAGGAAGTCACCATCCCAGAACGGACCCGACAATTCTCACTGGAAGTAAAAAATAAAAGGGGACAGAAACTGAAAAATCCTGACGCCTATGTCCATCTTAATGCTCATTTCCAACAGCAAGGGTTGGGGGTAAACCCAACAAAACTAGTCAACATAGAACACAACACTATTCCAATAGAGGTGGATAATGGTGACCTAAAGAGTATCACTCTGGGCGCAGGCACCATTATTGGAATGGCGGTCGATGACCAACATTTTTCCATAGATTTAGGTAATTAACTGTTAGGACCAATCCCCAAAGACTATTTTGACAGTGATAGCGACGAAGATACAACACCAGACAGGATCTTCACCCGGCATGGGGGGAATTTCTTGGTGTACTCTTCCTGCCCTTATGGTAAGGAAGATGTAACCTGTGACTTCAGGCGGGATGAGGTGATCTTTCAAGTCCACGAGGTCTGCCTTCCCCACCTGAAGCCATTAGTCCAAATCAGCACTTTGACCAGGGACTTCTCCACCCAGCTGGAGGAGGCCGCTGAGATAGCCAAACCGGAAGTCTTTCCAGGCTTCAGGCAGATGGTTGAAGAGAGAGTCAACCTAGCTGATGCCTATGAGACTCTGGAGCAAAAGTAAAAATTGAAACAAGTTTTCTTGGATTTTCAAGATCTCTTTGCGGTGGACTGATATGACTGTGGTGGCACTGACATCCGCACAACAACAATTCCCACCGACCCTAGCATGACTCCAGTGTTTGTGAAGCAATATCGCTTGCCTATCGCATCAATGGAGTACCTTATTGAAATAATTAAGAACCTTGAGTCCCATGGGATAATTTGTCCAGTCCACAGCACTTTCAATAATCCGGTGCTGGGGATTTTGAAACCTAATGGCCAGTGGAGACTCTGTGCTGACCTAAGGGACCTCAGCAAACGGGACCATACTTCCCGATGGTCTCTTCCCTACATTGACCAAGGGCTGGCCCAGATCCAGGGGTCACAGGTATTCACCGCAATTGACCTGACCAATGGGTACTGGACTGTACCTGTCAGTAGGGAGGACCAATACAAGCTGGCCTTTACCTTCGAGGGGCAGCAGTACACGTGGACCCGGACTCATTCGGATACATCAACTCCGGCAAGTAACGTAATATCTTCCTACATAAGGCCATGCCCGACCTGGGTGAGAGGGGTAATCTGGCCTATGTGGATGATGTTCTAGTCAAAAGCTCAACTGTGGAGGAACACATAGCGGATATCCATTATGTTCTGGCACAGTTGAGGGCGGCCAGAGCAAAACTCTCCTTTCAAAAGGCACAGTGGTGCAGAACCTGTGCCAATTTCTTGGGGCATGAGATAACTCCTCAGAGTCTCTGTCCCCAGGAAAAGAAAGTAGAGGCCCTCCAGAAAATAAAAGACCCCACAACTCAGCAGAAAGTTCCTTGAGGATTACACAGAGAACAGAAGATCTCTGATCCATCTTTTGAAGGGGGGGGTCAAGTGGGAGTTGGGTACAGAACAAGCCGAGGCAGTAAGACAACTCAAAAGAAGCCTCTCAGAAGCGCCTTGCCTAGCTTACCCTGTCAAAAACAAGGAATTCCTCTTGGAGACAGGGTTCTCAAATACATGCTTGACTGCAGTATTATATCAAAAGCATGACAAGGTCAATAAAGTAATCTCCTATGCGAGCAAGACTTTATCCTCTGTGGAGGTAAATTCAACGATTGTGAGAAGGAACTCCTGGCAACGGTGTGGGTATTGAAGAATTACCACCTGTTTATCCAGGGGGAACGCATCATAGTGGAGACTCCACACCAACCTTTGCAATGTCTTCAGAGTGACAGAATCTGGGCTGGAAACGTGAGTAATTCCCAAATTACTTCCTGGATTCTGTCATGCAAGGCTTTCCTGTGGAGGTCAGATATAGCCAAAAGAAGAAGAGTCCCCTCGCACAAGGTCTGGCTGACTTGCATGATTGTGCCAGAGAAAACTGTCTCGAGGACGAAAGTCTTAAAATCAAGGACAACATGGAGGCACACCTGAATTACCCACACAAAGTCTATGAGGAAGACCAGTGTGAGGGAATGCCCACTGTCTATGCGGAAGAGTGCTCCTACCATGTTGACAACAATGGGGAAAAAGAACTTGTGGCTGGTGTAGGGAATGCATGGGTGAATGACGCCCCAGAACCCTCCGCTGGGTACAAAATTGGTCCCCGAAGTAGTCAAGTGGCAGAGCTGATGGCTGTGCATCAAGTCATCCTCACTGCTGTCCAACACCAACTCCACAAACTGCTCATAATCACTGATTCATATTATGTACATAACGGGTTCGTGAGCACCTGGTTAACTGGAAAACCAGAGGCGTGCTATGTGCTAAGAACAAACCATAGAAACATGGGACATGAATACAAAATATTGATGATCTGGTCACCTCGAATGGGATGACCATCTACTGGAAAAAGATCAAGGGTCATTCTAAAGTAGAGGGACCAGACAAAACTGGAAATGACCTAGCTGATCAGCTGGCCAAAACCGGAGCCATCCAAGGGGATCTACTTGAGATTGAGTCCCTGTTGGGGGAAATCCAGGTCACTGCTATCACTAGGTCCCAGACAAATGCTCACAATGAACTCTAAACTGCACAATGGAGTAAGGAGACCCCAGATGCTGATTTGATTATGGCTCAAAAAGGAGATCCAATAATTGGTAAGTTTTATCAACACATTGAGGGCCCTGAGAACTTTCCCCTGATGGATACTGATTACATAGGGAAAGGGGACCTCAGAGTGTAGATGAAATGTCCAAAAATGCTCCGAATCCAAGACGGTTTGTTGGTGAGGAGATCCATAGCTGGCCATGACTAGTGGGTAGTCCCCACCTCATTCCGAAGCCTGATGCTAAGTCACGGCCATGATGCAGCCAGACCCAGTCATCAGGGGTTTCATACGACACTAGAAATTTTGCGAGAGGTTGCATGCTGGCCACATATGGGGCTGGACCTCGACCAATACTTGAAGGGGTGTCTTGTGTGTGCACAATTTCAGCCAACATCACTCACACACCGTGCTCCCCTCCAAAAGAGGGGGATGACACTGCCTTGGTCAGATTTACAAGTCGATTTTATCGGGCCTGTGATTCGCTCCTCTAGGGGAAACAAGTACATGTTGACCGTAACATGCTTGTTCACTAAATGGGTGGAAAGCCTCCGGGCCCCAAATTGCAAGGCAGAAACTGCAGCTGCCCTGATGATCAATCACATCTTCTCGCGTTTTGGACTACCCTAAAGGATTGAGTCAGACCGAGGTAGCCACTTCACTAGCGAAGTGATGACAAAGATGTGGGAGATACTTGGGGTCAAAAGGAAACCACACATTGCCTACAGGCAAGCCTCTAGTGGTGGAGTTGAGAGATACAACAAGACTATTGTGAGCATATTAAAAAAGTTTGTGGCGGATTCTTGGCCAAGTTGGGACATTTGATTACCTCTTGTCCTGATGGCCATCAGATCTACCCCTTCTTCTGCAAGAAAAATGTCTCCATTTGAGCTGATGACTGGACGAAGGATGGTGCTACCCCAGCATCTGCTCTACAGAACCCAAGAGCAGACCTTGATAAATGCCTCCACAACTCATGAGTATGTTGAGAATCTGAGAAAACACCTTCAGCATGCTTTTGCCTATGCTCAGTGGAATCTAGAAAGATCTGCAGACAGTATGAAGACCCACTATGACCTTAAGACAACTAAAAAAGAATATCAGGTAGAAGACCGGGGCTACTTGTACAATTTCCAAAGGAACCAAACCAAACCGCGCAAATTTCTTCCAAGTTGACGGGGTCCTTTTGAAATTGTAGACAGAATCTTACCAGTCGTCTACAAAATCTGCATCCCCAAGCGCAGTTTGGCAGAAGGGGAAGACAAGTGGGTCCACATAAACCAGCTGAAGAGCTGCCATTCCAGGTACACTTTGCAGCAAATAGGAGCTAACCGGAATTCCTGAGGGGGACATTCCGGATCCCTAGAAACATTCCAACTGCTAAAACCATTCCACCTGTGAAAATCATTAGGAATTACAGGCGTGGAATATTGTAAATTGTATTCAATGTGTGCATCTGCCCCACTACATGAATAGTAGTGGGGAAATGTCCATAACCATGCTCTGTTCTGGCTTATAAAATTGGAACCAAGGATTCTAAGTACCAAGGAGGACCACACGGGGACCGGGAGGAAAGACCCAAGGGGCCCAGAGTATCGCTCCATTCTCCCATCCAGAACCGGCGTGGCGAGCATGTCGATCCAGCAGTGATGGGAGAAGCAGACGACTTTCTCTACCTGGACCAAAGAAAGAAAGAACATCCCAATCTCCCGATTTCCCCTTGACGGGCGGTCAAACTCAAGTCGTGAGGGGGGCTCTGTGGGATGTCTTAACCCACTTCTGCTCTGCCATGCGGCATCACTGTGTTATGATGGTGCCAGAAACATCAAAATGGCTGCAAAACCCTTGTGCGTGCCAAAACTTCTGAAAATCGCGCTTTGCAAAGCACAAAAAGATGGCTGCCCAATCTGCCATGCATGTTGTCAGTGGTGGAACAGAGATCTCACTCCTGAAACATGTCGCTGGGCTCCACAACATGTGAAAATGGTGCACAGAAGGAAAAGCAGTGCTTTTCTAAAGGAAACCCCAAAATCTTGCTTTAAATCCTTTTTTTGTTGTTGCTGAAACTGCAGAATATCGGTACAAAACACCCTCAAACATCCAACATTCTTACTGGGTGCTACAATTCACTTAGTGCAAGAAACCATTGGGAACTTACAATGTCCTGAAAACCTGAAAGCATCAGGGGATTTCCACAGCAAAAGTGGCTTGTCTGTGGATCTGTCAAAATTTGGGTGCAGTAGCCTCGGCCGCTGTCACAACCTCTACCTGAAATGCTCCTGCTCCCAGTAAGCCAGTAACCTACCAACACACACGTGCCTCAAGATTCCCTCATTGGGCTTCACATCTCCTCACAGGATATGAGAAGAAACCCAGTTGGACCAGAGCGTGGCGAAATGACCAAAGGGGTGGGAAAGGCAATAGGGGAAGCATGTGGAGCTTGTTTACCAGTGCTTAGTCCCCAGAACTCACTGTCCCTTTTCATCCTTGCACTCATATATCAGCCATCCTAGAGAAGACAACCAGTGAAGGAGTGTCGCACGGAGGTTCCGGATACCCCCGCAGAGCTAAGGTGAGAGTAACAGAACACAAAGCCAGCTTTGAAACCTCTCCCTGGGTATCATGGAGACCTCTGACACTGACCAGTTAGCATTATTGTTGGGGGAAGTGAGGGCCAAGGTCCACTCCCCTAGGCAGGAAACAAATGCCTTGCGGAGAGAACTGGTCGTTAACAGGGACCGTACTGAGGAATTAGCGTGACAAGTTTTACAGCACCAAGCTGGACAGGCCCTGTTACCAGGTAGTCAGCCTTCCGTCACATCTCCACCAGCCCCAGTGCAGGTAGTTCTTCCAGGGGCAGTACCATTAGCCCCACCCGAATGGTTCTCTGGAGACCCTAACAAGTTCAGTGTTTTTATGAACCAGTGACGTCTGTACTTTATGTGCAGACCTGGGGCTTTTCCCAATGAAAAGTCATGAGTGGCCTTGGTTTTGTCCTATTTGGAGGGAAGTGCAGCAGACTAGTCCATCCCTCTGGTGAATCGGGATGACCCATAATTGCATAATTTCGTGGGCTTCCAACTGGAACTAGAAAAGTTATTCACCCGACATACCAGGGGTCAAACATTAGACAACGAGCTTCTGTCATTGCGACAAGTGAATCAAGACCTGTTAACTTATATAGCCACGTTTAACAGACTGGTGGCAGAGACCAACTGGCTGGAAGAAAAGAGGACCACCCTCTTTCATAGAGGACTACGAGGGGAATTAAAGGACGTTCTTGCCCCGGTCGTGAAACCCCCCGACTATTGTGCAGAATTCATTGATCTCGTGGTACAGCTTGATCATAGACTACAGGACCGAAAGGCTGACCAAGCATGATCAGAAGGGAGAACAATGTTTGTGCGTCCCAGGGAACTGCAGTCTCGCCAGCCAGAGAGCTAACCAGAACCCATGCAGATCGGCGGGGTACGGGGCCCCCTGACTAAGGCGGAACGGGAAAAAAGGCAACAGCAGCAACTGTGTTTGTATTGCGGTAAGGCAGGACATTTCCTATGGGATTGCCCAGTAAAACCACCCAGGAAATCTGTAGGGGCAATGGACAAAGAAGAGCCCAAGCTCGACTCGGAAATCTCCAGCGCCCGGCAAATGTAGAGGTCCGTTTGTGGAGCAAGGAGAAGGATCCGCAGACCTCTCATCTCGTCGTCCCAGTGATCCTGATCAGTCAACAGCAGCTCACGCGGTTGCATGCCCTCGAGGCATACATAGACAGCGGGGCAGCAGGCAACTATATTGATCAGGACCTGGCAGGCCAAATCGGTCTCCTCACACATCCAAAGGCAATGTCGGAACGTGTTACGGCGGTGGATGGTACGCAATTGTCCTCTGGACTGGTTACCCATGGCACTGAAGTCGTAACACTCCTTTGTCAGGATGGTCGCAGGGAAGACATCGCCTTCAACCTAAAAAGCGCTCCCCAGTTTCGGATGATCCTGGGGATTCCATGATTAGAGGCCCATAACCCACAAATCGACTGGCGAGCAAGGAGGTTAACCTTCTCCGAGGAGTGTGTCCGTTCCTGTTACAAGAGCACAGTTACTCAGGAAGTACAAACTCAAGGTATCTCAAGGAAGGAAAAAATAATTGGTGTACTGGGTGTTCTGCCTCTAGTATATGATGATTACAAAGATGTTTTCCAGAAGGAGCAGGCTAACATGTTGCCAACGCACCGAGCATATGACTGCCAGATAGATGCATCCCTGGCGCTCAGGTTCCCTGTGGCCGTATTTACATGCTGACCAAACATGAGAACACACACCTGAAGGCATATCTGGAGCAATATCTGGCGAACAGTTTTATCCGACCCTCCAAGTCCCTGGCAGCTTTGCCTCTCTTCTTCATCCCGAAGAAAGAGGGGGGCCTGAGAGCCTGCATCAATTATCGGTTGCTGAATCAGGTGAGAATTAAGAATCGCTATCTGTTGCCACTTATCCCAGAACTATTAGACCACGTGAAGGACGCACAGATCTGTACAAAGTTGGACCTACGTGGGGCAGCACTCCAGACAAAATATAGGCTTTATGAATACCAGGTAATGCCCTTTCGGCTTTGCAATGCCCCGGCTGCCTTTCAGAACTTTATGAACAATGTGCTAAGGGATTTATTGGATGTCTGCGCCATGGTGTACATCGACGATATCCTGGTGTATTCCAACACTGAACAGGAGCACGTCAATCATGTGCGGGCCGTTCTTGACAGGTTGAGACGCCATCGACTCTACGCTAAGCTGGAAAAGTGTTTCTTTCATGTATCAGAAGTGGAGTTTTTAGGATTCATCCTTACCCCTCAGGGAATCAGAATAGATAACAGGAAGGTGGATGCAATTTCAAACTGGCCGCCTCCCACTTCCATCAAGGGTATCCAGAGCTTCCTTGGCTTTGTGAACTTTTATCGTCGCTTCATACCAGGTTTTTCCCAAATAGTCCATCCAATCACCTCTCTGCTACAAAAAAACAAACACTTTCAATGGCCTGTGGAGGCAGAAACCACTTTACAAACCTTGAAGTTAAAGTTTACTTCAGCTCCGGTGTTATGCCACCCGAAACCTGATCTCCCCTACGTAGTTGAAACCGATGCCTCCAGTACTGCCATGGGTGTGGTCCTCTCACAAAGAGACCCTGACACCGGCCAACAACATCCAGTTGCATTCTGGTCAAAAAAGTTCACTCCAGCCGAAATGAACTATGCAATTACTGATAAAGAACCCCTTGCGATCAAGGCTGCTTTCAGAGAATGGAGGCATTATCTTTTGGGAGCCCGACACACAGTGACCGTCATCACAGACCACCGTAATTCACGCTACCTCATAACAGCAAAAGCACAATCATCACACCAACTCTGATGGATGTTGTTTTTTGCTGAGTACGATTATGTTATTACGTATCGTCCGGGAGTGCGCAACAGCAAGGCCGACGCGTTGTCACGATTGGGGACTGAAGACAAGGCTTATGTAAAAATTGAACCGATAGCCATAATACCCGAAAGTAAGCTTCTGGGAACCACAGCTACCGCCCCACTTGATGCTGCTCTAAAAGCCGAAATACTGCACAACATGAGTAGAGAAGAACTTCAAGCATGGGTCACCAAGAGCAGTCGGCATACATTACGCAATGGTTTACCATGTTTTTGGAAGATCATCAATACTTATCATAACGCATTACTGGAAGGGCATCCAGGGATAGCAAAGACCTTGGCCAAGATCCAAAGAACTTACTGGTGGCCTACTTGGTGAAAGAATGTCACTTGGTTCGTGCTTACATGTGGCATCTGCGCACAGAACAAATCTCAGAAACAGAAACCAGCTGGTCTTTTGCATCCGTTAGCTGTTCCACCTACAGTGTGACATACCTTGTCCCTAGACTTCATTATCGATCTACTCCCCTGTGAAGGTTACAATCGATACTGGTTGTTGTAGATCTATTCTCAAAAATGGCTCACTTTATTCACCTTAAAGGATTACCTACCGCGCTCACCCTGGCAAACACCTTCTTGGAAGAAATAGTCCAGTTACACGTCTTTCCATCTATCTTAATGTCGGACCGAGGGAGTCAATTCATTTCCAAATTCTGGCGAAAGTTTTGCGACTTAGCCCAAGTGGACGTACGCTTATCTACCAGTCACCATCCTCAAACCGACGGTCAAACAGAACGCACCAACCAGACGCTAGAGCAATATCTCAGATGCCTACTTCATCAGTCGAAGACCTGGAAAGACGTCCTATTGATCACAGAATATGCTTACAATAACTCGCAACACTCCACTACCGGGCAAAGTCCATTCTATGTTCTGTACGGACGACGTCCACGAACTTCCACCTTCGATCCACCAGAGGAACTGGAGATGCCCGCAGTGAGAACCCTGCATACAACCATCAAGCAAGTGTTTAAGGAAGCTACAGAGCAAATGGTTAGGGCTAAAGAAAAACAGAAGAATTTTGCAGATTAACACCAAAAGACAGCACCGACTTATCATGTTGGGGATGCAGTATGGTTAGCCTCGAAGCATTTCTCAATGAAGGGACCCAGAACATTCTGTCCATGGTACTTAGGCCCGTACATCATTGAATCACTCATCAATCCATTGGCAGTGAAGTTAACCCTACCAGCAAGCATGCAAATCCACCCGGTCTTTCATGAGTCTCTCCTGAAGTCGGTCCAACCAAACACTAGATTACAAACACCCCCGACACCTACAACCGTGGACGGGGAACTAGAATATGAAGTCAGAAGTATATTAGACTCTAGAGTTGTTAAGTCCAGGTTGTATAATCTGATCAAATGGAAAGGGTATGGCCCACAAGACGCATCATGGGAGCCCAGCGAACAAGCCCATGCTCCTTGGCTGGTAAACAAGTTCCATCAGACACATCCAACCAAACCTGGACTCGGGGTTTCCATCGTAAGGGGGGGTTTGGGGGGAGTACTGTCACAACCTCTACCTTAAATGCCCCTGCTCCCACTAAGCCAGTAACCCACACACCCACGTGCCTCAAGATACCCTCATTGGGCTTCACATCTTCTCACAGGATATGAGAAGAAACCCAGTTGGACCATAGCTTGGCACTCCTGGAATCAGCTGTGTCAATCACCATTTGACTATCACCCAACACGGAGGGGGAAGCGGCCTAACAAGGCATCAGGAACAACAGACTAGTCTCTGCCAAAGCTCTGAGTGTAGCTGCCTATATAAGCCACACCCAGAGGGACTCCACGCTTCGGGTTACACTGTGTTTTGCAGCAGAATACTCACCTTGATTCAGGAGCATCTATTTTCTTCAAACAGCTTTATTTCAGCAGTCAACTTCCGTACTGGGGGAGATCCAGTCAACAGAGCCACTCCAGCACCGCACTTACCTGTCTTGGGTCCGCAGCAGCTCTGGCCCCTCCTCCTACGATCCGCGGCCCGCTGCTCAGGTCTTCAGGTCTTTGGCTCCGCAGCAGCTCCAGCCCCTCCTCATTCGATCCGCGACTCAGCTGCTCTGATCATCTGGTCTTCGGCTCTGCAGCAGCACCGGCCCCTCCTCATCCGATCCGCGGCTCAGCTGCTCTGATCATCGGGTCTTCGGCTCATCAGCTTCCAGTCACTGTGGCCTGTCATTCCACAGCAGCCGGCTCGCTCCGAGCCCTGCTCTCCTCAAAACCCTGCAAAGGAAAAGAAAACACACATTAAGAGTGCAAGTAAACGCCACGATAAGGACAACAGAAAAACAAGCAACGAAAGCAGGCAAGAGGCAGGCAAAGACACACAGAATGTAATAAAGCAAGGCGGCAGAACTTAAGGACAGAAGCCTGCAAAAGGAGACAAGCAAGCAAGTAAGAAGGGAAAGACCTAATAACAGACAAGACAATAGGAAGAAACATTCCAACAAAGGTTAACACTCCAAAGCATAGCGGCCTTCCAAGCCACAGCAGGACTGGGCTGGAAGACACATCAGTGAAGTAACTGATGATCCAGGACAAACGCGCCCCTGCTGAAAACTGAAAAGCAGGACGAGAGCCTACCTTCAAAACATATGAGGTGAGCACACAAACGCACACGCAAGGGGTGGGAAAGGCAATAGGGGAAGTGTGTGGAGCTTTTTTACTAGTGCTTAGTCCCCGGAACTCACTGTCCCTTTTCATCCTTGCACTCATAGATCAGCCATCCTAGAGAAGACAACCAGAGAAGGAGTGTCGCACGGAGGTTCGGATACCCCCTGCAGAGCTAAGGTGAGCGTAACAGCCGCCTGAATGACAGCTGTCAAGGGCCTGTAGGATTAAACTTTAAACATGTACAAACTAAAATCAAATGTTTGCAATCTAATAGGCCTGTTATTGAGAGCAACCAATCTTGTAATTGTTTTGATTCCATGGTTTAAAATCTTCAATAAGTATTTAGCTGTGATGTGATCCCACAAGTTTGTTGTAAGCTAAGGAAAAATGCAACAGAATTAACATGTAAATTTAAGCCTGGCTAAAGCCAACCAAACTGGAATAAAATGTTTACACACAGAGGCCTTCTTCTTCTCCAGCAGGAAATCACACCTAAGTGATATTTGTTAGGAAAGATTTCATAATTGTAGGTCATTTTCCTTCCATGTGGCAACCCCCAAACTTTTTGCTGTTGTTTTACACCCTGATCTAGACTTTGCCAGAGAAGCGCAGCCTTCCGCCGCACTCCTCTGTGCTTTCGCTCCATTCTTACGGGGAAACTGACATGCCCTTAAGAAGTCAGTACCGGGAGACTTTGCTTCCCTTAGTCCTTTCCTCATGTTACAGCTTTTGAGCAACATGAAACAATAGTGCCCCGTAACTTACATTACCGCGCTCTTGGGTCTCTAGTCATTCCCATGGCCCTAGAAACTCTCGCTGGACTTATCATTAAATGTGCAAGTGTGTCACGGACGGGACTGGTGGCAGCTATCGTTTCTTTGTGTTTTGAACCCCTTTTTGCCATGTTAACCGCACTTCCCATGTTTGGCCCAAATGGGTGGCCTGGCCTCCAAAATAGCCATACCACAAGGTTCTTTGTCCTGTCCACTGACTGTCTTGCATCTTCACCTTCCCCCAGGTCGAGCCGACCCGGGGCAGTCTTTGTTTGGTCATGCACTTTCCAGCGAAACACAACGCTTTTGCGGGCTTCTGCATGCCTTGTGTGTGCCTCCAGGATGTGGGCTGGAATGTATGTTCCCAATACACATCCTGGGTGCCAGAGAGTCTAGAGTGTCCTGAATGCCTGGGACCACCGTGGTCCGTGATAGGTCCATGTATGGTGTGAGTGTTTGTGAGCGGATCTCCCATTGGGCCCTCTCCGTTTTGGCGCAAAGGGAACTCTGGATAAGAGGAGGCTGAAAACCCCACTACCATGTCGATCTCCTGAGTTCTCACGAACGAAGGATAAGGAGCCAAGTATCCTGCAACTAAGAAGCTGAGTCGAGGAATCGCTGGTGACCCGCTGAAGGTTTGGCACCCTGCACTGCTGTCGTCCTGTGAGACCCCTCTGCCTCTGATCGAACGAGAAGGCCTGTACTGGCGCTTCTACCCTTTAGAATAGTGGGAACAACTATTTTTGGCATCTTCACCAAATCCTGTATGTAAGCCTTTGGAAGCGTCCCTGGGCCATCCAGTGGACTGACCAGCCTACACAGGAACCTTGCTCTGTCAGTGCTGTCTGGCTTACTGCTAATCCCGTGTCCTCGGCACTCTCACACGAATCATACACTTGGCGTTCCCAGGTCTGAAGTGTGACGGGTGCTTTGGGACCGGAAAACATGCGGTTGCCGAGTTGCCCTGCTGTGGTAACAAACCTGTGCGTGTTCACTGCATTTGGGACACCCTCGACCCTGACTCCTGCTGATCGCATCTGAACCTGCCAGTACCGAAACGGAACCGGAGAAGCCTGGGTCTGCCTGCATCGGGGACCGGTGAGTAGTCAATACCCTAAGCGGTCGCCCTCACGCAGGAGCCTGTGGCTTTCCATCGCTGTCGTAAACAGCAACCCTTTTCCGCACTCGTGCCCTGCTTCTGCCCACAAGTGGAGGCCACGCTTGAGTAGCGGGGATCTGTTCATCATCGTTTTGTCACCTCTCTGAACTGCCTGAGTTCCCTGAAGAGACTCCCCTTTAACCGTTGGCACCCGGGTGTGCAGGTACTTTTGAGCACAAGGCTCCAATCTTCGTAGGGCTCGGACTTCCTTCTAGTTAGGTGGACTCTGATGTCGAACTGGGTCTAACGATTACTTGCACTGCCTGTTTTCCTCCCCATCTAGGTGGTCTGCACATTTTGTGCGTCTAATTCCTTAGACCCCTTGGTCTTGTATATACATTTTATTGCTTGTGATGTGTTGGTTTATTGGAGTTTTCCCGTGATTCTTTACTATGGTCGTTGTTACAAAGGCCTTGTAATAAATGTGTCTATATTTTTAATATAACACCTGTCAGGAGTAATTTGTAAGCGTCCCTCCAGGACAGAGTTCAGAAATCCATCTTAACAATATTTATGGGGTGGAAAGAACTTGGGCTACAGAGGCAAAAGGAAACAATGAACAGCTGCAAAGCAGGAAACATGAGGTGTGAGGCTATCGTAAAATGGACTCTGCCAAGAGCCAAAAGGGAGGAGATTCTTCTGGACTGAAGGGAGAGAAAAAGAGACGGACCCAAACAGCCATCTGAGGCTGAACATTCACAAAGAACATTTTGTTTAAATACATATAACTTGCCACTTAAAATTGTCAAAAACACAAAAATAACAGAATTGTAAATCAAAATTTTGGCTGCACATTTCAAGAGGCAGCAAAATCGTGTGACATATTTTGGAAGAAAACGGCAGAAAATGTGATTTTACACCAAATGTATTTCTGCTAGAAGTATGAAACTTTATACACTTATGCCCATGTTATACGCGCACACTTGTAGACATTTGCTGATAAATTGGACATTGTGTTCCCGATCAAAAGGGCAAAATTCTGGGAAAAACAGACACAAGATCCCACAGCTACGGGGTTTGGAGGAGTAGCTGCTGTACAAAATATGTAATCTGTATATGTGGTTATTATAGAGGTTGCACAGTGTGAATATGCATTGTGTCAAAAGTAGATTTTGTGTTCAAGAGGCTACGGGTGGACTCTAAGCCTCAAAAACCCACACCATAAAGGGGACACCCTGGCTTTTACCTCCTATCAATGCAGAGAGGAGATTCTGACCAATCCCTGTCAAAGGGGCGAGTTTAGGCTAAACCAGCACACACACACACCCTTTATCATAGCATAAATAGAGACAGCAGAGGGCAGAAAAAGACAAACAGATTCACCCACTATCCGAATGCTGGTTGAGCACCCTGCTGCAGAGCTTTCCATCTTCCTTGGTCCAGACTCCAGACTCCAGAAACTTGGCAAAGTAGAAAGGCCCATTGCATAGCTGAACAATTTCAGCTAGGCCTTAAATTCCAGATCCAGAATCCCACAAACCGAAGGGGAATCAAATACAGCCGGGCTGCGCAGTACTGCTTGCCTGCTGAAAATAATTATCATCAGAACCAAAAAGGGCAGATCCAATCCAGTCCTGTGCCATGCTGCGACCAGAGTGCCTTGCAGATCCCATCCAGTCCTCTGCCATGCTGTGACCAGAGCACCTCGCTGATTGCAGATCCAATCCGGTGTACCCAGCTGTCTGTCCCAGAACCAGAGCCATTCCCTGACCAGAATCCTGACGGACCAGAATCCTGACGGTTCCATTTAAAAACCTATCTAGTGAGTATCTATAGATAGAACTGTGTCACTAGCATATGTACTATCCATAGTCAATCCCTACCTTAAACCCATCCTATCTTGTATTCAAAACCTGTATTGTTAGGAGTATTTTTGAATTGTCTAAACTCTCTATCCTATCCCTCCTATCTTCCTCCTGTAATAGTATTTCTAAAACTATCTTTGCGCTGATCTTTTCTCATCTGAAGAAGGCGAGTCCCGGGCAGGCAGTCATTCTGATCAAGTGGCTGTGTTCTTGTGGAGATTCGTTTTGTTCATAGTCATGCACTAGTGTTAGAAATTCCCATTTGTCATTTTAAAAGCGCATTCCCGTTTTCAATTCTTGCACCTACCTCGAAAAAACGACCTCCACTAAAACATCTATAACTTCCTCAGTTTTTGTGCTAGAAACAAAATTGCAACTAACTTCTGCCTGTAGCTAACATCCACAGCTTTAAATCAGATCTAAAACCGCATCCCAAATCCGTATGGTCTCCCGTTACTGCGATTATCGCGCAGTGAAAAGTTTGCAGCAAATTTTCGTTTAGGGAAATTCTGACACGTGTGAAACAGTTTTTGAGTGCTTCCAACTTCAATTTTAAGATTTCAAATTGTTTCTTGGTATTAAATCATTGCTAGCGTTTGTGTGTAACTATCCAAAGTGGCTCCCATAAGAATTATAACAATTTCAGCAATTTAGACCATGTTTTGCCCATTCCATTCTAAGATAACTTTAAAACCATTCTGACAGCTTGCCAATCAATTCCGTTTTTTCTCTTGTGTTTGCTGGGGGAAAGTGGGATTGATATTCTGTTTAAATTCTGCCATTCTTGAATACCTGCTCTCGCCTCCTATCTCTTTACATTGCCTATTGGGGGGTTGAGGGGTGTGCAGGGGGAACTAGTAACCACAGTGCCATCTGATCTGAACACACACACAAAAGTATTATTTCTGTGCTGAACTGTTTTGCTCACTATTACTCCTTGTGTATTAAAGAGATTATTCATTGTTACATCACCCCATTGGTGATTATTGTGTACCCATTCAAACTTGGTGTGATTAAATTGTGAGTACATAAATAAATATTATAACTTTGCAAACCAGCCTTGATTCCTGGTCCAGTGTGACCGGGGGGGTTCCAAGAGAGGGGCGTGATATGAGTGGTATATCGTTCAGCATAAAATAACTTTTAGACAAAAATAAATAAGGATTTCAGTTGTGCATTACATGCTAGGCATTGGCTTAGGTGTGTGCCGGATTGAAATCACTTACACAGTATAAGAGGAAATTATGAGGTGTCTCAATGCAATCGGGGCACATGCCTTCATCCTACAGTGGTGCCAAAATGTCCCTAAGCATGACGAGGAACAAAAAAAAGATCTGCACCTTAACATACCACTCACATGCTAATTTCTTTATTTGGAGACTTCCGATCTATATGCAAGTACATGCAATGCACTAAAGTGTAATATTCATTCTCCTAGAATATAGTGAATTAAATAATTTTCATTCAAGGTGCATTTAGGGTTCCCATTGCAGTTCCTTTTTTTTTCATAAATAACAACAATGTTTTGACCAATAATACCATGAATGCATAATGTCCTATAGATGATTAAAAGGTGACTCATAATGGAAAACTGTTAACCTACTGAGTAATTACACCAGGACATATAATGCTTTCATTGTACTATGCACTTTACAGTCACAATTCCCACTAAAAGGCTAAAAGTAGATGCCACCACCATCAAACATAAGTTAAGTTCCAGTCCTTGGAAATTCAAATGAAATGGATAAATATCTCCAATTCTTACTAGAAGACCTGAAGAAATTGCTGGCAACATAAAATTATTAAGTTACAGTACCTTTCAGAGATGGTACTACATGCAATGATTAAATTAACCTCTCCTCACTTAGTCGCTTCGTCCTTAGCTGTTCAAAATCCTCAAAAACATCATACAACAAAGAACACTTTCGCATTTTCTGAGGGTAGGCCGAGGAACAAAAACTTTTGAAGAAACAACAAACAAACTACTTTTAAGTTGTCTCCTTCATTATGAACTCTCACACAATTGAGAACACCTTTTGCAGAAAACAATTGACTGAAGAAGCAGTACTTATAGGGTTAGTCAGGCTGAAACTAGAAGTGTTCAACCATGTAATTTCATGCATCCTGACAAAAGAGAGGTATGCCTACTGTTTACTGATTGTCTTCTATTTGTCCATACCTGATCAAACATTACTCATATGAAATCGAAGAAAATACCACAAGACAGCCCACTATCTCACTGACCACTATGTCCATGCCAGTCAGAGGCATGATATGATATCTTGAAAATCATTGACAAAAACATCACACAAGTTAAAGACACTATGTAACCTAACGTACACAGGGCACTGAAGATATGCCTGTCTTCAAAGAAATAACTAGAAGTTAGAATTTAAATGGCATAAATTCTTCTTCTTCCCAGCACACTCTGAGGAACTGGTGTCTTTCTTTGAAGACAAGATCAAGAATATTTCTGGCAACATTGCTGCAAAGATCAGATCAGACAAAAAGCTCTACTAGGCTGAGTCACATCATCTTCAGCTCTTTCTCTTTAAAGTTGATCTCACTAGAAGAACACATCAATACAATGGCTAAAGTGAATGTCTTTTCAGAGAAGACCTTCTACTGCCTCACCACACCCACCAACCAAAGTCTGACTACCATGGCTGCAGCACTTACTATGCAGGTAAACAGCTTCTTCTAACAGGAGAAACTGCCATTAGACATTAAGACTTCCATAATTTCCCGATTGCTGAGGAATCACTGAGCAAAACAGCATATGATATCCAACGTTCACCCCTTAGTGAACAACACAGCAAATTCTAGGATATACAGAATTAAACAGGTGTCTTCACTTAAACCAACAACGCTTTTAGACTTTCCATGGCAGTACATCAGCACTACTGTATATGAAATAATTGTTTCTCTCTACCTTCGATGAAAATAGCAAATCTTTAATGTTGCTGTTTGCCTTTTCTGTGAAGTCTGACCCTGTCAACCATCGAATTCTGTTGCAGACACGCCAGTACTTTGAATTATGGCTAATATCCCGAATTGTGTCACCTCACTCTTGGAAGATAAAACTGTGACAGTTAGATTGAGACAAATCTAAATCCTTAATATTAAGATTCATTGTTCCCCAAGAATCAGTCATTATGCCTTGGCAAATATTTTCCAATCTTTTGCTACATGTTTGCAGATGTATGCATATGAAAATTAATTTGGATACCAAACTTAAAAACATCTGCCCACCACATTTTATCTTGGCTGGGGGTGAACAACACTGGAGGACTGCTACCTGTGTTTCTTTGAACATTCTAAAACAGAAGTCATTTTACGTAGTCGTTCAGCCCTGAAGCACTATCATTCAAATGGCCATCCACTATGGGTGTACCTCTGAGCATCATCAAAGAAGCTAAAAACCTGGTTTTCTTCTGGATTAGGGAGGTATCTAAAGCCTGCCACTTTCACACTTCACAAACTTAGATGTATCCTGTAAGGATATTTGGCGTGTTACAGCACAGAGTACAGCACTACTGCACAGGTAGCAATTTTTTTTTTTTTGATGCAGCACCAAATGCCTATGGTGCATTGCTATATGTGTTACCAGATTAACAAGGAAAGACAGGCTATTCAGTCAAAAACGATTTTAACATATAAGATGCAAATCTATTTTTACAGTTAAAAGCACACGTGCACATTCAAAAATGCACACTATTTTTCACCTGAAATGCCTATGGTGCAAGAGACACATTTGAAAATTAATAACTAACATTGCTCATAAATAACCTGACTAATACAAATTGAATTTAACATAACCCACTAATAAAAATGTGTCTCCATTGCAGAAATAGGCCTACTCTGAAAGTGAACTTTTAAACGCACATTCATTTTTTTTTCGTTTTTTCTGCTGCTCTGTCCACATAACTACAGGAAGCAAAAGGGCTCGAAAGAACAGGAAATCAGTTGGTTACAAAGAATTACTATAAAAATGAGCCATTGTGTAGAGAGGGAGGAGATGGCATGATTGATTCTGATTGGAGCAGCGTCGTAGCAAGTATCATGCTAGAGGCAGTGATTAGGGTTTTGCTGGGGGGAGTTTGAAGAGAGAGGGAGGACAGTGGAGATTTGGAGAGCTGGGAGAAGGACCTGTTTTTTCCTGGTTGGAGCATTTCTGCTGAAAAAGCTGAGAGTTCCAGGCAATGACCCCGGTTTGAAAACGAAAGGCGCTCGTTTCACTGGGGTTAATCTTCAAGGGAGCCACATTCAGAAAGAGAACAGCTGAAGAAAACTCGGGCTGAACAGATAAGGTAATTACATAAGTGTGGGAGCTGAGTGTGTACGAGAATATTCAGTCAGTGTAGGAAAGGAGATTCCTGTGCCTTAATCACATGTTAATGTTGCAAATTGAGTTCTTTTCTCCGCCACTCTCTTTTCAGTGTATCACAGACAATGCTGTTACTGTGCTATTTTATTTATTTCTGTAAAGAGTGAGGTCGTGTTTAAATGCAACTTTTATAATACAGAAAAATATTTGAAAGCAGACGGGTGGTGTGTTTTATATTTACCAATACAGTGCTGATGATGTGGGGAGATTTTTAAACAGTGCAATTGTCATTTTAAGACAGATGTGTGCATGATCATATTCAGTATGGACAGTTGAGAGTGATTGTTTGTAGCATAGCTCGTTGGAGGTACATGAGCCAACGGGAAGAGGGACTCTCTGGACATAGTTCCCTACCGTATATAAGGTAGTGGAAATTACCACAAAATTACCACATATAGCTCTCTGTCGTAAATAAGTCAGTGAGATCGCCCATGGTGGCACACTAACACTAACACTGAAAATGTGATATTCCTGAAATGTAGGTCTGAGGTCTCTCTAGTGATTACACGAAAAATCTAAGCAAAGATAAGGGATTCTGGAGATTGGGGCCACAAATAAAACAAGGGAATTATGCTCACCAAAATACCACCAACCACGCATACCAAACACGCATACCAAATATGCATGTCTGGGTGCTGAAATAATGCATGTCCACTGTATTATTGTTGCACATGGCCCAATCTGAATACAAGGAGTGATTATTGCTAAGTTATTTTTCGGCGGTAATAAAATACCGTCAGGCCCCAAATCTCCACAAAATACCCAACATATTTATGGTGCGTTGCAGGTCGGGAAAGTGATCATAGAGTACCTACTGGGCGTGGCAAGCGTGTCTCACACTGCCATTTGCACATTAAAGGGAACCCATTTTATAATAGCAGTGTGCCACTAAAAACGAATTTCAGAATGTCACAAAGGGAAACCACATTCTCAGATCTAGTGCAATATTTAGAGGCAAAGTTGTTTGCACATGGGAATTGGTCGTTGAATAGCACGTTAGAATGGAGTAACCGCATTCAGGGTGAGGTGCAGAAAGAAAAACTAGACAATATTTTTGCAGAAGGCAGCATAATTCAGGTCTGCCTTACAAGATTATTGAATGCAGCCGATAAAAGTGCAGAGAAAGACTGTTTAATACGGCTATGCGGCAAAATATGGTTTATTTTAAACAAGTCCATGCGAATGCAAGAGAATGATACTCAGCTAATTAACAGGTTAAAGACTGAATTAGATGGGGCAAGTAAAAATCAGGAAATGTTGAGAGCAGAATTGGATGTATGCCAAAAAAGACATGCAATTAAAATGCAGAGACTTTGATACTCAGTTATCCAAAAGCAAGAAACAATTTGAAGATAGTGAGCAAGAATTGGCACACTTAAAAGCATTAGTGGATCACATTAGACAGGATAAAGATGAGGCTGTTTCAGAGATGCAGATTTTACAAAAAGAACATTGTGAAAAAGAAGGTGATCTCCAGAGCGCAGAACAAGAAATGATTAAAATGATTCAAGAAAGAGACAAGAGAAATAAAGAGTTCAATGAATGCCAAATGCAAATGTGCGACATGCAGGAGGTGATTAATAAGATGAATGGTGAAAACAACTATTTGCAAGATGAAGCCAACAGACTCCTTAAAAAGTGTAAGGACTTAGAACAGCAAATGTGCATTCCCAGGTCCCAGGAGAGGCGGCAGGGTACCACATTCAATGGAGTGGAGGTGAATTCTAGCTCTGCCCAAAGAGCTAGTGCTCCAGTGACTGGGCCGGTGACTGAACTTGGTTGCAGCGCCCTTGGAGGATTTGATACTCCCATTGGGGGCAGCCACCAATCTCATACACCTGAAAACAGGATTGAATCACAAAATAGTGCAATTCCATGCATTGCAACAAGTAGCCCCATAAAAATAATGAAATCCATTAAAGCCCTGATCAAACCATTTAAAAAGGGAGGTGAATGCTGCATTGAGGATCACTTAGAAGCGGTGCATGACATTTTTAAAGCACTCCAGATACCTAAGGAACAGTACAGACAATATTTTCATTTAACTTTAGATGCCCCGACGGCCAGCATCATAAGGGGATTAAATGAACAGCAGAATATGACATGGTTGGAGTTTGAAAAAGAAATTAGGCGTCATTTTTCTCCTTTTCAGTCATTGCAGGAGGCAAAGAAAGTGGCTTACACAATTACCGCTGGACCTAATACATCCCCTCGCCAATTTTTACAAGACTTAAAAAGAGCATTTTCTCGCTTTGATGTATCTTTTGACTCAAATTCCAATGAGTTTAAAACTGCATACTTCTATGGGCTACAGAAAGACATCATATCCCAATTGGTCCGTGAATTTGACCGTGACAAGTCCCTTGAATGGATTGTACATCAAAGCACAAAACTATATGAGGTACTCCATTATCAGGGTAGAGAAAGTGATAAAATGAAAGATACTAGACCTAAGTCTAAAGAACCCTCAGCCACAGTAATGGAAATCAGGTCAGCCAAAATGTCCCTTGAGTCTGCTCAAAGCCAAAGTAAAAATAATGTGACACCTGAACAAAGGGGTAATCAACAAAGATCGCCATTTCCTGTACCAATGTTCCAATCACATGATCCTAGTAATAGAGAGAGCTACATCAGCCCTAGCTATTTAGGGGACAGACCCCGGGTAGGATACCGGCCTGATATGGCAGGTATGACCAATAACCAGAGACAAAATCAAGATCAAAGAAATGATGGTCCCTACCAGTCATTGGGGACACAAAGCAGATTTGATCCCAGCACCATGATATATGGTAATCAGGATAGGCCCCGATATGTGGATCGATTTACTGATAATGGAAATCAACCTAGGGGCCAGTACCCACAATCTGAGAGACAGGACATGAGGCAAAACGTGAACTACAATCCACGCCAGTACAATGATTCCCCACCAGGGGACTATAATCAAAGGATGGGTGCAACCCGCTCCCCTCCACAAATGAATCAAGAGTTCAGAAACCATGCCAACCGACATCAATCACCTGAGAGGTATCAGAATAGATCCAATCAGGGGGAAAACAACCAATATCGACCTAGGCCACAGAAAGAGGATCCTAGAGAGATGGAAAGGTTCCAATGCCTTGAGGCCCAAGTGAAAATGTTAGCTGAGCAAATAGGAAAGCTCTGTACAGCGCAAAAACAACCTTCCAAAGAGGGGGCTGATGGCCATAGCAATGACCGGGGGGCTTCCGAAAAGTGACTAAGTACTCATGATAACTGCAGTGCCAAAATGACAGATTGCTCTGATATAATTTTGCATAACGACTCTGAGCTGCCTAATGGATTAAAAATGAAAGTGCCAGTAAATGAACTTGTGACAGAAAGTGCAAATACTTCTAAAAAAGAGGTACGATTTAACCTAGAGCTAAATAAAACAGTAAAGATTTGCACAAATGAAAAAGAAACATTAGGAATTCCAAAAGAACAAAGGGACAGATTTAAGAAAAATGACTCATGCATGGGGAATACCAGTGAACAGGGAGTAAGTGGGGATGCTATAGCTCCTTCCCTGGGCAAGCAAAACAATGACCAAACGCAGACAGAAAAAGGAAATACTCAAAAGGAGGGTACAAGTCAATCACCTGAAGAATTCTTTGAGCCACATATTTTTGAAGAGGCTGAAAGGGCTGGTATCACACTAAATGATCACAAATGCACAGAATTAAAAAATGACAAATTGCTGAATGATGTTGTTACACATGTTCAGTTGGAGGATTGTAATGTGGTCTCTGATGTTACCCAGATGGATGGGCGAACAGTGGCCACACTCCTAAAAACCTCTGATCATGGAGAAATGAATAAAATCTCTCGCGCAGAAATAGGTAAAAAGGAGGGAAAAATGTCTTTCCATTTACCAATGTGTTTAGCCAAAAGTGAAAAAGACCTGAGAAAGGTGAGCCCTGAAATCAGTAAGAATTCACATTTCTTATGTGTATTAGAGGAAGTTGAGGACAGATATTATGCACCCATCACTGTAGAAGAAAAATGCCACACCTTTGCTATGATTGACACTGGCGCACAGGCCACAATTATGTCCAAGGAGCTGGTAAAGAGTATCAATGAAGGGAGACCCCCACAGAGTCAGATCACAGTGAAGGAAAATCAAGGCCCAGTGCATACCTTTAATGGGGAGGAGGTGCCCATCATAGGTGTAACTGAGGTTGACATAAAAATAGGAAAGCACAGAATGAAACAAGAGGTATTGATCACATCTATTTGTGTAATTCCATTTCTGATGGGGACAGATTGTCTGAAAAGATTGTCTCCTCTAATAGATGGGGTGAATGGAGTGCTGTGGTCCTTAACCAAAAAACCATTGAGGCCTAAGAAACTAAAATCACAAAACAGCAATATAAATGAATGTCACACCGTTGCCAAAACAAATGATGCTGTGGAGGTATATCTCCAGAATAGCTGCATACCTAGTGTCACTGTTATATTAATGTGTCAAGACAAAATGCAGAGCGACAATGAAAAACTACCTGTACAAATATACTTGGACCCAAGGAAAAATTGGCAGACTGCCATAGATGAGCACACATTACGTTTTTATTTAAAAGAGAAAACATACAAACAGAATATTGCTCCTAAAACAGATTCAGAAAAACACATTACCACTCTGGCAGAAATACACATGGGAGATGAGCAACCATGGGTTCATGTTGGTGTAAATGACTATTTTAAAACAATAAAAGCCACTTTAGCGCTTGAACATGAAAGAAGTTTCATTAATGAGAAATTGTTGCAAAAAATAATGGAAAGGGAAGAAATCCCGAGATTTAGGATTAAAAACCAATATGTTTCTGGCTTGGACAGTCCAGACTTTGAAAACCGAATTGCAGGCAGATGCATGCTTAAAATTAGCATTGGGCAGAAAACAATTTACCATAATGTATGGATAGTGAGTGGAGCACAAAATGAATTTTACATGGGAAATGACATCATGCACAGAATGTGTATGGTGTTAGATTTCCTTAATCAAAAAATATGGTCAGGCCTAGGTGGTCCGGCACCTGAATTTGAAGACAAAAGAAGGGCTTATCATTGTGCACAACTGGTTCCTTATGCAATCGAATTACAAATGAGGAAAGATACTATTATTCCTGCATTTACAAAACAGTTTGCAATAACACTGAAATGCAAAAATGGACAGCAGATGAAAGGCTCTGATGCATTTGTATGCCTGAATGAATCCATAAAACAGCAAGGCCTGGATTATGAATACATTCCATTGGTAGATATTGGTGAAGGATCTGTAAAAATTATGGTAAATAATAAAGGTTGTCAGGATATTCATTTAGAGGAAAACTCCCCATTAGGAATGGCCATACAAAAATCACATTATACGGCAGATTTAAATAACATGGTGATTGGAAATATTCCTGAAAAGTATGTAGATGCCAAGGGTGAGTTACCAGAACACCTGGACTCTCAGCCCAAAGGAATATTTAAAATTCATTCTGTGTATCCTTATGATTCAAATGAGACAGTGTGCTGCCATCAAGAGGATTGCATAATATTTAATTTAAATGAAAATGAAACAGAAAATCAGCCCATTGAAGTGGAAGCGGATATGCCAAAATATTTAAAAGTGGCAGCTTTACAAAAAGACACAGCCACACAATTAGAGGAAAGCGCCGAGATTCCCTTAACAGAAGATTTTCCAGAATTTTCCAAAATGGTAGAAGAACAGATCTCCTTAGCGAATGCGTGTGAAAGCAATGAAGAGAGGGACAATCTGAGGGAGATATTTATGGAGTTTAAGGATGTATTTGCAAAAGATGCTTATGATTGTGGTTTAACTGATTTACATGTGGCCACACTACCAGAAGGGTGTAGCAGAAATCCAGTGTTTGTGCGCCAGTATAGACTACCGCTGGCATGTTTAGAATCATTGGCAGAGATTATTAAAAATTTGGAATCGCGGGGAATCATCAGGCCCATTCATAGCACATCCAATACACCTATTTTAGGTGTGTTAAAGCCAAATGGTCAATGGCGGCTGTGTGCAGACTTGAGAGAGTTAAATAAAAGAGTAACAATATCTAGATGGCCACTGCCATTCATTGATCAGGGCCTAGCTCAGGTACATGGTTCAAATGTATTTACCACATTAGATCTCACCTCTGGATATTGGTGCGTGCCATTGGCAGAGGAGATACAACATTTATTTTCCTTTACATTTGACAGGACTCAATATGCCTGGCTTAGAACTCCCTTCGGGTACATCAATAGTGGGAGTGAATTTGGCATATTTTTGAGAAAGGCCATGCCGGATGCAGCGGAAAGAGGAACAATAGTTTATGTGGACGATGTCCTGATAAAAAATGAAAGCCTGAAAAGCCATTTTGATGAAATAAGACATGTACTTGGCCAATTGCAGAAAGCAGGCGCCAAAGTATCTTTGCAAAAAGCACAATGGTGCAAAAAAAAGAGTGAACTTTCTAGGGCATGAAGTGACTGAACATGGGCTAAATCCACAAAAGAAGAAAATAGAGGCCATACAAAGATTAAAAGATCCTAAAAATGTGAAAGGAGTAAAAAGTTTATTAGGGATGACAGGCTATAACAGAAAGTTCATTGAAAATTATGCAGAAATCACTCAACCATTGACTAAACTGCTTAAACTGAATACTCCCTGGAAATGGGAAAAAGAGCAGTCTGATGCAGTGGCTAGATTAAAGGAATGTCTTGTAAAGGCACCATGTTTAGCATACCCCATAAAGGACAGGGATTTCTTTATAGAAATAGGTTTTTCTGAACATTGCATGTCAGCAGTGTTATCACAAAAACACGATTTGAATCACAAAACCATTGCATATGCAAGTAAGGCATTTTCCCAAGTTGAAATGAAATTTAATGAATGTGAAAAGGCCCTATTAACCACTGTGTGGGCGCTACAACATTTCCGCCCCATTGTTCAGGGAGAAAAGGTGATTATTGAAACAAATCACCAACCTTTGCAATTTTTAGAGAGTAAAAGAATTAGATCAGGTAATCTAGCGCAATCCAGAATCACTTCATGGACGCTGGCATTACAAGGTTTTCCCGTAGAAGTGAGATATGGACAAAATAAAAAGAACCCAATTGCTCAAGGGTTAGCTGACTTACATGACTGTGCAGCTGAACAAATACCAAATGAAATGGAAGTAGAAACTAGTTTGCAGGAATTTGAACAATCACCACACAAAGCTTTTGATGAAAAAACATGCAAGGATTTGCCAACTGTATATGTGGATTGTTGTGCTTTTCACATTGAAAATGACAGTAATAAACAGTTAGTGGCAGGAATAGGAAATGTCTGGTTGAAATGTGAAGATGTCCCCAGTATAGGGATGAGGGTTGGAGATAGGAGCAGTCAGGTGGCGGAATTGGCAGCCATTTATAAAGCAATTGCTACTGCAGTTGATAAAAAGTTCAGTGAAATTGTCCTGGTGACTGATTCTGACTACCTGACCACAAAAGTGATGGGTGGAAGGTTTCAAATGAATCTAAAGCACTGGCAATTGCTCTGGGCAACCTTCCACACCACCGTTTTTTAGCCCGTCTGCGCCATTGCAAAAGGGGACCAGCCATGTGCAAATCAGTCAGCAGCTGCCGCCACCGAAGGTAGCAGCCCAGCCCGAGCTGCTAGGCCAGGTCCCCTCTGCACAGAAAACCAAGCAACCCCAGACATGTTTCGGCCTTGTTGGACCTCCTCAGTGAGGTGCAGCCTGGTTCCCTGTGGCGCAGCGAGCAAGGGACCCACGTCTGGGCATACCCTCTCTCACAAGGAGAAACAAACTGACCACAAAAGTGATGGGTGGAAGGTTTCAAATGAATCTAAATGAATGTAAACGACTGGCAATTGCTCTGGGCAACCTTCCACACCACCGTTTTTTAGCCCGTCTGCGCCATTGCAGACTGATTCTGACTATGCACGGAATAGCTTTGTGGAGTATTTGCCTGGTTGGAAAGCAAGAGGCATGGTTACATATAACAAAAAGCCACTTAAGCATGGAAAAATGATACAAGCCATAGACAAATTGGTGTCAGAGAATAAGTTAACAATATACAGGAGAAAAATTCGTGGGCATTTAAAAACACCAGGAGAGGATAAGGAGGGAAATGATAAGGCAGACCACCTGGCTAAGATTGGGGCTGTGATGGGAGAATTGCTACCTATTGATTATTTAATGGGTGAAATACAAATTGATGCAGTCACACGTTCTAAAGCACCAAATGAGGTAGATCAACCGGTGGTGCAGTGGAGTCATGACACGCCAGACCAAGATTTGATTGAGGCACAAAAGAATGATCAAATTTTGGGAATCTATTATAATCATTTGATAGATCCCGAACAAAATCCTTTAACAGAAAATGATTGTATGGGAAAAGAAGAGTTGAGGGTGCTATTAAAGAACAAAACACGAATTAGATTACAGGATGGACTCATGATTAGAGAGTCCATAACAGGACAAATACAGTGGGTAGTACCCCTTTCATTCAGAGGACTAATGCTACACCATGCACATGATGCCATAACTGCAGGCCATAGAGGTTCACAAAAAACATTAGAAATACTAAAAGATTATGCTTACTGGCCACATATGTCCCAAGATGTGGAATTATATACTAGAGGATGTCTAGTATGCGCCCAATTTAAACCTGCTTCACCAATGCATAGAGCACCATTGATGAAAAGAGGCCTAACTCTCCCATGGTCAGATTTGCAAATAGACTATGTAGGTCCTTTAAAAAGGTCGAGCAGGGGACACCGTTATATTTTGAGTGTGGTATGTTTGATGTCGAAGTGGATTGAATGCATTCCTGCACCAGATTGTAGTGCGCAAACAGCAGCCACATTGCTGGTGAACCATGTGTTCTCAAGGTTTGGGTTGCCACAAAGAATTGAGTCAGACAGAGGAAGTCATTTCACAAGTACTCTAATGAGTAAGGTATGGCAAATACTAGGTGTGAAAAGGAAACTACATATCGCATATCGGGCGGCGTCTTCAGGTACAGTTGAAAGAAGCAATAGGTCTGTTGTGGATATTTTAAAGAAATTTGTGGCAGAAGCAGGTTCCAGCTGGGATTTACGTTTACCGTTGGTTTTGATGGCAATCAGGTCAACTCCTGCCAAAGCAACAGGTGTTAGCCCTCATGAGGTCTTGACAGGTAGGAAAATGGTGTTACCACAACACCTACTATACAGAACACAGGAGCAGACACTTGTGAGTGCATCCACAGTTCATGAATATATTGATGAACTGAGGAGGCATTTGCAACATGCATTTGCTTTTGTGCAGAGAAATCTGGAAAGAGCTGCTGACAGTGCAAAATCTTATTATGACAAAAAGACATCAGTAAAGGAATACAGTGTAGGGGATCAGGTGTACAAGTTTCATTTTGGAAAAAGTAAACAGAAAAATTCTAAATTTCTAGCAGCCTGGCAGGGGCCATTTCGAATTATAGATAAGGTCTCTCCTGTAGTTTATACAATTTTGAAAAATGAAGGTGAAACAGCAATAGAGCAGTTTGTCCATGTAAATCAAATCAAACCATGCCATCCCAGACATGAGATCAGGCAGCTTGAGCATGTAGAAACAGATAAAGTCCCTTGAACACAAAAAGAGAAAATAAATGGGTGCAATCAGGAGGCAGTGACAAAGAAGTTAAAAAGTTGATTGTTATGATGGCACATAAACACTGTAATATATGTAAAAATATATAATATAAAATAAATAAATAAATAAATAAAAATATATAATGGAAGCTCATGGTTGGTGTGCGGAGAGAAAATGTATTAAATATTGAATACTGTTTATATGTGCTTGTTTTCTTGTAACTTGTGTTTAATTTCAGAAGAAAAAAAAAAACGAAATATTTTTACCAAGCATGTTTCATTTTTGGCAAAAGGGTGAAGTTAGTATGGTGCTATGTACTTAATTTGTTTATTTTCTATTTGATTTAGAAAATTAACATTATTTGGTCGGAGGTTCCGGGATCAGAGGCCACGGGAGACGATGGAGTCCTGGAGTCCCCTGGATGAAGACCAAAAGATGCCTGCCTCCAGGTGCAGGTGAAGACAAGATAACCAGAATGCTAAAAAAAGATGACTCCTATGGATCTAAGATTGCCAAGATGAAAGTGTACTCGAATGAACCAAATAACATCGCTGGTCGGGACATATCAGAGGCAGACAAGAGTCCTGACATATGGAGTTCCACGTATTTATTATTTTAATTATTTATTTTAATTTGTTATATTAATTATTTGTTTTGGTTAGTTGTTTTATTTCATTGTTTTTAATTGACTTGTAAAATCTAAACTTAGAGTAATACCACTTTCACTGAGAAGGCAAATGTAGAACATTTTGTAAACTAATGAACCCAGATGAATACTGTGTTGATTGCAACTTTTTCATTGATGCATATGAATATTCATTAGGTTGGATTGCAATTTTGTGAAAAGAAGAAAAAGAACAAATTGTTTTTAGGAATTCGCTTGGATCGTAGCCAAATTCTAAAAACAAAAGGAGGGTATGTAAGGGTATTTGGCGTGTTACAGCACAGAGTACAGCAGTGGATTGAATGCATTCCTGCACCAGATTGTAGTGCGCAAACAGCAGCCACATTGCTGGTGAACCATGTGTTCTCAAGGTTTGGGTTGCCACAAAGAATTGAGTCAGACAGAGGAAGTCATTTCACAAGTACTCTAATGAGTAAGGTATGGCAAATACTAGGTGTGAAAAGGAAACTACATATCGCATATCGGGCGGCGTCTTCAGGTACAGTTGAAAGAAGCAATAGGTCTGTTGTGGATATTTTAAAGAAATTTGTGGCAGAAGCAGGTTCCAGCTGGGATTTACGTTTACCGTTGGTTTTGATGGCAATCAGGTCAACTCCTGCCAAAGCAACAGGTGTTAGCCCTCATGAGGTCTTGACAGGTAGGAAAATGGTGTTACCACAACACCTACTATACAGAACACAGGAGCAGACACTTGTGAGTGCATCCACAGTTCATGAATATATTGATGAACTGAGGAGGCATTTGCAACATGCATTTGCTTTTGTGCAGAGAAATCTGGAAAGAGCTGCTGACAGTGCAAAATCTTATTATGACAAAAAGACATCAGTAAAGGAATACAGTGTAGGGGATCAGGTGTACAAGTTTCATTTTGGAAAAAGTAAACAGAAAAATTCTAAATTTCTAGCAGCCTGGCAGGGGCCATTTCGAATTATAGATAAGGTCTCTCCTGTAGTTTATACAATTTTGAAAAATGAAGGTGAAACAGCAATAGAGCAGTTTGTCCATGTAAATCAAATCAAACCATGCCATCCCAGACATGAGATCAGGCAGCTTGAGCATGTAGAAACAGATAAAGTCCCTTGAACACAAAAAGAGAAAATAAATGGGTGCAATCAGGAGGCAGTGACAAAGAAGTTAAAAAGTTGATTGTTATGATGGCACATAAACACTGTAATATATGTAAAAATATATAATATAAAATAAATAAATAAATAAATAAAAATATATAATGGAAGCTCATGGTTGGTGTGCGGAGAGAAAATGTATTAAATATTGAATACTGTTTATATGTGCTTGTTTTCTTGTAACTTGTGTTTAATTTCAGAAGAAAAAAAAAAACGAAATATTTTTACCAAGCATGTTTCATTTTTGGCAAAAGGGTGAAGTTAGTATGGTGCTATGTACTTAATTTGTTTATTTTCTATTTGATTTAGAAAATTAACATTATTTGGTCGGAGGTTCCGGGATCAGAGGCCACGGGAGACGATGGAGTCCTGGAGTCCCCTGGATGAAGACCAAAAGATGCCTGCCTCCAGGTGCAGGTGAAGACAAGATAACCAGAATGCTAAAAAAAGATGACTCCTATGGATCTAAGATTGCCAAGATGAAAGTGTACTCGAATGAACCAAATAACATCGCTGGTCGGGACATATCAGAGGCAGACAAGAGTCCTGACATATGGAGTTCCACGTATTTATTATTTTAATTATTTATTTTAATTTGTTATATTAATTATTTGTTTTGGTTAGTTGTTTTATTTCATTGTTTTTAATTGACTTGTAAAATCTAAACTTAGAGTAATACCACTTTCACTGAGAAGGCAAATGTAGAACATTTTGTAAACTAATGAACCCAGATGAATACTGTGTTGATTGCAACTTTTTCATTGATGCATATGAATATTCATTAGGTTGGATTGCAATTTTGTGAAAAGAAGAAAAAGAACAAATTGTTTTTAGGAATTCGCTTGGATCGTAGCCAAATTCTAAAAACAAAAGGAGGGTATGTAAGGGTATTTGGCGTGTTACAGCACAGAGTACAGCACTACTGCACAGGTAGCAATTTTTTTTTTTTGATGCAGCACCAAATGCCTATGGTGCATTGCTATATGTGTTACCAGATTAACAAGGAAAGACAGGCTATTCAGTCAAAAACGATTTTAACATATAAGATCAAATCTATTTTTACAGTTAAAAGCACACGTGCACATTCAAAAATGCACACTATTTTTCACCTGAAATGCCTATGGTGCAAGAGACACATTTGAAAATTAATAACTAACATTACTCATAAATAACCTGACTAATAAAAATTGAATTTAACATAACCCACTAATAAAAATGTGTCTCCACTGCAGAAATAGGCCTACTCTGAAAGTGAACTTTTAAACGCACATTCATTTTTTTTTCGTTTTTTCTGCTGCTCTGTCCACATAACTAAAGGAAGCAAAAGGGCTCGAAAGAACAGGAAATCAGTTGGTTACAAAGTATTACTATAAAAATGAGCCATTGTGTAGAGAGGGAGGAGATGGCATGATTGATTCTGATTGGAGAAGCGTCGTAGCAAGTATCATGCTAGAGGCAGTGATTAGGGTTTTGCTGGGGGGAGTTTGAAGAGAGAGGGAGGACAGTGGAGATTTGGAGAGCTGGGAGAAGGACCTGTTTTTTCCTGGTTGGAGCATTTCTGCTGAAAAAGCTGAGAGTTCCAGGCAATGACCCCGGTTTGAAAACGAAAGGCGCTCGTTTCACTGGGGTTAATCTTCAAGGGAGCCACATTCAGAAAGAGAACAGCTGAAGAAAACTCGGGCTGAACAGATAAGGTAATTACATAAGTGTGGGAGCTGAGTGTGTACGAGAATATTCAGTCAGTGTAGGAAAGGAGATTCCTGTGCCTTAATCACATGTTAATGTTGCAAATCGAGTTCTTTTCTCCGCCACTCTCTTTTCAGTGTATCACAGACAATGCTGTTACTGTGCTATTTTATTTATTTCTGTAAAGAGTGAGGTCGTGTTTAAATGCAACTTTTATAATACAGAAAAATATTTGAAAGCAGACGGGTGGTGTGTTTTATATTTACCAATACAGTGCAGATGATGTGGGGAGATTTTTAAACAGTGCAATTGTCATTTTAAGACAGATGTGTGCATGATCATATTCAGTATGGACAGTTGAGAGTGATTGTTTGTAGCATAGCTCGTTGGAGGTACATGAGCCAACGGGAAGAGGGACTCTCTGGACATAGTTCCCTACCGTATATAAGGTAGTGGAAATTACCACAAAATTACCACATATAGCTCTCTGTCGTAAATAAGTCAGTGAGATCGCCCATGGTGGCACACTAACACTAACACTGAAAATGTGGTATTCCTGAAATGTAGGTCTGAGGTCTCTCTAGTGATTACACGAAAAATCTAAGCAAAGATAAGGGATTCTGGACATTGGGGCCACAAATAAAACAAGGGAATTATGCTCACCAAAATACCACCAACCACGCATACCAACCACGCATACCAAATATGCATGTCTGGGTGCTGAAATAATGCATGTCCACTGTATTATTGTTGCACATGGCCCAATCTGAATACAAGGAGTGATTATTGCTAAGTTATTTTTCGGCGGTAATGAAATACCGTCAGGCCCCAAATCTCCACAAAATACCCAACATATTTATGGTGCGTTGCAGGTCGGGAAAGTGATCATAGAGTACCTACTGGGCGTGGCAAGCGTGTCTCACACTGCCATTTGCACATTAAAGGGAACCCATTTTATAATAGCAGTGTGCCACTAAAAACGAATTTCAGAATGTCACAAAGGGAAACCACATTCTCAGATCTAGTGCAATATTTAGAGGCAAAGTTGTTTGCACATGGGAATTGGTCGTCGAATAGCACGTTAGAATGGAGTAACCGCATTCAGGGTGAGGTGCAGAAAGAAAAACTAGACAATATTTTTGCAGAAGGCAGCATAATTCAGGTCTGCCTTACAAGATTATTGAATGCAGCCGATAAAAGTGCAGAGAAAGACTGTTTAATACGGCTATGCGGCAAAATATGGTTTATTTTAAACAAGTCCCTGCGAATGCAAGAGAATGATACTCAGCTAATTAACAGGTTAAAGACTGAATTAGATGGGGCAAGTAAAAATCAGGAAATGTTGAGAGCAGAATTGGATGTATGCCAAAAAAGACATGCAATTAAAATGCAGAGACTTTGATACTCAGTTATCCAAAAGCAATAAACAATTTGAAGATAGTGAGCAAGAATTGGCACACTTAAAAGCATTAGTGGATCACATTAGACAGGATAAAGATGAGGCTGTTTCAGAGATGCAGATTTTACAAAAAGAACATTGTGAAAAAGAAGGTGATCTCCAGAGCGCAGAACAAGAAATGATTAAAATGATTCAAGAAAGAGACAAGAGAAATAAAGAGTTCAATGAATGCCAAATGCAAATGTGCGACATGCAGGAGGTGATTAATAAGATGAATGGTGAAAACAACTATTTGCAAGATGAAGCCAACAGACTCCTTAAAAAGTGTAAGGACTTAGAACAGCAAATGTGCATTCCCAGGTCCCAGGAGAGGCGGCAGGGTACCACATTCAATGGAGTGGAGGTGAATTCTAGCTCTGCCCAAAGAGCTAGTGCTCCAGTGACTGGGCCGGTGACTGAACTTGGTTGCAGCGCTCTTGGAGGATTTGATACTCCCATTGGGGGCAGCCACCAATCTCATACACCTGAAAACAGGATTGAATCACAAAATAGTGCAATTCCATGCATTGCAACAAGTAGCCCCATAAAAATAATGAAATCCATTAAAGCCCTGATCAAACCATTTAAAAAGGGAGGTGAATGCTGCATTGAGGATCACTTAGAAGCGGTGCATGACATTTTTAAAGCACTCCAGATACCTAAGGAACAGTACAGACAATATTTTCATTTAACTTTAGATGCCCCGACGGCCAGCATCATAAGGGGATTAAATGAACAGCAGAATATGACATGGTTGGAGTTTGAAAAAGAAATTAGGCGTTATTTTTCTCCTTTTCAGTCATTGCAGGAGGCAAAGAAAGTGGCTTACACAATTACCGCCGGACCTAATACATCCCCTCGCCAATTTTTACAAGACTTAAAAAGAGCATTTTCTCGCTTTGATGTATCTTTTGACTCAAATTCCAATGAGTTTAAAACTGCATACTTCTATGGGCTACAGAAAGACATCATATCCCAATTGGTCCGTGAATTTGACAGTGACAAGTCCCTTGAATGGATTGTACATCAAAGCACAAAACTATATGAGGTACTCCATTATCAGGGTAGAGAAAGTGATAAAATGAAAGATACTAGACCTAAGTCTAAAGAACCCTCAGCCACAGTAATGGAAATCAGGTCAGCCAAAATGTCCCTTGAGTCTGCTCAAAGCCAAGGTAAAAATAATGTGACACCTGAACAAAGGGGTAATCAACAAAGATCGCCATTTCATGTACCAATGTTCCAATCACATGATCCTAGTAATAGAGAGAGCTACATCAGCCCTAGGTATTTAGGGGACAGACCCCGGGTAGGATACCGGCCTGATATGGCAGGTATGACCAATAACCAGAGACAAAATCAAGATCAAAGAAATGATGGTCCCTACCAGTCATTGGGGACACAAAGCAGATTTGATCCCAGCACCATGATATATGGTAATCAGGATAGGCCCCGATATGTGGATCGATTTACTGATAATGGAAATCAACCTAGGGGCCAGTACCCACAATCTGAGAGACAGGACATGAGGCAAAACGTGAACTACAATCCACGCCAGTACAATGATTCCCCACCAGGGGACTATAATCAAAGGATGGGTGCAACCCGCTCCCCTCCACAAATGAATCAAGAGTTCAGAAACCATCCCAACCGACATCAATCACCTGAGAGGTATCAGAATAGATCCAATCAGGGGGAAAACAACCAATATCGACCTAGGCCACAGAAAGAGGATCCTAGAGAGATGGAAAGGTTCCAATGCCTTGAGGCCCAAGTGAATATGTTAGCTGAGCAAATAGGAAAGCTCTGTACAGCGCAAAAACAACCTTCCAAAGAGGGGGCTGATGGCCATAGCAATGACCGGGGGGCTTCCGAAAAGTGACAAAGTACTCATGATAACTGCAGTGCCAAAATGACAGATTGCTCTGATATAATTTTGCATAACGACTCTGAGATGCCTAATGGATTAAAAATGAAAGTGCCAGTAAATGAACTTGTGACAGAAAGTGCAAATACTTCTAAAAAAGAGGTACGATTTAACCTAGAGCTAAATAAAACAGTAAAGATTTGCACAAATGAAAAAGAAACATTAGGAATTCCAAAAGAACAAAGGGACAGATTTAAGAAAAATGACTCATGCATGGGGAATACCAGTGAACAGGGAGTAAGTGGGGATGCTATAGCTCCTTCCCTGGGCAAGCAAAACAATGACCAAACGCAGACAGAAAAAGGAAATACTCAAAAGGAGGGTACAAGTCAATCACCTGAAGAATTCTTTGAGCCACATATTTTTGAAGAGGCTGAAAGGGCTGGTATCACACTAAATGATCACAAATGCACAGAATTAAAAAATGACAAATTGCTGAATGATGTTGTTACACATGTTCAGTTGGAGGATTGTAATGTGGTCTCTGATGTTACCCAGATGGATGGGCGAACAGTGGCCACACTCCAAAAAACCTCTGATCATGGAGAAATGAATAAAATCTCTCGCGCAGAAATAGGTAAAAAGGAGGGAAAAATGTCTTTCCATTTACCAATGTGTTTAGCCAAAAGTGAAAAAGACCTGAGAAAGGTGAGCCCTGAAATCAGTAAGAATTCACATTTCTTATGTGTATTAGAGGAAGTTGAGGACAGATATTATGCACCCATCACTGTAGAAGAAAAATGCCACACCTTTGCTATGATTGACACTGGCGCACAGGCCACAATTATGTCCAAGGAGCTGGTAAAGAGTATCAATGAAGGGAGACCCCCACAGAGTCAGATCACAGTGAAGGAAAATCAAGGCCCAGTGCATAACTTTAATGGGGAGGAGGTGCCCATCATAGGTGTAACTGAGGTTGACATAAAAATAGGAAAGCACAGAATGAAACAAGAGGTATTGATCACATCTATTTGTGAAATTCCATTTCTGATGGGGACAGATTGTCTGAAAAGATTGTCTCCTCTAATAGATGGGGTGAATGGAGTGCTGTGGTCCTTAACCAAAAAACCATTGAGGTCTAAGAAACTAAAATCACAAAACAGCAATATAAATGAATGTCACACCGTTGCCAAAACAAATGATGCTGTGGAGGTATATCTCCAGAATAGCTGCATACCTAGTGTCACTGTTATATTAATGTGTCAAGACAAAATGCAGAGCGACAATGAAAAACTACCTGTATAAATATACTTGGACCCAAGGAAAAATTGGCAGACTGCCATAGATGAGCACACATTACGTTTTTATTTAAAAGAGAAAACATACAAACAGAATATTGCTCCTAAAACAGATTCAGAAAAACACATTACCACTCTGGCAGAAATACACATGGGAGATGAGCAACCATGGGTTCATGTTGGTATAAATGACTATTTTAAAACAATAAAAGCCACTTTAGCGCTTGAACATGAAAGAAGTTTCATTAATGAGAAATTGTTGCAAAAAATAATGGAAAGGGAAGAAATCCCGAGATTTAGGATTAAAAACCAATATGTTTCTGGCTTGGACAGTCCAGACTTTGAAAACCGAATTGCAGGCAGATGCATGCTTAAAATTAGCATTGGGCAGAAAACAATTTACCATAATGTATGGATAGTGAGTGGAGCACAAAATGAATTTTACATGGGAAATGACATCATGCACAGAATGTGTATGGTGTTAGATTTCCTTAATCAAAAAATATGGTCATGCCTAGGTGGTCCGGCACCTGAATTTGAAGACAAAAGAAGGGCTTATCATTGTGCACAACTGGTTCCTTATGCAATCGAATTACAAATGAGGAAAGATACTATTATTCCTGCATTTACAAAACAGTTTGCAATAACACTGAAATGCAAAAATGGACAGCAGATGAAAGGCTCTGATGCATTTGTATGCCTGAATGAATCCATAAAACAGCAAGGCCTGGATTATGAATACATTCCATTGGTAGATATTGGTGAAGGATCTGTAAAAATTATGGTAAATAATAAAGGTTGTCAGGATATTCATTTAGAGGAAAACTCCCCATTAGGAATGGCCATACAAAAATCACATTATACGGCAGATTTAAATAACATGGTGATTGGAAATATTCCTGAAAAGTATGTAGATGCCAAGGGTGAGTTACCAGAACACCTGGACTCTCAGCCCAAAGGAATATTTAAAATTCATTCTGTGTATCCTTATGATTCAAATGAGACAGTGTGCTGCCATCAAGAGGATTGCATAATATTTAATTTAAATGAAAATGAAACAGAAAATCAGCCCATTGAAGTGGAAGCGGATATGCCAAAATATTTAAAAGTGGCAGCTTTACAAAAAGACACAGCCACACAATTAGAGGAAAGCGCCGAGATTCCCTTACCAGAAGATTTTCCAGAATTTTCCAAAATGGTAGAAGAACAGATCTCCTTAGCGAATGCGTGTGAAAGCAATGAAGAGAGGGACAATCTGAGGGAGATATTTATGGAGTTTAAGGATGTATTTGCAAAAGATGCTTATGATTGTGGTTTAACTGATTTACATGTGGCCACACTACCAGAAGGGTGTAGCAGAAATCCAGTGTTTGTGCGCCAGTATAGACTACCGCTGGCATGTTTAGAATCATTGGCAGAGATTATTAAAAATTTGGAATCGCGGGGAATCATCAGGCCCATTCATAGCACATCCAATACACCTATTTTAGGTGTGTTAAAGCCAAATGGTCAATGGCGGCTGTGTGCAGACTTGAGAGAGTTAAATAAAAGAGTACCAATATCTAGATGGCCACTGCCATTCATTGATCAGGGCCTAGCTCAGGTACATGGTTCAAATGTATTTACCACATTAGATCTCACCTCTGGATATTGGTGCGTGCCATTGGCAGAGGAGATACAACATTTATTTTCCTTTACATTTGACAGGACTCAATATGCCTGGCTTAGAACTCCCTTCGGGTACATCAATAGTGGGAGTGAATTTGGCATATTTTTGAGAAAGGCCATGCCGGATGCAGCGGAAAGAGGAACAATAGTTTATGTAGACGATGTCCTGATAAAAAATGAAAGCCTGAAAAGCCATTTTGATGAAATAAGACATGTACTTGGCCAATTGCAGAAAGCAGGCGCCAAAGTATCTTTGCAAAAAGCACAATGGTGCAAGAAAAAAGTGAACTTTCTAGGGCATGAAGTGACTGAACATGGGCTAAATCCACAAAAGAAGAAAATAGAGGCCATACAAAGATTAAAAGATCCTAAAAATGTGAAAGGAGTAAAAAGTTTATTAGGGATGACAGGCTATAACAGAAAGTTCATTGAAAATTATGCAGAAATCACTCAACCATTGACTAAACTGCTTAAACTGAATACTCCCTGGAAATGGGAAAAAGAGCAGTCTGATGCAGTGGCTAGATTAAAGGAATGTCTTGTAAAGGCACCATGTTTAGCATACCCCATAAAGGACAGGGATTTCTTTATAGAAATAGGTTTTTCTGAACATTGCATGTCAGCAGTGTTATCACAAAAACACGATTTGAATCACAAAACCATTGCATATGCAAGTAAGGCATTTTCCCAAGTTGAAATGAAATTGTCATGATCTCTCCTTCCAAAAGGTCAGGGTTTTCCCAACTCCCTTGGAAGCAGATCCATAACCCAGGTTCCGAGTGCCAACCAGTCCCAATTGGGACCTTTTGGACCCAGTCCTGGCGCCAGTGGCACCAGGCTCATAAATATGCCCAGTCCCAGCGCTGGAAGCGCCGGGCTCATAATGCTTGGGTGGACTTACCTTCAGCAGACCATGCTGCTTACTTGCCTGCCAGTTGAGCCTCTGATCCTCTTCTGTTTGGAACTACTTTTCCTGTTGGGTGGGGCTGGAGCCACTCCCTAGATTCAGAACACTGGAACTCTTCTGGAAGGCAGGAACTCTTTTCTTACCAGGAACTCTTTTCTTACTTAGGCGTGGCTGTGGAAGGAGACACCTAAGCACTACAGGAGGCTATTTAAACCACACCCGGTGGATGAATCTTGCTTTGCGTTATTCTGCAACCTCTGCAGCAGAACGCTCATCGTGTCTTCTCCATCCGGTCCTGGGCCTAAGGAAAAAGGCTTACCATCCTGAATCCAGTCTTCAGCAACACCTATAAAGACAAGAAAGAACAGGTTAGCATTCCGGCATCTGAAAGGCAAAGGCTTACCATCCTGAATCCAGTCTTGAGCAACACCTATAAAGACAAGAAAGAACAGGTTAGCATTCCGGCATCTGAAAGGCAAAGGCTTACCTACTCTTCGTGCGCTCCGGAGGTCTACACACTGCATTCCGGCATCTGAAAGACAAAACAAGGTGCGTTTAAAGACATTGGGGAACTTTAATACTCACGTGCCATTACTCCTTTCCACATCTAATCCAGTGGGTATTCCGGCACCCTGCAGCCGCTCCGAACTCGTACCTGCAAAATAAAAAGACAGTTAGAGCGCATAGTGAAGCAGGCAACAAGCGCTTACTTACGTGCTTCCAGGCGCTTCTATTCATCACACGGGCTCCATCTTCAACTCACTTCAGCCCGTCATCCGCCATCGCCGGAACCCTGCAAAACAAGAGACATCTTTACTAAAGACTTTAAAGACATTTGAATGACTCGAAACTTACCGTTCGTGCAGTAAACGACGGACAGCAGTCCTCTGAAGTCAAGAGGCCTGCGCTACCTATCCAGTGAAGAAACTGGTTACAGCACCCTGCCCCGAGGCAGATGGAGAGCTCGGCATTCACTTACCTAAGGTGAGAGCGTTAACCTTTGGGGGTCTACAGGAGAGGAGAAGAGGAAAGAGATAGGGACACCCCAATAACCCCAGTTCATTAACCCCATATTTTCTATCTGCAGACATCTTACTCTACACGTCAGGCATACAGTGCACAGAGGTCCAGCCCAAAGAGCCAACCGGGTGCTACACATCACCTTTGAAGATACGGTAGTCGCCCAGTCAAGACCGGCGCCTCTGCGAGAATCAGGTGAGCGTTACAGAAATTTAATGAATGTGAAAAGGCCCTATTAACCACTGTGTGGGCGCTACAACATTTCCGCCCCATTGTTCAGGGAGAAAAGGTGATTATTGAAACAAATCACCAACCTTTGCAATTTTTAGAGAGTAAAAGAATTAGATCAGGTAATCTAGCGCAATCCAGAATCACTTCATGGACGCTGGCATTACAAGGTTTTCCCGTAGAAGTGAGATATGGACAAAATAAAAAGAACCCAATTGCTCAAGGGTTAGCTGACTTACATGACTGTGCAGCTGAACAAATACCAAATGAAATGGAAGTAGAAACTAGTTTGCAGGAATTTGAACAATCACCACACAAAGCTTTTGATGAAAAAACATGCAAGGATTTGCCAACTGTATATGTGGATGGTTGTGCTTTTAACATTGAAAATGACAATAATAAACAGTTAGTGGCAGGAATAGGAAATGTCTGGTTGAAATGTGAAGATGTCCCCAGTATAGGGATGAGGATTGGAGATAGGAGCAGTCAGGTGGCGGAATTGGCAGCCATTTATAAAGCAATTGCTACTGCAGTTGATAAAAAGTTCAGTGAAATTGTCCTGGTGACTGATTCTGACTATGCACGGAATAGCTTTGTGGAGTATTTGCCTGGTTGGAAAGCAAGAGGCATGGTTACATATAACAAAAAGCCACTTAAGCATGGAAAAATGATACAAGCCATAGACAAATTGGTGTCAGAGAATAAGTTAACAATATACTGGAGAAAAATTTGTGGGCATTTAAAAACACCAGGAGAGGATAAGGAGGGACATGATAAGGCAGACCACCTGGCTAAGATTGGGGCTGTGATGGGAGAATTGCTACCTATTGATTATTTAATGGGTGAAATACAAATTGATGCAGTCACACGTTCTAAAGCACCAAAGGAGGTAGATCAACCGGTGGTGCAGTGGAGTCATGACACGCCAGACCAAGATTTGATTGAGGCACAAAAGAATGATCAAATTTTGGGAATCTATTATAATCATTTGATAGATCCCGAACAAAATCCTTTAACAGAAAATGATTGTATGGGAAAAGAAGAGTTGAGGGTGCTATTAAAGAACAAAACACGAATTAGATTACAGGATGGACTCATGATTAGAGAGTCCATAACAGGACAAATACAGTGGGTAGTACCCCTTTCATTCAGAGGACTAATGCTACACCATGCACATGATGCCATAACTGCAGGCCATAGAGGTTCACAAAAAACATTAGAAATACTAAAAGATTATGCTTACTGGCCACATATGTCCCAAGATGTGGAATTATATAATAGAGGATGTCTAGTATGCGCCCAATTTAAACCTGCTTCACCAATGCATAGAGCACCATTGATGAAAAGAGGCCTAACTCTCCCATGGTCAGATTTGCAAATAGACTATGTAGGTCCTTTAAAAAGGTCGAGCAGGGGACACCGTTATATTTTGAGTGTGGTATGTTTGATGTCGAAGTGGATTGAATGCATTCCTGCACCAGATTGTAGTGCGCAAACAGCAGCCACATTGCTGGTGAACCATGTGTTCTCAAGGTTTGGGTTGCCACAAAGAATTGAGTCAGACAGAGGAAGTCATTTCACAAGTACTCTAATGAGTAAGGTATGGCAAATACTAGGTGTGAAAAGGAAACTACATATCGCATATCGGGCGGCGTCTTCAGGTACAGTTGAAAGAAGCAATAGGTCTGTTGTGGATATTTTAAAGAAATTTGTGGCAGAAGCAGGTTCCAGCTGGGATTTACGTTTACCGTTGGTTTTGATGGCAATCAGGTCAACTCCTGCCAAAGCAACAGGTGTTAGCCCTCATGAGGTCTTGACAGGTAGGAAAATGGTGTTACCACAACACCTACTATACAGAACACAGGAGCAGACACTTGTGAGTGCATCCACAGTTCATGAATATATTAATGAACTGAGGAGGCATTTGCAACATGCATTTGCTTTTGTGCAGAGAAATCTGGAAAGAGCTGCTGACAGTGCAAAATCTTATTATGACAAAAAGACATCAGTAAAGGAATACAGTGTAGGGGATCAGGTGTACAAGTTTCATTTTGGAAAAAGTAAACAGAAAAATTCTAAATTTCTAGCAGCCTGGCAGGGGCCATTTCGAATTATAGGTCTCTCCTGTAGTTTATACAATTTTGAAAAATGAAGGTGAAACAGCAATAGAGCAGTTTGTCCATGTAAATCAAATCAAACCATGCCATCCCAGACATGAGATCAGGCAGCTTGAGCATGTAGAAACAGATAAAGTCCCTTGAACACAAAAAGAGAAAATAAATGGGTGCAATCAGGAGGCAGTGACAAAGAAGTTAAAAAGTTGATTGTTATAATGGCACATAAACACTGTAATATATGTAAAAATATATAATATAAAATAAATAAATAAATAAATAAAAATATATAATGGAAGCTCATGGTTGGTGTGCGGAGAGAAAATGTATTAAATATTGAATACTGTTTATATGTGCTTGTTTTCTTGTAACTTGTGTTTAATTTCAGAAAAAAAAAAAAAAACGAAATATTTTTACCAAGCATGTTTTATTTTTGGCAAAAGGGTGAAGTTAGTATGGTGCTATGTACTTAATTTGTTTATTTTCTATTTGATTTAGAAAATTAACATTATTTGGTCGGAGGTTCCGGGATCAGAGGCCACGGGAGACGATGGAGTCCTGGAGTCCCCTGGATGAAGACCAAAAGATGCCTGCCTCCAGGTGCAGGTGAAGACAAGATAACCAGAATGCTAAAAAAAGATGACTCCTATGGATCTAAGATTGCCAAGATGAAAGTGTACTCGAATGAACCAAATAACATCGCTGGTCGGGACATATCAGAGGCAGACAAGAGTCCTGACATATGGAGTTCCACGTATTTATTATTTTAATTATTTATTTTAATTTGTTATATTAATTATTTGTTTTGGTTAGTTGTTTTATTTCATTGTTTTTAATTGACTTGTAAAATCTAAACTTAGAGTAGTACCACTTCCACTGAGAAGGCAAATGTAGAACATTTTGTAAACTAATGAACCCAGATGAATACTGTGTTGATTGCAACTTTTTCATTGATGCACATGAATATTCATTAGGTTGGATTGCAATTTTGTGAAAAGAAGAAAAAGAACAAATTGTTTTTAGGAATTCGCTTGGATCGTAGCCAAATTCTAAAAACAAAAGGAGGGTATGTAAGGATATTTGGCGTGTTACAGCACAGAGTACAGCACTACTGCACAGGTAGCAATTTTTTTTTTTTTGATGCAGCACCAAATTCCTATGGTGCATTGCTATATGTGTTACCAGATTAACAAGGAAAGACAGGCTATTCAGTCAAAAACGATTTTAACATATAAGATGCAAATCTATTTTTACAGTTAAAAGCACACGTGCACATTCAAAAATTCACACTATTTTTCACCTGAAATGCCTATGGTGCAAGAGACACATTTGAAAATTAATAACTAACATTACTCATAAATAACCTGACTAATAAAAATTGAATTTAACATAACCCACTAATAAAAATGTGTCTCCACTGCAGAAATAGGCCTACTCTGAAAGTGAACTTTTAAACGCGCATTCATTTTTTTTTCTTTTTTTCTGCTGCTCTGTCCACATAACTACAGGAAGCAAAAGGGCTCGAAAGAACAGGAAATCAGTTGGTTACAAAGTATTACTATAAAAATGAGCCATTGTGTAGAGAGGGAGGAGATGGCATGATTGATTCTGATTGGAGCAGCGTCGTAGCAAGTATCATGCTAGAGGCAGTGATTAGGGTTTTGCTGGGGGGAGTTTGAAGAGAGAGGGAGGACAGTGGAGATTTGGAGAGCTGGGAGAAGGACCTGTTTTTTCCTGGTTGGAGCATTTCTGCTGAAAAAGCTGAGAGTTCCAGGCAATGACCCCGGTTTGAAAACGAAAGGCGCTCGTTTCACTGGGGTTAATCTTCAAGGGAGCCACATTCAGAATGAGAACAGCTGAAGAAAACTCGGGCTGAACAGATAAGGTAATTACATAAGTGTGGGAGCTGAGTGTGTACGAGAATATTCAGTCAGTGTAGGAAAGGAGATTCCTGTGCCTTAATCACATGTTAATGTTGCAAATCGAGTTCTTTTCTCCGCCACTCTCTTTTCAGTGTATCACAGACAATGCTGTTACTGTGCTATTTTATTTATTTCTGTAAAGAGTGAGGTCGTGTTTAAATGCAACTTTTATAATACAGAAAAATATTTGAAAGCAGACGGGTGGTGTGTTTTATATTTACCAATACAGTGCTGATGATGTGGGGAGATTTTTAAACAGTGCCATTGTCATTTTAAGACAGATGTGTGCATGATCATATTCAGTATGGACAGTTGAGAGTGATTGTTTGTGGCATAGCTCGTTGGAGGTACATGAGCCAACGGGAAGAGGGACTCTCTGGACATAGTTCCCTACGGTATATAAGGTAGTGGAAATTACCACAAAATTACCACATATAGCTCTCTGTCGTAAATAAGTCAGTGAGAACGCCCATGGTGGCACACTAACACTAACACTGAAAATGTGGTATTCCTGAAATGTAGGTCTGAGGTCTCTCTAGTGATTACACGAAAAATCTAAGCAAAGATAAGGGATTCTGGACATTGGGGCCACAAATAAAACAAGGGAATTATGCTCACCAAAATACCACCAACCACGCATACCAACCACGCATACCAAATATGCATGTCTGGGTGCTGAAATAATGCATGTCCACTGTAATATTGTTGCACATGGCCCAATCTGAATACAAGGAGTGATTATTGCTAAGTTATTTTTCGGCGGTAATAAAATACCGTCAGGCCCCAAATCTCCACAAAATACCCAACAATCCTCCTTTTCCTCAATGCGCTGCACACAGTGGAAGTAATTCCAGCAATGGTTCTTACAAGACTGGACTGCAGAAATTGTCTGTACTTTGGCCTTCCTAATCACCAATTACATACCCTGCATCTCATTAAGAAAACGCCTGCAAGACTTATCTTGGGCCTAACACCATGGGTTTATAAGCTCTGGAGACATTAAGATCCTTCACTGGCAACTATTGAAGGAAACAATCAACTTTAAAGATGTATGTCTCATATATAGGTCTTTCATGGGCTGGACCATCATACATTGATTATGTTAAGAAATACTTTCCTGATATCTGAGATCCATGATGACAAAATGCCCTGCCTCTAATACTTTCAGAAAAAGGAAATAGGTAAGAGGTCTACTTATTCTGGTGGCTTCTTCCTCTGGAAGAATATCACTTTCAAACTGAAGCAGAGGATAGCCACTTGAATTGTTATCATGTTTTTAAGATTGCATCTGTTCAAGCAGACCTTTCACACAGTCCAAATGAACAATGGATCCCTTCAAATGCAATATCATCTTTGTCTTTCTGGGTCTGTGGAGCTGTTATCTATGTTGGGTGTATATGAATTGTATGACTGCATAGACACCACATGTACTGATACTCTCCATCCCTGGCCTTGTCAAAAGGTGTCCCTCCTGTCACTGTGCCTGGTATTTTTCTACTCTTATGATTCATTGTATTTGTATCAGATCCACTTGTTGGCCTGTGGCCATAGGTATTATCTCTGTTCCTTCCCTCTGATCCTATGCTGGTCTGAATATGCCAAGGATTGAAAATTACCTTTAATGTGTTCCTCTGCTTGGTTTTTGTTCATCTGCAATGAGTGTGGGGTGGAGATCAAATAAGAGCATAGGTGCTGGTCTACTGTTGCTGGTGTGAGCATTAACACAGCCCAGGAAGGAAGCCATCATAAAACATGGTAGGAGAGAAAGAGAATACGGAAAGATGTTTTCTGCAAAAATGCAGTAGGATCCACACCATGGGGAAAGGGAAACAGAAAATGCTAGGCTTCATGGTTAAATGTAGTGCATGTTTCAGAACTATTTGCTTTAATACCCCATGCACAAGCTCTTATGGACCAATGTAAAGGATGGCATGTCTCCCTGCACTAGCTCCACATAGAGTTTGGATGTGTTTTTAAGAAGGGTAACTCACATTCAAAGAAAATTAATAAAAACATGTTACCAAGATAACATCTATATATATAAAATGCTTAGGTATTTTAACATACTCAGCTGATGCAATTTATCAGTGTTAGGTAGCCCTCTCCTGTCCAAATGGCAAAGTGCACCCACCTCGAAAACAGCTATCATTTCAAAAAACAGCATGAGCTACTTCTTTCCACTTCTCGCCACACAGGGCACAGCGGTTGCAGTTTCAATGAACAGTTAATTACTGGCTCAACATTTCTTTCTCTAAAGGTTGAAATGCTGTAGGACGAATGGCTCCTCACTAGCTAAAACTAAAATTAGGTGCTCTTATTTTGCTGCCATGCAATCTTATTCCATCTGATACGTTTAGCCTTTTCAATTACCATTAATAAGCCACAGGGACCTACGCCCCCTTCCTGGAAGAGATCAGTGGTAATTTCTGATATTTAAGAAGGGGGACAGAAGTGACCCTACGTATTACCAAAAGGTATTGACCTTTAAGATATGCTTGAATGGCGTATGTTATGCCGCAAACAGCTAGTACAGAGAGAAATGTTATATGGATGATAGGACTTTATGTGTAAGCCGAACATTTGAATTTTGGTCCCTCTGTCCCTGGTATAAGGACTGGCTTTTGGTGAGTTCTGGGCCATCATGGTGTCCGCTGGGATGTTTTTTTGTCCATGCACACCAAGGTTAATGGGCAGTGCGGTATGTAAGATCCTGCAGAATGTCCATGGAAATTAGGACAGTGTCTCTGACATGGGTTGGACTATGGGTGCATTAGTCAGAGTACCTTTGTATTTGCCTTGAGTAAAAATAAGACTTGATATATATAACATGTAAATATTTCCACTCTTCAGGTTGAATATTGTAAAGTAAAACCCAGTAATCCAACACCAGTTGACCACAATTTAGTTTGTCCCAACAATAGAAAATACCTAACCACATTTGCGGCTGCAGTTAAGCGAGTTAACAGTTGTAGTTTATACTCTATGTTTTGGCAACCTATTCTTTCACATTATGATTCAGGTACCCTTTCTTAGATATTTCCCATTAATCCCTACTGTCGGAATACTGTGATTGTCGGAAGTGGGCAGTTTGATCCTTGAAACTCTGAGCGCTGTGGAAAAAGAGAAACGCTGGTGTGGCTTGACGATCACGTCAGGACCACAAGGTCCTTTCCTCTATTGCAGCTATTCTGGCGAGAGAGCAAGTGTGAGAGTGAGCAGAAGCTGACGTGAGCGGTGAGTCGATAGTGGCACCATGGCTGCAGCTGTAGCTTCAGCGAGCAACGAGTTGAGAGCCCACAGTCGGAGAACACGCAGCTTCCTCCCTGATGAGCGGTGGTGTGCAGGAGACAGCAGCACCTCACTGTGCCACTGACGGGAAGTCAAATTGCTTACGCCGTTTCTCTCGGTTCCCTAAGTGGAGGACGAGGAGTGAGGGGAGCTGAGAGAGAGACGATATAGTGACATACTCGCCGTCCCTGCTGTGTGCCGGTGCTTGGCCGCAGAGTCTTATATGGGGGCCCTGGGCACAGCAGACTCTGGTAAGAATCAATAGGACCTGCCAGTGACAATCTATTTGTGTGAATGTAATTGTTTATTTGACGCCTTATATTGAGGGGGAGTGTGACGGCTTGGGGCCATCATAGCACCCCATATATATTTAGGTCCTATTTTGGTATTCTATCTGGTGCCAATTGGTAGAAAGAAGTGAGGCTCAAACACGCTTGCCCCCATTATTGCATATTTTAAGGTGGCCTACGTTACATGGTGACACTACTTACTATTTTAAGTGGCGGACAGCTGGGCATCTGAAGGTGAAGGGAGTATATAGGCTATATTAGCAACTCCCGTTTCTACTTAGTAAGCTCCAGCAGACAATTGAGCCTCACAGGAGTCTCTCCATAGTTCTCCCATAACTAAGGTCCACAGTTGTGGCGGACTAGTAGAATTAAGCACATTTTAATTGATTTCAAAGTAGTGGACCCCTCTCTAGGTCATGAAAACCTGAGGAAAGAGGAGAAGAAATACGCTTTCAACAAAGGCTGGACAAACTGAGCTTCCAAAGGGAGAAAAAAAAACTGTCTGTCCCATTACTATGCCTCTGCCGAATGCACAAAAAGACATAAAATCTTTCTTTGGCCCCAAAGAGGAGCTGCCAAATCCCCTTCAGTCGGTACCTCCCTGCCCCAGGATGTCGGACCAAGATTCGCTAATCTCAATTGATAATAATGGTTCATTATTAAAACTTTGAAAAGAGGCAAGAAGAAACTCACTGATGCCAGGAGACCAAGAGTCTAAGAATTTGCTGTCATCTAATTTATGAGCTACTCCGGATCTGGAGCAATTTATGACAACATCTGAAACAGCTTCAGAAGAGTCTGATGACGACGAGGCCAGTATGGCATATGAAGAAAGGCCAGACAGGGGAAGAGAATTTACAAGAGAAACAACTCCTTCCCCAGATCGATCAAAGGAATGGGGGTCTTAGAATCTAAGATTGAGGCACTTTTTTCAATTATGTGTAAAAATGGCAACGGAGCAGAAAGCTGCTAAAGAGGATATCGCTGAAATTGTTTTCCTTTTAAAAAGCTGGAAACCCCCAATCTTGGGAGAAGGGAATAAACAGGCCTTTGACCCCCCTGAGATCACTACTACATGGCCATGAAAATCTGTCTTGCCCCTAAGTAGGGCGCACGTAGTGGCTGAGTAAGATAGTGGGATGCTTGAAACACTATGTGTCGAAAATTTCCATAATGAATGCCACGGATTCTCCGCCGAGAAAATATCAATGGATCAACCCTTCTGTTGGCCCGAGGAAAAAGCAAAAAGCAATCCTAAAGAATGGAGCTAAAGCCCCACAATTGAAACAAAGAATCTTAGAAAAGCCCAAAGTGCCAAAAATGTTGTCGAATAAGACCCAGGAAAAGGAGTCCAGACAAGTGCAAATGAGTGGTCCACTGGATGGTTGGATATTTAATCTGTATAATCCAGACACAAAAAAAGTATTAAATGAGGAGAATAAGGGGGTAGAAGTCCCTAAACAGCCGGTGGTCATCTTTGACCTGTTGCATTAAAAGGAGACCGTTAGTTGTGAATGTCAAAAAAAGTCCTGTTATATCACTCAAGAAGAAGGCACAGGGAAGAAAACAAAGAAGGATGATCAAACGCTGGAACAAACTAGAAATCTGGAAGCAGAACCCCTTGAATGGCAACTTACCTGGGAGGGAAGAGTGAATCATCTAAGAGTAAAATCACCAACTAAAGAGACTAAAACTAAATAGACTCTTTGGTGTCAGAACTTAACTCATATGAAGCTGGTGGAAAGAAATCCCACCATGGATAGCTCGTTGTTGAACCGAAATTGGCTTATAGAGTTGCTGCAGATGGTCCCTGACCTGGCGTTCATATCCTCTAAAGACATTGTGAAAATAGAGCTCTCGGAGATTGACAGTGTAGATAATTGGGTGATAATGTCATGTATCTCTTCGGTGGTCATTGACAGGATATGCAATAATCAAGAAGCTCTAAACCAACTGGGTTTTGATATGTTTGTGTTTTTCCCTGCAAGTATGGCCCATGTGGACTATAAACCAAAATTAAAGGTGCAAAACAGGAAGCCCTTGGAAAAGCGGACATTGGTTTCGGAGGACAGAAGAATGGAAGGCCAATGGGAAGTGATACAAACCTCTATAGAGTGACAAAAGAAAATGTTAAGCCCCAATCGGGGAATTAGAATGTCATCATGGAACTCTAGAGGTGATGGGTCCTTCCTAAGAAATGCTGAGACATTGAGTTTATTGAATGAAATTCACTCTTTTTGCATGCAAGAAACTTGGTTGTGTGAACCATGGGGTCTAGATGGTTATACTATGATCCATATTTTGGCAGAATATCCAAAATTTGGAAGACCTGAAGGGGGCCTATGTATAGCGGCCAAAACCTGGCTTAATATTGTGGAATATACAGAAAGGCCACGAAACAACTTGAAGTTTTTAGTGGCTAATATTATCAACCCTAACAATAGCTCCTCTTCTATTTTGGTAGTAACCTTATATGATCTCCCTGGTGGGGCCAAGACCTCAGAAATTAAAGACTCTCTTAATGGAACTCTGCGAGCATGGTTAGCCACTAATAAAGGTGGGATAGTAGTAATAACATGGGATTTCAATGTACATTGTGGCTACGCTGACTGGGGAATCTTAGGGGAAAAACAGGTGGGTTTGTCCAGATACAGTTTGAAGGGCTCCCAGAGAGCCAATGCATGGAAGAGAACAATGGCTGAATTTGATCTGGTACCCATCTGTTTGGAGAATGGGTCAAAAAACACCACCTGGACAAACGGTAAAACAACCTCAAATATAGATTTTATATTTGTGAACAGACAGGAGATTATGAACCCCCTGAAATTGGAATTGATCGATACTGAGGTCAGTGACCATGTAATGCTAAGTGTTAATTTATGTGAGAAAATTCTTAGTCCAAAAATACATATGAGATTGAGTGTAGATGTTAATTCTGGGGGTAACCGGCTTCGTTGAAACCCTAAAACCATACTTAGATATAAAACACTGCTGAGGTCTGATTGTGAAGTCGGAGATGAAGATGGGGTCCAAGACATTATGGTGGAAATCTTCTCCCGGGTTGAATCCGAGGTTTTTGCAGGCAGTAAAGGATCTTATAAGAGAGTATCGAGACCAGGATATTATTTGGATCCTGCTATAGCAAAGAAAAAGAAAGAGAAGGACTCAACTATTAGGAAACTCGAGAAAGGGATTTTAAAAGAACAATTAACGATCTTAGGGAACAATTATAAATCCTGGCTCTGCAATAATAGAGTATCAAACGATGATGAAGGGTGGAAATACCTGAATAAATTAATAAGAACTAACGATTCTAAAAACTTCTGGTATTGGTTGCGGAAAGCCCAGCGATCACCATGGGCACAGAAGGAGCTAGTTTTGGTAACTGAGGCTAATTGGATGAAGCTAGCTGTACAAAATCAGATACATTCTGGAATGCACAATTTAGTGAAATCCTTTGACTTAGTGGCAAGAATTAAGAAGCTAAAAATATCGACTGCCACAGGCCCTGATGGCCTAAATAACATCATTTTGAAAAGCGATCCTGAGTCATTGGCTAGTATACGTATACAGTTGTTTCTACAGATATGCTCTTCCGGGTTGATCCCAGAGACTTGGAAAAGGGCCATCTTGATCCCAGTCTTTAAAAAAGGTAGCAGAGAAAGGCCGGAAAATTATCGATTATTAGCTAGGCTAGACTGTAGTGGCAAGGTGTTTGTTAATATTCTGTTGGAGAAACTCACGGATTGGGCAACTAAAAAGGGTATCTTAACTTATCATCAAACAGGGTTTAGAAAGGGACATGCTACAACGCACACCATCTGGACCCTTTTAAGCTTGATTTTGGACCTGGATGCAAAGCCTGGCTCTGTTTCCCTGTTTTGTGGACTATTCATCCGCATTTGACAACGTAGACAGAGGAAAATTGTGGGCCATGCTTGATGAATGGGAGCTAGATCCTTCCCTTCTATATTTCATAAAAGCCCTATACCGTGATGCGGCTGCAAGAATTAGGTTGTCCCAAGAGGGGGCCCTCTCGGACAGCATTTCATCTGGAGGGGTCTAAAGCACGGATGTGCCCTCGCTCCCTTGTTTTTTAATATATACATTTCCATGTTGGCAAGAAGACTGGGGGAAGTCCATAACACGCACCCTCGATATGGAAATAAGGGATTGACAAGCACCTTGCATGCTGATGACGTTGTGATACTTGATAGGACCAAAGTCGGTCTACAACACTCTCCTATGGCCTTATCCTCCTTTTCTCAAGAATTGGCTCTTAAACCAAATATCAAAAAAACAAAGACAATGATATTTGGAGACTCTACTGTCACTGAAAAGCATAGTGTTTGGTGGTTGCGTGAAGAAAGAGTTAATACCGCCAGTAGCTATAGTTATCTGGGAATTACCATTACAACCAAGCTTACAGCGGTCTCCATGCTTGAGGAAGTTACAAAAAAAGCTTGGAGGAAATGGTTAGCTCTAAAGAAAATGATTGATGGGCATGGAGGTAGATCATTGGATGCAAAAGATTTAGCATATAAGATATCAATTGTCCCAACAGTGTTGTAAGATTTGGAGGTCTTTCCTTGGAAATGGGTGGCCCCAATTGAGAAATTGGAAGGTAAGATCTTGCACTCAATGCTAAGTCTCCCGCCTGGTACCCCTGTTCAGGCTCAGGCTATTAGATTAGAATTGGGTCTCGCATCCTTGAGTATGTGCTGGTCGGTTGCCTCTTACAATCTATGGCAAGAATAAAGTTTGACCTAGCTGGTCCAGATATTTTACTGTCACTTACTACTCTTCATGTGTGTAGGTATGAATCCAGTAAATGGTATAGGGAATTAGAGGGCAGAGTAATAAATTATCTGTATAAAATTGCAATAACACAAACACCAGAAACATGGTTAGATTCTAACCTGGCAAAAATTCCTGCTAAGGCAAGGACAAACGCCATAGATTTGGCACTGTCACACCTTGGCACTTTAAAGAAATATTGTGAGTACGTCAGACAGGCCTTTGATAGAAGTAGTCCCTGTTTCTATCTAACAAGGAAACAATACCCGAAAAAGACCAGGTTTATTTTGTCCTTTAGATTACAAATAATAAAGGTGTTGGAAAATATAGGTGCTTGGAGAGGTATCCCAACAGAGAAAAGACTATGCAGATTATGTGGGAGATATATTGAGACGTCCAGACATCTTTTAACTCAATGTGAGGAATTAGGGGCTTTATACAACCGGGCGTATGAAAAATATAGTAATCTCAACTCTGACTTGTTCTGGAGTGATGTGTTTGCGGCTAAGTCTTCAGTTTTAAGCTACGCAGCACTTTATGTCTGGGAGACAATTAGTAAAAGGATTGCTAAAATGGAGGATGCAAATAATAAGTGATTTTAAGTTTGGTTTTATATGGTAAAGTGTTCATGTTTGTTTATTAATATTAATAGGATTATATCTATTTTAACATGTTTTGTGGTGTAAATGTGATAAAAGCATTTTAATTTTTTGTATATGTTATATTGTGTATGTGTGAAAAGGATGCTAGACATCCAAAAACGCACTGTAATGAATAAAAATGAAAATAAAATAATTTTTAATCCCTACCGGTCGCTAATTTAATTTACGGAAATTTCAGGTATAGCGGTAAACTCATGTTTATTTACCTTCACAGTAAATGTATACCTTTTTCACAATTCTTTTGCTTTTTCAGATCTTATTCCCAGTTGAAGATTGATTACATCTCTACAAGATTTGAATTTCAAACGTGTATTTTGGAACAACTTCGATTAACCCCATGAGGTGTCTAGTGATCTACTTTATCTAAATAGTATTGGGCTTTACTATCATCCCGTTTTATAACTATTTGCTTAATTGGCTTACATGTTATCTTGTCTTCAATTATAAACCATTGTGAGCTATCTTAAATGCATATACCAACTTTATATTATTACTAGATTCAAGAAACTGCTCCTGAAGAAGGGATTGGCTTTCTGTTTCTTGTTTAGTGAATTTGCAATCTGCACTGTATTGATGGATACAATATACACAAACATCCATGTTTATCAATTTCTGTTATTTGAACTTACACAGTACAACTTTTTACAACGTTTTAATAATTTTGACCTGGTTGTGAATCATTGACTGGTTGATCCAATGTTATATGGCATGCAGTGTGAGACAGATATGGTATCAAGAGATGACACAGACAGCAAGAGTAATAGTTTCTTAAAACTTTTATTGAAAGTGTTGGGTTGGTTTAACGCCTATCTTGCCTTATAACTAACATGGGGTTTTCCCTTGCCTCCCTAAATAAACTCAAAAAAGTATCTCTCTGTGATTCCAGACCTAAAGGCTGTCTGTTTCAAAACCTATGCTTGCTTTCACATTGAATACTAAACAAAGTGCACAGATGTTCTTAGTTAACTAAACAGTGTCCAAAAACAAATCCCTCAAGTTCAGGAAACAGTTCCAGTATGTGCCTGTTTCATCTAATTCACCTAGCCTTGGGAGTCCAAAACACACTTGTTCTTGATGTACATGTTCCATTAATTTCACAAAGTTCCACGAGAGCTCAGGGTGCCCTTCCACAAGCTTAATGCACTTGCTCACAAAAGTCAATTGATTCACAATACCCAACAGGAGCTCTGTGTTCCCTTCTCTAAGCTCAAAAGCATTTCTCCTCAAGATTCAATTGTTATAATGTTCAACAGGCGCTCAGGGTTCACGTCCCCAGGCTCAAAAGCAATTCTCCTCAATGTTCAATTATCACAATGTTCAACAGGAGCTCAGGGTTCCCTTCCCCAAGCTCAAATGCAAGTATTTCTTAAAGCATGGCATCCATGACTTGTTAGGGAGATTTCTCACACAACTACTAAATTCCCTCTAACTAAGAACCCTCAAGCTCTTTTGCTATATTTTGGGGCTTTGAACTTTTCATTTTGATGTGTGTTTTACTTTTGTGTTCTTTGGTTGTGGAGTTTTAAAACAACTCCATAGGCATCATCTTTTTCTGTGTGTCACACAGCACATTCAGTGCAGTGACAAAGGGATGTCTTTAAGACTTCCAAAGGTTTAAATACCTTCTCCCGGACTGACTAGCATCTCCCAGAGCATGTAAAGTTAAATTGACTTTACTAGTCTATTTAAATGTACTGAACCAGCACACCCTATCTTCCTATAGAGTGCTGGAGGGGATGCTTAGCTTCCCCTGAGTCAAAACACTCATGTAATAGTAAAATGTTACCCTTTCCTACTTTAAATGGCTGGTGGCAGTGGTTTAGATCAAACTACCATGATTTCTCCCAACCGCTAACAACGGTAGCTAAAAATCGGGTCAGCCATGTTTTTCAATATGGCGCCCAAGACCTATCTGTAAAAACAGACTGCGGTCATCTTTTTTCACCATTTCTTTTAGGAAAGGTCTTTCTTGTGTTTGTCTCTGCGCACCAAACCAGGTTTGGTCTCTTTGTTCATTGGCCTTTGGCGGGCTTTAGTGCCGAAGCCCACCTCTGGCGCCTGAGTGTCTGGGGTGGAGAGGATGTGAGGGAGGTGCCCGAAACTCCCTGTGCTTAGTCTCCTCGGAGACCTGAATGCCTTGATTGTCTGTCTTGATTGGTTGGCTGGCTGTCCAGCAAGGACAGCCACCCTGCTGTGTGAGTGACAGCCAGGCTGGAATTAATGGGGGAAAACTGTTTAAAAGCAGGTCTCTGGGATTTGGAAAGCAGAGTCGACCACTGGAACGAAAGAACCGAAGACGAGCTGAAGGAAGAGGACTGCTGCAACTTCTGGACGACCAGTGAAGCCCTACTGCAGGTCCGAATTGCCTGAAACTCCATCAAGAGAGAAGCCCTTCAAGGTTAACTTCTACCCTTCAGTTTGGTGGGAACAACCAACTCGCAAGCCACCTGGACACTGTCCCCATCTGGTCGAATTTTCATCAGAGTTCTATTGAAAACCGTAGAGCCAGAGGGAAGGAAACCAGCTTGTGGACTTTAAGGCACTCACACCTTAAACCAACATCTTTCTACAGCTTTTGGCCTCATCCCTGGGCAGTGCAGGAACCTTCTGATGTCCTCCTTCTTGTCCCCACTACTGAAGCTAGGGAACAGCAAGATCTGCTCGAACTGCTAGGAACAACTGCCTCAGCTACAGCTTTCTTCATCGACAAGGTACTGTGCAAACGCGGTCTGGAAATATTTTCGCCCATCAAGAAAGTGCATGAAACTTTCCTCAACCTCGAAGGCTTGTCCTTCCCTTAACATTCATCAAACATTTTGCCTAGCCAAATTCTTCTAAACTCTGTGGCAAAGACTTAACCGTTACTTACCAGAACTGTGCTATCCTATACAAAAGACTCTGAACCATTGACTTTGGCCCAGGCCTATTGAGAATAATTGCTGGTTGTATTTAACTGAAACCCTTTGCCCTGCCTATGAATGTATTTGGGCTGTGTATTCTTATAACCTTGTCTTTTTACCCCTTTATTAGGTATCTGAAGTGCCATTTTGCTCCCACTTCATTTGGAGCTAAATTTGTTCATTTACTTACCGGTTGCATTTTTGTGGTTTATTAGTGTGTGTTATTGAGCTGCTTATGCTAGTGTAATGTTTTCTAAATGACTGAGTAAATGAATGTATATTCTTTTACCAAGAAACTTTGAGTAAGTGTATATTTCAATCACTGTATTTGTTGGTCCTTTGTGTAACTTATTCTACTGCTCACTTAAACTCTTAAGATAAGTCTGGCTGCTCAGCCATCGCTACCACTTTACTGTGTAGTACAGGCTTGTACCAAAGGTGAAATTGTGCTTACACTTGTAGTCCTAATTACCTGTAGTGTTCCCAAAGGGTACTGCAGGTGATTCTGCCTAACATGACTTCCTTTAACAATTGCTACAGGTGGTTGCGGCTCCCTGGTCTTGGCGCAGGTGACAGACGGCACGATCCACCCACTACAGTTTGCACAACCAGTTGCTCTTGTGGTTTCTTAATTGGTTCCTTAACTGGGTTATTACTTGGTTTCTCATTTGGCTTCTTTCTTGCCCAAGCTCTTTGTCCAAATATTCACTGGTAGGTAATTTGCTTTCTTTATCACCCCTTTTCATATATTCGATGTTGTTGGCTCACTCCCACTAGTAGCCTCTTTTACCTTATAACTGGTTTTCCAGATCAAGCTTTTGCTCACACTTCACTGCTCCCCCTCACCTGCTGTTTTCTAACAGCTCTTTATCGAGTTCTTGCTTGCAATACTTTCAATTCATGTTCAATTATTCAGAGACCTTTATACATGTATGATTTCCTGATACACAACTACTCTATTACCTAGTTTCTAAATGGTCCATTGCTGGCATCACATTCACTTCTTCTCTCATTGTCTCTAGATCTGAGACTTTCGACAACATGCTAGCTGCATGTGACCACTCCGATACAATTTCTACAGCTTTCATTCTCTCGTGTACCAGGTTTATTGGGTTTACTTGAAACTTACCCGGCCCCCTGCTGGATATCACGGCTTATCCACTCACATGTCTTCTTACTACTGAGGCCAGGGTCTCACCTCCTGCCCCTCCGACGCTCCTGGGTGAGCTTCTTTGCCCAGGAGAATGAGCAGCCCAGTGCCACAATGAAGGGACTGACCCACCAAACGGTTCCCTTCTTCCGACCTTGTAGGCTCCCTGGAGACACAGCTCCCTCGTCACGCTTCCAAATACTGCTCTGCAACTTTTCAGCATCCCAGTGCTGTGTTCTCCACAGGCTCGTCACAGACTGGACTTCCTGCTGCTCTCTCCTGACAAACTTCCTTCTGCTGTGTGATCCACCTTTTATATACCTGAACCCTGTAAAGGGGTTTCAGGTGTGAGTCCTTGGCCTCTTTTGCCTGGCCGTAATTAATACAATGAATCAGACATGCTTGACCTTCATTTCTGTATTCCTCCTAATCTCTCTTCTTTGTCCCAGAGAGGTGTTTTCCATGCAAAGTGTACATTCCTCTTCGAGGCATCTTCCTCTTCTCAGAACTTTGAGGGGACTCATAGGGTAGAATAGGACATGAGCAGAAATAGCCCATGAAGGCTGAGGGAAGGGAAGGTAAATCAGTGTTTGGAAAGGGGAGATACCATGTCTCACCCATACATGTGAGAATGCCCTCAGATTTCGCACAGCAGGGACTTAGGGTATCTCCTTTAAGATGCTACTGTCTTTCTAGTTGCCTTCACCCTATGTGCCAGGGGTGGCCACAATGTCCCAACACTCTAAAAGTCTAACATCTTTATGAGTGCAGTGTGTATTTTCCTTTTTTGTCTCCTCTTCATTTTGCTCCCATTCAATGATGGCCAAGGTTTAAACATGTGTGGAGATTTTCTTTTAGATTCTGTCTAGGCTAGTGCATCTGCAAAGTGTCCAATGTGTAAGGATGTCAACAACCAGAAAGAAAACCAGTGTTTAACACAACGTCCCAAGCTTCTTCCAGCTTGTAGCTTTCTTTCAGCTTCCTTCCCCAGGTATACAACAGTTCAACGAAGTAAAGTCTCAAAATGTCCTTTCTTAGAGTTAGAATGCAATTGTCTTTTCAGGTCTCAGGGTCTCCTCCCCCAAGTTAGGACTCAGAGTGCCCTACCCCAAGTTCCAAGTCATATAATTCAAAACAGCCTTGAAGTGAAATGTTCCTTGTCAGAGCTCAGGGTTCCCTTCCTCAGGCAACAAAGTGCCCCACTTCAAAAGGAAACACCACATGTCCTTGTCCTCTACATTTTAAATGTTGTTGTCAAATACACAGATTGGATACTTTGGTAGCTTTTACACATGTAGAAAATATCACTGTAAATTAGGCTTCAATATCCTTTGGTTGCCTGTTCCTTTCAAATCGTATTAGATTTCAGCAAACTGTGGTTGTTTTCAAATTATATCAATTTTAGCATTTCAATGTATGATGGTTCACATAGATATAAGTTTCCTCTCCTTCTTTTGGCTTTTATCTGGTTAGTAACAACATTTTAATTCAATTCCGTATTCAACAATTACATCTTTAGCTTAGGGTTCATTTTCCCTTCATCTTATGGTTCAAATATTTCCTGTTTCACTTTAATTGATTAGTTCAGCATTCAGAGACTTTCGAAAACATGTTCCTTGCCACATGTGATCAGTCTGATACAAAGTATTTCCCTCTGTTAGATAATGGACAAGTGTAGTTGTTTGTTTCCCTTTAATTGAGCAATTCAATGTTCGGAGACCTTCGTAAACGTGTATCTCAACACACTTGACCACTCCGATAAAATGTTTTTGGCAATTCAATTTTCGGAGACCTTCGTAAACGTGTATCTCGACACACTTGACCACTCCGATACAATGTTTTTCAGGAAATGCTTAAATTCACATACGCACACCAGGTTTCTCAATTACCTGACACACACCAGACACTTTGAATACTGGTGCTGCAGCGCAGCTCACACAGCTTTCTTACTTCACTGTCGGGCTCCAGTTCTTGCCCCCCAGTCACTCTTCTGGTGGTCCTCCATCATAGGGTAACAAGCATGTTGAATAGAAAGGAAAGGGACAGCCTTCCAGCACGGTTTCCTTCACCTTTCACAGTCTGCTCCAGGGAATACCCCCTCCCATGCCACATTGGACAGTGCTCTGCTTCCTGAACCAGCTTCCTAATCCTTCTCCTGTCATTCTCCTCTGCCACTGGGTTGGGCTCTATTTATACACCGGCAGTCCTTTAACAGGCTGCAGGTGAGGGTGATTATTCATCTTTACTGGACCATAATAAAAGGGACATGCCTGGCCTTCACTACTCTTAGCAGGAATCTTCCTCGTCCCAGTACTAGAGTGGTAAAAGACCATAGTCTTCATTGCTCTTAGTTGCCTCTTCTTTGTCCCAGTAGCAGCAAGTGACAATCTTGGAGAAATGAAGGGAGCTGACTTATGGCCATAGAGGTTGGGGAAGGGTTGTGTTGGTCATTCACTTCCATTGGTGAAAACAGAAGTGTTATCATCTCGTTGCTGTTCAACACTGGTGTATGCATGTGAGGCCCCTGCTTACAAAGAAGGATTAAAGAAGGATTAATTGGTATTCAGGGGGCAGTCAGTATTTCAGCTCCCTGCTGGCTCACCATCTTGTGATAATTAACAGCAATTAACCTTATCTTTATCTCCATTATAAATGTATTAATTTTATTTATTTATTTTGCATTTTTAAAGCGCTGACACAGCTCGGGGGTCGAGGCACTGTTACAGGAATATGTCTCTTAGTCTCTTATTTATAACGAGCTTAATACCCAGAGGTTTCTAAGCGCGGATCTGGGGATCAAACCTGTGTTGCTTCGTGGCATCTTGTTTCCAAGGCAAGCAATCCTCCCGGGACATAATAATGTATGCCACCCACAGGTGCCTCTGACTGCTTTCTGCTGTAAGCAAGGGGGGGCCTTACCATCATTTTGAAATGGGCCCCCACTTCTTCAGCAGTGACTGCTGCCAAAACATAAACACTAACACCACAATTGATAGTATACCACACATTTCATCTTGCAAAACCACCCCTACCTGGCTGCCACCCTAGCATACCTCAAGTCCACATCATATGTAGATGGTATCCTCTCTGCCTCCAAACATGAGACCATTTTGACTGAAGTACTCCTCCCTTACCTGGAAATCATCAACAACGTCCTCTCTTACAGTACCTTCCCCATGACCCTCAAGACAGAGCAAATCTTTCAGCTTTTGAAGAAACCAACCCAATCACCCAACTTCTCTTCATAGGTAAGATCCTTGAGAAAGAAGTACCCACACAACTCTTCCAACACCAATCTGGTTTCAGGCCCAGATGCAGCACAAACCTGTCTTACATCAAGTGATTAAAAACACCCTTAACATCCTTGAAAAAGTCCACTCTTGCCCCCTGGTTTTGCTTTTCCTAAATTCTACATTGACAAGGTAGACAACCAGACACTCACCAAAGTTTGACATTTCTTTATGGGGTTCAAGGAGACCATCCTCAGCTGGTTCAAATCCTACCTCATTAATCCCTGCAAATTTGTCAACATGGATTCCTTCAGACCACAAAATCTAGCAATCACCTTGATCTTCATCCCTTGAGTCCTCACAACATCCACATCAACCAATAGACAGATAACACATAGCTATACCTCAATTTATCTTCCACTGGTGGGCCTTATCTTCCAGGCCTAATTCTTGCCTCACATTTATCCAGTCCGGGATTTCCAGAGAGTACCTAAAGCTCAACCCCTCGAAGGCTAAATTCTTACTGCTGAGCACCAATACTGAACACTCTAATATCTAGACTGGGTCTCCACTATGAACCTTCAAGGTTTCACACCCAGATGACCACCTGCACAAGGTCCCTTGGGTTCTACATAGACAGAAATCTCTCCTTAAGGAGCATCTAGCAAGGAAGATACAAATGGATTGGTACCAATTCTCCCTCCTTGTGGAAAATCAAGCCTTTCATCCAAGCAAACAACTTCATATCTGCTGTCTAAGCCTTGGTCCTCTCCCACTTGGATGGTGGCAATGCCCCCCTGAATGGCCATACGGTAACCAAGGTGGCACCTTTGAGATATGTCCTACATGCTGCAGTATGACTCATCAAAGGACTCTGTAATTTCGACTGCATCACCCGACCCTCAATGAACTGAACTGACTCCCGCTGCAACCTTTTATCACCCTCAAATCCTACTGTATCATCTGCAAGGCTGTCGCCCTCAAGTCCCCAATCTACCTCGCTTAGAATCTCAGCATCCCCGCAGACAAGCCACCGGAAGCTAGGAAATGTGCATGTTTAAACGTGTCTCATGCAGAAAGTAAAGAAACAAAAGACAGGCCTCTCTGTCTATGCCCTCGGACTCTGGATCCTCATCCTTATCAATCCCAAACTTGCCTCCTTGCTTTTACATTTCAAGAAAGTGCTAAAGACACTCCTCGACAAGGAATGTCTCTTCCTTAACATCTAGGTCCACACTGCATTCACTCCTCAACTAACCTGAGACAGGGCAATCTGCTCTCTGCCCTACCCCACCAGTGTTGTTGGTTCCCCACTACCTACAATTGATACCTTGCAATCTTCTTCCATAACTATGCACTTTCCCCCAGGCCATATAAAGTATTGTGTCCAGAAGCTAGGTATGTGCTCAATAATAATAATAATAATAATAATAATAATAATAATAATAATAATAAGTCTCAGATGTTTTTGAATCAGCAGCTTCATGGAGGATTATGGACCAGCACTGTTGTATCCCCTTAGCCAAATCCCAGGTGGACATGATTCTTAAGGGGGAATGGAAACAGAATAGCCTTCAGACCCGCTTCAAACAGTGTCATTCAGTGTCTTCGTAGGAAGTGTGGTAGCAAGTGGAAGGTCCTGTCATTTTACTGGAATTTATCATCCCCTTTCATTGTATGTCATTATAAAGTTAGAGAGAGTTAAAGAGGCACAACCCCTATGTTAAACCTCTCATTCGATTAGTATGTGCTACTTGTTTTATAAGACCTAGTGCCTCATTGCTAGTAATTGTGCACTTATTTGAGTACTGTAAGAGGATTCAATTCAACACTACAGCTAAGTCAACGCCTAGTCTATAATACTGAATGAAAACCCTTATTGATATATCTTTATGTCCAGTTCATGCGTTCTGGATGACTACCCCTATATAACACCCCTCTCTTGGAATCCCCCTGACCCCACTGAGCCAAGAAGTAGTTCTGTTTTGCAAGTTTAAAATGTTTATTTGATAATTTAAAATATATATATCACACTTTATAATAAATTAATAATTGAATAGCACACTTAATCTGATATGATAAAGATCAACAACGGAGAATCTGGCACTAGCACACTTCTTATAATCACTAATGAGTTGACATGAAATGGATAAGGTAGCACACTGGTAAATAGGAACAAAAGTATAATGAAAATACTCAATATGATTTCAACCAAACAATGTAATCACTTTTCTCTGGCAATCCCCTCCCCCCCTTGATGCAAGGCAAGGAAATGGAAGGAAAACACACAGTTCTCAGAAATGCAATCAATGTAAATCAGTTCACCCCAGCAAGCTTACACTACAGAAAACAGATAGGAGTTTTGAAAACACAGGCAAAATGCTTTGATATGTGCTAGCAATGGATGAGAAATATGCTGGAAATGCTTTTAATTCCCTTTCAGAGGTTCAGGGTGAGTGGTATCTAGTTAATATTAGTCCAGGCTCACACTAGCAATGATGCAGGGATAGTTAGCAGGTTAAACGAATTTCTGGCAAATGGAAGGCAAGCAGCAGCAGTTTTTACATGTGAAGAAATTTGCAAATCGCGGCAAAATTCGCGGATGCGCCGAGCGCTATTACAGAGGAACCACAAGGACTATCTCTCGTTTTGGGGTCCTAGGAAAGCCTAGGATCTCATCTTCCAAATGAAAGTTACTGCAAGTCTCTAGCACAAACGGTTGCGGAGATATGAGCGATTAAATAAAGGTCGTTTTTCAGATTTGAAATTTTAAAGTTCAAAAAGACACGTGCAGCTTGCAACTAGAAAATGACAAGTGACAGCTTTGCAAATGACAGGTGACAGTTAGGAGACAGTTCTACTTAGATTAAAATAGGATTGAATTATATTATTTTAACTAGGAGATTGGTTTGGTACAGTTTGGCGGTACTCACAAGAGATTTTAAACAGGAAGGCGGCTTTGTCACGATCTGGTCAACAGGTCTGGACTTCGGACGGTCTCAGGGCACAGCGTCTGGTCTCTGGAACTGCTCACAGCATCGGGGTCAGCACTCTGGATACAATGGCCTTTTCTCTGCTAGGCACCGGTTCTCTGGGTCGGGTCCTGCCTTCTCTTTGGATATTTCTGTCACCGGGTTCTTGCAAAAGTTCTTGGCAAAATTCAGACGGCTCGCCCGGCTGTCTGAAGAGTTCAGTTGCAAAAATATTTTGAGGCCTGCTGACAAATACTCTTGCTGGCAGTGGCCTTTCTGGTTAAGGTTCTGAAGTCTCTGTTTATCTTGGAGTCTAAGTGTTGGCTCTTTGAAGATTGATGGAGGTAAGTATGGATTTTTCCGGCAGAGCGTCCCGCTGCAGATGGAATTGAAAAGTCCCTATCTGTCCTGTCTGTCTGCTTTTATGTGTTTAGAATGTGGGTGTGTTCTAGCATCACTGACCCTACCTCTCTCTCAGCTTCTAATTGGTCAAACTTCCATTTATCATTTGATTGGGGAATGAACTGTGAGTCAGAGGGATGTCATTTTATGGCTTGCAGATAGGACACTCCTCTGTCAGATTGCACACATTCTATATTTGATAATAAAAGACATATTTCACAGTTACACAGTTGCTTCAAATTACATATACATGGTGTGGCTGAATTTAGCCATGTCTCTGTCCAAATCTGCTGTTTCTAAGAGCTTGCATTCAGAAATGGCACATAATTGACTTTTTAACTGATTTTTCACTTTCTGACATTGACCCAACTTTACATACATGTGCGCAGGGAGTATGGACATTAACTGATGAAGTTTCAGATTTTTAACTTGCATACATTTAGAGTAATATCCACTTTTCCGCTGACACCCCCCTGAACATGCCACCGGGTCGAAAAACCTCTTAAAATGTGGGCAGAAAAATCACAAGAATTATGGTGTCATTTATAAAATTTTCACATGTCCGCTCTATGAATGATCCATCTTTTTAAAGTTATGTTCTGGCTCCAAAGGGGTGTGGTTTCCTCCCAGCACAAGGTAGAAATACTGGTTTTTCCAGTTCTGCCAAGCCAGCTTGCTCTCACAGGCAGTGCCCCTCCCCTTTCCTCAGGAGGAAGCCACTTTTTACGACCATTTACGACTCCTGCCAATAAAACCTTTGCCTGAGCCAGGACAGGGCTTTGTTCACTTTCCTGCAGAGCACAGGTAATTCAATTATCAGATAGATGGCATATCCTTAGTGTGAGCAGCAAAAGGGCAGCTAGGCCTGGGAACACAGCTGTGACTCAAGTTTCACTCCTGATGGGGGTAGTTGCCAGGCAGAATTGGAATCTCTTTAAGCCAGTTTCAGATAAAATGTCACTTTTTGTTCCCCAGTTCCTGCATTCAAATAAAACTAAACATTTTTACATATGCAGCTAGAATGCTGATTCTAAGTGCAAAACTATGGCATTTCAACAATTGCAAAGGCATGTGACACCAAACATAGGTCACTCATTTAATCTAAACATTTTCGATTTTAGTGTCTTTAAATCCAGTGCAACTTAAACTGCTGACTCCATAGCAGTTTTGTTATAAGCACTGTTTTGGGCTCTTCATTTCCCAGATTTTGTAAGCACACAAAACCTCATTCTGCCAAATGTCTGCTGGTGTTCAGTGAATATTTTGCACATGTTGCAATGTTTAAAATAGACACTTTGGCTTGCCTTCAGAGGAACACAGGGTGGTTTTAAAACGCCGGCTTTTGGATAGTGGTGAGTACTGGTACTGCACCCATTTTTGGGATTGAAGAATGAATTCCCCACAATTCTAGTTGCATTTGGCAATCAGCATTGCCATTCCCAATGGTTTCAGACTACTGTGCGGGTAGTCCAATGGTGGTTTTAGGCAGTGTCCTTCTGTGCCCATAACATCGGCAAAAATGGGTGGCAGCCTATTCTTCCTGCATTTCCCTGTGCATTTTCTGGGAAGCTCTGGCCATCATGATGTTTTCATGTCAGTACTGCACAGTTTTGAGGTACGGCTCGGATGCATGGGTAAATACATCCCACAAGCCCCCCTCTTGCGATGGCCATTCTATTTCACGAATGGGACTCGCAAGACCTGGGATGTTTCCTCATCTTCTTCCAATAGATGGCACAGTTCAGCATCTTTTCCTCCATCCGGTACTGATCGATCGGTTCTCCTCGCCGGTCCTGATGGGAAGATTGGGCGGTACCCCGGGCCCGTTGCTTCTCTGCTCGCGGTCTCCGGATCGTCCTCCTTGGTCATTCTCCATGGTTTCATCTCTCCTAGGATGATAAAGCAAAAGCGGCAATACCTATTCATAGACTTTTTTTCCACCACTGTTGAGATAGTGGGGCAGCATATGCATTTCATCATAACGAAACATTACATTCTTATTTTGAAAAAAGAACAGTATAACTAAGAGACAGTTTCATGCAAATCACAATATTTTAGAGACTAGATGTGGTATGTTTTATGATTGGAACTGAATTAGTCTGAGACAGTACCCGCTAGGATTCCAGAGGATTCCTCCAGTTGTTGCAGAGTGTGCCTGGGATGGCAACATTTCAACTGGTTTATGTGGACCCACTTGTCTTCCCCCTCTGCCGAACCGCCTTTGGGGATGCGGATCTTGTAGGCCACAGGGGAGATCTTATCGACGATCTCAAAGGGTCCCTTCCATGTAGGCAAAAATTTGCGCTGCTTGGCCTGGTTCCTTTGGAAGTTGTATAGATAGACCCGGTCTCCCACCTGATATTCCTTCCTGGAAGTTTTCAGGTCATAATGGGTCTTCATGCTATCAGCTGATCTTTCTAGATTCCGCTGAGCATAAGCAAAAGCATGTTGGAGGTGTTTCCTTAAATTCTCTACATACTCATGAGTTGTGGAGGCATTTATCAGTGTCTGCTCTTGGGTCCTATAGAGCAAATGCTGAGGAAGCACCATCTTGCGCCCAGTCATCAACTCAAATGGTGACATTTTGGTTGCAGATGAAGGGGTAGATCTGATGGCCATTAGGACCAGAGGTAATCGGATATCCCAACTTGGCCCAGAATCTGCCACAAACTTCTTTAATATGCTCACAATTGTCCGGTTATATCTCTCTACTGCCCCAGAAGAAGCTGGTCTATAAGCAATATGCAGCTTTCTCTTGACCCCCAGTATCTCCCACATCTTTGTCATTACTTCACTGGTGAAGTGGCTACCTCTGTCTGACTCAATCCTTTGAGGTAGACCAAAACGGGAAAAGATGTGGTTAATCATCAAGGCAGCTGCTGTTTCTGCCTTGCAGTTTGGGGCTGGGAGACATTCCACCCACTTGGTAAACAAGCATGTCACAGTCAACATGTACTTATTCCCCCTAGCCGAGCGAATCACAGGGCCTACAAAGTCGATTTGTAAATCTGACCATGGCAGTGTCATCCCCCGCTTTTGTAAAGGTGCCCGGTGTGTGAGGGATGTCGGCTGAAATTGTGCACACACAAGACAACCCTTCAAATATTGGTTGAGGTCCTGGCCCATGTGTGGCCAGTATGCAACCTCTCTTAAGATTTCCAGTGTTGTGTGAAACCCCCTATGACCGGCGGTGGCCGCATCATGGGCGTGACTTAACATCAGGCTTCGGAATGAGGTAGGAACCACCCACTGATCGTGGCCAGCTTTGGATTTCCTTACCAGCAAACCGTCTTGGATCCGGAACATTTTTGGACATTTCATCAACACTCTTAGGTCCTCTTTCCCAAGGTAATCGGTATCCGTCAGGGGAAAGTTCTCAGGGTCCTCAAGGTGCTGGAAAAATTTACCAATAATTGGATCCCCCTTCTGAGCGGTAATCAAATCAGCATCAGGGGTCTCCTTACTCCATTGTGCAATTGAAAGGTCGTTGTGAGCATTTGTCTGGGACCTAGTGATGGCAGTGACCTGGATTTCCCCCAACAGGGACTCAATCTCAATTAGATCCCCTTGGATGGCCCCGGTTTTGGCCAGCTGATCAGCTAAGTCGTTTCCAGTTTTGTCTGGTCCCTCTACTTTGGAATGACCCTTGATCTTTTTCCAATAGATGGTCATCTCATTCGAGGTGACCAAATCATCAATGTTTTGGATCAACTTCCCATGTTTCAAGGGTTTGTTGTTAGCACATAACATGCCTCTGGTTTTCCAATTAACCAGGTGCTCCACGAACCCGTTCCGTACATAATCCGAATCTGTGATTATGACCAGTTCGTGGAGTTGATGCTGGACAGCAGTGAGGATGGCCTGATGCACAGCCATCAATTCTGCCACCTGACTACTTCGGGGACCAATTTTGTATCCAGCGGAGGGTTCTGGGAACTCCTTCACCCATGCATTCCCTACGCCAGCCACCAGTTCTTTCTCCCCGTTGTTGTCAACATGGTAAGAGCATCAATCCACATAGACAGTGGGCATTCCCTCACACTCTTCAAAGACTTTGTGTGGGGAATTAAGGTATGCCTCCGTGTTGTCCTTTATTTTTAGACTTTCGTCCTCGAGACAGTTTTCTCTGGCACAATCATGCAAGTCAGCCAGACCTTGCGCGAGGGGACTCTACTTGTTTTGGTCATATCTGACCTCCATAGGAAAGCCTTGCATTGACAGAATCCAGGAAGTAATTCAGGAATTACTCACATTTCCGGCCCGGATTCTGTCACTTTGGAGATATTGCAGAGGCTGGTGTGGAGTCTACACTATGATGTGTTCCCCCTGGATAAACGGGCGGTAATTCTTCAATGCCCACACCGTTGCCAGGAGTGCCTTCTCACAATCGTTGAATTTTTCCTCCACAGAGGATAAAGTTTTGCTCGCATAGGAGATTACTTTATTGACCTTGTCATGCTTTTGGTATAATACTGCCGTCAAGCACGTATTAGAGAACCCCGTCTCCAGGAAAAACTCCTTGTTTCTGACAGGGTAAGCTAGGCAAGGCGCTTGTGAGAGGCTTCTTTTGAGTTGTTTTACTGCCTCGGCTTGTTCTAGACCCCATTCCCACTTGACCCCCCCTTTCAGGAGATGAATCAGGGGTCTGGTGATCTCTGCGTAGCCCTCAATGAACTTTCTGCTGTAATTAGTCAGTCCAAGGAGGCTCCTTAGTTCCCGCAGAGTTGTGGGGTCTTTCAGTTTCTGAAGTGCTTCCACTTTCTTTTCCTGGGGACAGAGACCCTGAGGAGTAATCTCATGCCCCAAGAAATTAACGCGGGTTCTACACCACTGTGCTTTCTGAAAGGAAAGTTTTGCTCCGGCGGCCCTCAACTGTGTCAGAACATAACGGATCTCCGCTATGTGTTCCTCCACAGATGAACTTTTGATGAGGACATCATCTACATAAGCCAGGTTACCCCTTGCACCCAAGTCAGGCATGGCCTTGTGTAGAAAAATGTTGAATTCATTGCCGGAGTTGAGGTATCCGAAGGGAGTCCGGGTCCATGTGTACTGCTGGCCCCCAAAGGTAAAAGCCAGTTTGTATTGGTCCTCCCTGCTGACAGGCACGGTCCAGTATCCATTGGTCAGGTCTATTGCAGTGAATACCTGTGACCCCTGAATCTGGGCCAGCCCTTGGTCAATGTAGGGCAGAGGCCATCGGGAAGTATGGACCCGTTTGTTGAGCTCCCTAAGGTCGGCGCAGAGTCTCCACTGGCCGTTTGGCTTCAATATTCCCAGCACCGGATTATTGAAGGTGCTGTGGACTGGACGGATTATTCCCCGGGACTCAAGGTTCTTAATTATTTCAGTAAGGGACTCCATTGATGCGAGAGGCAAGCGATATTGCTTCACAAACACAGGAGTCATGCCAGGGTCCGTGGGGATTGTTGTTGTGTGGATGTCAGTGCGACCACAGTCATATGAGTCTACCGCAAAGAGATCTTGGAAATCCAAGAAAACTTGTTACAACTTTTGCTTTTGTTCCAGAGTCACACAGGCATCAGCTAGGTTGACTCTCTCTTCCACCATCTGCCTGAAGCCTGGAAAGACTTCTGGTTTGGCTATTTCAGCGGCCTCCTCCAGCTGGGTGGAGAAGTCCCTGGTCAGAGTGTTGATTTGGACTGGAGGCTTCAGGTGGGAAAGGCAGCCCTCATGGACCTGGAAAATCACCTCATCCCTCCTGAAGTCACAAGTCACATCTTCCTTACCATAGGGGCAGGAAGTGTACACCAGGAAGTTCCCCCCATGCCGGGTAAAAATCCTGTCTGGTGTTGTGTTGTCATCACTGTCACTGTCAAAGCAGTCCTTGGGGATTGGCCCTAACAGTTCATTTCCAAGATCCATGGAGAAATGTCGGTCATCAACCGCCATTCCAATAATGGTGCCTGCGGCTAGAGTAATACTCTTTAAGTCGCTGTTATCCACCTCTATTGGAATGGTGTCATGTTCTATGTTGACTAATGGTGTTGGGTTTACCCCTAACCCTTGCTGTTGGAGAGAAGCATTTAGATGTATGTAAGCATCAGGGTTTTTCAAATGTTGTCCTCTTTTAACTTTCACTTCCAGGGAGAATTGTCGGGTCCTTTCTGGGATGGTGACTTCCTTTTTAGTCTGAATTTCAACTGCATAAGGTAGCAATTGAGCTGACCTAAATGCTTTTTCTGGATCATCAAAGCCCATGGGATTATCCGCTAATCGGGACCAAGCTTTGAAGTTTATTAGGTCCAAACTAATGGCAAAGCGATTGAGAATGTCACTGCCTAAGTAAAAGGCGGCAGGGACGTCTCGCACGACCCAACAATTGTGGACTATGCTCTTGTTGCCAATGGAGATTTTGAGCATACACCTGCTTGGCAGGAGATGTTTGGAATTAGGTGCTTCCAGGTCCATTTCCCATTTGTCTATCAGTTTGAAGATGGGAATGGCTGGATCTTTTGGGAGTTGGCGAAACATGGCTTCGCTGATGAAGCTCTTACCGTTGTTCACACACACTCGAGCGAGAACAGAGTCCTTCCCATCATTTAACTGAACAGGGATGAACAACTGCTCTCCAATTTGCTGAATCTCAGCCAGGCTCTGAGCTGATTTCACATCTTTCTGGACTAGAGGAGTGGGAGTTTCTGATTGTGGATTAGTATAGAATTTCAGAGTGTTTCCTTCCAGCGTGGAATACCACTTTAGACTGGAAGGAAGGTTGATTTTCAGAAATAGAGAGGACCCACCATCACCAGTCTGTTGTCCTACTGCTATGACTGTCACGTCTGGAATTTGGTTGTTCTGGAAGTGAAATTCTACTTGGTCAGATTTTTGTTCAACCATGTGGCAGGTGCCGTTTAAACTAACATGGTTGACACTCTGTTTTAATTTTATCGGTCGGCTAGTCTGGGTCCAGAGGACCTTGTTTACGCAATCTATTAGGGGTGACAACCTTCTCAGGAGGTCATTCCCTAGTAAACAAGGGGTGCCCTCTGGGGTCACAACTATGACCGGGTGTTTCAACTTATGTCGCCCAATTTTAATGTCCAAATCTGCCGTCCCCTCGATGGGAATTTCCTTCCCGTCAAAGTTCTGTAGTTGTCCAGGAAGAGAGGTGAGAGGAATTTGGTAATTCTCTCCCCTTCCTGCATTCAGTTCGTCAAAGGCCCTTCTGGACAGAAGGGTAGCTTGAGATCCCGTGTCCACCAGTGCCGAGATTGTACCCTGCCCCTGTACTTGTACCGGGGCATAATATCTTCCCTCCTTCTCCTCAAGGGGGCACATATAATGCACATTTTTGGACAACTGGTGGGCTAACTTTCTGGTTTTGGACATCGATAGCGAAGAGATTTGGGCAGAATTCTGTGGAGAGTCTTGGGAATCTGAAAGAAAAAGTTGGCAACTGGAGATCAGAGCCATTGTGGGTTCCCCTGGTTCCGGTTCTGGGCTGCCCCCCCCTTTTTGGAGGCAGTCCCCAGGATGGGTTTGAACCAGGGGATTTTCTTGCTGTTGGTTCTGGGATGAGATGGTGGGCGGCGGTAGCTCAGTCTCCACATCTCCCCAGTCTGGATTTGCATCCCTAGGGACCCATTTTTCTTTGGGGGGAGTTCCCCCCTCTCTGAAGGAGAAGATCATTTTCCCAGGATCCTCTGAGGATCCCTCTCCCTCAAATTGGAAGATCTGTACCTCCTCCTCAAACTGAGTCTGTTTGGGTCTTTTGTTTCTCCTACCCCCCCTCTGCTCCTTAGGAGGCAGACTTTCAGGGGCAAGAGATTTCGTTTCCGGTTCCTGGGTTTCCAGGGGCTGTTTACAAGTGAGGAAGGAAGCTTCCTCCAAGGCTTTACACCCCCCTTCCCCTTGTGCCTCCTCCCTGGGAACCGGTGAGTTATCGGGGTGCTGCCCCCGTCATTGTTCTGGGGCACCAGGTCCAGAGTTGGGTGCGTTCTGCGCCGGCATGCCGGTCTGAGGGTTCTGCTGAGCCCTCAGTATGTGACCCAGATCCCGCGCCATGTTTTGAACCTGGCGCTCTAACTGGGAAACCCGCTCAGGCTGATACGGGGCCCTGTTTTCTCCCCTGGGCTGATCCCGGGAAGGGTAGCTATCCCTTCTTTGGTAGTACCCCTGGTTGGGAAGATTTGGGTACCCCTCCACCCTTGGCCTCCCCTCTCCCGGATTTAGTGGTCTGGGCTCAGGGAATTGGGGAAAGAAGGATGGATGGTTTTGGGGCTGAAAGTTGGGTGGATACCTGGGGAAAAAGTTCTGCCCAGGATTTGGAGAGTTTCTGCCCTCCGGTGGGAAGTTAGGAGGGAAGTTCCCTGGGTTAGGTGCTTGGCTGGATCCCCCCCCTTGGGCTGGAGGAGTCCACACATAACCCAGGATGGGTCTGTTTCCCTTGTAACGGGGACTTACATAATCAGGAGAGCGAGGGACCCCATTTGTGGGGCTGCCTCCCTGGCTCCCTGTCTGCGACTGGCCCGAGGACCTTCTGGGCCTAGCATTATTAGGTGCAGGTAGGTTTTTAGGCCCCCCCATCTCCAAATCCAAAACGGGGGTGACCTTTACCTCTGCCACCTTGGCAGCAGCAGGGGTGCTGTTGGCTTTGGGGTTTTTCTGGGCATTACTTTTGCTATCTACCGGTTTCTGCACCTCATAGATCCGGGTAGCCTGTTCAATGACCCAATCTAAGGATCTTTTCTCGTGAAAATCCCTCACGAGCTGGGTCATGATGTATTTGGGCAAGGCATGGAAAAACGTATTTATGAACTCTCTACTATCTGTGCGCACCCTTCTTGTGGTCTGTGCAAAAGCACGCTTTAACTCCTGCACAAATTCTTGTGGGGCCTGATCCTCCCCACATTGCAAATTGTAGGCTGCCTTGCGAGCCTCTTGAGGATTTCTGTGAACAGAAAAATGTTTCAGGATGGCCGCCTTATATGTGGACCATCTTAAATGATTTTGATCCTCCAGCCCCGCAAAGAAACTGGAGTATTCCGGGGAGAATGTCCACTTTACATATTGAATACAGCTTTGGCTGTCCTTCACATGGAAAGTCTCCATCATTTGTTCAAACAACTCTAAGTGCTCCCAAACAGAATACTTAGCGTTCTTATGGTAAGGCGTGATGACGCTCCTGATCGCCTTAATCTGCTTTAAGGGGTCCTTAAGCAAGGCCCTTTTTGCCTTATTGGCCTTTTTGGTTCGGGTAACCCTTGTCCATTCATCCTCGGACTCAGAGGCACTGCTCCCAGAGGTTCCCGTCTGTTCTTCCAGGTTTTCCCGGATTCTGCGAGCCTGGGAATGGCTGGCAGAATGTGGGGACCTGGTCTCCTGTGTCCTGCGCAGTTCAGAGGAGTCTTCAGATTCCTCCTTGCTGCCAGGATTTGATGGGTACCCCCTCCACTGACCTAACTGGGCAGAGGTTTTCAGGATGCCCTTAATGGGCCTACTCTCCTGGGGTTCCCCATCGAACTGTACAGTACTTGGGTGCCCATACCCGGATGCCCACCCCTCCATTCCTGAGTGGTACTGGCCTATGAGCCCCATACTCTTAGCTGGATAGTAATCTGCCATCCCTGCAGCCCTGTGCTCATGTGCGCCAGGGGACATGGGGGTGGTAGAGTCCAGGGACTGGGGGAGATGAAGGCCCCTGGTGTTAGGGCTCCTGCGGTTATGGTCAGGAGCCTCTCTTTCCCAGCGGACCTCATCTCTATCCGCCCCTGCTCCCTGTTGCAATGCAAGAGCCTGCATTTGTGCTTTCAGTTCCTCTGTTAAGGCCTTACTCGACTCTATCAGTTTCTCCTGCATCGCTACCTGTTGCTGGAGCCTCTCATTGTGCTGGCAGAGAGCCTCATTTTCCCTCTGTGCTTCCTGGTTGGTCCTGGAGAACTGGGCCAGTCTTTGCTGCAGGAGGTTTATCTCCTGAGCTGTGTCCCTATTGGCCTGCTCCTTTCTTGCTAGAGCATCCTCCACCCTCCTGGTGTGCTCTAACAAGTTCTGGTTTTCTTTTTGGAGGTCACCCAGCCCCTGGAGGGCTAGGTGATTTTCTTCCATTTTCCTTTTTAAATGGCAGACTTCCTGGCCTATGGCGTCTCTTTCCTGACTAAGAGCCTGCATTTGTGCCGCCAGGTCGTCCCTCTGCCTTTGGAAGGTACCAGCTTTCTGGCGCTCCTGGTCAAACTCTGTCTGGGTATTCAGGTCTTTCAAAATCAGTTTATTGCTCTCTGCCTTCTCTCTATCTAGGTGGCTTTGCAGGGTGACTACCTGCTCAGCACATGCCCTATTGAAGTCTAGCTGTTGCTCCAGCTTTTTCTGGCTTTGCAGTAGGGAGTCCAAACCTTCTTGGTGTTCCTTCTGCAAGGCCAGAAATCTGGTATCCTGTTCTGACTTTTCCTTTTGCAGCACATCCATATCCTCCTTCATTTTAGTGATGTACAGTCTGCTGTCATTTTCTGACTCCTGGCTCCTCTGCAGCCTCTGCTCAGAAGAGACCAGGTCAGATTGGACCTTCTCTAACACCATCTGTTGCCTATTTGCCAGATTTTGGCTTTCAGCACATCTATCCTGCATGTCTCCCATATATAGGTACAGGTATGCTGCTATCCTGGCAATCTTATTGTGTTCCTCTTTGGCTTTAGGAGCCATATATAGTTCACTCAGGGCCACATGTAAGGGACCCTGATCTCTATATATATCTGACCCTGTTTCAGTGACCTGTTGTGTGATGGCCTGCAACCACGCATCCTGGCCCTGTTCGGTCCATTCACCTCTCACAAATAGCTTATGCAAGAGGTGCTCTCTGGCTATTTTCATGTCTACTAAGGTCGTCATTCTAGAGATTGGTCTCTGTCCTGACTTACAGAAGTTAGTATTTTATTTTTGCAGAACAGAACTTTTCTTGGAGTGTCCCTTTTGAGGAATGCTTTACAGCGTAATGCAGCGTGGTGATCCGACCGGATGTATGTATCCCGTCAGTTAGCACACTGTATTAAGCTGCACAAGTGGTATTCTAACCCAAACGTCCGGCTCAAGCCCCCAATTTGTAAGAGGATTCAATTCAACACTACAGCTAAGTCAACGCCTAGTCTATAATACTGAATGAAAACCCTTATTGATATATCTTTATGTCCAGTTCATGCGTTCTGGATGACTACCCCTATATAACACCCCTCTCTTGGAATCCCCCTGACCCCACTGAGCCAAGAAGTAGTTCTGTTTTGCAAGTTTAAAAGGTTTATTTGATAATTTAAAATATATATATCACACTTTATAATAAATTAATAATTGAATAGCACACTTAATCTGATATGATAAAGATCAACAACGGAGAATCTGGCACTAGCACACTTCTTATAATCACTAATGAGTTGACATGAAATGGATAAGGTAGCACACTGGTAAATAGGAACAAAAGTATAATGTGGTAGAGGATGCTTTATGTAAGCTCAGGTGGATGCAATATTCAATGAATGCAGTACAGAAAATACTCAATATGATTTCAACCAAACAATGTAATCACTTTTCTCTGGCAATCCCCTCCCCCCCTTGATGCAAGGCAAGGAAATGGAAGGAAAAAACACAGTTCTCAGAAATGCAATCAATGTAAATCAGTTCACCCCAGCAAGCTTACACTACAGAAAACAGATAGGAGTTTTGAAAACACAGGCAAAATGCTTTGATATGTGCTAGCAATGGATGAGAAATATGCTGGAAATGCTTTTAATTCCCTTTCAGAGGTTCAGGGTGAGTGGTATCTAGTTAATATTAGTCCAGGCTCACACTAGCAATGATGCAGGGATAGTTAGCAGGTTAAACGAATTTCTGGCAAATGGAAGGCAAGCAGCAGCAGTTTTTACATGTGAAGAAATTTGCAAATCGCGGCAAAATTCGCGGATGCGCCGAGCGCTATTACAGAGGAACCACAAGGACTATCTCTATCGTTTTGGGGTCCTAGGAAAGCCTAGGATCTCATCTTCCAAATGAAAGTTACTGCAAGTCTCTAGCACAAACGGTTGCGGAGATATGAGCGATTAAATAAAGGTCGTTTTTCAGATTTGAAATTTTAAAGTTCAAAAAGACACGTGCAGCTTGCAACTAGAAAATGACAAGTGACAGCTTTGCAAATGACAGGTGACAGTTAGGAGACAGTTCTACTTAGATTAAAATAGGATTGAATTATATTATTTTAACTAGGAGATTGGTTTGGTACAGTTTGGCGGTACTCACAAGAGATTTTAAACAGGAAGGCGGCTTTGTCACGATCTGGTCAACAGGTCTGGACTTCGGACGGTCTCAGGGCACAGCGTCTGGTCTCTGGAACTGCTCACAGCATCGGGGTCAGCACTCTGGATACAATGGCCTTTTCTCTGCTAGGCACCGGTTCTCTGGGTCGGGTCCTGCCTTCTCTTTGGATATTTCTGTCACCGGGTTCTTGCAAAAGTTCTTGGCAAAATTCAGACGGCTCGCCCGGCTGTCTGAAGAGTTCAGTTGCAAAAATATTTTGAGGCCTGCTGACAAATACTCTTGCTGGCAGTGGCCTTTCTGGTTAAGGTTCTGAAGTCTCTGTTTATCTTGGAGTCTAAGTGTTGGCTCTTTGAAGATTGATGGAGGTAAGTATGGATTTTTCCGGCAGAGCGTCCCGCTGCAGATGGAATTGAAAAGTCCCTATCTGTCCTGTCTGTCTGCTTTTATGTGTTTAGAATGTGGGTGTGTTCTAGCATCACTGACCCTACCTCTCTCTCAGCTTCTAATTGGTCAAACTTCCATTTATCATTTGATTGGGGAATGAACTGTGAGTCAGAGGGATGTCATTTTATGGCTTGCAGATAGGACACTCCTCTGTCAGATTGCACACATTCTATATTTGATAATAAAAGACATATTTCACAGTTACACAGTTGCTTCAAATTACATATACATGGTGTGGCTGAATTTAGCCATGTCTCTGTCCAAATCTGCTGTTTCTAAGAGCTTGCATTCAGAAATGGCACATAATTGACTTTTTAACTGATTTTTCACTTTCTGACATTGACCCAACTTTACATACATGTGCGCAGGGAGTATGGACATTAACTGATGAAGTTTCAGATTTTTAACTTGCATACATTTAGAGTAATATCCACTTTTCCGCTGACACCCCCCTGAACATGCCACCGGGTCGAAAAACCTCTTAAAATGTGGGCAGAAAAATCACAAGAATTATGGTGTCATTTATAAAATTTTCACATGTCCGCTCTATGAATGATCCATCTTTTTAAAGTTATGTTCTGGCTCCAAAGGGGTGTGGTTTCCTCCCAGCACAAGGTAGAAATACTGGTTTTTCCAGTTCTGCCAAGCCAGCTTGCTCTCACAGGCAGTGCCCCTCCCCTTTCCTCAGGAGGAAGCCACTTTTTACGACCATTTATGACTCCTGCCAATAAAACCTTTGCCTGAGCCAGGACAGGGCTTTGTTCACTTTCCTGCAGAGCACAGGTAATTCAATTATCAGATAGATGGCATTTCCTTAGTGTGAGCAGCAAAAGGGCAGCTAGGCCTGGGAACACAGCTGTGACTCAAGTTTCACTCCTGATGGGGGTAGTTGCCAGGCAGAATTGGAATCTCTTTAAGCCAGTTTCAGATAAAATGTCACTTTTTGTTCCCCAGTTCCTGCATTCAAATAAAACTAAACATTTTTACATATGCAGCTAGAATGCTGATTCTAAGTGCAAAACTATGGCATTTCAACAATTGCAAAGGCATGTGACACCAAACATAGGTCACTCATTTAATCTAAACATTTTCGATTTTAGTGTCTTTAAATCCAGTGCAACTTAAACTGCTGACTCCATAGCAGTTTTGTTATAAGCACTGTTTTGGGCTCTTCATTTCCCAGATTTTGTAAGCACACAAAACCTCATTCTGCCAAATGTCTGCTGGTGTTCAGTGAATATTTTGCACATGTTGCAATGTTTAAAATAGACACTTTGGCTTGCCTTCAGAGGAACACAGGGTGGTTTTAAAACGCCGGCTTTTGGATAGTGGTGAGTACTGGTACTGCACCCATTTTAGGGATTGAAGAATGAATTCCCCACAATTCTAGTTGCATTTGGCAATCAGCATTGTCATTCCCAATGGTTTCAGACTACTGTGCGGGTAGTCCAATGGTGGTTTTAGGCAGTGTCCTTCTGTGCCCATAACATCGGCAAAAATGGGTGGCAGCCTATTCTTCCTGCATTTCCCTGTGCATTTTCTGGGAAGCTCTGGCCATCATGATGTTTTCATGTCAGTACTGCACAGTTTTGAGGTACGGCTCGGATGCATGGGTAAATACATCCCACAGTACATTCTCAATAAATTGACTATTTCATGCATTCAATTTTGATTCGGACAAAGAGATTTGAGTGACTCAAGGATACTTGGTTATAAATAGGAAATGTACATTTCTTATTCATGATATGTCATGTAAGCAGAGGTAGAGGCAGCAGTTTTATCATGCGCGTATTGAAGAGGTATACAAATTTAAAAAAATCTGTTGAGGGACAGTTATACTATTATGAATAGCTTTAATTGAGGTTGAATCAAAAAATTTAAATTGGCTTTAGTTGTGTGCAAGGTAGAACTTGGAAACCGGATTTAATTAAGGTGTGGCAAAATAGGCTTAAATTGAGGGAGAGTTAGAACATTAAAATAAGATTGAGTTAATGGAGAGGAAGAGCATTAAAATAGGTGGGTCAGTGCTGGTAGAGAGAGTGGGTTCAGGGTTGGTGGGGTTAAAGAGAGTTGGGGTGGGTAGGTTTCAGTAGAGATAGTGGGGTTCAGAGAGGTTGGTGTGGGTGGAGAGAGTGGCAGTAGAATGGGTGGGGGTAGAGACAGTGGGGTTGGGTGGTTGGTGGTCAGCACAGTGTTGGTAGGGTGGGTGGATTGCCTGGTTGAGGTATTGGGGGTATTTAGAGGGATTTAGGGTAGGGCGTTGGGGGTACAGAGAGTGGGGGTAGGATGGGTGGAGGTAAAGAGTGGTGGTAGGGTGTCAGGCCTTGGGCCTGTCACTGCCACGGCACGCAATGTCTTATCTGGCAGATGTACCCTCACTGGAGGATGGGACACGGAGGGACCAGCAGACAGCATGAACAGGCTGGTGGCAGGGGAGAGTGTCACTGGGGCAGGCTGTGTGCTGGCACGTCTGCGGTGGGCACTGCCATGATTCCTTCATCGCACACATGTGTCGATTCCTGCTTGGTTTCTCCGTCTCTCTTTTCCTTGCATAGCGTCCCCGTTGTTATGGGGATGACAACCGCTACCATGGATGCAATGCGGGAGCAGCAGGCTATTTAAAGCCTGCTCTTACACCACACAGACACTTCTTAATACGCTCCATGTGGCTGTGTCTTTTACACTGCCCTGTGCTTTTCTTGTTCCCTTACTCCTTGTTCTCTGCCAGTTTTTTTTATCGTTCCTCTTCCCTGCTTCTTGTTCACACTTGAAAACAAGTCATGCAGAACAAAATGTATGGCATAATAAAAAAGAAAATCCCAAAATGACAAATGCAGAAAAAATAAAAACTGCCAATTACGCAAAAACAATGACTCTCCTTCCAAAGCAGCCTTATACCCACTACATCTACTATGGTCAAATGCACCTACAATGGAGGAAATCTCTATGATTCCAACTATACACAATACAACCCATAATACATATGTATAATTATTATTCAAGCAATCAAAACAACGCAATCCATACAAATGTAATTCATGTTTCATTTGTGAACACTTTCAATGAACTTCAATGACAGCTTCCAAAACCTCATCCAAACCTGAAAAAAGAAACACATTACAAATTAAGAAACATCACTAGTTAATCAAACACACTTAACAAGAATCCATAACAAATATGCACATAACTTTTAATAGCTATAAAACAAAGAAAAGGAACACATCAACCATTGCTCTAAAGGCCACAAACCAAATGATCTGGTGTATCTTTATAAAAGAAATACAAGCTTTAAACTGCCAATCAAAAACACGATTGCAACTACAAATTATGTATGTGAACGCTGATAGGTCACATTACTTTACTTTCACATTACCTTAATTTTAAATCTAGACCAAGCCACCCACTCAACCAATCACAAACAAAAGATCATCAAAATAAGAAACTTCCAGAGTCTTCATTGTTACGTCAACCATTACTATATCAATAGATCACCAAATGTCTGATCACATTCACAATATGCTGTATAAACGGCACATAGGTACATAATGTGCAAACATTATCCTCACACGCCAACAAAACACCATACAAACACTTGAGTAAAACATATGGACGTAATTAAAACATTTTGGCAGCAAGCAAATATGCCAACGTAATTCACAATGAATGTATACAATGCTTTAAAAAAAAACAATAGCAATGTTAAGGTTTAATGTTTCATTGATATCTAAACGTAACACAAAACAACATTTAAACCAACATTTTCAAAACCTTAGCTCGCCCTAAAAAAATAAGTCAGTAAAAGAAACATAAACTCATAGGTATATCTTTACAATGTGCACCAATGTCATGAATCACAATAAATACAATACATCCATAAAGCACACAAAATGAACCGTTGATTATACAATACACAACTTGATCTGAACTACCTCAAATCATACCCACACTAAAATAACTACCTCAAAACAACATGCACTGTTGCTACCATGAGGATACAACATTTCCCAGAAAATAATAACTAACATTCACATGTCAACAACCAGCAAGCACACAACACAATTGTTTTTATTTGTTCTGTATGTCGGTACACATATCTATGTGTTTTTCTTCTTATAAATCAAATGATATATTTGAAGACTTAAATAAGCATATCTTTAAACATAAAATACATGGTGGCTTTTGATTTAAAGTTCCTCGCTATTGCCCTACACATGTAGCATCTGAAATTGCTTTAAACAATTGTTAATGACAAGACATTTGTTTTAGTGTTTGTTGTCTTCATTGCAAAGATGTCATCCAGAAAACAACAGCTTTTCATGCCCCTACCCTCTCACGCGCTGCCACCTCCTGAGACACTGAAATCCCAAATACACAGGCCAGGCATCATCATTTATTGTCACATACAAACAAATGTTTGAATGAGATCAGTGAACTGGTAGACTTAATTACTGCTGCACTAAGAGCTTGCTCATTTTTAAGGCCATGAAAAGGCGCCTGGTGCAAACAACGTTAGAGTCATTTCTTCCCGAATCAAAATATTGCAATTAAAAAAATAAACATAATCTTCTTGGTATCCATTGCATGCAACAATCAAGTAAAAGTGAAAGACACAAACACGCAAACACGCACACACACACACACACCAGGTCATGGTGCAGTCAAGAGTGAGAAACCTGAAAGCATAATTTCTACTCGACGCACATTTGGTAGAATTTTGCCCTTAACGTGCTTGGGCATTTAATCCCGAAATATAAACTTCAAAATATGGATATACTAAGGATTGCTTGCTCTCTATCTTTGTCAAACAAATTTTGGATTTGTATATTTCATGCGCCTCAATTACTAAGCGTTTGTCCATGGGATTTTCCAATTGAAAACCATGCACAGTCCACATTCAAATGACATTGTGTGCTTCTTATGAAAACGCGAAATTGTTATAAAGCACATGTCTAAAGTGACTTGCAATCTTCCTTAAGGAAGGAATGCCCTACCTTTTTTTAAAGACGTGTGTGTGTGAAGCTCACATCCGAATAACAAAAGAGGCACGGTATATATTGCAGTATTTAAATATGATCAACAGCGATCACAGTTTGTAATATTGGAAAAGTCAATTCCATCTTTTTTGCCAAGGCTCTGCATTTGTAATACAGCTGTTAAACATAATAAGACTGAGAAATTGGGAAGTATTGGACTAGTGAAAACAATGATTGTAAATCTCGTTTTGCAATGTCATTTCAACTACTATCCATATATTATTTCTCCTGAAAAACCCTTGTGGAGATCCAGTTGCACATTTCATGTTGCTTCAGGCTGTACTGGCTCCCAGCCCTTCCTCACACATAAAATAACCATTGCTGATTTCTCCAACAGTACAAATGACTTATTGACCTCATGAAGTTTTCATTATCAATAAAGACGGCAAACTATGACACAGTCTTCTATCCGATCGATCCTGCTTCGAGAGGCTATTCTTTTGAAAGAAGAGCTTGTACTTTTTTTTAGATGTCAAATGTGCTATTCAATAGTTACAGTCCGTTCTCCAATCAATACCTCTTCGTGTAAACATTCATCTGAAGCATCCCGAGCTAGGATTTCCTGTTGGTTGTGATAAATCACCTGCTTTCTTAATTACCGAAATATCTTTTCGGTCAGAATGGATCTCTCTTTGAGTGATCATTAAGGTAAACATGCTTTAGGATTTCCTGTGTCGTCCTGAATGGGTGTGTGTAGGCAGGGGAGGCTGAGAAGAATGTGATGTGGTGGGGTGCACCGTTGTAATGTGTGTTACTATGGCAATGTTTATGTTTATGAGCTTGTTGTACCCAGGGCCCATCGGCCGACTTTGCATCCACCCTGGGCACCAGCAGTCAAAAATTCTTACTGCACAGCATTTTTGGATACAACACGTGGCATGTATACATGGAGGAGATTTTTCGGAGTTGGAAGTAATATTACCTATGCCAACAAAGGAGGTCATCATTTTTAACTTTGCACTTTCCTCACCTTTCACAATCTACCTACCTATATGGCTTTCAGTTAAGTGATTTGTGTTGCTACTGAGCCAAAGAGATGCTTTCTGTCTGTAATTCCTCAGAGCCCTCGTGTGCCTTTCCCATTGCCCTGCGCCCTTTTGTCATGCACATACAGGAGTGTTGTGGGCAGCTTTTGGTGTCAGGGTTGGGAGTTCCTGAGGGGTCACCCCCATTTAAAATGATTGCCGGTCAGTGGTGGCTGGTGTTTTTGTTTTTATTGTGCAATAATATTTTTCCAGATTTGCTCTAAGCATAGCAATAGAGCCAAAGGAACATAGTAGGTCTCCCAGAACAAGATTTGAAAAAAGTCTATAAAATGCAATACAATTTACAATCGGTTCTAGTGGGTCTTAAATGAAAAAGAAAACACACACAAGAGGTGAATGCCAGCTCATCCGGCAGTAAACAGGAGTATTGTACAACATGTTCGTGATGATGGTGACTAAAATAAATGGCAGCACTGAAACTGCAAAACACATTCATGTCATGATGGTGCCTTCAATGTGTGCCAGTCGAGCCACTGCAAAGCATATAGCAATGATGCCTTTGCCCACAATAATTGTCAGCATTGCTGTGTAATAACTCTAATTATGCTCCCTGTCCCCGAGTATGTCAGTATAGTCACTTTAAATAACTTGTTTTACGGTGCCTAAAACATATGCCAGCACTTATACTGTCAAACACTGACGTGCCCGTCCCTTGGTTATTATTTTTCTCACACCCTGGATTCTGCGTTTGCCAAGAGGTCATACGGCTCTATTGAAAGTATTTGTTTAGGAACTTGAAGTCTGACCGTAGCTTGGACGTACTGGCACACCACTTACTATCTTAGATAGTGGGTGCAGGGGAGGGAGTGGGACTATGGATGCCTTCGAAGCTTGCGTGGCGTTCCCTCACCGCTATCTGTATATTTTTTACATCTGGATAGGTGCCTTATTGTTTTAAATATTCCTTTACCTCATGGATGCACCAACGTCTTGATATGATCACTGCTGGCATCGCCACAAACTGTTTCATAACTGGTCCTAATTGACGTGGTTGCTCCACCCGGTTTTATAGGGTATTTTGGCTGACATTGCCTTATAGTTTTGACATCCACCAGAATTATTAGCAACATTTTGAGGTGACCCCAGTCCCTGAGGGTGGGAATTGGTTTGGGTTCTTGTTGCCACCATATATGCAATAGTACTTTAGCACCGTGTATAACCTTTGCACACTTGTAATTGTTTATCTTTGCATTTTGTATCTTTGCACGTCTCCACCTATTGCTGCTTTGCTTTTTTGGCACCTTAGAAGAAGGCATGAAGGCTTACCGCCATTAGCAATGGTCAAACGCAAAGCCACATCTGGCCTCTTGCCTCACAATACGGCAAGGAAGAAATCCGTCGATATACTGAAGCCATTAAGGGAGGCCAAAAATTACATAGAGGAAAATAAGGACCTCCTGATGGAACTGGAGGAACATCCACTTCCAGCTGTCCTCGCCAGCATTGCTGGTAAAGCTGTAGGTAATGTTAACAGATGCTTACCATGCAACAGCTGGATAAGGGCACAGGTGCCTAGTATTAGCCAGGACAAAGCAGGTACACCAGCAGGGGGTTGCGTATTGAGCATTTCCCTATCAGCTCAACCTTATGCAATCTTTCAGGGCAAAAATGCCCTGCCAAATAGATTGTCCAGCGTTAAGACTCATTTGCAAAGTTCAATACACCTAGACACGAAGATCAACTGGAGGGGAGAAATTACATTGTACCCATTGAGATAAAGCCAAGGGTCATTCGAACACCAGATCTGAGGATACAGGCTTACCTGACTGATGTTTCTCTTGGGGAGCGGGAGATAGGGGAAAGGATTATTGCCCTGCAGGCCCCTTTGACATAGAGAGTTGCAACTTCCAACAGCTACTCCATCTTGGGCGCTATCTCAGAGGAAACCATTGGCGGGATGGTGATCTCTGGTGAAACTCTGGGTCATGGGGGTGGGGGAGCACGTGGGGTGGGCATGGCAAGGTATGGGAACTGCTGGCAGTTCACAACATCTCCTACCCCTCCCCCCGAACTTCCTACTAGCAATAGGTTTGCGATTTTAGTGACCATGAATCTGAACCTGATGCAACCATTGTACCAATGCTATTTGGCTCCCCACCCAAAATGTTTTTTTGATTGATTGATATTTTATTCTATCGTGCTCGTACACAAGTGTTTCAGAGCGCGACATGCAAGGGAGGGGAACAGCGGAGAACAAAACAGCGATGTTACTAGGCCCAGTGACATTGAGAACGCGCAAGTGCATGGGAGAGGGGGAGAGGAAAGGTCATGGAAGGGGGAGAGGTGGAAAGTGCAAAGCAGAGGAGAAACAGATAAATAACAATAAATAAATGATAAAGGCAACAGACAGTGGTAATGCAGCCAGCAATTTGCAAGTGCTAGGTTTGAGGCAGAGGTAACAACTGGCATTGACTATGGATTGCATAGTTGAGCTGCCGGGGCTGTGAGCATGCACTAATGCGTGTTGCATATTTACAAAAAGAGAACAAGAAATTGAAGTTAGAATTGAACAGGTTTAATAGAGTGGTGGAGAGGCTGGTGTTACGCTCACAGCCACCTCATGACCAGACAACTGACAAGGCTCTGTTACTAGATAGGGGTCCTGAGCCTATCAGGGGGGGGTATGGTATGATACACAAAAGCGGGTATGCTACAGGAAGAGGGCATACCCAGTGGAAACTGAGTGTTAATGCAGCCCTACCAGCATGACAAAATATGCAGGGCCACGAATCAAAGGCTGGCAAGAGTATGCATCCTAACACTCACCCCAAGCGTAGTGGTCAACATGGAGTAACAAACCTCCTGATGAGATTGGCACCAGCTCCAGGCAAACCCCAATTGTAAAAATGTATGACAATGATCCTTGAGTTTCAAATGGAGTTTGAGTATGTCTGGGGAATCACAGTCATAGACCCATATAGATGTAAACAATGCAACATTCACCCACATCACCAACTGCACAATTGGGCGGCCCTTCATACCCTGACATGCTGGGATTGCGAAAGTAGCATACCATTGAAAATTGGATGCTTCAATTGCCCAGGTTTACTGGAGACTTACTATCCCATGTCCCCAGGTTAAATTATGAAAGTCGTTATCGGGTCAGTATTTGTTTACTCCAGCAATATTCCATGATAGGTCACAGACCCCAGGCCTTTGGTGGTCAGGACTGCAAGAGGGTTGCAGGGGTCAATTGCCCCCATTCCTCCTGGATTCATCTCCTTTGTTAATCCAGCTGGTGCCTGTCCCTGGTGAGGGTGCCCGGCCAATCAATCTGCAGGATCCCCAATTGGCCCCTGGACTATTTCCATCAGCCTACACTGGAGCCTGGTCAGCCAACCTTAGGGCACAAAGGGCTTTCTCTCCCAGGTGGACATGCTTCAGTATCAACATTCACTGTGGTTCTCACTGGATTGGACTGGGATGGTTGAATGCTACCCAACGGGCCCGCAAGGGTGCTGAAGTTGCTTCTCCCACTCACACGAACCTGATGCCACAATGGCAGAGTCATTTTAATTGTTATAGCCAACCCTCTCGGGTTAGAGATCGTTCCTCCATTACCAGTATGTTCTTGTGATCTTTCATCTGGATTTTAATTAGGACCTTATGTTGCTGGCTGCCGATCTCACGCAGGTCACAATATCACTAAAATTAATTGAAAGACAGCCCCTTTTTGCCCACAACCAATGGGTGACCATATTGGACCGTCAATCCCCCTGTTTGTTTTTTGGATCCATAGGTTCGGGGACATTCACCAGGTAAAAGCAATCAGCAATCACGTTACCTTTGTTGTGTGTTCTTAAAGTACTTTCCTTAGCGTCTGGTGTCAGCTCATGATGCACATGTGCAGGCCTCAAACACACAATTAATTTGTATACAGGAAGATAAACTGTCGGATGCTGCTAGTTCCTTCTACCTTACTTCAGTTTCCCTGTATGTGCCGCTCAGTTATATGCATTGGGTCGTCATATGTATTGTTTGTTATAGCACAAGTGTGTATTAAGTCTAGACTTGTGAGCTAGTTATTACATGTGTAACATTACACAATCACCCCTGACATCTTGCTACCAACATAATAGAAAGAACCCCTTGTAGGTAGGGACTTTTTAGGAATATTATTTTCACATGTGATGTCATCAATGATATTTGTGATGTCATCTTTGATGTCCTGATTGCTGATTTTCGAGAGGGCAACTTAACCATAACGTCCCCTTAACAAAGTTTTTTTTTGTAGGGAAGTGGGTAGGTTTTTGGAAGGTGGAAGGTAAGCATGAAATTGTGGCAATGAAGTTGGTGAGCAGAATATACACTGAAATCATGTGATTTTGAGAGATATGTATTATAATCTACGTACTTGACATACATTTAACATGGAACATACAGAACCCCCTCCCTATTGATATTGGAAAGGTACGGACTGAGCGCCTGTTTGCGGACGGGGTTGGACAGGATCAAAATTACCGAAAGAGGCGGGGGGTAGTAGAAAATGTACTATTGTCTTACACAAAACGTGTGCAATGTAGAAGAAGGACATAAAGATATTATAAGTAGTAATAAGTAAATATGGAACCCTGAAGCTGGGAAAAGAAAACAACAAATTTAATAAGCATGTATAATGAAGTGGATGGTACCATAAAAAAAAGGATGCCTCCAGCATAATCACTTCACAGAAACTCGGCAGCCTGGAACGACAGTGGATGGACGCAGTAGGACGAAGGGAGATTACAGCAAAAGAGTGAGTGCAGGTCATTTTTTTTATATGCGTGAGGTTTTTTTTGGTATGTGGTGCATAAATAATAATTTCCTTCTGTTGTTTTGACTCAGAAATGGCTAGTATTTTGGAGTGGCTGGAGGAGTATTTCCTGCATGGGGAAATGTCTGAAGACAGCGACAATAATGGTACACATTGCACTGCATATGCAAAATAGTGACAAGTATTTTAGAGATATTGAAGTTATGTATTTTTGTTTTGAACAGACCAGGAAAAGAAAGACAAAAGGGTAACAAATGAGACAGAAGAAGACAGGATAAAGAGGATAGAGGAGAAAATGGACATATTGAATGCCAATTTTCAAAGTTTACGGGAGTTTGTGGAGGACTGTGTGAGAGGAAAAGTTTGTTATCATTGCCCCACCTGCAACTGCCCTGCTTCTCCATTCCCTAGTGAACCATCCCCAAACATTGAACAGGAAAATAGACGTTTTGACGAAATATCCATCCCTTCTTCCCCTCACAAATCTTCTCCTCATAACCAGCCCGTGTTGAATCCTAATTCCACCATATTTGTTTCAGTGTCTGCTTCCCCTGCTACTTTTTTCGATTGATGTGTGTGTGTGTGTGTATTTGAAAGTTTTTTGTAAAGTAGTTGTAGAGAAAAAGTTTGTGTGTAGATTTTTTTTTAAAAAGACGTAAAATGTTCACGAACAGCATGCCTGTTCGAACTATCTGCAAGGAATGGAATGTGGGTGCTGTGTAATGTCATGTAAGACGGATGTGATGTGTGACTGCACCATCTGTTGAAATTGTGCTTACATAAACAGAAAGGGATGTCCAAAAGATATACTACCTCGGCGTATAGCTTGGAAATGAGATAATACATGTTCGTAGAACACACCAGATGTCCGGAATGGGTGTAAATGAGGAAAATGGGAGTGTGTGAAGGACAGTATAGCGGTCTGTATCGGGCGCAGCCAAAATGGTGCCATCCGTAGAACAGGCACGGTTGCCGGCAAGTTCGTATGCAAACAAAATGGAGTTGTCCTAAGGACACAGGAACTGTCCGTAGAGTGAACATAGCTGGCATGCACATGCGCAGTAGAAACTTAAGTATTGCGAACAACGCACCTGTTCCTAACTGTCCTTCTCAATTGTGTCGCACTTTGAAGTAGTTTGAGAACCCAAACACTGTCCGTAGGACACTTGTGCACATGCGCATGTTTGATTCTTTGCATTTGCTGTCCAGGAGACTTTCATTACTGGGGCGGATGTGTTGTGGACGTGACCGCACCTATGCTGAGCGTGGGGACTAATTTCCGCGGTTGGTGTGCTTCCGCAACAATACAAATGACCTTGTAGACACAAGGCAAAGTATTGTAGAGTGCAAAAATGTAATTTCATACATCCAAAACAATAGGCCACCTCAGGACTTGCTGTGTAAAATTTGTGTACAGCATTGTAGGGATGAAGACGATCACAAGGCACACCCCTCCACCCCTACAAAAGGCCACACCCCCAAGCGCATCTTCATTGTCCTAGCTATAACAGATTGAGGTGTGTTGCCTTTACTGCTGTAGTGAACAAAAGGAAACTAATCGGTATGGCTTCCATGGTTGCTCTTGGGTCCTTAGCCTCTGCACCACCCCCAAACCCGCCATCACCGCCACCTCACCAAGGGCCTGAAGAGAAATATATGGGTGAGGATGTAGAGATCGAGGAAGAAGAGGAGGCAGAGAATGAAGTGGAGGAACTCCGCACTAGGAGCACTCGGCGGGAGTCGTGGGTGTGGCGGTTGTTTTCCATTTATGGGAATGTACCAAAAGCATGTGCAAACCTGGTGAAGTGTAACCAGTGCGAGGTGATGTTGAGTCGCGGGAGATTTGGAGCGTACAGTTTTGGTACCACAACCATAAAGCGACACCTTACTTCGTTCCACACTGCGGACATTTGCAAGGTGGTGCCATGTGAAGAGTGTAGTCGTTTGAGTTCCTCCACAGCATCCTCGGTATCCAATCCTCCCACCACAAGACACACTCCTGTGAGGGAGCGCCTTCCTCCAGCTGCCTCACAAGCCATTCGCAATGCTGTTGACCTTTACCTTTCAAAGGTGACAGTAGTGTGCACATATTGTGACGCAGTATTCTGCAGGGGGGAGAGTTTTCAAAGTGCTTTTGAGGCTGCAGTCACCGAGCACCAGAAGATCTGCTCCTGACCTAAATACAGCTCACCCTAAATATTTCTCTGTTCATTTGCCCTTTCTTATCCCCGTGGCTGGTGTCCCGTCCTTATCCTCCTTTCTCCTCTTCTCCTACTGTGTCGTGTGCTGTTAAACAATGAAAGTAAAAACAACAAAAATTACAGAAAAGGCTCTTTTCAGAGCTGCCTTTCTCAGTATAACAATAGAACTAATAAGTGCTGGCCGTAGACCCCTGCGGAGGTCTGAAAAAGTTCACGGACAGTCGTGGAGGAAAAAAGTGAGGGTGCAAGCGGAGCAAACGCAATAAAGTGTATGTTGGGAGTAAGTGGCGGCTCTGAAAAGGGCCTTTCGGTGGTGTTTTGTGTTGGTAAAAAAAAGTGGATTGGGGAAAACGGATTGTCAGATAGGTTAGTGTGATTGCCTAAGAGGTTGCAATGCATTTTGGACATTGCGAAGAAAAATCTGATTGCCAGCATATGTGAGGTGGACTCCATCTCTGCGGAAAATGTAAGTGCTGCGAAATGAAATGTTTTCATTGTGGAAAGAGGACATGCCAATATCTCTTAAAAATGCACACACAGCGTTATTCACATTGCGTCTCACTTTCTCCATTTGTGGACCAAATGCAGAAGAACACAGCCATATTTGTCTTTGGGCAATACGGGAAAAAAGTATTTGACAATTTGGAAACATGTCCATGAGCTTCGCAAGTCCTTCCTTCATTGCAAATTGCAAAGAAATTCCAGACACATGGCCTAAACTGTTTCCTCCACAGTAAATGAGCAGTATATCTGGAGGACGCTCTGTCAGTAAAGTAACACACAGAGGTACCAAGTCCAGCCATCTCATGTCACGCACACCCTGCCAGTGCACTTTTGCATGTGGAAATCCGAGATTTGTAGATAAACTACAACTTTCTGCATGCACCTTCAACCAATGTATCCATGAGTCTCCCAAAATCCAGATAATCTGTTTTCAAGCATGGCAAGCCATGGCTGTGTGGTATCCTGTGAGGGAGAAGACAGTCTTACTAAAGTTTGTCGGTCAGAACACACCTACTGAACTTTATGGACCAATCCCTAGCTCCGCTCATTCTCATTTACATGCGGCTCCACCCTTGAGTACCCGGTGGTCATATGTGCTGGCTGCTAACTACCGCCATGTTCACGGACATGTACAGGATCAGAGCGTGACGACAGTACAGTAAAGTACTATTCCCCTTTTTCCCCTTTAAGGTAGGCTCTGAAAAGAGCCATTTTCTTTTATTTTTGGCCAGATACCGTACAGACATCTGGTATTTTATGTATTTTTTTGTATTTTTTGTCCTTTCTTTACTCTTGCAAACATTACAGAACCTTCTCTAAAGCAAGCCTTACATTCCAAAAGACATCGCATTTCCCAAAGAAGATAGCGTAACACCATCTCCTTCAAAGTAAAGTGCATTGCTTGGAACAATGTTATCGTGGCTACAAAAAACATACCAATGCGTAGCATGAATTCACGCATGCCGCGATTGATGATACACCTCCTGATGCTTTGATCTGGACAGAAAACAGAAGTGTTGTTCCATTGTACTCTCGGGAGTAAAGCAGAAAAAATTACTTTCGTTGTTGGGAAGATGGTCATGAGTGCTTCAACCAACTGTACCAAATCTGCCAACAAAGTACGTGAAATCAGGTATCCCAAATGGCTAGCACTGTAGTGCAAAATTACCACATGAGGAGTGGTCATTCTATGCATATCTCTACAAACTTGCAGAATTGCTACAGCATTGGCATCAGTGTCAGCGCTCCACACCACCTCCACTCCTCGCACATCGAAATGGTGCGCCACATGCCTACTCTCGGCACAGTGTTGTAAGCCTAGTACAAAAATGTCTCCAAGCATCAGAACCCTGACCCTCTCCACCTCTGCCATCTTCAGTGTGCGCACCGTCTTTCGACACAAAAGAGTAATGTGAACATCTGATTGGCTGATGCCTACAGTCGCCTTTCCATGCAGAATTTGCTGTAGAAACCCATATGTGACACGCCCTACCAGCGGACAAGCGTTGGCTACGTGCGGTACGTAACTCTTACCCAGTCCTTCCACCCTTTCTACAGCGGTACCAAAGCGAGTCTCTCATTGGACACAACTAAGCGGTCGCACAATCATCCACCAATCACATAGAACATCCCTCATTTCAACTCTGTCATCAACATTGCTCTCTTCAAAATTACTGTTGATGATTCTTAATGGAAATCGCATACGATTGCAAAGCACCTACTTTACAAGCTACTGTGCAAGGATTGCACATTTCTACATACAGCTCCATACATGTCCAGATGCATCAGTATAGAGTACAGGTATGTATATTTTAATCAGAGAACATGTGGAAGCCTTATGATTTAAAATAGACAAAGTAATGCCACTAAATGTCCATAAGGAATACATAAAATCGCTCCCCCTTTAAAGTGCAAGATTGCTGATTTGTCATTCACAAATCCCACGACTGCTTACTGTCTTCCGCATAACCTGTACATACGTTGCAAGCATGCCTACTTAGGGCAGATCTCAATTTTCTATGTGAAAATGTCGGATTCTGTACTCTGTACTGCCTACAGTAATGCTACTTGCAATGTGATCGTATGAGAATAGTAAGCTCTCCCGATTGTAGTGCTGACATGTCCTTCTGAGGGTCTCCCGATTTTTCGACATTGTGCTTTTCATTAGCAAGTACAAAATGTTTCCCCATCTAGTACCTTGCCCTATCGCTAACAAACCTCTCTCCTATGCATAGTACACTTTGTAAAGAACAAGGCATTTCCATACCCTTAAAAGATTTAGGGGCCGATTCATGGAACAAACGTGCGCCGAAAATCTACGCGCAAGCAGGCGCAAGCAGGCGCAAGCAGGCGCAAGCGGAAAAAAAGAGGCGCACGTGCACGCGTGCGATTCATGGAAGTCCCTGCGCGTGTCTTCCTCGGGATGTGCGCCAAACCCGTGCATGGCGCACACATCACTGCAACATCGCGAAAGGCGTGCGCGACGCGCACAGTGAAAGCGCACAACCGCAGCGCACACACCAGAAAGTGGGCGGGACATGGGGCGTAACGCGCGGAATGGGGAACAACACGCGAAAATAAGGGCGTAACTGGGGATGTACTGCAGGGAAGCAGACGGAACGCCCACACGCACTCGAACCACACGTATTCATGGAATCGAATAGGGCAAAGCCACGCACAGCCAAAGACACGCACAAGCTGAAACACGGCCGCCACACGAAGGAAGGCGGTAGAGTCCCAGCGCATCCAAAAAGTGGCGCGCGGGAAGTTAAATACGCGATTGAGCGGGTACGTGGATTTCAGGGGTGCGCGAGAAAATCTACACGCGATTGGCCTGGGTACGTGGATTTCAGGGGTGCGCGAGAAAATCTACACGCGATTGGCCTGGGTACGTGGATTTCAGGGGTGCACGAGAAATGCTACACGCGATTGGCCTGGGTACGTGTATTATATGGGTGCGCGAGAAAATCTACACGCGATTGGCCTGGGTACGTGGATTTCAGGGGTGCGCGAGAAAATCTACACGCGATTGGCCTGGGTACGTGGATTTCAGGGGTGCGCGAGAAAATCTACACGCGATTGGCCTGGGTACGTGGATTTCAGGGGTGCGCGAGAAAATCTACACGCGATTGGCCTGGGTACGTGGATTTCAGGGGTGCACGAGAAAATCTACACGCGATTGGCCTGGGTACGTGGATTTCAGGGGTGCGCGAGAAAATCTACACGCGATTGGCCTGGGTACGTGGATTTCAGGGGTGCACGAGAAATGCTACATGCGATTGGCCTGGATACGTGTATTATAGGGGTGCGCGAGAAAATCTACACGCGATTGGCCTGGGTACGTGGATTTCAGGGGTGCGCGAGAAAATCTACACGCGATTGGCCTGGGTACGTGGATTTCAGGGGTGCGCGAGAAAATCTACACGCGATTGGGCCTGTGCGAGTGGGGCAGTGTATTACGTGGGTGTGCGGGAAGTTGAAGAGGTGAATTGCCAGTGTGGGTCCTCCCAGGTCTCCCCTCTACCCCCTCCACGACCTCTGCAGGCAGCCCACACCACAGGGGACTACCCTGCACCCCTGGTCATGTCCCGCAGGCAGCCCATCCACCATGGGCATGCCCCCCAGCCAAGCCACATGTCCCCTTGCACCCCCACCCCCCAGCAGGCCCCCAACCATGTCCCCTTGCACCCCCACCCCCCAGCAGGCCCCCACCCATGTCTCCCACCACCCCCACCACCCAGTCACCAGGGGCAGCCTCCACAAGGCCCCCACCCATGTCTCACACCACCCCCACCCCTCCAGTCACCAGGGTCAGCCTCCACCAGGCCCCCACCCATGTCTCCCACCACCCCCACCCCTCCAGTCACCAGGGGCAGCCTCCACCAGGCCCCCACCCATGTCTCCCACCACCCCCACCCCCCAGCAGGCCCCCAACCATGTCTCCCACCACCCCCACCCCTCCAGTCACCAGGGGCAGCCTCCACCAGGCCCCCACCCATGTCTCCCACCACCCCCACCCCTCCAGTCACCAGGGGCAGCCTCCACAAGGCCCCCACCCATGTCTCCCACCACCCCCACCCCTCCAGTCACCAGGGGCAGCCTCCACCAGGCCCCCACTCATGTCTCCCACCACCCCCACCCCTCCAGTCACCAGGGGCAGCCTCCACCAGGCCCCATGTGTGGCTCAGTAGCGGCCTCCTCCCCCTCTGTGGAAACCACCAACCTGGATGTCTCCACGCCATCTTCCGCCGGTGCAAGCCCCTGTGGGGGCTCACCCACCCCTTCCGCTGCAGCCGTGGTGGCATCCCCGCCGCTCTGCTCCACAGCGCCTTCTCCGCCCTCTTCTTCACTTGCCACTGTGTAGAGGGAGACATAGAACACAAGCATCAGGGTACTGTACAATGGTCCCCTAGACAGGAAGCAACAGCAGATGAGTGGCACTGTCATACATCACTTCCATCATGTCCCGCCACAACACATGGGTCAGTGCAGGCAAAACACATACAGTAACAGGCATGGCGCATGCCATGGACATTGGCTTCCATGACTCAGGGACTCATGATTCATACAATGTTGGTTTTAAACTCACATGCATCATGGGTCTTGCCATCACATGCACACACCTCACCGTAGTTCCATCCATCTGGCTTCGTACACCACAGACGCAGTGGATACAAGGATGACTAGGCTGCATCAGTGAATCTGAACATTGTCACAGACATGTGTCATGCATCCATGGCAGTTACAAGTCACAGACACGCAGTTCAGACACACACACATGGGCACCATACGTGTACATGGGACCAGCACCCATCCCTCACCCCCACCCATGTCCAGGAACAGAGACTGCCATGCTTCCATGTGTCCATTCCGCACAGAGCCCCCCATGTTGCAATAGAACACATGCACCAACCATGTGGTTCACACATCACTGTACTCACATGCCTGACCATGATGTCCCTGCACACACACATACGTACATGGCCTATGTCACACATACAGGCAGGTATCAGACAACCAGCACACTGCAACATGCCCTGTCTCACACAGTAATGCTTGGCCACTTACCGGCCAACTCCAGATGGGTCTGCCTCCGAAGGATCTGGGCGTGGAGCCCTGGGTCTACGCGTTCCAGGACCCTCATCTCGATGTCACTCAGGCGTGCCCGGCCCCCCTCCGCGAGGCGCCGGGCCTTATTGAGGGTCCTGGACCTCAAGTCCTCCCAGCGCTTCTTGATGTGCTTGATGTCGCGGGTTGCCACCCCCTCCGCGTTGATGGCAACCACTACATCGTCCCAGATCCTCTCCCGTCCTTCCTTGTTGGCGCGTGGTCTTCCGAAGAGGGCATCATAATGCCCCAGGACATGCTCCACCAGGACACCAACTTCCTTCTCACTGAAGCTGGTGGCCCTCTGCCTCTCTGGCTGGGGGTCGCCACTGGTCTCAGATGGTGCTTGCCCCGACATGGCGACCCCCGAGGCAGGCGTGGGTGGGCAACTGGGTCCTGGGGCTGGGCTGTGGAGCGATGGTATCCCAGTCGGGAGTCTACTGTTCCAGCAGGGGTCGACACAGCAACTGGACCCCTGCAGATGGCTGATGTGCAGGCACCAAATGGCAGGGCACGGTGGCAGCAGGCAGGCAGGCAGGCAGGCAGCAGCAGATGGCACGTGGGAGGCTGCTCGGGGCACTGGGGGGCAGTGATTCGGCCTTCTGGGCAGGAGCGTGGTCTTCCGTGTGTATTCGTGGCCAGCTTGATACGGAGTGATTTGGCACGTGAAAAATCTGCACGTCCGCGTGTAATGCGCGTAATCGCGCATGAAAAACTGCACGTCCGCATGTGACGTGCCGCGCGCGTGCGTTTCCCTCAGCACGGGTTAAAGGTGAGCGGGCCCAGCAGTTCGCTGTACGTGCCTTCCGTGGAGACCGACGTGTGTTGCTGCTTCCAGTTGTTTCGCGCGCCATCTACTTCACAGCTCTCAAGGACGTATCTCTTCTTTTGGCGGGGGTATTGGCTACGCGTGTTTTTCTGCATCGCGCTAGTCAGACGGTGAGTCGCAAACGCTCCTTTTCCCACTGCGGGTGCCCCTGTGTATTGCACCCATTTTCGATGTCATCGTAGCCTGCGTGTCCCACGCGTACGCGTTATTCGTGTTACTGGGTGCCACCGCGTACTGCGGGAGGTCAAATCCACGCACGTAGGCTGCAGGGTTGCGTGCACGGTTTTACTGCAGTTTTGGGGTGCCTGAGCGTTGCGTGACCCGTCACCACATCACCGGGGTCACATACAGCCTTGCAGGTGCAGGGGGGCTGTTAACATCTTGCTTCCCACCCCCTTCACCCCAATTGCCCAGGACAATTGTGGTGTACACCTCCCATTGGCACCACTCCATCTGTGCCAGCACTATTACATCTGTGCCATGGTTGGGAGGCCACCAAAGGTGAGGGGCGCCTCAGCTGGGCGTACTCCTCGTGGCGGGCGTGGTCGGGGACGTGGCCGTGGTGACCAGGGAGTAGGGGGACTCCAGGGTGTCCAGGGCAGCCACAGAGGGGGAAGAGGCAGGGGTGCGCCACTTGAGCACAATGTTGTGCCATGTGTCGGTGCAGCCATGCCACCACCCCCTGTGGTTCCGGGGGATGCAGCTCCTGCATCTGGCACTGGCACCCGTATGACCCAGCAGTCCGTTCCATCGACTGCCACGGGCCCAAGGGTAGCGGTAGCTGCAGGTGCAGCTGTGGACACCGCCACCCAGGCTCAGGGTCTGCCAGCGCAGGCTGCGTTGGCACTTGAAGAACCCTTGGTAGATCTCCAACAGGCCAGGGGGAAACCATAGGGGCACGCCGGGCTGCTCAGACCAAGACACGTGTCCCTGGGGCAGTCATGTCATCTGCTGCCCCGAACAGCCGGGTGTTGGCAAGTGCAGGGGCAGATGCACCCAACAGCACCCCGGTTGTGAGTCTGCCAACCAGGACCGTTGCGGTCAATGACCCTGCCACAGCTGATGTTGCTGCGCAGGGTCCATTAGTGGGCACCCAGCTGCCACTGACACAAGTCAGGCCTTTGGTCATCCCTCCACCTGCCACTCCCTCGGCTCAATCCACCGAACCCACTGGCCATACTGGTCAGGGCGGCATTAGCCAGCCAGGGTCTGCGCCACAGTCCAAGAGGAGGAAGGTTGCACCTGCAGCACAGGCTGGGACCCCACACACAGCCACGACCTCCTGCACGTCGAGGAAGAAGCCTTTCTGTAAGCAGGAACTGGACTTCCTCGTGGACTACCTGCGGGGACACAGCCGTGACATGCTAGTGGGTGCCAATAGTCAGACTACGGCTGCCCAACGTGACACCCACTGGAAGCATGTTGCGGAACATGTCAGTTCATTCGGCCATGAGGTGCGCACAGCGCAGGAGTGCAAAAAGCGCTGGAATGACATCAAGCGCAGCACTAAGGCTAAGCGTGCCTCATATTACAACTTGACTCTGGTGACTGGCAGTGGGCCTGCACCAGAGGAGGAAGAACTCACTCCGCATGAGGCTCTCGTTGCGGAGTTCATACCACCAGAATTGGTCGAAGGTGTGGGAGAGATGCTGGACTTTGATGCCCAGTCCAGTGAGTGTTGAAGCGTAGTTGTTGAGGACGTGTGTGTTTCACTTGTGGGATGTGTTGTGCATGATTGCTGCTACATGTGACGTGTACATGGTTCTGAGGTGTAAGTAATGCAATGCTACCGTCATGCATGTCTCCTCTGCCTGCAATCGGGACTCCATGTGGGCATGCTCCCTTGCCCCTCCTCCGCCACTCTGCACCCCAGTTCCACCTTTGCACTGGTCTGCTACATTCTTGCCAATGTGTAGTTTCTTGTTCATGTGTCCTGTGTAGATGCTAACTTCCAGCTTAGAAACTGCCAGACATATGCCGTGTGGTACAGCCTTAGTACTCGATGCAGGGTATCCCACTTGTACTGTGCATGGGTCAGATGTCCCGCAGGGACATGAGTGCCCATTCATGCTCCATGTGCATTGCACGCATGCCCCTATGTGTCCTTGACTGGATGAGCACTGTAATATGAGTCCTTGGTTACATACATTGCCTACCATATTATCGGCCTCCCCATGTCAACTGTGGCTCAGTCCTGCGTTGCACACATGTTTAGGCAATGACAATCTGTGTGGCTCACAGGCCTCAGCCTGTTCAATGGCCAATGACTCTGTCCAACTCTTGTCGTGTCTTCTTCACACGTGGCTGGCCTCCGGATCTTCCATCATGTGTCCTGCCCACTGTCCCAGCATCATTAGCAGTGTTGTAATTTGATTCACATTAAGCTGTTGATGCCAGTCAACACTGCTTGTCAATACACAGGTGTATGGGCAGCCTTTTGATACCATGCTAGGCATCCCTGCTTTGGTACTGGTGTGGAGGGGTGCTTGGCTGCTAGACATGGTACACATTGAATACACAATGCACGTGATGTCTGAATTTGACATTGCACTGCCTTCACATTTCCTGGCACACACCATGGAGTGCTTGTACATGTAGGTAGTGAGTGGCGTACACATTTTCAGCACTGCATAGACCCACTTCCATGCAAACTGCCACCTTTCAACAGGTCTGATCACAGTGGCTATTCTAAGTAGACCCAGCATGCATGCCAGGTCATATGTTGTGTGTCACATGTCTGCCGGATGCCTTTGCTGTCGGTGTGTGTGTGTGTTGTGTGCTTCTGACATGTGTAGTTACCTTTTCCTCTCTATTTTTCAGGTGATGACGCAATGGATGCAGAGGATGGTGTTGTCACGCCAGACACAGGGTTGGTAAGACCACATCAACCCGGCACTAGTGGGGGTCGTGGGGTGGTAGGCCACGAAACCCCCCAAGTGCTGCAGTCCATCCTGTCTCTGGCTGCCTATGAGTCCAGCCTTGATGACGACTCTGACGTCCATGTTGAGTTGGATGACCATCAAGTCCATGTGTCAGGGGTGAGTGATTCTGATGTGGACACTCCTCTGTCTGCGACACCTGCACTGAGGGATCAGACAGTCTTGGTTCCTCCGCCCGTGGTGGATCGGGACGCAGGGTCACCCTCCACACCAGTCACTGATGTGCCTGGGACATCACGTCGACGGGGGCATGTAGTCGTGCAGCCGCAGGCGGTGCCAACACAGCGAGGACCTCCGGTCCTTGGGTCCCGCAGGGGTCAAGCCCGGCAACGCGGTCGCCGCGCGCAACCGCTGTATACTGAGTGGGAGCAAGACATGACTGCCAATACCGAACGGCAGGGGGCAGCAATGGAGAACATCGCTGACAGCATGGAGCGTGTGGCCCGATCTGTGCTCCCCCCTGCTAGGCAGGTGCCCCACAGTGCTGGGGGGTGGGGGTGCAAGGGGACATGAGTGGGGGCCTGCTGGGGGGTGGGGGTGCAGGGGGACATGAGTGGGACATGGTTGGGGGCCTGCTGGCAGGTGCCCCACAGTGCTGGGGGGTGGGGGTGCAGGGGGACATGAGTGGGGGCCTGCTGGGGGGTGGGGGTGCAAGGGGACATGGTTGGGAGCCTGCTGGCAGGTGCCCCACAGTGCTGGGGGTTGGGGGTGCAGGGGGACATGAGTGGGGGCCTGCTGGGGGGTGGGGGTGCAAGGGGACATGGTTGGGAGCCTGCTGGCAGGTGCCCCACAGTGCTGGGGGGTGGGGGTGCAAGGGGACATGAGTGGGACATGGTTGGGGGCCTGCTGGCAGGTGCCCCACAGTGCTGGGGGGTGGGGGTGCAGGGGGACATGAGTGGGGGCCTGCTGGGGGGTGGGGGTGCAAGGGGACATGGTTGGGAGCCTGCTGGCAGGTGCCCCACAGTGCTGGGGGTTGGGGGTGCAGGGGGACATGAGTGGGGGCCTGCTGGGGGGTGGGGGTGCAAGGGGACATGAGTGGGGGCCTGGTGGAGGCTGCCCCTGGTGACTGGGGGGTGGGGGTGGTGGGAGACATGGGTGGGGGCCTGGTGGAGGCTGCCCCTTCACTGCTGGGGGGTGGGGGTGCTGGGAGACATGGGTGGGGGCCTGCTGGGGGGTGGGGGTGGTGGGAGACATGGGTGGGGGCCTGGTGGAGGCTGCCCCTGGTGACTGGAGGGGTGGGGGTGGTGGGAGACATGGGTGGGGGCCTGGTGGAGGCTGCCCCTGGTGACTGGAGGGGTGGGGGTGGTGGGAGACATGGGTGTGGGCCTTGTGGAGGCTGCCCCTGGTGACTGGAGGGGTGGGGGTGGTGTGAGACATGGGTGGGGGCCTGGTGGAGGCTGCCCCTGGTGACTAGAGGGGTGGGGGTGGTGGGAGACATGGGTGGGGGCCTGGTGGAGGCTGCCCCTGGTGACTGGGGGGGTGGGGGTGGTGGGAGACATGGGTGGGGGCCTGGTGGAGGCTGCCCCTGGTGACTGGAGGGGTGGGGTGGTGGGAGACATGGGTGGGGGCCTTGTGGAGGCTGCCCCTGGTGACTGGAGGGGTGGGGGTGGTGGGAGACATGGGTGGGGGCCTGGTGGAGGCTGCCCCTGCACTGCTGGGGGGTGGGGGTGCTGGGAGACATGGGTGGGGGCCTGGTGGAGGCTGCCCCTGGTGACTGGGAGGGTGGGGGTGGTGGGAGACATGGGTGGGGGCCTGGTGGAGGCTGCCCCTGGTGACTGGAGGGGTGGGGGTGGTGGGAGACATGGGTGGGGGCCTTGTGGAGGCTGCCCCTGCACTGCTGGGGGGTGGGGGTGGTGGGAGACATGGGTGGGGGCCTTGTGGAGGCTGCCCCTGCACTGCTGGGGGGTGGGGGTGGTGGGAGACATGGGTGGGGGCCTTGTGGAGGCTGCCCCTGGTGACTGGAGGGGTGGGGGTGGTGGGAGACATGGGTGGGGGCCTTGTGGAGGCTGCCCCTGGTGACTGGGGGGTGGGGGTGGTGGGAGACATGGGTGGGGGCCTGGTGGAGGCTGCCCCTTCACTGCTGGGGGGTGGGGGTGCTGGGAGACATGGGTGGGGGCCTGCTGGGGGGTGGGGGTGCAAGGGGACATGTGGCTTGGCTGGGGGGCATGCCCATGGTGGATGGGCTGCCTGCGGGACATGACCAGGGGTGCAGGGTAGTCCCCTGTGGTGTGGGCTGCCTGCAGAGGTCGTGGAGGGGGTAGAGGGGAGACCTGGGAGGACCCACACTGGCAATTCACCTCTTCAACTTCCCGCACACCTACGTAATACACTGCCCCACTCGCACAGGCCCAATCGCGTGTAGGATTTCTCGCGCACCCCTGAAATCCACGTACCCAGGCCAATCGCGTGTAGATTTTCTCGCGTACCCCTGAAATCCACGTACCCAGGCCAATCGCGTGTAGAATTTCTCGCGCACCCCTGAAATCCACGTACCCAGGCCAATCGCGTGTAGAATTTCTCGCGCACCCCTGAAATCCACGTACCCAGCCCAATTGCGTGTAGATTTTCTCGCGCACCCCTGAAATCCACGTACCCAGCCCAATCGCGTGTAGAATTTCTCGCCCACCCCTGAAATCCACGTACCCAGCCCAATCGCGTGTAGATTTTCTCGCGCACCCCTGAAATCCACGTACCCAGCCCAATCGCGTGTAGAATTTCTCACGCACCCCTGTAATACACGTACCCAGGCCAATCGCGTGTAGAATTTCTCGCGCACCCCTGAAATCCACGTACCCAGCCCAATCGCGTGTAGATTTTCTCGCGCACCCCTGTAATACACGTACCCAGGCCAATCGCGTGTAGAATTTCTCGCGCACCCCTGAAATCCACGTACCCAGGCCAATCGTGTGTAGATTTTCTCGCGCACCCCTGAAATACACGTACCCAGGCCTATCGCGTGTGGGGACACTCGCACACCCCTGAAATACACGCTCCCCGCTCTGCGTTTGCTGCTGCCCTTTGCGCTGGATTGGGGATTTTGATGGCTTTTCCCTGCGCAAGGGGCGTTCTTGGGGGCGTAACTGACGCTGCTGCAGGGTCGCTGCGCCACTCTGCGCCACGGCTGGTTGTGGATGTTGGAATCCATGAATACGCTGTGCGCCTGAATGTGTTTCGGCGCACGCGGCTGGCGCAGACTACCGCACGCGCACACTGTGCGCCAGCCGCGTGCGCCACTTGTGCGCCGAATTCTATGAATTGGCCCCCTTAGTTATTTTGAAGGACTTTCAAGTACCATATTGAAAGTACTAGGCAAAGACTGCACAGAGTGAAGTGAAATGTGCACGTGCACTGGGTTGAAATATGAAAGTTCAATCCTCTGACGAAAGAAGCACAAGTAATGTCTGCAGTATCATCACTGCTGCAAGCACACAAAGTAATTGATATTGTTTATTTAATTCGCAGTGAAGACTACTCTCCTCAGAATCAACAGCATCTACACTGCAGACGACATATCCGAAGAAACCTGGTCATCTTGCACAAAAAAGTAAGTACAGTACAACCTTTATATTGTAACTACTCCTTAAAGAGGCTGCGTGGGTTATTTCTTTATTTTGGGCACCAAAGCAAGCATTGATTTGTAAACCACTCTACCTACAAATATCCATTTATTGAACAAAGAATAACAGGCAGAATGGCTGACAAATCCCTGTGTTTTTGGTACTGAAATAACATAGGTAATCCTTAAAAGGTTAGATTGTGAAAAGAAGTTACTGTGCCAAGTTTTTGGCATTTCAGTTATTAATAATGGTTCTCGTCACAAGTAGGCCACTTTGTACTCTCATCTGATGCACATTGTAGTAGTATACAAACAGTAAAGTAGCCTTATCAAATAATAATTATTACAGTTCACTGTACGTTGATACACCATGCCAAAGAGCTTCCCCATCAAACCTATGCACACATGCACACTGTACACATACATTGGACAACAGAGCAAGGAACAGACAACACACCAAAGAATGCCTACTAAAAAGCAACTCCGTAGAAAGGAACGCAGAATTGGAGCAAATAAAAATAAAGGAGCCCAATGTAAGCATGCGCCTGTTGTAGAGTGTGTAGAGAATCTTGGTACAAACCAGCTAATGCAGTTGGGTAACATAATAAAGGAAGTGCCAACTACCGAAACTGTACCTTCTCCATCAAAAGGTGTCACAAAACACAGAAATGTTGTAAAAAAAACGGCTGCCAGTGCAGCTAACAATGTTCCTAATAATCCTGATAGTGTAAGAAGAACCCATAGTAAAAAAAAGTATTTTTTTAGCAAAAACGTTTTGTCACAGAGTCCTTCAGAATCTACTAAGAGGACCAAAATCATCCTCACCCCTTAAAACGTACCGCAGAAAGTTAATTCTACAAGCACTCATGGGCACTGCAATCCTTCTCAAAAGGAAGTTGTTCATATTAGTGTTAAAGAGTATGAAAGCACTAACAAAACTAAGTACCAAACTACAAAAGAAACTCAGCAATAAACGGAATGTGAACACAAATAATTTCTTGCATGTTTGTGGTGGTGAATGGAGTCACACAACAACCACAGAGCCATATTTTAATGAAGAAGCATACAAACAAAATCAAACAAATACAATTGCCATCCATAGCAGTGGACGAGGGTATGAGAAAATCAATACTACCATCATGGAACAAGAAACACTGCTTACAAACTATCTCCTGAAAACTCAGAATTACCTCTCTATTCAGCGAACCACACTGTCCAGTATACAAATGGCCATGCACATCAATGTGTGCCATTCCAAACAAAGCTTTCAAATCTTTATGTCAGTTCCTCAATCAATATGTGAAAGGTAAAGACAAAAGTAAAATGAAAGTGCTGCAAAATATGGATATTTGTAAAGTGCGGAAAGACACAGGACTAAAAGGAAATTCAATAGCCTGCATTTCTGGGCCTATTTGCAAAAGTACCTTCCATGATATCAAAAGAATATCAGTACATCATTCCAGAGTAAGAAATTTAGTGTATAAAATATACTATGCAAAAAGTCCAGCTTCAGAATTAGGCAATTTAAATACCACTCTTCTGCATGGTACACCCAAATACTTACAAGAAGAAATGGACCGTATTCAGAAAAAGTATTTTGGAAGTGAGAGCCACGTAGAAAATGCACATAGCAACCTTCTGTTACACATATACAGAAAAGAAATAGTAAAATTTAAAAGGGCATCGGCTGAAGTACCAAACCATGTGTGTGTGTGTTGCCGCAGAAGGTTTTACAAAAGGAACACAAAAAATGTGGACATAGCATACAAAATAGAAAACAATGAAGACTCTAAATGGTTTGAATTAGCTTTGTACCTTTTAGCTGAAAACAAATATGAACAACTGAACGCCTAATATGTTGCAGTTACTGTACTGCAAAATTAGACAACAAACACACTCCTTCACGTGCTATTACAAATAATTTGAAATTGTTTCCATTACCAAAAATCCTGCAACAGCTCAATTTGTATGAGAGCATAATAATTAAAATAGTTTACCCATTTCAAGCAATTATACGCCTTCATCCAAAAACAGCAAAATTACCTTCCTCTGAATTGGTGAAAGGCATTCCTGGCAAAGTAGTTTACTTGCCATTAGATCTAACGGAAAATGTACACACTCTAGGAGTGTAATGTTCAATAGAGCATTCTTTAATAGTTTTGGTAACTGGAGTACCAACAAAGGACAACAAAATTTGGCAACAATTTGTGGACTTACACAAAGTTAGACAAGCATTGAAATATCTAAAAGACAATAATGAGTACTACAAGGAAATATTGATGAAAGCTTAAGGCAAACAACTGAAATAATTCAAGAGCCATCAGTAACTGGACAATTCGAACTTCTGGATCCAGCTACAGTATCCACTCTTTTGGACCATTACACAATTCATCCATTGCATTCCAATGAAAGCATAGATGATGCACTAGAAACTTACCAAATGCGACAAACCAAAGGGTCACCAATGAGTATTTGGGAAAAAAGTATAGAAACACATGCTTTTCCACTGCTATTTCTTACTGGCAAAGGTGGAAGATACTTTGATAGACCCACTCAGAATGGGGCATCAGAATGCCGCTCATTACGAATGTATTCGCAAGATCCCAGATTTAGACAAAATGTTGAATACATATTCCACCTACTCCATGAAAGTTAATTAGAAACACTATGTTATGGAGTTGCACACATTCTTAAATCTGGAACGTACTTTCATAATATGTCAGCTACACAGTTAGCACAAAAAGTACAAGAAAAAGATGAGGTGTTACAATCAAGTATTACAAATTTGTTTGCAAACATGCATGGTACAAAGGAATACTGGTTCAGACCGCACAGAGACGTGCGTTGCATGATCAGAAACCTTGGTGCACCAACTTGGTTTTTTACACTAAGTTGTGCAGAATATGCATGGAAAGATTTACATGACTTCCTACGCATAGAAAACAGCAACAAAAACAACATAGACATATTAACACCTGGAGAACTATGCTCTCTAGATCCAGTTAATGTCTCAAGAAATTTCCATCATCGTTTCATTGCAATGCTACACTTTATTTGCAATAAAACTGTTCCTCCTCCCCGTGGCCAGGGCCTACAGTCTTGGAAGTAAGGCCTTAGGCCTTCAGCGACGGCCATGCATCCAAGACTCTATGCCCTGGCCACAACCACCTTAGTATGTGCCACCCAGGGCAGCGTACTAATGAATATAATAATAGCCATTGGAAAAAATAATGCATTCACAGCATGTTGTCAATTTCAATGTTCCCTAAAACCACACGTGTCCTTACAAATGTAACAACTCCCCCGTGCACTGCACGGGCTCAAATACTGGCCTTATTCGACCCCTCATTTTCTGTGGAGGCCATAGAACGTACGTCATTAAGTAAGTATAAGTGTATTATTAGGTGCATGGCCTTTGGCCCTGCACCCAAGAGTGCAGGGTCTCCCCACAACCACCTCAGTGATGTGTGGTAGTGGGGTTATTCTGTAGGTGTGTTATCCTTCAGTGCGTCTGCCCAGAGGCTTCATTCCTAGCTGTATGTCTATGGATCTTACATGGGATAGATGTGCAGTGTCTTCCACGTCTAATACTTACCATTTTGTTCGTGGGTGCATGGCCTTTGGCCATGCACCCAACGCTGCACGCACTCCCCACAACATGGCAATCAAAATGCAACACTACAGGTGTATGCATGGGTGGCACATGCGGCGGTGGTTGTGGCCAGGGCCTACAGTCTTTGAAGTAAGTCCTTCGGCCTTCGGCCGATAGCCATGCATCCAAGACTGTAGGCCCTGGCCACAACCACCGCAGTATGTGCCACCCATGGCGGCGTACTAATTAATATAATAATAGCCATTGGAAAAAATAATGCATTCACGGCATGTTGCCAATTTCAATGTTCCCTAACACCACACGTGTCCTTACAAATGTAACAACTCCCCTGAAATACTGGCCGTATTGGACCCCTCATTTTCTGTGCATACAAGGAGGCCATAGAACACACGTCAGTAAGAAGGGATTAGTGTACTGTGCGTACATGATTTCCATAGAAATACATCATGATGACCTACCCCCAGAACAAATGCATTGGTCACCCATCTCTTCAGACTGTAGCCCCTGGCCACAACCACCGTAACATGTGCCACCCATGGCAGAGTACTAATGAATATAATAATAGCCATTGGAAAAAATAATGCATTCACAACATGTTGTCAATTTCAATGTTGCCTACCTATACGCGTGTGCTTTCAACAGTTACGAATTTCCTGTCCACTTCATGGACTGAAGAGCTATCCTTATTACACCCCACATTTACTGCACATACAAGGTGTCCATAGAAATTACATCATGACGACTGAAGAAAAAATGCATAGATCACCCATTTCTTACTATCTGAACCTTCCCAATGCTCTGTGACACAGCAAAATAGTTTAATGAAAAAAGCATGTGTACGCTGGTTGTTGCTCCGCTTTCCCCGTATCCAAGATGTCTGGCACATCCAAACCATCTGTTGCAGAACACGTCTCGCAGCAGCCAATGAGCAGAGATGTCACGTGTCTGCGCTCATGACGCCAGCCCCTTAGCCAATTGGTATCTTGTTAGTCGACTGAACAGGGAAGTGTGACCGCGGAGCGAACATAGATATCACTAATTATTTCAGATGTACCTTTTCATAATTATAAAGAAACATACTGCACGTATGGTGACCAAATTTACAAAAGCATGCTTTCTGGACCAAGCCCCTACACCTGCCGCAGATTTTGACAAAATCCGTCCAGCGGTTTCACCTGTAGCCGTGCGCATGGTTTTCCCCCCATTCAGTCTATGGGAAAAAAGACGTTTTGGGACCCCCCCCCCTATAACCTTGCCCCCTCTGGCCCAAACATCTCCAAACTTTGCGGAAAAAAATCAGAGTGGCTCATACACGTTTTTTTGCAAAGTTTGGTGAGGATTCGTCCAGGGGGAGCAGAGTTATAAGCTGCCCAAAAAGTGCTCTTCCTATGGAAACAGCAACTTAACCATTACCATATATATATATATATTCAGTAAAAAAACTTTGTTAAAGGGACGTTATGGTTAAGTTGCGCTACTAAAAACCTGTCAGATTCAGTAAAAAAAACTTTGTTAAAGGGACGTTATGGTTCCAAGTAAAACCGCAAAACCCTTGAAATTCGCCAGTTATGGTAAGCTAAGCAACCATAACTCGCGCCACCACCGTGCACTGCTAAGACTAACACCCAGGACATCAAAGATGACATCACAAATTAGTTTCAGTTCTTTTTGTTAAAACCAATTTAGGTGTCCACGGACAGCGCGGTTGTTCAGAAATGTTCGTAAATAGACGAAAATGTAAGTGTCCTGAGGACACTAATCTGTCCATAATGTTCTCATGCAAGTTGAAACTGTTCTAAGAACACTCGTAGTGTCCTGAAATGTTCGTAAATAAATGAAAATGGAGGTGTCCTTAAGAATACTATGCCTGTTCGTAGTGTTCGCTAGCAAGTTGAAACTGTTCTAAGAACACTCGTGGTGTCCTGAATTGTTCGTAAATAAATGAAAATGGAGGTGTGCTGGGGACGCTATGTCTGTCCGTATTGTTCGCAAGTAAGCTAAACTATGCTAAGAACAAACGGCTGTCCGTAACTGTTCATTTTACATCAACGCGCATGCGCAAAACAATGTCCGTACATTGGGTGTCCTGCGGATGGCCGCTTCCTTAGCGAACATGCTCACGAAGCAATCATGTGACCGCGCCCACGCTGATCGTGTGTTCTGAATGCGGACTCTGTTCGTGTCCCCGAACAGTTTAAAAGTACCTTTCCAAGTAATCCACAATATTTCTCATTAAGAACTCACCATACCACAAATCCCGCATACTAATCCTAAGTTTCCACATAGTTTTTGTGACTTTTTGAACCTTTTTTGGTGTTCGATCTGTCTTGCGGACGGCGCTCATGTCTGCGAACCGCGTACAAGCACCCCTATAAAAAACCACGCCCTAGAGCTCATTCTCATTGTGTTTCTGGCTATTCCACAGAGCCCACTGCATTTTGCTGCATACTTTGCAGATTTTGAGATTTCCATCTCCAAGCTGATGACATCCATGGCTCCACTATTGTCACCTGGTGCTACATCTGCCTCAGCACCACCTCCACCCCCTCCACCACCACCATCTCCCCAAGGGCCTGAAGAGGGGAACAGGAGTGAGGATACAGAGGAGGAAGAAGAGGATGACGAGAATGAGGTAGAGGAAATCCCTACTACCCGCCCTCGGCGTGATTCTTGGGTGTGGCGGTTGTTTACTGTTCATGGGAATGGTCCTAAGGCTCGTGCGAACCATGTCACCTGCAATGAGTGCAAAATGGTACTCAGTCCGGGAGGCATGGTTCGTACAGCTTTGGGACCACTACCATGAAGCGACACCTCAACTCATTCCACACTGGGGCCATTCGCCAGGTTGTACGTTGCGAAGAGCGTAGCAGGTTGATTGCCTCTACTTCATCCTCCGTTTCTGATCCTGTCACCACAAGGACAGCGTCTTCCTCAAGCTGCCTCACAGGCCATACAGAATTCTGATGACCCTTACCTTTCGAGGGTCACAGTTGTATGTATGTACTGTGACACAGTACTCTGCAGGGGGAGCGACTTCGGAGTGGTTTTGCGACTATCGTCTCACAGCATGAGAAGACCTGCTCACTACCCAAATAAAACCCACTCTACATCTTCCTCTCTCAGCTCGCCCTTTCTTGTCCCTGTGGTTGGTGTCCCCCTCTTTCCCCTCCTTTCCCCTCCTCTCCTAGTGTGTTGTGTATAAAAAACCAATAAAAATACAAAATAACAAAAAAAAAAAAAATAAGGCTCTTTTCAGAGCCGCCTTTCACAGTTAAAAAATAGAAGTGAAGATAAATAAAGCAGGGCCCTTTGCATTTCTTGAAAGTCTGCGGACAGTTCGCGAACATAAAAAAAATTGAGGTGCTACCCTATTGTAACCATTGCATTTTTCTCTGGGAGGAAGTGGTGGCTCTGAAAAGAGCCTTTGGGAGGTGTTTGTATGTCAAAAATTATAAATACTTAACACCTACTTCAAAATGGGTGCTGTATTTCTAAAAAAGGTCGCAATGCATTTTGTACATTTCTCAGAAAAATCTGATTGCCAGCATAAGTAAGATGGACTCCATCTCTGCGAAAAATGTATATACTACGAAACATAATTGTCCCGGGAGGATAGCTCAGCGGCAACGTGCGCTTCTTGGAAGCAAGACGACTCGAAGCAACACAGGTTCGATCCCCGGGTCCGCGCTTAAAAACCTCTGGGTGTTTAAGCACGTTATAAATACGTAACTAAGACAAAAAAAAATACAACAATTACGCAACTAAGAAAACAAACAATTCCTGTAACAGCGCCTCGATGCCCGCGGGCTGTGTGAGAGCTTTAAAAATGTAAAATGATAATATTTTCATTGTGAAAAGAGGACATGCCAAAATCTCTTAGGAAGGCACAAACAGCCTTATTAACATTACGCCTTGCTTTCTCCATTTGTGGACCACATGAGAAACAACGAAACCATATTTGTCTCTGCGCAATCCGTGAACAAATTACTTTGGAGTTTGGAAACATGTCCATGATCTTCTGAAGTCCTTCTTTCAGTGCAAATTGCAAAGAAATTCCAGACACATGTCCTAAACTGTTCCCTCCACAATGAATTACAATTATGTCTGGATGTTCCTCTATCTTCAAAGTTGCACAGAGAGGAAGCAAGTCCAACCACTTTGAAGGAAGTTTACGCGACACAGACTTGGCCTTTGAAGTTCTTTATTTACGGAGCTCCCCGGAGCCCTCAACCTGCTCCTCTCAGATTCATATCTCGCCGCCGTCAACCGTCTCCCCGTGGTCACGCGGCTCTTCGCTCCGAACACTGACACAGAGCGCGCGTGACCACCGCGAGCCGAAATCATTACATGCAATTCCCTACACATCTTCCCCTTTATAATAGAATAAAAGATTTTAACCATCCAAAGAAAAGACGGTCACAAACTAACTAATGTAACTGATCAACCTGAAACATAGGAGAATGCGACAACTCCTGGTAATTATTAAAATGTTAATACTAATCTTGCATTTGTATTTCTCCTTTACGTACTGAGATCAAGGTATTTTAATTTTCATAATCCCTCATCCACACAGGTTTTGATCTGGTCCTATGCGACCCTCCTTCTTTAGTTCTCTCCTCATTATCAATTTCAACATTTTTTCCGTCTACAACACCTTCTTTCCTCACCTTTTCTAACGTACTGTGTCCCTCCTTCACCACACCTTCCCTTACTCTCTCCTCCGACCTACTGACATTCACATCACCAACTTTCGCCAACCTTCCTTTTGACCACACTTCACCTCCCTCCAAAACCACCACATTACTTTTTACTGCATTTATCTTCTTCGGTCCCAGGAATTTACTTTCCACACATTTGTTTACTAATCTAGGATTCTTAACATACACTTCTTCACCAACTTTCCATTCCTGTTCTTTCACCCTCCTCCTGTCATCAAACAATTCTTTGTTTCTCTCTTGACTTAAAGTAATTAGTTTCATAATGTGTTCTCTATCAACATTTACCACCTTGGCCATTCCCAACCATCCTGGACAAAGCCTTGTCCCAGGTTCCCTGCCTTTCAGTGATACGAAAGGAGACACACCCGTCACAGAGTGTGGCGTGGTGACATAATTCCACGTCAACAACCTTAATACTTCCCTCCACGGTTGTCCAGAATTCATGGCCATCTGCAGACCCCCTTTTATGTACCTATTTATTCTTTCCACAAGACCATTTGCCTTAGGATTATACAGCGCTGTCCTTGTGTGTTTAATGCTATAACCTGCAAGAAATGTTCTCATACTCTCGGATACAAATTGTACCCCATTATCAGACACAATTTCACTAGGCACCCCCTCTTTAAGGAACAGTCTCTCTAAAAAACAAATCAACTCCTTGGCTGTAACCTCTCTCACCGCTTCCCACTCAAACCATTTCGAATGAAAATCCACTGCAACAAATAAGAACTTTTGGCCACCTCCCAGCCCTGCCACTGGACCCATAATGTCCACTGCCAATTTGCACCAAGGCTGGTCTGGCACCACATTTGGTATCAAAGGGGCCTCCCTCACTACTCTGCACTTGTCATTCATTTGACAAGTCATGCAATCTTTGACAAATCTTTCCGCACATCTATCGATTCCCGGCCACCAATAATTTTGCCTCAATTTTCTTTTCATGGCAGCCTCTCCCGGATGACCCTGATGAGCCAAACTAACCAGCACTGACCTGATAGACTGTGGAGGAACAACACATCTTCCTCTTCTTAGCCTGTCTCCACACAAATTCAATTCATCCCTTATCTCCCACCAATTATTGAATTTACTATCCAAATCTCCCTTTGCAGGCCATCCCTTCACGGTCCAGTCCTTTATAAGACTAAGCTCCTCGTCAGTATCCTCTTCTCGTATCCACTCAACCTTGCTAACTGCATTCATTATTTCTGCCACAACTGACTCCTCCTCTGCTTCTCTGTCTTCTGCAAATCCACCACTTACTGGCAACCTGGACAAACAGTCCGCCACCACATTTTTCTTTCCCAGCAGATAGCTCACATCAAAGTTAAAATTCTGGAGCCCCAGACCCCATCTGCTAATCCTTGGGGAACCTAACGCCCACCTTCCACTCTCAAAAAGTTGAACCATGGGCTTATGATCCGACCTAACCACAAATCTTCTTCCCCACAAGAAATACTTGAAATGATTCACTGCCCAGAACATAGCTAAGGTTTCTCTTTCAATAACAGAATATTTGCACTCTGCACCCCTCAACGTCCTAGACGCAAACGCAATAACTCTTTCAGTATTATCCCTGTCGTACTGCACCAATGTCGCTCCCAGTCCCAGCATGCTCGCATCAACCACCAAAACAATTTTATCCTTATTATCAAACCTTCCTATGGATGGTGCCTCGCTCACCGCTTGCTTGATACACTCAAAAGCCACACCACACTCTGCTGACCATTCAAATTTTGCACCTTTCTTGAGCAAACTTCTGAGGGGAATCGATACTTTTGCAAAATCCTTAACAAACTTATGGTAATATTCGGCCAAACCTAGGAACGATTTCACTTGTTCCTTACTCTCTGGTACCGGTGCAACCTTCACTGCTTCAACCAAATTCCTCTTAGGCCTCACACCCTTTTCATCTATTTCATGACCAAGAAATTCAACCCTGTGCACTCCAATCTTGCACTTGCTCCTTTTCACCGTTAATCCTGCCTCCCTTAATCTATCTAACACCTTTCTCAACACCCCCTCATGTTCTTCGGTGGAATTCGCATATATCAGAACATCATCCTGAAAAATAATAATATTCTTCACCCCGCACAGCACCGTCTCCATCACCCTTTGGAATACAGCTGCCGCCGAAGCGAGCCCAAACGGCATCCTGCAATATCTAAAAGTACCAAACACTGTAATGAATGCCGTCAATTTTTGACAATCCTCCTTCAGTGGAACCTGATGATATGCTTGAGAAAGATCAATGACTGAAAATATTTTAGCATTGTTCAATACAGATAATTCATCACCAATTATCGGCAGGGGGTGTCTATCAATCAAGATATTTCTGTTCAAGTCTCGTAAGTCTACACACAGTCTTATATCCCCGTTTGCCTTCGCTGCTACTACCACTGGCGACAGCCATTCAGAGCTTTCACTTTTCTCTATTATTCCCCTTTGCAGCAGTGATTCCACTTCCACTCTTAACTTTTCCTTTAGTTCGTGAGGCACTGGCCTCACCTTGTGCACTTTTGGAGTGGCTCCTGTCTTCAGCTGAATCTGATGTTCAAATCCCTTCAACACTCCTAATTCATCTTGAAACACTTCGGGGTATTCCTTCTCCCACCTATCCTTCAGCTCCGCCACATCTATAGGCCTTTCCGCATTCGCTTGGATTCTAATACCCAACTTCCACTGTTCACCCCATCCCAGGAGTGTCGAACCTTCTTGAGTAACGTATATCTCCGCTTCACAGCTTCTTCCTTTATAGTCCACTGAAGCCTGGAACATGCCTACAATTTCAATCTTCACATTCCCATACGCATACGGTTCGATCTTATGTTCTTTCAGTTGCTTCACATCTCCTTGCATGCGACCTAGAAATGTTGCTTTCGACATCAAAGTCCACGGCGAACAACTGTCCACCTTCATTGTAATTGCCTTCCCGTTGACTTTGAATACATCTAAAGGTGCTCCACCCTTATTAGATACCTCTGACACTTCTAGTATATGCTTTGTCTGGTTGCAGATTCCTTCTGCATCATCTTCTTCTTGCTCGGGCACCCTACTTCCTTCCTCAATATTCTGCACCACTCCCCACTCACGACAAACTTTCGCAAAATGACCCTTTTTCTTGCATTTAAGACAAGATATGTTTCTGGCTGGACAGAACATGCTGGTCGAAATGTGACGGTTACTTCCACACTTGTAGCATCTTATCTCCTTGTTGGGAACTCCTTTACGAAACCCCTTCACTACTGCCACTTCTCCTTCCAACTTCTCTCCCTTCATCTTAGTTATGTACTTCTGGGTCTGTTCCATACTTCTTGCCGTTTCGATAGCTACTTCCAGTGATGCGTCTTTGGACAATAGTCTCTCTTGTATCTTTACGTTATTAGTACATCGCACTAACTGGTCCCTTATGAGAGAGTCTGTGAGCAGTCCAAATTCACATGTGTGACTAAGGGACCTCAATGCTGCCACAAAATTCTCCACTGGCTCCTGTGGACCTTGTGTCCTTTGGAAAAACTTATGCCTCTCAAACGTTATGTTCTTTTTGGCTTCAAAGTGTATCTCCAACTTCCTTTCCGCCATGGAATATTGATCCACTTCTCCTTGGCCCAGCTGTGGAGGATCAGGTAATCCATCATACACGCTTCTGCCTTCAGTTCCCAAATTGTGGAGTAAAATTGCTTCCTTCCTAGCTGATGCGAACTTGTCCCCTCCAATGGCAACCAGGTACGTGTCAAACAACCTCTTCCACCTGTCCCACCTTATTGGTGGTGCCCCAGGTGGTGCCCCAGGTTCAGCCAGGAACGGTGGTGGGGGTGCCATGCTAGCTGCCGCCATCCTTATGTATGTCTAGGTGCTTTAAGTTCCCTTAAATGTCACTTAGTTCACGGCTAGACAACACTGTTCACTTCTTCAGGTGCACTAATCTCCCAGTGATTAAGCTGCACTGTGGCACATCATAATTATATATTCACTTTCCCCAACACCATCCTTAGTTCTGCCTCCTCCTTGCCTTTACAAACTCTCAATGTGTCCGTGGAGACGCTCCCACACTGTAATTGCCAATTATTGTTCACCTTAATGGTGAACCTCCCCCTCTGGTTGTGTCCAACCCCCCTTTTCCTTGCTCCTCACCTCTTTATCCAATGAGCCAGGGTGGGCGGCACCAACCAGAAACTAGCTGTCTGCTTCTTACAGCTACAAGAGAGAGGAGGGGAGACTGTCCCCCTGCAGCGCACACTTCCCAGTGCCGCTGAGACCGCTCCCTTCCCCTTAACCTCGGTTCCTCACACGTTTGTCGCGGCCCAATCTCCTCGCTTCTGGCGGCAGCGCACTTTTCTTTCCTGGCCGTAAGGAAGACGTCACCAGGCTCCGCGGCGAGCTCCGTATGTTTATATCCTCGTCGCCACTTGAAGGAAGTTTACGCGACACAGACTTGGCCTTTGAAGTTCTTTATTTACGGAGCTCCCCGGAGCCCTCAACCTGCTCCTCTCAGATTCATATCTCGCCGCCGTCAACCGTCTCCCCGTGGTCACGCGGCTCTTCGCTCCGAACACTGACACAGAGCGCGCGTGACCACCGCGAGCCGAAATCATTACATGCAATTCCCTACACACTTCATTCCACACACTCCATGCCAGTGCACTTCCACATGTGCGAATCTAAGATCTATAGATACTCCACAGCTTTCTGCATGCACCTTCAACCAATGTATGCACGAGTCTCCCAAAATCCACAAAATCTGTTTTTTGAAACACTCAGCCATAGCTATCTGTTCTTCTCTCAGCAAAAATAATATCTCAGAAAACCTCTCCTAGCACAACACACTCACTAAACTTTACTGACCAATCCCTTGCTGCATTCAATCTCATTTGCATGCCTCCCCACCCCAAATTCCCCGGATGTAAAACGCGGTGTCCTAGACTACCGCCATGTCCGCAAACATATCGTAACATGTACAGCCCTTCTACCATTTCCACTTCACTCTCTGTGCCATTCCCTCATTGGATGTAGCTAAGAAATCACATGACCATCCACCAATCAAATCCAAGACCTCTACATGTAACAACATCATCATAGATCAGCACTGCAAATGTACGGTGAATCTCTCGGAGTACAAGTCTCATACCACTGGCAAGCAGGATCTACGAGAACTACTATACAAGTCTCCAAGATTTCTACTTGCAGCTTCGTCCATATCCATATGCATGAACACAAACTACAGGTATGCATATTTTCTATACAGTACATGAACACATTTTCTAACCGACTTTTACCTTGTATAATCTGTAAAATGAATCTACAATCATTTTTTCATTGTCCTAAAATGAACTGTGATTTACAAACCTTTATACTGTTTAATTTCTTCATACACACACACACACGCAAATAATGTTAAACTAACATTTTTTAAATAAAATATATAGACTACATATAATCAAACAAAATTACATGCACACTCTATGATCAAATCTCAAACAATAATATTTGTACAAACACATAATTGGTTTTAATTTTTTTAATTTATATAATTAATTACATTTATATAGGACAAGCAGGCTATGACATTGACTCACTATTATGTGGAAAAGCAGGATATGACATTGACTCACTATTACGTGGAAAAGCTTAGTTACAGGAATAGTGGTATACAGTGGTACATTATGAATTTCACAAGCCATAGTAAAGATATTTTCTTTCCTACAGTTAGTCATAACATAGTTTTAATGGTTTTGAGGAAGGCGCTGAGCATTTCAATTTAAAAAATCTATGTCTAAATTAAAAACAGTGCTATATACAAACCAAATTACTAATTTCTTTCTTTTACAATTGCAGTGAAGACCATTCTCCTGAAAAGAAGCAGCCGAATTTGAAGTACAAAGAACAACTGAGAAGCAAACTGCTCATTTTAGAAAAAAAGTAAGTAGAATGTTACCATAATACTTGAATTATTACTCAAACACACTGTAAGGTTAATTCATGGTATTTCTGTGCCTAAAAATAGAGATTTTGCACCATTCTGACCAAAAATCCCCCGTCTTAAACAGTGATTTACTGGCAGAATGGCCGACAAATTCCTATTTATTGACATGCAAATTTCCCAACTCAGCCGCTAGAAATTAGATTTTGTAGAACAAACAACTGTTTTAATTGTATAGCTTTAGATATACTATTTATACTTCTCCACACCACTGGCTTACATTTTTCTGTCATCTGAACCCCAGTTTAGTAACACATTAATTCAAGAATACCCATCCCTAGTAGTTGTACTTCCCAATGCACAATCACACACCATTACATACATCTTTATCATCTTACTCAAACACTCATGCACACAACACACATGCATTGCAGAACACCCCAACCCATACCTTCTGTTTTTTTTTTCAACAGACCCTAAAGAATGCCTACCAAAAAGCAACTCCGTAGAAAGGAACGCAGAAGTAGAGCAAATGAAAAGAAAAGTCTCCAACATAAACATCCTTCTATAGCAGAATTTGTAAAAAAAAAGTTGAAACACAACAGCTAATACAGTCATGTAGTGAAACAGAAGACGTTTCTAGTACAAAAACTTTGCCTCCTCTATCAAAAAGTAAAAACAACCAAAAAAACAATTAACAGAAAATCAACTATCACTACAAATAAAACTCCTTCTATAAATCTTGATATAGTACAAAGTAAGCATACCAAGAAAAGTATTTTAGCCAGTATGTTCCGTCACAAAGTCCTTCAAAATCTTATAAAAACAGGAGAGAAACCAGGTTCAACACTTCAAAACTATCGTAGGAAAGTAATCTTATAAGCGTTGATAGACAGTGCAATTCTTCTCAAAAGAAAGTTATTTATTTTAGTGTTAAACAGAATGAAACCACTAACAAAACTAATAACTAAATTACAAATAAGACTTCTCAATAAACGAAATGTCAACAGAAATAACTTCTTAAATATCTGTGGACGTGAATGGAGTCACACTACAAGCACAGAACCATACTTTAATGAAGAAGCGTACAAACAAAAGCAAACAAATACAATTGCCATACATAGCAGTGGTCGAGGTTATGAAACAGTTAATAATACCATAATGGAACAAGAAGTACTCCTTACAAAAATATGCCCTGAAAACATAGATTTACCCCTCCATTCATCTGAATCAGAACATCTAGTGTACAAATGGCCATGCACGTCAATGTGTAACATTCCCAAAAAAATGTTCAAGTCTTTACGCCAATTCCTCAATCAATATGTGAAAAGCAAAGACAAAATCAAAATTAAACTACTGCAAAATATGGATGATTGTCCAGTACGCAAGTACACAGGACTAAAAGGACATTCATTGGCCTGCATTACAGGACCTACTTGCAAAACAACCTTCCATGATATCAAAAGGATATCAACACATCATGCAAGTATAAGAAATCTATTTTATAAACTGCACTATGCTAAAAGTCCTGCTTTAGCACTAGGCAATTTAAATAACATTCTTCTACATGGTACAGCAAAAGACCTACTAGAAGAAATCAACTATATCCAGATAAAATATTTTGGAAGTGAAACCCACTTACAAGATGAATTAGCTGTAAACCAACTTCGTAACAATTCTGCACATGGCAACCTTTCACTACACACATACAAAAAAGAAATACTAAAATTTGAAAGTACTTCAGCTGAAGTACCAAACCACGTGTGTGTATGTTGCCGCAGAACTTTTTTATATAAGTAACACAAAAACTGTAGACCTATCATACAAAATGGAAGACAATGAAGAGTCTAAATGGTTTGAATTAGCTCTCTACCTTATAGCAGAAAACAAATACGAAATAACCGACCCCATAATACTTTGCAGCTACTGCACTACAAAACTTGACAACAACCAAACTCCTTCACGTTCTATCACAAATAACTTGGAATTATATCCACTACCAAAACCCCTTAAACAACTTAATTTATATGAGAGCATCATAAATCAAACAGTGCACCCATTTCAAGCAATAATACGCCTTCAACCAAAAACTGCAAAATTACCTCCCTTTGAATTAGTGAAAGGTATTCGTGGACAAGTAGTGTATTTACCATTAGATCTAAAAGAAAATGTGCACACTCTAGGAGTGCAACGTCCAATGCAACAATCTTTAATTATCTTGGTAAATGGAGTACCTACAAAAGACAAAATAAATTGGCAACAACTGGTAGATTTACATAAAGTTAGAGAAGCCCTGCAGTATCTTAAAGAGAATAATGAATATTACAAAGAAATTAATATTGAAGAAAACTTGAAAGATACAACTGAAATAATTCAAGAGACACAAGAAGCTGGTCAATTTGAGCTCCTAGATCCTGCTACAATAGCAAACACTTTAGACCATTATACAATTCATCTATTGCACTCTAATGACACCATAGAAGATGCACTGGAAACGTACCAAATGCGTCAAACAAAAGGATCACCAATCAGCATATGGGAAAAAAGTATAGAAGCTCGTGCTTTTCCTCTACTCTTTCCTACTGGAAAAGGAGGAAGATACAAAGATAGACCTATTCAAATATCAGCATCAGAATATCGCTCATTACGAATGTATTCTGAAGATCCCAGATTTCGACAAAATGTGGAATACATATTCCACCTACTCTTTGAAAGTGAACTAGCAACTTTATGTTACGGAGTTGCACACATATTAAAATCAGGACCACACTTTCAAAATATGACAGCTACACAATTATTACAAACAGTTCAACCAAAATATGAGGTTTTACAAGCAAATCTTACAAATCTATTAGCAAATATGCGTGGTACTAAAGAGTACTGGTTTCGACGTCATGGAGATGTACATTGTATGATCAGAAACCGTGGCCCACCCACTTGGTTTGTTACATTAAGTTGTGCAGAATATGCATGGGAAGATTTACATGCTTATCTACGCATATCAAACGAAAACAAAACAAACATAGATATACTAACACCTGGAGAACTTTGTTCTCAGGATCCTGTTAATGTTTCAAGATATTTTCACCATTGCTTCATTGCTATGCTACATTTTATTTGTAATAAAACTGTTCTTCCCCTTGGAGAAGTGCAAAACTTCTTTTGGAAAAAAGAATACCAAGCCAGAGGAGCACCACATGTCCACATGCTTTTCTGGATTAAAGATGCTCCTAAATTTGATCAAGACAGTGATGCCACTGTTTTACAGTTTATTGAAAAACATGTCACTTGTGAAATTCCATCAGAATCCACAAATAGTGATCTTCATGCAACAGTTTTACAATTCCAAAGACACAAATGTGGCAAATACTGTCATCACAAATACAAAAACAAAGGGAAATACTACACCAAATGCCGATTTGGTTTCCCTAGACCAGTTACAAATATAGGTCAAGTGAACAACCTCATGTCTTCAGTTAGACATAGTGTTAAAGGTAAGTCACCTAAAAATACATATTGCATAAAAAGAAAAGAAGAAGAAAAATATATCAATGATTACAATGCAATCATTGCCCACTTATGGAATGCAAACATAGATGTGAAGTACATTGCAGACAATTCTACTGCAGTTGCACGATATGTCACAGCATACCTAACCAAATCAGAAAAGACAGAGCTCCAAGACCTCTGGAATGACCTGTCATCAGATAAAACAGTGTCTCAGAAATTATACAGCTTGGGCATAAAAAAGCTGTCCCATAGAGAATGTGGATCCTATGAAGCAGCTGATCGATTAACTGGTACTGCATTGTATGGTAAATCTAAAAATATAGCATGGCTAAATCTTGGTCCAGCTAAATCTAGAAAAAGAATTCTAAAATCATACGAAGATATAGAAGCCAAACATGATCCCAACAGCCAAGACATTTTAAAAACAATTTATTGGACACATACTACCCAAACAGGAGTACCACTTTGGAAACCATGTGTCTATACCACATAGCCCAAAACTACACATACAAAATTAATATAAAACCTGATGAACAAAACCATAAATACAAAGTGACAAACTGTGAAGGCAGCTTAGTAAAACTCACCAAACCAAATTTAATTAATCATATCAAATTGTCATTAAAGACTCCTCAACATAAAGAAGTATATTACATGTCCTGCTACAACTCTTTAAACCATGGAGAAAAGAAGAAGAAATACTAGATAACTATGACTCATATGAAGACGCTTTCAAAACAAATGAAAGCAGTATAACTGATGTAAACTTTGCACAGTACAAAACAATGTTGCACAATGAACAGCAACACGAAGAAGAACTCCAGGCCCAACTAGATAAGAACACTCCTGACAGTAGTCAACCTTCTGTCAGAGGAAGCCAAGAACCACTGGGACACCACGTGTCAGTATGAAGATAAAGAAGACTTAACTATACTACAATCAAAGCTAAACAATGAGCAACATAGCATTTTTCAAGAAGTAACAAAAGAAATTGCACATGGTGTACAACATGAAAACAAAGAATGCACCTGTCAAAATTACAAACCTATACTATTGTATGTCAGTGGTGAAGCTGGTTCTGGCAAAACATTCCTAATCAAAATCATCAGTAAGTTCCTTCAACAATTGACAAACAACAAACTGTCAGCTGTTGTCACTGCCCCCACAGGTTTAGCTGCCTACAAAATAGGTGGTGTCACTTTGCATCGATTACTACTCCTGCCAGTAGAACACCAAAACAAATTAGATTATTACAAACTTTCTGCGGAAGCTGCAATGGAACTAAGCAGAGTATTGAAACAAATGAAAATGCTACTAATAGATGAAGTGAGCATGGTGTCGAACCTAATGTTGGCTGTGATCCACCTCAGATTACAAGAAGTACTCAAAACACACTATGAAGAGCTCTTGGCAGGAAAACACATTATTGTTTTCGGATTTCTTCTTCAATTGACACCAGTAAAAGGTGAGCCTATTTTTAAAACATTAGGACACAAACTCTGCCGTAAAACTGTTGGCAGCATTGGAAATGTCAACCTTTGGCAACATTTCCAATACAGAGAATTAACAGAAAACATGCGCCAATCTGCAGATCTCACTTATGCCAACATCTTAAAAAGTATCAGAGTTGGTATATTTTCTAAGGAAGCAGAAGCAATATTGAAAACCCGGCACATTCATGCACTTTATGGTGATAATGCATGTGCTACAGATGTTATGGAACAATTAGCCCACAAAAATGTCAATTGTATGGCCTTAATGCCAACTCTTGCAAGCTGTTTCAAATTCAATGAAATAATGTTAAGTAAAGAAATGCAACCAATAATGGAAATTAGCGCCACAGACAAATTAGATGTACATGGAATGACACTACCCGTGTGTGACCAAGCCACAACAAGACTAAATAGTTTAGAAAAATGAATCTCAAACCCAGCAGGCTTGGAAAAGATATTCAAATTATCCTTAAATTGCAGAGTAATGCTGAAACGTAACCTTGACGTGGACCAAGGACTAGTTAATGGAGCACTGGGTACAGTTGTTGGCTTTCAAACATACCCACATGACAACAAAATTCAGGTTGTCAATATTCTCTTTGACAAACTTTCAGAAGTAAAAAGAATAGGATGCTCAACAGCTCGATACCTTCTCTTCAAAGACATGTATGTACGCAGAGAACAATTTTCTCTAACTCTTGCATACGCAGTCACCATTCATAAATCACAAGGTCTTACCCTAGACAAAGCAATGATAGACATTGGTAAAACAGTCTTTAAAGAAGGCATGAGCTACGTAGCACTATCACGCTTACGTACACTTGATGGTCTATTTCTAATCAACTTTGATGCAAGTAAAATAAACGCTGATATTCCTTGCATTTTCGAATACAATAGATTTCGTTCACTATACACTCCCCATCTAAACACATATTCTGTTCCACAAAAAGTAAAACATTATAAAAGAAAAATAAATCAAACAGAAAAGCAACAGGATGTCACTGCAAATCCTCCAAAGAGAGTAAAAGAAAGTAATACTTCATCAAGTGCCACAAGCAAAAAAGAATCATTTAGGGAAAGTAAACCAGGTACTTCTTCAAAGAAGGAAGACATACTCCAAAAAAAGCAGTCAGATACAGAACTATCTAGTCCATTTAAACTCTCAAATATAGTTGGTGTAAGTTTCTACGCAAATGTAGCAATGAATATTCTATTTCAATTTTTCAATTACCACCAATTGTTGAGAACATTTACTTACACAGTACAGACCCATTGTGTTTGCAAATGTTAGTACTTCACAGAAATGCAGCAAACAATCCTGACAAAATGTATAGTGTTTATGGAATAAGACAACAATTGGACTACTGTGCTGGAATGGTGAAATTCACTATAAACTCACAGGAAGATCCACAAGCATTTCTAATGTACTTACTATTAGTACTGGAAAACAAAAACATACATGTGGAAACATACATGCACTCTCTGCAACAATGTGACACAAGAACAAATCCCCAATGAAAGCTTTGTGTATATATCAATACCTAATTGTGAATCCGTTCCATTTCAGCAACTTGTACAAAATGGAAACCATGGTAGATTATGTTCGACCTGCAATTCAGATAATCGCTCCACGTTAGTAATACTAAATACGTAATACTAATGCTTCTACGTTACAATGCAGATGGTACCAAAAACAACGGCAAGCTGACTGGATTCACACATGGTCAAATATCACTTGGTAGGAAAACCTTCACAACAATAGGTATAATCTACCATGCAGGAGCGACAACCAATTCAGGGCACCACACTGCATATATAAAAAAGAAATGTGGATGGTTTGAATGTAATGATAGTACCATTACTCAAAAGCAGAGATTACCAGCAAATCTTACAAACACTTATTTAATGTTCTTAAAACCATAATTTGATAACTAAACTGTACTTAAACCTTAAGTACACTTGTAGTAAAAAAAATATAAACTGTCACAAATTTCCAAAAGCTATCTAACTGCCCAGAGATGCTACAACAACTAATCAGATAAATTAATACCACTCAAATAGAGAAAAAAATAGACAGTTAGAATTCGCCAATTGGTATCTAACTGTCCCAAAATTTAGAAATATCCAAACAGATAATTCAATACCACGAAATTATATAAAAAAATAAACAGTTAGAATACGCCTACTGGTATCTAACTGCTCCAAAATTTTACAATATCCAAACAAAGACGTAATATCTCACTGCTCCCAAAAACTAGAACAATCCAATGTATAAAGCATTAGCCAGAAACAACAAGTAAACACTGAAAACAAACAAACAAATAAACTGTAGCATAACAGAAAAAGGGTTTTTTTAATCCACCATGGATTTTTTTTCTCCCACAGACCCAATGATTTTAGCAACAAACACAGAAACTGAGCAAATTGCACAGTACTCTGGTTTGTCATCTACTAAATATGAGGGTCAAAAAAAGGAAGAAAATGTTGATTGTACAATGTTATAAGTCTTTATAAAATACTAATACTAACATGCTATTTTCTTTTATCACAGAAATGAACAAGAAAAACATGGACTCCCGTTACTAAACCAAATAATAAGTATAACATGATAAATACAACCATCGCAGCATATCACACCCATACTGGCTTATAACATTGTTCCTTATAAGTTTGTTTTTGAACCAAAGTTATAAGCCACTATGAGTGTGATATGCTGCGGTGCGTGTGGCCAGGGCATAGACTCTTGGGTGCATGGCATATGAGTGTGATATGCTGCGGTGGTTGTGGCCAGCGCATAGAGTCTTCGGTGCATGGCCAAATGGCCATAGATTCAAGCATTGCAACCATTTTAATGTCCGCGGACACAAGGAAGTTCCTAGAACACATTCAACTTGCCAGAGGACGATACGGACAGCGTCCTCAGGACACCCCCATTTTCTTTATGTACGAACATTTCAGGACACCGCAAGTGTTCTTAGAACACTTTCAGCTTGCCAACGAGCAATACAATGCAATAAAGAGAAGGGGTACCTGTTTTAAAGTCCCTAGTTCTACAGGTCAATCTAACACCAATATCACAGGATTTGAACTAGTAGACCAAATGCAAGGATGATGGAGTACACAAGTGGTTTTAGATTGGTTTACAATTCCCAAGTTTATTTTCTTTAATTATGCAAAAAATGCTATATCAAAAAAAATATATATATATTCGACATTTCATATAATTCTATGGCCCATACTCTTAATTCATTCATTCACATTTATACTTTCTTCATCAGTCTCTCGTTCTACACTTCATACTTTGGAAAAATGGTCTGTATATAAAAAACAGTAAAAACATCTGTTATCTCTACATATGTTTACAATTCATTGTGAAACACATCCCCACCAATTAGGGGTATTACACAAGTCTGTGTTCTGTTATTCCCACAGTTCTCACGTCGACACGTGTTTCAGTTGCTCTCAGCGAGCATCAACATTAATGCTCTCTTTGTATGGCAACCTTCTTCAGGACAAAACAACCCATTTTTCAGGCACATGTATTGACATGGGCCACACCATCTCCTATCCTGATGGGGTCAGGAGGAACAGTGGAATCTGGAGGCCAATAGTCCTCTCGTTCAAGGTAGCAACAGCCACAGCTTCCCAGGTGGGTTCATCCAAGACGGAGTGTTCTATGGATGAAATGTCTGAGGCGGAGGCTTATAATTCCAAAGCTATCCGTCTGTCAACGCCTTTTCTTCTGGTTCATAAATCCGATTCTCGCCGTCACAGATTTTCTTCCTGCCTGCATCGAAATGACGCATACAGCAGCCAGCGGGGTCGTGAGTACCATCCACACGAATCCTCGTGTTCATGTTCATAGAAAGCGGACTTGAAAAGTGTACGCGAGGACAACCCTGCGAACATTCCAGGACCCCACGAGTGTTCTTAGAACACTTTCAACTTGACACCGAATCCATTCAGTTTATTTACGAACATTTCAGAACAGCCGTGTTGTCCGCAGACAAATCCAACACAACAAAAGCATCTAGCACATAAAAAAAATACAACATTGCACCTATCTCACACTCCCCCACCCTCCCCAAACACTCTTACACACCAACACACTCCACTAAATACAATTTTTAAACCAAGTTTCACCTCGCTGTCTGCGGTCGTCCGCGAATGCAAGATGTCGGGCGCCACCAAAAATCTGACGTGCTCCACGCCCCATGCCGTCCAATCAGCGAACACGTCGGATGACCGCGGACATCGCGCAAGCCGCTCTGCCAATCAGGGCACTGTCCGCAGAGCGAACCGGGAAGTCTGTCCGCGGAGCGAACAGAGATATCACTAATTTTTTTGCCTTACATTTTGGTCATTTTAAGAAATACTACTGGAAGTATTTACACCAAATTTGCAAAAGCACCTTTCGGGATGAAACCCCCACTCCTGCCACAAATTTGGTGTAAATCCATCCAGCGGTTTGGACTGTAGGCGTGTCTATGGGAAAAAACAAACATTTTGGGACCCCCCTATAACTTTGCCACCCCTGGACCAAACCTCTTCAAACTTTGCAAAAAGATTCAGAGTGGGCCATATACTTGCAAAGTTTGGGGAGGATTCGTCCAGAGGGAGCGAAGTTATAAGCCACCCAGAAAATGCCCTTCCTATGGAAACACCTACTTAACCATAACTACATGGACGCTACCGTATATATATATATTCGGTCAATTGTGAAAAGGTCAATTGTGACCCTTTAAAATCAGTCAATTGTTCATTTGAACAATTGTAAACAAACAATTTGGTGTGTACCAAGAGCTATACTTTCCTACCTTCAGTCCTCTATCATTGATAATCAAATCATCAATGACCAGCAAGCACGGTTCTGTGGGGGGTTGAGCACAGTTGACCAAAGTCTACGGTTGAGACTGGTCTGTGATAAGTATTCTGTCCTTAGGAAAATGTGCGTTTATGCGATTTACATTGCTGCTCTGAGGACACATTCAACACAGTGCCCAGGTGCCGACTGTGGAGGTCCTACAACGGCTAAACATTCTGGCTAACCTACTGAGAGCTATCCAGAATTTCTATTCAGGCAACCGATAGGGGTCCGATGGGGACTAGATGGAAGCACCTCTAGAACCTTTAATATTGAGAAAGGGGTACATCAGGGGTGTGTACTGTCTCCCAATCTAGTCTGCATTTTTATTAGTGGTATACTTGATGAGCTCTTGGCTTCTGATTCAGATGCCCCGATGTTAGCCGGTGACAAGATTCTGGCCCTAATTTTTGCCGACAATGCAGTACTATTGCCATTAACACCATCTGGCACATGCAAACAATTAAGGATATTTGTGGATTTATGTAAGGAGAACGGCCTAGCCCTCAATGTTGCAAAAACAAAATCAATGGTATTTAGTACCAGAACCAGGAGCAAGCATAAAGGGTTAAGCTTGGTCCTGGATGAGGGCCCAATCTAAGACGTCGACTTTTAGGACTACCTGGGGGTAAGGGTAATGCCATCCTGCAGATGGAGCATGCATCTGGACAAAGCGAGGGTAACGCTGGCAAGGTACAGCAGTGTCCTTGCAATGTTCACTAGAGAACAGGCTAATGGTGCAGTTTGTGTTTCCCTGAAAGCTTACAAAGCCCAAGAAAGACAGGCTTCAATTTATGGGGTGGAGTTAAGGGGGAAGCAAAGCATTAGCTCATTACCTATTGCAGAAAACAAGTACATTACGAATCTTATGGGGCTACCACTCTATGCGCCTAATTTACCAGTAGTCTTGGAAACAGGAAGGCAGTGTATTGAACACATTTGGTGAGTGTGGCCTGTCTTTTAGTGGACTCGGTTATGGTCAAATTGTAACCTACTAAAGTATAAAGATGCTCTGATGGATGTTGTTAACCAAGCAGGGGGCCTTTCCTTCCTGTGGGTTGGAAATGTTATGTGACCTGGGCCACGGGGAGTATTGGACTAATCCAAGCGCCATATGCAATGCACTCCAGGCAGTGATAAGGGCGGCAGCCTTAGTCTTGCAAGACAATTTTTCGAAGGACGCAGGCTCAACAGTCCCGGCACACTACTGCAACATTAAGGCAACACAGGGTTATGAAGAGTACCTAGACTATGCAAATCCGACATATGAAAAATCCCCGTTTATCAAGCTGCATACAGGGATCTTGCCATCCACAACCCTCCACCACAAATGGAATACTAATGTATCTGCTATGTGTCATGATAGAACAGCCACTTTAAGCAAATGTTCATGATTCCCGTACGTACACAATATCCCAGCATGGAGCTGTACATTTCTTTTTTTTTTATTTACTTGTTACAATGTACAGAACATTTTTACAAGAAAAAAAAATGAAAGAAAAGCAAGGAGGGGAAGAGAATACTGTTCTCAACTCCCTCCCGGCAGGTTTTTTGGCCAGCAATAGCGTCTGAGGTCCAAGGTGGCCCACCTACAAATCTTACGATTATTTCCAGTCTTACAGACCACAACCTGATTCCAGATTGTAGTCTTGAAGCTTCAGGTTCCTGAAGAACTGCGAGACCGCTATCATATAAGAGGTATTGTCCCCCTCTATTCAGCGGTTCCACCAGTCCGCTTCGTTATATATTGTCGATTCCTTGAATAAGTGGCCCAGGTGAACTGTTCTCAACCTTGACAAAGAAGGACAAGTCAGTAATAAGTGTCGAAGTGACTCTATGAGGGTCTTGTTTTTACAGTAACGACAGCTGGTGTCCTGTGTTAATTTTTTTATGGTTCTGATCTCGTTCGTTGGCAAGAGGTTAATTCGCACTCATAGGAAGGTATCTCGAAGTATTTTGCTTGGGATTTTTTTTAGATAATTCGGTAAGTCATTTAAACCTCTTGTTGTTGGTGGCAGGTGGTTTATCAATTTGCTTCTCTGCTCTAAAGCTGTCGTCTGTATCCAGTCTCGTTCCTGCAGTTTTTGTTTTACTTTGTTCAGATTTTGGATGAGTTCTTCTTCAGAACTGTTTAGTTCTGGTAAAGTTTTTTGATGTTCTTTCTCCCAGCACATCAGAATTTTACTTTTCTGTTCTATGGTTTCCATGTGAATGATAGACATTACATTCAAGCAGGTAGTAGTCAAAGACTTCCTATATAGCATTAATGAATTTCTAACGACCATAGATTCTAGTGATTGCAGACAAAGTTTGTGGCGTATGGTCTTTGTTGATGTTGATAGCGGTAAATTGAGTGTATGTTTACAAAACACTCCTTCTAGCGGTTTCCAGAAGTCTTGAGGTATGGTTAACATCACGTCCGCCCCATAGATCAAAGACAGAACTACCTTACCCTTGTAAAATTGGATCAGAGGAATTGCTGTAAATCAGCCATATCTTCTGTCGATTGCTTTCGCTTGACTCGCCAATTTCCTTGCCTTTTCCAACAGATGGACTTGCATTGGGCGCTCCCGTTTGTTGTTACTCAGGATCACCCCCAGGTATTTGAATTTCACCACTTCTTCTATTTTCTCCCCTTCCAAGGTCCAACTAAAGTTCCTGTTACAGGTGTTTTGTTTCTCCATAATCATGACTTTAGTTTTGGCCTTGTTGATCTCTAGGTTGTTCTTCTTTATATATATCGCCAGCTCGTTTAATTGGCGTTGGAGACCAATCGGGGTATAGTCCACCAAAATAAGATCATCTGCGTAGAGCAGTCTCGGGATCTTGACCTTCCCTACTGTCGGTGGGAAATGCCAGATTTTTTGGTTGATTTCTTCAATGTCCCAGAGATATGAGTTAAACAAGGTTGGTGCAAGAGGACAGCCTTGTTTCACTCCTCTGGCCATTGGAATTGACTCCGATAGCATCCCCCCTTGATTTAAACACACTCTAATAGAGGTGTCTTGATGCAGGGCTCTGTTAGGCCCTAAGATATTATCAGTGCAGTTTTTTCTTGTCAATTTTTCGCAGAGAATTTCACGATTGACCTGGTCGAAAGCCTGGACCAGGTCGATAAAAGCAAGATAGATCTTTGGACTGCCTTCATGGATCTTACTTTTTAGAGTTGTTAGGGCAGTTTTTTCTTGTCAATTTTTCCCAGAGAATTTCACGATTGACCTGGTCGAAAGCCTGGACCAGGTCGATAAAAGCAAGATAGATCTTTGGACTGCCTTCATGGATCTTACTTTTTAGAGTTGTTAGTAGGAGAATGTTTGGAGCCGTTCCCCCTTCTTTCACGAACCCTGATTGTAGAGGGTCCTCGTGTCCCATAATCCTAGACCATTTTTGGAAATTTTCCAGCAGCAATGAGCCAAAAACTTTCCCAACTACGTCAAGTAGTGCAATAGGTCGGTAATTTTTGGGTTCATCTCTGGGTCCCAATTTGTATATCGGGACAATAGTTGCTGTAGTCCAAGTGGTAGGTATCGATCTTATGTTAATACAGTTTTTAATTACCTCATGGATAAAGATTGTCCATTCTGGGTGGTGTTCCTTCAAGTCTGCGTTGGTGATCCCATCAGGACCAGGGGCCCTTGAGTTATTCAATTTGGCAAGTTTTCTTTTAATGTCCTCCCGGTCCCAGGTATTTTCCCATGATGATTTTGGCATATCTTGAATTTGAACTGAGTTTACCCGTTCGTATTTGGGCATGTATGGGTATCCCACTTTCCGGAATAGCTTTGTGAAGTGGGTCAACCAAGCTTCCTCTCCCACAAAATTATTTATTGAGTTGATTTGTGGTCTGTGGTACTTCTGATTAAGGTCCAGAAATCTCTAGTTTTCCTACTACACACTATTTTCAACATGCCAGCAGCATCAGCTTGAATCATATTCTCTTTGTGCTGTCTTAGCCAACTTTTATAATTCCTGGATGCTACTTTTAGTTCTTTTACCAATTCCAAGGTAGGGGTTTTATTTACTTGGCGCTTTAGTTTCCTTAATTTTTTCCTCTCTTCAACAACACTTTTGTTGAATTCATGTAGATGGGTTTTTGACTTATTATTTGGCCATGTCTTTCTTTTAGCTTCATAGACTTCTAGCAGTAGTTGGTAATCGATGTTATTTTCCAGACCTACTTGCTGATTTGTTTTACAGATGTTTATGTATGAGTCTGTAAATTCTACGACTGCATTGGCCGACATCCTTAACTTTGTGCCACCTTTACACGGCTCAATCTCTGCTTTCATTTTTGATCTTGCTTTTCTTGTGTTAGTCCATCTGACCTTTAGCAGATTGTGGTCACTGTTAACTGTTCTCACCACCTCATAGTCAGTTATAATTTTAAGTAACTCGTTGGAGACAAACATATCGTCTAGATTTTCTGTCGAGTTATTTCTTTCCCATGTCGGTATTCTCGGGTTGTTCTTGTATGTTGATGTTTCTAGGCTCTGAAGATCCCAGGCAGACATTGTCTTGATCCAAAGATTACCTCGTACCATGTTCAATGGTACCTTTTTACCGGTCTTGTGTGACTGTTTTACTTTAGGGCAGACCGCGCTACGATCACCGCACAGAATGATGTAGTTCGGTGTCCATTCCGTGTGTATTCTTTCCAAGATGTTCACTTCCATGTTCAGATAGTACTAATTTTCAATCACTGCAGGTTTCCAGTATGTGTTCAAAACAATTATTACTTCCTCCTTTTCTTTATCTTGACTCTTTTCTGACAAGAGCCTTGACCATTTCAAACATGACACTTGGAAATGGATGTTGGTAATCACCGATTCAGCATAGTATATTCCTGAGACTGATCTGATGGCGGTCAGCAGACCTGAGGAAGGTCGGACTTCCTCAGCTGTACATTCTGTTTTATGCTGCCTTTCATGATGATATCCACCAGAATATATGCTTTGATGCCACTGTGAAATACATTATTCATATTTGGTAAACACATACAATCACTCAGCCTGTCTCACTCACATAAACACATAAACGCACACGATGGAGTTGCATTGGGGTTGGAATTACCACTGGTAGTAGGAATTCCTGCACTTTTGGGGAGGAAAACTCTGAAACCAAGGTGGAGGTTTTTCCTCCATATTTCCTCAAAAGTTAGAATATGGTGGTGTTTTAGAAATGGGGGTAAACATATTACTGCCATTTTTACCACTTACGTCATACTTGTAAAAAGGCTCAATGAGCCTACTTCATCACAGCTCCCAATCCCACAGATTGATGGATATAAACCACACATCTCTTACAAGCAAGTACACTTTTTAAGGGTGTGCAGCAGGTCTTGTTTTAGTCACCATTGGTACAAATTTCAAAGGTATTTGCACTTCATTGTATGAATGAGGTTTTACTTTCCCGTAGACAGCACCATAGCTGTCTAACCAAAGTCATAGTTTGAAAACTATTAATAATGCAAATATCTTTTGCTCTTAATCTGCTTCCTACACTTGATGGCAACCCATAAAAAACGTAGATACACTTTGTGACAGATAGCAGTAGGATGTGCATATGTGGGATCATGTCCAATCCTGAATCCAGGTTTCAATGTCCCTTCTTCAGTACCCTTCCATTGTCCTTGTGAAGCATCTTGGCACGTGTGCTTTAAATGAGCCAAATAGGGCATTACATATTCATGTGAAATGATTATCCTTTTGTTTTACTCCCACTGAGCATTTCTGTTCATATGTTCACCCTCCCATTCAAGGGCCACAGTCGGATGGTGTTGCCCTATGCTGTATTTATGTATCTATGCCTTTATATGATTATTTTCACTCAGTGGAGGTATGTAGTCAACAAAGTGTCTTTTAATATATCATTAAGATCATTCTTGAGGGGAGTTAAAAAAATATAGATTCAACGCTGTTTTTTCTCCATCTTGACAAATTTTCTTTTTTTTTATATTGTGGACCTTGGCTACTTACAGGAACATGCAGGATTTTTTAGTGGAACCATCAAGATTAAAAGTGATAGGTAAGGGGCACTTATTAACATCAACATTTTGCATTGACACATCCTTTTGAAATTTAACAAGCTGTATGCCACCAGGAGGGCTTCTATCTATCTATCTATCTATCTATCTATCTATCTATCTATCTATCTATCTATCTATCTATCTAACTATCTATCTATCAATATTTATTATTAAATATGAAAATAAATCAAAACTTAAGGATGATCACAAAAAAAATGTAAGTTTGAATGAGAATAGTACAGTTAAGGTACAATCAGTCAGCATGTACCACAATAAATTCAACCTTAAGCCTCGGAAGTATAAACACCTACCCCATACCAGTACCAATTCTTTCCACTAACTTCAACTACAATTTTGATATAAAATCCCTAATATTTAAAGTGCACAACAAACCGTCCCCAAATGTTCCACAACAGCCATGCCTCTGCCCACATCAACCCCAGAATACACCATTTCTGCACCAAGATTCCAGTTACCAACTGCCATCATGGTCACCAAACAGAGCACTCCTGGGTGTACAAGCTCACCACCTAACAGGATGGCAATATACACAATTGTGTCGCATGGAGTGGCATGCACCATGCACAAACATGACCACAAGGAACACATATCTACACACCAGTCCGTACCACAGCCGTCACCAGTGTGCAGGTAAATGCACAAAACCCACCTGCAAAATCACTAAACACAGCCACGGAACAAAAATCTGTATATATACACATAAAACAAAAATGCTCTAAATCGAGATCAGCACGAGCACACTTGAAAATCGGGTACCGATTAAAACAACAAATGAAGGGGATCCTCCCACACCTAGCTTGCAAAACACTTCTGAATAATAATGGCATATTGTCACCAAGAGAGAATGACATTGGGTGGAAATGACAACGAACCACAAAACAAATGACACGCATGACCATGCATGTGCAATGCCAGTGTACTTGTGACCCCCCACTGATGACCCAGATGTACCATCCTCACCTCGTGCCATACGTAATCTATATATCACAACAAAAAAGCATACAACCAGCACAACATGCTGTACCACTGTCAAATGGGAGTTGCCCAGGACCCTCATGAATGCAGGGACACCTAGTAAAGAAACCAAAAGTACTCAAGTCATTCCATCCCACCCTGCCACATGGGCCATGCAGAGCTGGCGAGTCCATGCTGGAAACACCACTGCCAAACATGCAGCTGTCACCACATATTTGGGACGACCTGGGATGCATGCACTGACCATTTCATTTTGCATCCAGAAGTGGTGCCAACGGCACTGATGAGTTGAGGGGGAACCTTGCCAGGTAAGCCAGCATTCCATGATCCAACACACACATAAAGGACGCCATGTTGACTTGCAAACACCCACCTGCACTTCTGAACGCGCATCACAATGACCACATACTTGAGACCAACTCTGATAAATCATTGCTTGCACATCCACCTGATTAACCAAAAGATAATGACAACATGCAGCATGCCCGGGTCCATCCCACATGAATATCCTACGCATGGATGGGGCTTACCTTGATCTGCCTGCAACAAGTCAGAATCGAGGATCAAGCCCATGCTGGGCTATCACATATCACAAAGATTCACAATGAAATCCTGAAACTAAGCCATGACATAACACATGAAACCCTGCAATTAAGACGATTATGTTTCAGTTAGAAAAGTCTCCACTATATGGAAAGGTGCCCCATGCAATAATTATTGGAAACCTTATGTGTCCATCCCCATGCAAGTCCTGTGTAGTAACACCACAGACTAGCAACAACATGGTCCCATCAACCTGTGCACAGGAATGAAGGAGGAAGGTGAGCACAATATGTGTGCCACATAAACATAAGAAGCAGGTGTACGTATGCATTTCTCATCCTGCAAACTGTACATGAGCCACATGTGGGTGCATGTGGCTGAAACACAGTGAATAGAAAATGGGAAGAGTTACAACCATAACTCGCCATCCCTTGCTCATGTAAACACAGAATCCACCCAACTTGACTGGGGATGATGCTCATCTTTGAACTGAACTATGTCACACTCACATGGGGCACTGTATCAGAGAATAAAGCAGATGGCACATAACCATAATGGGACACCTAGCAAGACACGTATCCTGGAAAACACACACGGTGCTGCGGCTATCGCAAGGATCCCTCAGCGAAACAGATACACACCAAGGTTGATGCATTTGTGGTTGCATCTCATATTGGACATATGGTCAGAAGGCCCGAAAGCGGGAAGAGCATGATCAAATGACATGTACATGCAATTTCAACCACTACTCAAAACAGTGCCCATGCTACCCCGAAACCTACATGTGCATAGTGCCAATAAGCATGTACACGTGGTATTCCGAAGGTAAGAAATCCTAGAACTGGTACCATAGTATGGCCTTCAACCATGTAAAACACATGACGGAGACCATGGGAGGCCAACACCATGTGGTGAATGCATGGGCACTGGTCAGTACCCTATTCATACACAGATGTGCCAGCATGTAGGGTCATGCTCCACTTGGTCCAATAACAACATAAGAAGATTGTAGTGTATGAGGAATATGAACCAGTAATCAACTGGTAGAAACGTTTAAACAAACAAGGAACCACAAATATGTCTCTGACAATTTCAAACACTTTTCCTGTAAAACTCACAACCCTCCCAAACAAACAAAGCCCACCCCATATAACTTCATAGATCCCTGCCCTCCACTTCCAGTTCTTCTATATCCAGGCCAAAGCCACCTGATCTTAATACTCTACCACATTCTGCCTCCCTACAACCTTCACCTGGAGGTGCTGGAGTGTCTGCCTCCTCTGAGCCTGAATATCCTCAGCAGCCCTATGGTAATGTGACCCAATGGAGGCCTTAGCATGGTGCATTGCTGACTCTGCCTCTGCCTTGCTCCAGGCAATGGCCGTGTAATTCTCTTCTCTTTAATTTCTGCCTAACATGCTCACTTACTCTCAACACTTATGTGAGCCCCCTCCTGCTTTTCCTTCCTGATGAAGAAATGCAACTGTGTCATCCAGTCACGGGAGGAAAGCTCAGGGGCAACCTGCTTGCCTTGGCAGCAAGAAGACACAGCAACCTCTGGGTATTACGCACGTTATAAATAACCTATCATATATCCTGCCTGCCTACATATTGCCACCCATCTCAGATGCAACAACTCCTGCTTTTTGCAATCCATCTCTGGAGGTGGTTTTTCCTCTGCAAAGGTGATCTGCTGCAGAGAGAGCCATCCATCCTGGAACTGTCCACCACGCATACCCCTGCAACTTTGAGGTTTTCCAGCCGGTGAGGCATCCCCTATCATTGGCTCACAGGATGCAGTGTCATCTGCCTTCATATGGACCTCCATTCCATCCTGCGACAAGGGCACATCCAGGTGTTGATGGCAGGACTGCATTGGAGGAGCATGATGTAATGCCAGACACGGTGACCTCACTTGAGGCAGCCTGGGGCACAGAGGTGGAAGTGGATGGCATTGTTTTTGACTACCCAAAGAAACCACTCCTGTCAGGTGCTGCCAACGAGGTGCTTGAAGACTATCACTTACTCAAAGGGATGCTGGGCAGACTGACTTTGACCAGCATCACAAAGAGCATTTGTTCTCTGAAATCCAGCCAATAGCGATGGCAGGACTGCCGCCTACCTGGGCTCATCAGGCGATGAGACCCAGTGGGTATGGGTAGAGGTATCATAGCAGCAATGTAGCTTGGCAGAAAAGGTGTTTTGGACCGAAGCATGCACAGACACCCCCATGGGCCCCTAGCCACCATTCTGTTGCACGTCCATCTCTCCATCATGTATATCTCCTCTTATCCCCCACCAGACACATAGGGCACCCCTTCAAGTCCTTCTCCCCCTTCCACATCCACCCCTGCCACATTAAGTGATATATTCCGATTCTGCGGATACTCTATATCCTGGGACTTATCTCCATGTTCCTCTGATGCTGAGAGGTGGACAACAATGACATTCCCAATGTCCTCACCCTCAGCAACAGTGCTGTCGGATTGCCAACTGAACCTGCCACATGCACCTTTATGAACCTCGATGTGATGCAGTGTGTCTGTGGTCTACTACCCATTCTGAATGTTTTGCCCTTTGTATGTTGCTGCTTCTCCGATGAAGGTCACTCTTCAGCTGTTTGTGACACTGAAAAAGAAGATAGCATACATCATAATCTATGTAAGAACAATGCTTGACATTTCTGCAGAGAACTGTTGTTAGGAGGTTTACAAAGGTCCTATCCGTGATAAGACTTTAGAAAGAGGGGGACATACCTTAGGTTTAGGCTGAACTACCCAAAGGGTTGGTAGCTATGGCTGAGCAACAGGCTTAGCCTAGGGGGGTTGAGGGCTGTAGTGAGGCACACAGCACTCTGAGCATACACTTAGTTCATACACTAAGCATACACCTAGTTCAATGAAACATTTAAATAATTAAAGTTATATAAAAATAAGCATTTATTTTATATACACTAAAGCTTGTAACTTTTAAGTAAAGTAAGTACTATCATACAGTCATATTAAACACAGAATATATATGCCATATAAAAAGGATAAAAGATACTCTAGAAAGCTTTTAAAGTAAAACACAATTGGTAGAAACAGGTATGTAAACTGTAGGCCAACATGTATAACTTTAGTTAACCCCTGCTTAACCAATCTTAGGAAGTCCAGCCCTATTCTAGGGGAGTCTCACAAAGTCAAGGGGGCACCGGGGATCCAGTGACCAAGGGAAAAAGAAGAGAAGCAGGTAAGCAGCAACCAAGGCAGAGTCTATGTAGAGTTCTTTAAGTGTACAGGTAAGTAGCAGACATATTTCTCTGGTATACCGCACAATGGGTTGCCCACCCCAATGTAGTTCAATGTAGGCCTAGGAGGGGATGCAAGTAACAACTTAACTGCAAGGCTCCGAAGCACAGTAACAACAAAGCAGGCCCCAGGCTGAACAGTACCTTATCAGTGAAGAAGCATGTGCAGCAAGACAGTCCTCAAGGAGTGGTGACAGCAGGTACTGGTTTGGGCTTCTTGGTCTTGGCGATGGAAGAAAAGAACTTGCATTATTGCATTATTGCATTGCATTGCATTATTGTATTATTGCAATGGATCTGGTGGTTGCTCTTGAAAAGTTGCATGCCCAGCAGATGATCTTCACAACCCTGGCTTATTGGCACCTATTTCAATGCTCATTGGAAGGACAGTTGTTGTGTGTTAGACTTAGCTCCAGTTCTTGGTCCTCATCTTTGCTGAGGGGACTTTCAGGAGCATGATCCAGCCTCTGGAGTTCCACGAGGATGCCTGCAAAGTTTTGTATGAAACTGCACTTTGGTTGGCGTTGCACCACAAAATGACACAGCACCCCGGTTTTCGTAAATTGTGGGCTGTGTAGGCTGAGCTCTTCCAAGAAAGACACAAAATGCAGCTTGTCTTGGGACTGGTTAGGCCCACCAGTCCAAGGAAGGAAGTCGTCTGCTTCTGGACTTCCTTGTCACTCAGAAGTTGATGTCAGGACTGTTATGATAACTCTGTCAACTCTGGTGGTCGCTGGGTGTGGCTATGGGTGTCCTGCTTCTTCTTCAGATCTTCAGTTCCAGTGGTTGACTCTAAGTTTCTGCTCCAGGACCCTCATATTTTATGCAAGAAAAGGAAAAGGAAAGAAAGGAAAAAAAAAGGGTTTGTCACTCTACAATGATGCGGCTCACAGCTGGCATGCCTCCTCCTCCATTCTGCCTACTTGCTCAATGGCCTCGTGGAATACACGAGGGTTCTCACATTTACTCAACTAAAAAAATACTCAATTGAATAAATATGATCTTGTCTTATGCCAAGAAACGTGGATGACTACTTCTCCGGTTTGGCCAGACCACCAAATCCTTGTTGTTCCCGCTTCTAAACAGGCCAAAGGGAGACCAGCTGCAGGGCTACTAATGGCAGTTTGCCTTGACTCCCAATTATACATGGAAGCCTTACCATATCCAACCTGTTATTATTCGAACTAAAAATAAAAATCACCCTTTCTTCCCTATGACAACAGTAATAAATATCTACTGGAACCCCGTGTCTCCTTCTGAACCTCTCCTTCTGAACCTCTCTTTTTTAATAGAATTGAAGATTTACTAGACAATATCCTTCTAAATAACAACAACGCTGTAACAATTATTGCTGGTGATTTCAACATGGATCTAGTAAACTCCTCTAAGAGAGTTAAAAACCCTAGAGTGGATAAATGGAAGGGTTTAATAGACATAAGGCAGTTCTATGTTCTCAATGGCAATTCTAAACACGATTCCCCGCCACAACCGACTTGGTCTAGAGCGTCCTCTCATTCTGTACTTGATTACATTTTTGTTTCAAGCAATGCAAATAGACTGGTACAAGAATTCGAAGTCATTTCCACCAAGGCAAGCGATCACAACATCCTCGAAGTACAGTGGCTCCCCTTTCAAACTAGTCCAGAAAAATACTTTCAAGGTTCCATTGAAATAAATTCAGCTAAGAACCGTATCAAATGGAACACCAAATCCATTCATTTCTTACAAACGAAAGTTGAATCCGCAACTATTGCTGATCCTCAACACACCCAGTTGTTTTATAATGATCATATTCAGATCATAGGTCAAAACAATGCAAAAAATTGGAAACCTAGGCTCGTATACAAACACAGACCAAACACTGAAATTACTAATTTAAAAAGAGAGCTCAGGAAAGCTATAAGAGTTTTGCCTCGGAACGCCAACTCTGCCTTGAAAACATCCCTAAAAACAAAATATAAAAATAAGATTAAACAGATCCTGCATACTCAAAAACAAAATGATGCAGAAACAATATTTAAAGCCTTACTGAACAAATCTGCAACGCAGATATGGCAGACCATAAACTCAACTTCTAGAAATGCACATAATTCTACGCAGTTGAATGGTATTAACGAGGAATCGTGGAGTACATTCTATCGAAATCTACTCTTCAACGACACTATTGACCTACAACTTCTACAAGAGCCACCTGATTTATCAGAATAAAAATTTGATATCTTGGACATTGTTGTTATAATAAAAAAACTAAGCTCATCTAGAGCTCCGGGCCCTGACATGCTGTCAAATTTCATTTTTAAAGCAAATCCTGAAGCATGGGCGGAATTGTTGAACACAATATTTCAAAACATTTTACACTCTACCATAATACCGCCGTTGTGGCAAGAGGCAATTGTCATTCCAATTTTTAAGCAAGGTGACAGGCTAGATCCATGCAATTACAGACCTATTGCACTACTGGACGTGCCTGGGAGGATCATAGCAAGGCTTATCATTCGTGACTTTACCAAATGGCTGACCCAGTATGACCTAATGGATCCATTTCAATAAGGATTTGTCCCAGGCATTGGAACGGTTCTAAATCTGCTCATTATTGCGGCCATCAAGATCGATGCTATCAGGAAAAAACATCCTATTTTCATCGCCCTGGTTGACTTTAAACAGGCTTTTGATTCGCTCTCTAGAAATACACTATGGGAAAAACTAGATAAAGCCAACTGTCCTCGATACATTTTTTATTTAATCCAACAATTTTATGTTAATACATCTATCAAAGTAAAATTAACAATGGATGCTGCTCTTTCGGAACCCATTGAAACAAACATGGGCTTGAAACAGGGCTGTCCGTTTGCATCTATTTTATTTAATTTCTACATCTCTGATTTTTATAAAGCACTGTCTAACACGTGTTCTTTCTCTCCCCAACTCAGCAACCATCACATTCCATACTTATTGTATGCCGACGACTTAGTCCTGTTCGGCAGAACCCCAATTGGCTTAAATAGAAAACTAGCTGCACTTACCATTTTTGCATAAGATTACAACCTAAGCATAAACACCAAAAAATACAATATTCTGGTGTTTAATGCAGCTAACAAAAAGCACAAATTCAGCTCTAATTGGAAGTTAGACAACAAAATTCTGGCTCAAATCACGTCATACAAATATCTAGGAGTAAATTTGAATGCTCATCCACAAGACTATCCTTACAAAGAAGAATTGACGATAAGAATGAGAATGATTGCGAATCAGGCCAAAGCCATCCATCGCAAATACGGAAGATTTTCCTTAATGCCAGTGCGTATGTTTTATTTACAAAAGGCCATGCCCATCATAACATACGGTGCACAGACCAAGTTACTGACTAAGGAGGTAAAGTGGGACTCCCTTGAAGGCATATTTTGGAAAACAATATTACCGGTACCGCAGAGCATCCCAATTGCTCTAATACGTCATGAAATGGGCCTCGTCTCCCTGCAAAGTGCCGTAAATTGGTCAATGCTGGCCCTATATAGAAAAGTGCTCCTTTCATCAGACACCACAAAAAATGTATTTCCCGTACTAAAACAACTTTTAAAGAATCCATCGACTAACTCTCTAACTAAGTGGAAGAACCAATGCTTAGAAATTTTATTAGATGCTACCATATCTGTAGACTTACTACTTGAAGCTTCGGACAAAGCGAAACTTAAATTGTATAGGAAAGATTGGATTGATACGAGAGAAATGTGTGTGAATTACCAAGCGTTCAAATTAGGAGCATTTCCTGAGAAGCTCTTGAATGTGGTTCCAATTTACATCCAAGCGTTCCCATACAGAGCCTATGCTGATACATTTTTAAGATTTAGACAAAAACTTTTACCAACCAATGTAAAAGTGGCATCATATGATAGGGGGCTGGCTGTCTCTCCCATCTGTAGATTCTGTAAATTGGAAACTCAACATGAAACTATGATGCATCTATTAATTGAATGTCAGTCTTTATCTGAATTAAGGGAAAATCATTTCTATACTCATTTTAAGCACAGAATCATTTTAACAAAGGAACAGATGTGGAATGAAATTTTTAACGCTTCTAAAACCAGCTTAATAATTGACATAGTTAAGTTTGTATTCAAACTTAACCTCCAATCTGCGGATAACAAAGTACCTGTTTAAAGCTGTTTTGCACTCTGTGGGCCTCATTCCGGGTTTGGAGCTAACCATGGAGTAATTAGCTCCATGGTTGCCTCCGAAACTGTCCCAAATCTGGCATGGTGAATGGAGTAATTACCGGTCCATTCCAGGGTTGGAAGGATCGGTAATTCCCCAATCACCTTTTGCCCTTCCCCATTCCCATTTCTGCCCCATAGGGCTCAAAGGGAATGGGGAAGGAGGTAATTACGGCACTGTAAATTACAGTACCGTAATTACCTCCGAAGTACCTTTGCGGGTCCCGTACTTAACTCCTGCTAAAAGCAGGAGGTAAGGAAGGACCTGCAAAGGGACCTCGGAATACGGAGGTAAGGGATTACCGGCATCGGCACCCTTACCGGTGCTGGTAATTCCTTACCTCCAACCTCGGAATGACCCCCTGTATCTTTTAGTCAATTTTATACATTTTATGCTTAGTGCTTGAGTTGAAAAGTTTTTATAAATGTTTGTGTATATTTTAATTACCATTTTATCTAATGTCTGTTATCAATGTTTGGATGCAGATAAGCTGACAATAATAATGCGTTTAAGAACTAATGTTATAATTGAAAAAGTTGATTGTCAACTAAATCAATTCTTAATAAAAAAATAAAAATAAATACTTTATGCAAGAAAACTGACTGAGCCCACCAATCACCAGACACGCATTCATCCAAACTTGGGGGGTGGCCGTCTAATGGGGAAAGCAAGCCTCCCATCGCAAACTGGTTTCAGGCAGGCACACTGCAGGACAAAGACTGAGGGAGTTTCGGTCACTTCCCCCACTTCCTGTGCTTTCAGGCGCTCAGAGAGTCTTGGCGGCTTTCCAGGGGAAACCCACCAAAGACAACACGACCCATCAGGACCTCCCAAACCCAAGCAGGTAGAAGAAGGTTCAAGTAAGAACAGGTCCTCATAAATCGGGTTTAGAAAAGTACAGCCACCATTTTAGGCAATGGTGACCATACTGTGCCTTGTCACAGCTGTGATGGCAGCCTGTGACAAAAGTCCACAAAAGGTTGTGCAAAAAGGTACACTGCCACCAGCCTGTCAGATGACTTGTAACAGTAACTAAAAGTTAGGAGTGGTGTAGTTGAAAATGGGGACAAACTGAGTTAACAGAGCTTTGCGCACTTATCTCTGCCCTGGCGACATAAGCCCTTAGACGGTTGGCATGAAAAACCCTACGGGCCTCTTTGGGGTTGCCCACGTCTACAAAATAAATGACCTCTCCAAGCTTGCCTATAATCATGAAGGGTCCAGTCCACTTATCTTGTAAAGCTTTGGGCCTTACTGGGATCCACACTTGAACCTGTGGGTCTGGAGTAAGCTCCACCATGTTAGCTTTCTGGTCATACCTGTTTGACCAGGGCATGTCCAGCTTTCAAGTTCTCACTGGCTTCAGACATCATCTGTCTGTGACATCCTTCTTCTCAGGCCTTGCACATAGTCAATGATGTTCACTGGCATTAAAGGTGGAACAGCTTCCAATCCTTTTTGATTAGGTCCAAAGGACCTCTAACTTGATGTCCATAGTGAATGCCAAAGGGACTGAAACCCACTCCCTCTTGAGGTGCTTCTCTATAAGCCGAAAGAGGCATGGCAGTAGAAGGCCCCACTTCCTGTGAAGGGGTTGAGCTAGAGCTCTAATCATGCTCTTTAAGGTTCTTTTAAACCTCTCCACCAATCCATTTGTTTGAGGATGGTAGACAGTTGAGAACGTACATGATACCCCACAGGTTTTCCAGATGGCTTGCATGTGGTAGGGTATAACGTTCGTCCCACTGTCAGATACCAAATCCTTTGGGCTGGGAGGATAGCTCAGGGGCAACACACTTGCTTTGGAAGCAAGATGATGTGGAGCAACACAGGTTCGATCCGCGGGGCTGTGCTTAGAAACCTCTGGGTATTAAGAGCATTATAAATAACCAATTATAATTATAAAAAGAATTACTCTGGTAAAAATACCAAGTAGGGCTTTGGCAACTGCTTCCATGGTTAAAGTTCTCAAAGGGATTGCCCCATGGCATCTAGTGAAATGGTCCTCTACAACAGGAATACATCTGTTGGCTGAGGAAGTTGGAGGTTCAATGGGACCAACAATGTTGATTCCCACCCTCTTAAAGGGAGTTCTGACAGCTGGGAGTGGCTCTAAGGGTCCCATATTCTTGGTTCCACTTTTGCTCAACAATTGGCAAATGCGGAAACTCTTGCAGTGCTTATCTACTGCTGCACCCATCTGGGGCCAGTAGAAATACAATGAGACCCTTCCCTTGGTCGTCTTGGTATTCAAGTGACCAGAAAAAGGCACCTCATGTACCAACTGCAAAAGTAAGGGTCATACTTCCTGGTGCACCGCCAATCTCCTGTTGTCCCCTGGATTAAACTCTGTAGGTTCTCTATATAGGAGGCCATACTTCCAATAGAGTCCATGCATCCCAGGATCTTGCCCTACAAGCTGGAAAGCTTCTTGTTTGCACAATCCTTCAAGCGAGGTAAACTCGGTTTGCCACTTACTGAAATCTGCCTTCTGAGGTCCACCTTCTGCAAGTAAAGTCTGCAATGTCAGGATGGTCCCTGGGGTCCAGATCTTCCAAGCAAGTTTGAATCTCCTCCACCCCTGTTTCACCAGTAAGGGGCCTTTCAGGGAATTCTGTCACTCAGCCTCAGCTGGAGCTGGAGTCACCGCTTTGACATTGGGCCTCTTGGTTCTTGGAGCCCTTTTCTGGAGGGAAGTTTTGGCTTTGGTGCCTTTCTTTCCTTTGAAGACACTGGACCTCTCCTTGATCTTTGGTGAGAGTTCCTTTAAACTGGCCTCTCTAGCCTCCCTTCTTTGAGCCCTTGTCTTTCGGTGTTCGTACTGTTTGAGACAACACCAAAGACCGCCAGGTCGTTGCCCAGGAGCACAGTACCAGACACCTCTGTCTGATTACTCACAGAAATCCTGACAGTCCGATCATTACACTTCAAGGTGACAGGCACTATGGGGAGCATTTGGATAGGGCTACTTGCAAGGTTGCTGGGCCTCAGCGGAGCCTTGGCTATTGTCTCTGGGCTGAGTAAACTCTCATTAAGCAATTTTATGTTGGCCCCAGTGTCTCGGATGGCAGAAGTCTCTACCCCATTGGTGATAACACTGTCTTTAAAATATTCCTTATTGTTATCTGAAATGGAATTGTAAATGTCCCGACTATGTTGTTCCCATGACCCAAGGGACAGTAATGCAACCCTGGCCTGAACTCCAATGGGTTCTTGAGCAAGTGAGTGAACATTAGTACCTGTAATAGCCTAGCACTGCTTCCCTGTTTGAGCCTGCATCTAGCCTAGCACTGCCTCCCACCTAGCCTATCCGAGTAAGGTTTCTCATCATAATATTCACTGTAACCTAATTGCATATTATGCCTACCTTGTACACATGTGATGGAACTGTATTGTGTTGAACATTTGGCAAACCACATCTAGCCCCCCTGCTAGTACGGTTTTTCTGCACTCACACAGCTGAACTATATGATATGCCTATGTTGCTCTGTCCTAGGCCACATCTGCCATTTTGAGTGTACCTATGGTCGCTTATAGGACACATTTGCCCTCTTGACTGTGCCTCTTGCTGTTCGTAGGCCACATTGATATTTCTCTGTACCTTAGCATGATTTTTAGCCCATTCTGAACCAATCTGTTCCTGCCGCCACTGGCCGGGGCCACCCAACCCAATTTGACTGTGCCCACCACTACCCACAGCCCTCCCAGTATACAATCATGCCCATAGCTTCCTGCAAACTTGCCGCTGCTACCACCACGCTGCTCACTCTCCTTGAAACACTCGCTGCTCTCCAACTTTACACCTCACTCTGCCCCATCACACTCTCTCCACAAAGCCCCTTCCCCAATCGAACTCAACCCACTGCCCTGGATACCTCACAAACACACTCACCTCTCACAGACGCACCCCCTGCACCCTGCATCACAATAATGTATAGACTAGAAATACTTAGAGCTTGCACACTGATTGCAGAAATCAGCACATAACCCCCTCCCATAGAACACAGAAACTATAGATTGAGCTCCCGCACCACTTCCAAACACAACCCTCGCACTGAACTTCCACATACCTACAAACAACCACCCACTAACCAAACCATACCCCACAATGTCACCACACATAACATATCAGACACATCCGACACCTCACGCCTCCACTAACAAACTACACACACCTCACATCAAATGTGCCCTCCTCAATGTCCGCTCCCTCCCAGCTCATGCATCAGATATTCATGACCTCTTAACCAACAACAACATTGAACTATTAGCCATCGCAGAGACATGGTTACATGAAGCATCAGGCCCCGCCATTGCGCTTGCACTACCACCAGGCTTCACCATACTCAGACAAGACAGACGTGAATGAATAGGAGGCGGAGTAGCATTCATCTACAAGGAGAACCTCCAGCTCCGACTCGTCAGTCACTCCTCGACCAACAACTCTGACCTCTTATCGGCCAAACTCACACTGTCACCCAACAGTACCATCAGTATTCACTTACTTTACCGTCCCCCAGGCCTCACCCTAGACTCTCAGGAAAACATCATCCACATCATCAGTAATAATATCAAAAGCTCCACTAAAACCCTTCTACTAGGAGACCTCAATCTGGGATTCACTGATGCTAAAGACAAACCTGCAGTCACCCTCACCAAGGAACTTACGGACTTAGGCTTCACACAGAAAGTTGAAAGTCCAACTCACTCCAAAGGCCACATTCTAGATTGGATCGCGGACCATAATTGCCTCGCTACTATCACCTCTAACACCTCACTGCCTTGGACCGACCACAACTGTATCAAATTCTCTGTTCCCATCACTAACTACCACAAAAATCTGACCTCTGCTATCGCTGCACAAGTCAGAAGCTCTAAAAAGCTTAAAGAGGATAACCTGCGCCCTTACCTCAACACCCCCGAAATAGCACCCCCTTTCGCTAATGACCCCAATATCCTAGCAGACATTTACAAAGATGTCATCACTAAAGCTATTAATCAAATAGCACCACTCAAATGGAAAAAAGAAAATAAATCACTACACACCAACTCTTGGTTCACTGAAGAACTGCACTCAATGCGCTCCCGCAAAAGAGAAACACTAAAAAACTGGCAAACCAACCCCTGCAGCAGTGCCAAAAAGAAATTCAACTTAATCTCCCACCAATACAAAACAGCTATCACCACTGACAAAGCCAACACCTTCAACACACAAACCTCTAACGCCAAATCACTCTCTAAAGAAATCTTTGCCATTTTTAAAGAGCTCATCCCCCCCCCAATACACCTGATGAAATAATCAAAGATGAAGCCTGGTGTGCTAGTATCCAAGATGCCATGCTACACAAAATTGACCTTCCCCAAAAGAAAATCAAAGACCATTGCAAAGCATTACCTCAACAGACAGGAACCAAGCCTACCAACTCCACACCTGCCTCGTCTAAGCCCACCATACCTGACTTCTCCTTCAGGGATGTCACTGAACCAGAAGTTATCAACTTACTAAAAAATCTCAAACCCTCCCCTTGTAAAGGCGATATATGCCTGCCCAAGCTCATCAAAGACTGCACAGACTGCTTTGCGCCGCTCTTTACGGCCTTCATCAAGCGTCCTTTGAATCAGTCATTATCCCAGCTAGCCTCAAAGAGGCCTGGGTCCGCCCCTCCTAAAAAAACCTACCCTCGACCCCCTACAACCCAACAACTACAGACTGATAACTACAGTGCCATTCCTCTTGAAATTACTGGACAAAGCCACACACTGCCAAATCCAACACTTTCTGGAAACCCACTCCATCCTAGGGACCAGGCAATCAGGCTTCCGGAAAGGACACGGCACCGAAACAGCCCTGGTGGATCTGAAGAGTCAGATCACCCAAATCATGGATAAGGGCAAGCAAGCCCTACTGCTCCTCCTAGATCTCTCAGCCGCATTCGATATGGTTGATCACAAGACCCTCACCTCACACCTCACAGACTCAGCCAATTTCTCTAAAGAATCAGCCCTCTGGATCACTTCCTTCCTCAAGGGAAGAGCCATGAAAGTCTTCTCGGACACTGTTAATGCCACACCCACTACAATCCATTGTGGGGTCCCTCAAGGATCCTTCACTGCACCCACACTTCACAACTTGTTCACTAAGCTTCTCTTTGACAAACTCGACTCACATGGTATCACGTACATGAACTATGCGGACAACACACAAGTACTTCTACCTCTCTCAGGATCATACCACGAAGACGCCAAGGCACTCCACACGATCTACTCAATCATCCAGGCTTGGATGGCAGTTAATGGCCTCTGCCTTAATGGAGACAAGACTGAAATCATGATACTAGGTCAACAGAGCACCCTAGACAAACTGGACAAACTGTATGCCAACTTCTCCATTGACAACTCCATCATCCCTGTATCCACAGGTGTCAAGACACTGGGAGTTTACCTAGACTCCTCACTATCAATGACCAGACAAGTCAGCGCAATCACTTTCTCATCTGCGTATACCACCAAACTTATAAACGCCATCAAGCCATACCTCTCAAAACCTAACTGCCTTTCAATAGCCAGAGCAACCATTGGAGCCACACTGGACTATTGCAATGCCCTCCTAGCAGGAATATCAGCAAAAAACCTAAACAGACTACAAGTCACACAGAACAATGCTCTCCGGGCCGCTCTTAGCATTCCAAGAAGAGAGCATATCTCCCAGGCCAGACACTCAGCCCATTGGCTCCCGGTCCAAGTGCGGATCACACTCAAAATCCTCACTCTCACACACAAATGCCTCTCTCTTTCCGCCCCATCCTACCTATCAGAGACCATCTCCAAACCCACCTCCTCATGTCCCACCAGGACGCAATACACCAACTTACTCCATATCCCACGCATCAAAAGAGCCAAAGTCGGTGGCTTAAGCTTCCCCTACATTGCTGCCAAGTCCTGGAACGCTCTACCTGCAGACATTAGAGCGGAGAACTCACTCCCGGTTTTTTGTAGGAAATTTAAGACCTCCTTCCTTGCACAATAATATGTGACACTCACTAACCTATTTAAATATACTGCACTGTAAATTTGTACAAATGTCATACCTGCTCCTGTAAATTATGTATTACTCGTGTATATGCAACTAAG